>NC_086444.1:600306993-600906993 GCF_028390025.1 Pseudophryne corroboree
GTTCAGTAGTTTTTGGTGGTGCTCCAGTCTTCTGTACGTGGTGCCTGTACGCCGAAAGTGTCCCGCAATTCTTCTGGCCACCGACAGCATCTCTTGCACGCCCCTGTCGTTTTTTAAAAAATTCTGCACCACCAAATTCAAGGTATGTGCAAAACATGGGACGTGCTGGAATTTGCCCATATTTAATGCACACACAATATTGCTGGCGTTGTCCGATGCCACAAATCCACAGGAGAGTCCAATTGGGGTAAGCCATTCCGCGATGATCTTCCTCAGTTGCCGTAAGAGGTTTTCAGCTGTGTGCGTATTCTGGAAAGCGGTGATACAAAGCGTAGCCTGCCTAGGAAAGAGTTGGCGTTTGCGAGATGCTGCTACTGGTGCCGCCGCTGCTGTTCTTGCGGCGGGAGTCCATACATCTACCCAGTGGGCTGTCACAGTCATATAGTCCTGACCCTGCCCTGCTCCACTTGTCCACATGTCCGTGGTTAAGTGGACATTGGGTACAGCTGCATTTTTTAGGACACTGGTGACTCTTTTTCTGAGGTCTGTGTACATTTTCGGTATCGCCTGCCTAGAGAAATGGAACCTAGATGGTATTTGGTACCGGGGACACAGTACCTCCAACAAGTCTCTAGTTGGCTCTGCAGTAATGATGGATACCGGAACCACGTTTCTCACCACCCAGGATGCCAAGGCCTCAGTTATCCGCTTTGCAGTAGGATGACTGCTGTGATATTTCATCTTCCTCGCAAAGGACTGTTGGACAGTCAATTGCTTGGTGGAAGTAGTAAAAGTGGTCTTACGACTTCCCCTCTGGGATGACCATCGACTCCCAGCAGCAACAACAGCAGCGCCAGCAGCAGTAGGCGTTACACGCAAGGATGCATCGGAGGAATCCCAGGCAGGAGAGGAATCGTCAGAATTGCCAGTGACATGGCCTGCAGGACTATTGGCATTCCTGGGGAAGGAGGAAATTGACACTGAGGGAGTTGGTGGGGTGGTTTGCGTGAGCTTGGTTACAAGAGGAAGGGATTTACTGGTCAGTGGACTGCTTCCGCTGTCACCCAAAGTTTTTGAACTTGTCACTGACTTATTATGAATGCGCTGCAGGTGACGTATAAGGGAGGATGATCCGAGGTGGTTAACGTCCTTACCCCTACTTATTACAGCTTGACAAAGGGAACACACGGCTTGACACCTGTTGTCCGCATTTCTGGTGAAATACCTCCACACCGAAGAGCTGATTTTTTTGGTATTTTCACCTGGCATGTCAACGGCCATATTCCTCCCACGGACAACAGGTGTCTCCCCGGGTGCCTGACTTAAACAAACCACCTCACCATCAGAATCCTCCTGGTCAATTTCCTCCCCAGCGCCAGCAACACCCATATCCTCCTCATCCTGGTGTACTTCAACACTGACATCTTCAATCTGACTATCAGGAACTGGACTGCGGGTGCTCCTTCCAGCACTTGCAGGGGGCGTGCAAATGGTGGAAGGCGCATGCTCTTCACGTCCAGTGTTGGGAAGGTCAGGCATCGCAACCGACACAATTGGACTCTCCTTGTGGATTTGGGATTTCGAAGAATGCACAGTTCTTTGCTGTGCTGCTTTTGCCAGCTTGAGTCTTTTCATTTTTCTAGCGAGAGGCTGAGTGCTTCCATCCTCATGTGAAGCTGAACCACTAGCCATGAACATAGGCCAGGGCCTCAGCCGTTCCTTGCCACTCCGTGTCGTTAATGGCATATTGGCAAGTTTACGCTTCTCCTCCGACAATTTTATTTTAGGTTTTGGAGTCCTTTTTTTTCTGATATTTGGTGTTTTGGATTTGACATGCTCTGTACTATGACATTGGGCATCGGCCTTGGCAGACGACGTTGCTGGCATTTCATCGTCTCGGCCATGACTAGTGGCAGCAGCTTCAGCACGAGGTGGAAGTGGATCTTGATCTTTCCCTAATTTTGGAACCTCAACATTTTTGTTCTCCATATTTTAATAGGCACAACTAAAAGGCACCTCAGGTAAACAATGGAGATGGATACTAGTATACAATTATGGACTGCCTGCCGAGTGCAGACACAGAGGTAGCCACAGCCGTGAACTACCGTACTGTACTGTGTCTGCTGCTAATATAGACTGGTTGATAAAGAGATGTCGTAGTAGTATGTATGTATAAAGAAGAAAAAAAAACCACGGTTAGGTGGTATACAATTATGGACGGACTGCCTGCCGAGTGCAGACACAGAGGTAGCCACAGCCGTGAACTACCGTACTGTGTCTGCTGCGACTGGATGATAAATGATATAAAAAATATATATATATCACTACTGCAGCCGGACAGGTATATATTATATATTATATAATGACGGACCTGCTGGACACTGTCTGTCAGCAGAATGAGTTTTATTTTTATAGAATAAAAAAAACAACAACACACAAGTGAAGTCACACGACGAGTGTTTAACTTTTTCAGGCAATCACAATATAAGTATACTACTAACTATACTGGTGGTCAGTGTGGTCAGGTCACTGGTCAGTCACACTGGCAGTGGCACTCCTGCAGCAAAAGTGTGCACTGTTTAATTTTAATATAATATTATGTACTCCTGGCTCCTGCTATAACCTATAACTGGCACTGCAGTGCTCCCCAGTCTCCCCCACGATTATAAGCTGTGTGAGCTGAGCAGTCAGACAGATATATAATATATATAGATGATGCAGCACACTGGGCTGAGCCTGAGCAGTGCACACAGATATGGTATGTGACTGAGTCACTGTGTGTATCGCTTTTTTCAGGCAGAGAACGGATATATTAAATAAACTGCACTGTCTGGTGGTCACTCACTATATAATATTATGTACTCCTGGCTCCTGCTATAACCTATAACTGGCACTGCAGTGCTCCCCAGTCTCCCCCACAATTATAAGCTGTGTGAGCTGAGCAGTCAGACAGATATATAATATATATAGATGATGCAGCACACTGGGCTGAGCCTGAGCAGTGCACACAGATATGGTATGTGACTGAGTCACTGTGTGTATCGCTTTTTTCAGGCAGAGAACGGATATATTAAATAAACTGCACTGTCTGGTGGTCACTCACTAGTAAACTCTCTGCACTCTCTACACTTCTACAGTACTCCTCCTAGTCCTAAGCTCCAGTAAATCTCTCTCTCTTATAATCTAAATGGAGAGGACGCCAGCCACGTCCTCTCACTATCAATCTCAATGCACGTGTGAAAATGGCGGCGACGCGCGGCTCCTTATATAGAATCCGAGTCTCGCGAGAATCCGACAGCGTCATGATGACGTTCGGGCGCGCTCGGGTTAACCGAGCAAGGCGGGAGGATCCGAGTCTGCTCGGACCCGTGAAAAAAACCATGAAGTTCGGGCGGGTTCGGATTCAGAGAAACCGAACCCGCTCATCTCTAGTTCCTAGGGATGGTTCTGGACACAGTCCAGAAAAAGGTGTTTCTCCCGGAGGAGAAAGCCAGGGAGTTATCCGAGCTAGTCAGGAACCTCCTAAAACCAGGAAAAGTGTCAGTGCATCATTGCACAAGAGTCCTGGGAAAAATGGTGGCTTATTACGAAGCGATTCCATTCTGCAGATTCCACGCAAGAACTTTTCAGTGGGATCTGCTGGACAAATGGTCCGGATCGCATTTTCAGATGCATCAGCGGATAACCCTATCTCCAAGGACAAGGGTGTCTCTCCTGTGGTGGTTACAGAGTGCTCATCTTCTAGAGGGCCGCAGATTCGGCATTCAGGATTGGATGCTGGTGACCACGGAGGCCAGCCTGAGAGGCTGGGGAGCAGTCACACAGGGAAAAAATTTCCAGGGAGTGTGATCAAGTCTGGAGATTTTTCTCCACATAAATATACTGGAGCTAAGGGCAATTTACAATGCTCTAAGCTTAGCAAGACCTCTGCTTCAAGGTCAGCCGGTATTGATCCAGTGGGACAACATCACGGCAGTCGCCCACGTAAACAGACAGGGCGGCACAAGAAGCAGGAGGGCAATGGCAGAAACTGCAAGGATTTTTCGCTGGGCGGAAAATCATGTGATAGCACTGTCAGCAGTGTTCATTCCGGGAGTGGACAACCTCCACCCGGGAGAGTGGGGACTTCATCGGGAAGTCTTCCACATGATTGTGAACCGTTGGAAAAGACCAAAGGTGGACATGATGGCGTCCCGCCTGAACAAAAAACTGGACAAGTATTGCGCCAGGTCAAAAGACCCTCAGGCAATAGCTGTGGACGTTCTGGTAACACCGTGGGTGTACCAGTCGGTGTATGTCTTCCCTCCTCTGCTTCTCATACCCAAGGTATTGAGAATTATAAGACATAGAGGAGTAAGAACTATACTCGTGGCTCCGGATTGGCCAAGAAGGACTTGGTACCCGGAACTTCAAGAGATGCTCACAGAGGACTCATGGCCTCTGCCGCTAAGAAGGGACTTGCTTCAGCAAGTACCATGTCTGTTCCAAGACTTACCGCGGCTGCGTTTGACGGCATGGCGGTTGAACGCCGGATCCTAAGGGAAAAAGGCATTCCGGAAGAGGTCATTCCTACCCTGGTCAAAGCCAGGAAGGAGGTGACCGCACAACATTATCACCACATGTGGCGAAAATATGTTGCGTGGTGTGAGGCCAGGAAGGCCCCATGAAGAAAATTCAACTCGGTCGTTTCCTGCATTTCCTGCAAACAGGAGTGTCTATGGGCCTCAAATTGGGGTCCATTAAGGTTCAAATTTCGGCCCTGTCGATTTTCTTCCAGAAAGAATTGGCTTCAGTTCCTGAAGTCCAGAAGTTTGTCAAGGGAGTACTGCATATACAACCCCCTTTTGTGCCTCCAGTGGCACTGTGGGATCTCAACGTAGTTCTGGGATTCCTAAAATCACATTGGTTTAAACCGCTCAAATCTGTGGATTTGAAATATCTCACAGGGAAAGTGACCATGCTGTTGGCCCTGGCCTCGGCCAGGCGAGTGTCAGAATTGGCGGCGTTTGTCTCAAAAAAGCCCATATCTGATTGTCCATTCGGACAGGGCAGAGCTGCGGACTCATCCCCAGTTTTCTCCCTAAGGTGGTGTCAGTGTTTCACCTGAACCAGCTTATTGTGGTACCTGCGGCTACTAGGGACTTGGAGGACTCCAAGTTGCTAGATGTTGTCAGGGCCCTGAAAATATAGTTTCCAGGACGGCTGGAGTCAGGAAAACTGACTTGCTGTTATCCTATATGCACCCAACAAACTGGGTGCTCTTGCTTCTAAGCAGACGATTGCTAGTTGGATGTGTAGTACAATTCAGCTTGCACATTCTGTGGCAGGCCTGCCACAGCCAAAATATGTAAATGCCCATTCCACAAGGAAGGTGGGCTCATCTTGGGCGGCTGCCCGAGGGGTCTCGGCTTTACAACTTTGCCGAACTGATACTTGGTCAGGGGCACACCCTGACTGAGGAGGACCTGGAGTTCTCTCATTCGGTGCTGCAGAGTCATCCGCACTCTCCCGCCCGTTTGGGAGCTTTGGTATAATCCCCATGGTCCTGACGGAGTCCCCAGCATCCACTTAGGACGTCAGAGAAAATAAGAATTTACTTACCGATAATTATATTTCTCGTAGTCCGTAGTGGATGCTGGGCGCCCATCCCAAGTGCGGATTGTCTGCAATACTTGTACATAGTTATTGTTACAAAAAATCGGGTTATTATTGTTGTGAGCCATCTTTTCAGAGGCTCCGCTGTTATCATGCTGTTAACTGGGTTCAGATCACAGGTTGTACAGTGTGATTGGTGTGGCTGGTATGAGTCTTACCCGGGATTCAAAATCCTTCCTTATTGTGTACGCTCGTCCGGGCACAGTATCCTAACTGAGGCTTGGAGGAGGGTCATAGGGGGAGGAGCCAGTGCACACCACCTGATCCTAAAGCTTTTACTTTTGTGCCCTGTCTCCTGCGGAGCCGCTAATCCCCATGGTCCTGACGGAGTCCCCAGCATCCACTACGGACTACGAGAAATAGAATTATCGGTAAGTAAATTCTTATTTTTACATGGGTCCGAGGCAGCCTCGGATCTTCCCGCCTTGCTCGGTTAACCCGAACGAGGCCGAACGTCATCATCCCGTTGTCGGATTCTCGCGAGATTCGTATTCCATCTAAAGAGCTGTGCGTCGCCGCCATTTTCACTCGTGCATTGGAGATTGAACGGAGAGGAAGAGGACGTGGCTACGTTCTCTGCCTGAAAAGCTCCATATCTGTGCTCAGTGTGCTGCAAATATCTGTGCTCATTGTGCTGGAAATATCTGTGCTCAGTGTGCTGCAAATATCTACGTTCTCTGCCTGAAAAGCTCCATATCTGTGCTCAGTGTGCTGCAAATATCTGTGCTCAGTGTGCTGCATTGTGGGGACCACCAGTATATAATTATAGTAGTACAGTACAGTAGGCCATTGCTGTATCTTGCAGCTCCATGTCAGACTCAGTTCTAGACAGTATCCTGATCATCAGTGCTCAATATCTGCTGCATTGTTGTGTGACCAGTATATACTATATATATTATATATAGTAGTACAGTGCAGCATTTAGGTGACCACCAGTATAGTAGTACAGTACAGTAGTCCATTGCTGTATCTTGCAGCTCCGTGTCACTTCAAGTATCCATATCTGTGCTGCATTGTTGTGAGCAGTATATATAGTAGTACAGTGCAGCATTTTGCTGACCAACAGTATATAGTTGTACAGTACAGTAGTCCATTGCTGTATCTTGTAGCTCCATGTCACTGCAAGTATCCATATCAGTGCTGCATTGTTGTGAGCAGTATATATAGTAGTACAGTGCAGCATTTTGGTGACCAACAGTATATAGTTGTACAGTACAGTAGTCCACTGCTGTATCTTGTAGCTCCGTGTCACTGCAAGTATCCATATCTGTGCTGCTTTGTTGTGAGCAGTATATATAGTAGTACAGTGCAGCATTTTGGTGACCAACAGTATATAGTTGTACAGTACAGTAGTACAGTGCTCAGTGTCAGTGCTGCATTGTGGTGACCAGTATACTACAGTACATTAGTCCAGTGCTGTTCTCGCTGCTCAGTGTCAGTTCTCCGTAGTATCATCATTGCTCAGTAAAATCAGTGCTCAGTATAATCAGTGATTGATCAGTATAATCAGTTCTCAGTATAATCAGTGCGCTGTTAGACGTGCGCCCGTTTTCCGCCATTAGTGTATTGGGATTTAGACAATTGATGAAGTTATTGTGTCCCTGGTTCAAAATCCCATCTAGATTCCACTTCACTAGGCAGGTGATAGCGAGATTTAACCAATTAATATCTGATTTATAATTAATTATTAATTACAGTGATCTTGCCAAATGATTCCAGTGATTTTGTCATTTTCTTCCAGTGATTTGGACCAATAATACCATTGATTAGAATTTAGAATTAATAATTCCAGTGATTTTGTCATTTTCTTCCAGTGATTTGGACCAATAATACCATTGATTAGAACGTATAATTCCTGTGATTTTGTCATTTTCTTCCAGTGATTTGGACCAATAATACCATTGATTAGAACAAATAATTCCTGTGATTTTGTCATTTTCTTCCAGTGATTTGGACCAATAATACCATTGATTAGAACAAATCGTTCCTGTGATTTTGTCATTTTCTTTCAGTGATTTGGACCAATAATACCATTGATTAGAACGAATAATTCCTGTGATATTGAGGTGCTTGTGTCGCTTAGCTTAGCCGTCCAGCGACCACAGTGCACCTCTTTTTCTCTTTTCTTTGCATCATGTGCTGTTTGGGGACTATTTTTTTAAGTGCCATTCTGTCTGACACTTACGTATATATGTCCAGTGGTACTGCCATTTGATATAATTCCTGACATTACTGCCATTTAATTCCAGTGATTTTGTCATTTTCTTCCAGTGATTTGGACCAATAATACCATTGATTAGAACGAATAATTCCTGTGATTTTGTCATTTTCTTCCAGTGATTTGGACCAATAATACCATTGATTAGAACAAATAATTCCTGTGATTTTGTCATTTTCTTCCAGTGATTTGGACCAATAAAACCATTGATTAGAACAAATCGTTCCTGTGATTTTGTCATTTTCTTTCAGTGATTTGGACCAATAATACCATTGATTAGAACGAATAATTCCTGTGATATTGAGGTGCTTGTGTCGCTTAGCTTAGCCGTCCAGCGACCACAGTGCACCTCTTTTTCTCTTTTCTTTGCATCATGTGCTGTTTGGGGACTATTTTTTTAAGTGTAATTCTGTCTGACACTTACGTATATATGTCCAGTGGTACTGCCATTTGATATAATTCCTGACATTACTGCCATTTAATTCCAGTGATTTTGTCATTTTCTTCCAGTGATTTGGACCAATAATACCATTGATTAGAACGAATAATTCCTGTGATTTTGTCATTTTCTTCCAGTGATTTGGACCAATAAAACCATTGATTAGAACAAATAATTCCTGTGATATTGAGGTGTTTGTGTCGCTTAGCTTAGCCGTCCAGCGACCACAGTGCACCTCTTTTTCTCTTTTCTCTGCATCATGTGCTGTTTGGGGCCAATTTTTTTAAGTGCTATCCTGTCTGACACTGCAGTGCCACTCCTAGATGGAAGGTCGACCTGCAAGAGAGCAGGGCAAAAGAAGACTAAAAGTCTGACCCGGGGCAGCACCCGGGAGCACCACCAACCTACTGCCACAGGTATTACACCAATTGAGCCTTTATGTTGGTTTAGATATCATTGAGTAACTCCTAGTGAGTTGAAATTATCTGTGGTCACTTTCCACAGGTCTAGTGTGGTTTCACATTCTTTGTTTAGCCACTCCTAGATGGGCCAGGAGTTTGTGCCGCCCTCTTGGGTCGCTTAGCTTAGTCATCCAGCGACCTCGGTGCAAATTTTAGGACTAAAAATAATATTGTGAGGTGTGAGGTGTTCAGAATAGACTGGAAATTAGTGGAAATTATGGTTATTGAGTTAATAATACTATAGGATCAAAATTACCCCAAAATTCTATGGTTTAAGCTGTTTTTTGAGGGTTTTTTTTTTCAAAAACCACACCGAATCCAAAACACACCCGAATCCGACAAAAATTCCTAAGGGAGGTTTTGCCAAAACGCGTCCGAATCCAAAACACGGCCATGGAACTGAATCCAAAACCAAAACACAAAACCCGAAAAATTTCCGGTGCACATCTCTAATTGCTACCGTTTCTTTTTACACTTACCAGTGAAGAGAACTCACTTTCCAACTACTGACCTACAGGTAACCAATTGATTGATGGGGTAAACAGAGCAAAACATTATCCAGGTATCCTCCCACCTTGTCTTTCTGCTGTACTACCTAGCTGACATCTCTGTGTTGTTGAGAACACAGCATAAATCCTACTGCTTAATCTTGTTTCCTCTTTCTTTTTCTCCCACATGCAATATGTATTCAAATCCTGTTACATGCATGATGAACCTAAGAAACATCTCCAGGATATACATGTATCACACGTGATACCTTAATTTGAATACTGATAGGAGCTTACGCAGCATTTAACACATCAGCCGAAACTGCTCCCACACCATGATCACTGAACTAATCTATATATATAAAAGGCAAAAAAGGAGATTGACTCACTAATTGACTCATCATGAAATATCTTAAAACACAAGGCCTACAATCTTGAAACTTGGCAGGTAGCTTCTCCTTAGGTCCCAGGTGCTTGCTAAGAAGCGGTTTTACAAATGTCACTGTCCATCCACGGTAATCGCAAAAAATGGATGTGTGTATGTATTTATGTATGTGTATATGTATTTTCCTGCATAACTCCAGAATGCCTGCAGCAATTTACACCAAATTTGGTACATATATGACTTACAATCTGGGAACAAACACTGTGAGGGAAACACACCCCTAGCACTCCTA
Source organism: Pseudophryne corroboree (assembly GCF_028390025.1). Lineage (NCBI taxonomy): Eukaryota > Metazoa > Chordata > Amphibia > Anura > Myobatrachidae > Pseudophryne > Pseudophryne corroboree. The sequence goes on from NC_086444.1 coordinate 600,316,932, forward strand.
GGGGGGCCTGGCAGCACAGCCTATATCAGGACATGCATGATATGTCAGTGACGACAGGGCTGCATGTGACAGTGGTAGTAACATTATGTGAGGAGGGGAATGGAGGTAGCAGGAAGCCACACACTGACAGTTATATAGTGGGAGGAGCAGGGTCCTCAACAGCACACAGTATATTAGGAAATGCATAATATGTCAAGCAGGTCAGGTCTGCATGTGACAGGGCCCGTGACATGATGTGAGGAGGAGAATGGAGGTAGCACGAACCCACACACTGAAAGTTATATAGTGAAAGTAGCAGGGTCCCCCAGCAGCACAGAGTTTATCAGGAGATGCATAATGTGCTGTGCTATATAAGAAACTGTAAATAAATTGATAATTTCACAGGGGCACTGACATTATGTGAGGAGGGGAATGAAGGCAGCAGGAAGCCAAAGACTGAGAGTTGTATAGTCGGAACAGCAGGGTCCCTTGGGGGACCAAAAAGGCATCCGGCCACTACACAAAGTGGGTTAGAGAAGCAAGATACAGTATGCCTATATTCTAGATCTCCAACCAAGGTAAATTAACAAACAACTATAATTCTAATTCACCATCCTCATTCATTGCGAAGCACAGCTATTCAGCTAGTAGCATATATTTCCCCGTATGATGAGATGTGCACATCTCTGCAGTTAAATCTTCCATCCGCCGGCCCAAATCTCAGGTTTTGGATCTGTATCTCTTTCATGTTTTAGATCTGTATTTGTTTTGCCTCTAAGGCCCTTGGGAGTTTTGGATCTGTATTTGTTTTGGATCTGTATTTATAAAAAAGAATCATAATTACAGCTAAAAGCAGATAATTTGGGCTTGTTTTTGTTCCTACAGTAGTATTATCCACAATAACATTAATTTCCACTCATTTCCAGTCAATTTTGACCACCTCACAATATTGTTTTCATCCAGTTTAGGCCAAAAGGTTGCACCATGGCTGTGGATGACTAAGATTTGCGACAGCAGTGGGCAGTACAAACATGTGGCACTTAAACTTCCAATATTGCGCATCTAGGAAACGGAATGGCACTACAGTGGCAGACAGGGTGGCAGTTTAATAAACTATACAAATGTTTGTTGTCACAGTCTGCAATGCTCCAAACAGCACATAATACAAACAAGAAGTGCAGGATGGACTCTCCCACCCTCCCTTGTGTTGTATGTATTAAACAGGACATGCACAGTTTAACATATCAATCATTTCAGCGACAGGGACTGTTAATTGTGGTTGAAATTATTGCTTTGTTTGGTCCCCCCAAAAAAACTATTTTTTTAGAAAGACTACCTGTGATCAGTAATGAGGATGTTGATGATGAGGGTGTTAATTACATTATAATCTTGTAAAATAATTTTCATATCTTCGCCGCATATGATGTAACATGGAGGAGGTGCCTAGATGGCTAACATTCCTACCTCTACTTACTTTGGCCTCACAAATAGAGTAGATGCTTTCACAAACATTGTCATGATTGGGGTAAAAATAATTCCACACCTAAGAGGTGGCTTTTTTGTTCTTCTGCCCAGGCATCACAATGGCTTTCTTTTTATCAAGGTCAACAACTGCAGCCACTGGTGGCTGACTTACACAAACAACATCATCATCATCATCATCATCATCAACATCCTCAGTGTCAGATAGTACACACATATCCCCCTCATCCTGTCCCACTTCTACACACAAATCCTTAAGTTCCATTATGTTCTCCTCATCATCACCATCTTTACTTGTACTGCACTCCACATGTGCAGATGGTGCAGAAATGGTGGAAGGAGGTGAAAGAGGCTTCTCTATGAGGACAGTGTGAGAAATGTTAGACTCACACATAGCTGACATGGACACCCCTAAACTTTCCTCAAGAACAAGAATGTCTGATGGTTCTGATTCTGAATGCACAGTTTGTCTTACTGACTCTGCAGCTAACTTTCCTTTTGATTTTTTTTTTCTTTACCATGCTAAAATTAAATGATTTTACATTCCCTGACTTAAGCCCTCTATACCCCTGGGCATCTGCTTTAGTAGATGACGTTGACAGACTTGTATTGTCATGACTGCTGGCAGCACCTGCAGCACTAGTATGTGCTTCCTGCTCTCCTCTCAATTGTTTGTCTTCCACATCTATCCACAAACACGAATGAAGTGGGGTAGAACACACACAATTTGTACAAAAAATGTAACACCTTCAGTGTGGCATAATATTACGTGTATGAGTACGAAATAATAATATACTGCGGTCTGACTGGCAGTGTCACAGTACTTATAAAAATAAAGTAAAAATTGTACAGTACACTGGGAACAGCATAAACAAAAAAGATATAAATATATATCTTTATAACTGTATTTTAGGCTTTTTAGCTTTTATTATTTTCATTTTACACTGGGCCCCTGGATGGACGGACAGATCACACCTAGGTGGACAAGCACCCCTTATCAGATACACCACCAGACGACAGACAGAGCACACCTGGACTGATAATGATACGACACACCAGCCCCTGGATGTACACATACAGTATACTGTTTGTTTATTTTAACACTGGGGCAGAGCCCCTGGATATATATGGACAGATGAGATCACCCCTTGTTGTCAGATACACTAGACAACAACACCCCTGGACTGATACTGATATATACGACACACCAGTCCCTGGATGTACACACACAGTATACTGGGTTTATACGGACAGATCAGCTCACTACTTGTTGTCAGATACACCAGCCCCTGTGTGTACACACAGTATACTGGGCTTTTTTTTAACATTGGGGCAGACAGAACCTCTGAATGTATGCACAGATGAGATAACCCCTTGTCAGATACACCTGCACTCCTGGACTGATAATGAATGAAGATCACCCCTTGTTGTTACTGGTATGCAGCCAGCAGCCCCACGCCACACGCCCCAGCACTGAGACGGACACGTCTGTTCAGGGCACTCTCTAATGATGACGTTTTGCCTCGTTTTGGGATCCGAATCTGATGGGAAAGCCTGAGCCGGACTCGGATCCAGACTCGTATCCCAAAGTTCGGATGGGTCCGGTTTTCCGAGAACCGGACAGCTCATCTCTAGTTGATACCCATATTTATCAGAGCACACTTGCTCAGCTCTAGAATTGTTATATCAATTTGATAACGTGATATTATACATATGCACAACGCTGTATAACTCACAGTTCCATTGACATACCCTCATTGACAATTGCCTACTTGCCTTTGCCCAGTTAACACCCCGATCCTTCTCCACAAATGTAGCTGTAACTAGAGATGAGCGGGTTCGGTTTCTCTGAATCCGAACCCGCCAGAACTTCATGTTTTTTTTCACGGGTCCGAGCGACTCGGATCTTCCCGCCTTGCTCGGTTAACCCGAGCGCGCCCGAACGTCATCATGACGCTGTCGGATTCTCGCGAGGCTCGGATTCTATCGCGAGACTCGGATTCTATATAAGGAGCCGCGCGTCGCCGCCATTTTCACACGTGCATTGAGATTGATAGGGAGAGGACGTGGCTGGCGTCCTCTCCGTTTAGATTATAAGAGACTGAGAGAGATTTACTGGAGCTGACTAGGAGGAGTACTGTTACTGTAGAAGTGTAGAGACTGAGTGGAGAGAGTTTACTAGTGAGGACAGTGCAGTTTACTTTATAATCCGTTCTCTGCCTGAAAAAAGCGATACACAGCACACAGTGACTCAGTCACATACCATATCTGTGTGCACTGCTCAGGCTCAGGCCAGTGTGCTGCATCATCTATTATCTATATATAATATTATATATATCTGTCTGACTGCTCAGCTCACACAGCTTATAATTGTGGGGGAGACTGGGGAGCACTACTGCAGTGCCAGTTATAGGTTATAGCAGGAGCCAGGAGTACATAATATATTATATAGTGAGTGACCACCAGACACACAGTGCAGTTTATTTAATATATCCGTTCTCTGCCTGAAAAAAGCGATACACACAGTGACTCAGTCAGTCACATACCATATCTGTGTGCACTGCTCAGGCTCAGGCCAGTGTGCTGCATCATCTATTATCTATATATAATATTATATATATCTGTCTGACTGCTCAGCTCACACAGCTTATAATTGTGGGGGAGACTGGGGAGCACTACTGCAGTGCCAGTTATAGGTTATAGCAGGAGCCAGGAGTACATAATATATTATATAGTGAGTGACCACCAGACACACAGTGCAGTTTATTTAATATATCCGTTCTCTGCCTGAAAAAAGCGATACACACAGTGACTCAGTCAGTCACATACCATATCTGTGTGCACTGCTCAGGCTCAGGCCAGTGTGCTGCATCATCTATTATCTATATATAATATTATATATATCTGTCTGACTGCTCAGCTCACACAGCTTATAATTGTGGGGGAGACTGGGGAGCACTACTGCAGTGCCAGTTATAGGTTATAGCAGGAGCCAGGAGTACATAATATATTATATAGTGAGTGACCACCAGACACACAGTGCAGTTTATTTAATATATCCGTTCTCTGCCTGAAAAAAGCGATACACACAGTGACTCAGTCAGTCACATACCATATCTGTGTGCACTGCTCAGGCTCAGGCCAGTGTGCTGCATCATCTATTATCTATATATAATATTATATATATCTGTCTGACTGCTCAGCTCACACAGCTTATAATTGTGGGGGAGACTGGGGAGCACTACTGCAGTGCCAGTTATAGGTTATAGCAGGAGCCAGGAGTACATAATATATTATATAGTGAGTGACCACCAGACACACAGTGCAGTTTATTTAATATATCCGTTCTCTGCCTGAAAAAAGCGATACACACAGTGACTCAGTCAGTCACATACCATATCTGTGTGCACTGCTCAGGCTCAGGCCAGTGTGCTGCATCATCTATTATCTATATATAATATTATATATATCTGTCTGACTGCTCAGCTCACACAGCTTATAATTGTGGGGGAGACTGGGGAGCACTACTGCAGTGCCAGTTATAGGTTATAGCAGGAGCCAGGAGTACATAATATATTATATAGTGAGTGACCACCAGACACACAGTGCAGTTTATTTAATATATCCGTTCTCTGCCTGAAAAAAGCGATACACACAGTGACTCAGTCAGTCACATACCATATCTGTGTGCACTGCTCAGGCTCAGGCCAGTGTGCTGCATCATCTATTATCTATATATAATATTATATATATCTGTCTGACTGCTCAGCTCACACAGCTTATAATTGTGGGGGAGACTGGGGAGCACTACTGCAGTGCCAGTTATAGGTTATAGCAGGAGCCAGGAGTACATATTATATTAAAATTAAACAGTGCACACTTTTGCTGCAGGAGTGCCACTGCCAGTGTGACTGACCAGTGACCTGACCACACTGACCACCAGTATAGTTAGTAGTATACTTATATTGTGATTGCCTGAAAAAGTTAAACACTCGTCGTGTGACTTCACTTGTGTGTTTTTTTTTTTTTATTCTATAAAAATAAAACTCATTCTGCTGACAGACAGTGTCCAGCAGGTCCGTCATTATATAATATATAATATATACCTGTCCGGCTGCAGTAGTGATATATATATATTTTTTATATCATTTATCATCCAGTCGCAGCAGACACAGTACGGTAGTTCACGGCTGTGGCTACCTCTGTGTCTCTGCACTCGGCAGGCAGTCCGTCCATAATTGTAATACCACCTAACCGTGGATTTTTTTCATTCTTCTTTATACATACATAGTTACATAGACATCTTCTCTTTATCAACCAGTCTATATTAGCTGCAGACACAGTACAGTACGGTAGTTCACGGCTGTGGCTACCTCTGTGTCTGCACTCGGCAGGCAGTCCGTCCATAATTGTATACCACCTAACCGTGGTTTTTTTTCATTCTTCTTTATACATACATAGTTACATAGACATCTTCTCTTTATCAACCAGTCTATATTAGCTGCAGACACAGTACAGTACGGTAGTTCACGGCTGTGGCTACCTCTGTGTCTGCACTCGGCAGGCAGTCCGTCCATAATTGTATACCACCTAACCGTGGATTTTTTTCATTCTTCTTTATACATACATAGTTACATAGACATCTTCTCTTTATCAACCAGTCTATATTAGCTGCAGACACAGTACAGTACGGTAGTTCACGGTCACCGTAGTCAGAAAAAGACTCACCAGTGTCCTAAAAAATGCAGTTGTACCCAATGTCCACTTAACCACGGACATGTGGACAAGTGGAGCAGGGCAGGGTCAGGACTATATGACTGTGACAGCCCACTGGGTAGATGTATGGACTCCCGCCGCAAGAACAGCAGCGGCGGCACCAGTAGCAGCATCTCGCAAACGCCAACTCTTTCCTAGGCAGGCTACGCTTTGTATCACCGCTTTCCAGAATACGCACACAGCTGAAAACCTCTTACGGCAACTGAGGAAGATCATCGCGGAATGGCTTACCCCAATTGGACTCTCCTGTGGATTTGTGGCATCGGACAACGCCAGCAATATTGTGTGTGCATTAAATATGGGCAAATTCCAGCACGTCCCATGTTTTGCACATACCTTGAATTTGGTGGCCCGGTGTTTGTGTCGGCCACTAGGGTCGCTAATCTTACTCACACAGTCAGCTACCTCATTGCGCCTCTTTTTTTCTTTGCGTCATGTGCTGTTTGGGGAGGGTTTTTTGGAAGGGACATCCTGCGTGACACTGCAGTGCCACTCCTAGATGGGCCCGGTGTTTGTGTCGGCCACTAGGGTCGCTAATCTTACTCACACAGCTACCTCATTGCGCCTCTTTTTTTCTTTGCGTCATGTGCTGTTTGGGGAGGGTTTTTTGGAAGGGCCATCCTGCGTGACACTGCAGTGCCACTCCTAGATGGGCCCGGTGTTTGTGTCGGCCACTAGGGTCGCTAATCTTACTCACACAGCTACCTCATTGCGCCTCTTTTTTTCTTTGCGTCATGTGCTGTTTGGGGAGGGTTTTTTGGAAGGGACATCCTGCGTGACACTGCAGTGCCACTCCTAGATGGGCCCGGTGTTTGTGTCGGCCACTAGGGTCGCTTATCTTACTCACACAGCGACCTCGGTGCAAATTTTAGGACTAAAAATAATATTGTGAGGTGTGAGGTATTCAGAATAGACTGAAAATGAGTGTAAATTATGGTTTTTGAGGTTAATAATACTTTGGGATCAAAATGACCCCCAAATTCTATGATTTAAGCTGTTTTTTAGTGTTTTTTGAAAAAAACACCCGAATCCAAAACACACCCGAATCCGACAAAAAAAATTCGGTGAGGTTTTGCCAAAACGCGTTCGAACCCAAAACACGGCCGCGGAACCGAACCCAAAACCAAAACACAAAACCCGAAAAATTTCAGGCGCTCATCTCTAGCTGTAACTGAGTTGCATACATATTTGCAACATTATACTTGCATACACTTGTCGATGAAGAATGCACAAGATACATTAGCCAGCCCAAATCCTTTCTTACTAGTGAACAAGTCTCTCCCTAAAATGGTATACACCCCACAATCTATTTCAAGTCTAGCAGTAAGGCTAACTTTCCTCACTGAGGGGCCATTGTATCAAATATCAGGCTTTTAGACCATAAAGTACAATCTCTTATCATTGTAAATTGCTGCAATAAGAAATTATATTTAAGTTATATGATTACAAATGTTTAGTAGAGACAGCTGTTGTGTAAATGGCTGTGCTGATGATGTCATGATAATTTTCTAAACTGCTTTACTGCAGCTGTGAAAGTCATCCTATTTGTGTAATGGCCACGTAAATACACCAATCACAGGGGGTCATTCAGACCTGATTGATGCTGTATGTTTTCGCAAAGCGGGCGATCAGATCCAAACTGCGCATGCGTATGCACCGTAATGCGCAGACGTGAAGGACAGCTGCAAAGCGGATCGCCGGTCAGCGACGGGTTTGTGTGAAGGATCCATTCGCATGGGCGTTTGCAAGGAGATTGACAGGAAGAGGGCATTTGTGGGTGTCAACAGACCGTTTTCAGGGAGTGTTTGGAAAAACGCAGGCGTATCCAAGCATTTGCAGGGAGGGTGTCTGAGGTCAAATCCGGTCCTGTACAGCCTGATGTATTCGCAGCAGCTGAGTTAGTCCTGGGCTGCGCAGAGACTACACACACTAAGTTTGTGCAGCTCTGCTACACATGCGTTTGCACACTTGCACAGTGAAAATACACTTCCCCTGTAGGCGGCGACTATCTGATCGCAGGACAGCAAAAATCGCTGCCTAAAGATTAGGTCTGAATTACCCCCACAGTTCAAACTAATGCAATGTTTGTTGCAGAAGTTCCAGAGCTCCGGGGTAGGGTTGGCCTTCGATGGATAAATGTCAGTATTAGATAGTTTTGCCATCGATGGTGGAGAACCAAGGGTTCACCTTGTGAAAAACCACAATGTAGTGGCACTGGTAAGGATAAGTATTGATTGTCCGAAATCTGCTGCTCACACCTCCAAACTACTCTCTCTAACCTCCTCTCTTGGCCTCTCCCAAATGGACTGACTCCTCTGCTCATCAGGAGGGCCACTGCCTTGATCTAGTATTCACCAGACTATGCTCCGTCTCTGAACTCACTAACACTTCTTTCCCCCTCTCAGATCACAACCTTATCACCTGCATGCTCTCTTCTGTTAATTCAAACCCTGTGTTGCTGAAGTCCTCCAATCTTCCTCAAACCCACAGAAATATTAACACAATTAATCTTCAAGAACTTTCCACTTCACTCCAACAACTGCTTTCACCTATTTCTGCATTCACCTCTCTTGAGATGGCTGTATCACACTTGAACGAGACTCTAGAACTAGCCCTTGATGTAGTGGCTCCAGCTACCCATGACACTCCACGTAGGCCTAGATGTCAACCATGGCACTCCAAATTAACAAGACAACTACAAAAACTCACACGAAAACTTGAATGTCAGTGGCGTAAATCTCGTATTTCAAGTGACTTCCTCACATATAAGACTGTCTACCACTCTTATAGAAATGCCCTGGACACTGCCAAACAAACATATTTCCTAACTCTTATCTCTGCTCAAGCCTCTAACCCAAAATGACTCTTTAATACATTTAAATCACTTCTGAATCCTCCCTCACCTACCCCACCAGCCACTATCAAGGCACAGGATCTTGCTTCCTACTTCAAGGAGAAAATTGATAAGATCCGAGATGAAATGGTATGCTCTTCGGCAGCCAGTGACCTGCTCCGTTCTTTACCTGAACCCTCTGGCACTCTCTCTTCATTTGATCCCACAAATGAAGATTAAGTATCATCACTCTTCTCATCGTGCTGCTCTACTACCTCTCCTCTTGATCCTTTACCCTCACAAATAAGTAAAGCTCTGTCTCTGGTGCTCATCCCTACCTTAACTAACATCTGTAATCTCTCTCTCTCTCTACTGATATTTTTCCTTCGCTCTTCAAGCATGCAGTGATTACTCCCATTTAAAAAAACTAAATTCTGACCCTAATGCTCTCTCAAACTACCGCCCTATCTCTCAGCTCCCTTGTCTCTCTAAGCTACTTGAGAGACTTGCCTACACTCTACTCACACACTTTCTTAACTCATACACTTTATTGGACCCACTTCAGTCAGGCTTCCGTTCCCAACACTCCACAGAAACAGCACTGACTAAAGTGATTAATGATTTGGTCACTAAAGGCCATTACTCACTACTTATTCTTCTAGATCTATCTGCTGCATTTGACACTGTAGACCACTCTCTTCTCGTACAGACACTACAATCCCTAGGTCTTAAAGACACAGCCCTTTCTTGGTTCCTATCCTACCTATCTAATCGCTCCTTCAGTGTTCGCTTCTCTGAATCTACCTCCTCTTCGCTACCTCTTTCAGTTGGAGTACTGCAAGGCTCAGTCTTGGGTCCTCTGCTTACCCCACAAGCTCGCTGCCTAGGTGTCATCCATGACTCTGATCTGTCCGTTGTTCCCCACATTCAATCTGCCTCAAGATCATGTTACATGCATCTACAAAACATATCCAAAATACGACCATACCTTACACAAGACACTGCTAAAACTCTAATCCACGCTCTCATTATCTCCCGCATTGATTATTGCAATAGTCTCCTAACTGGTCTTCCCAAAACGAGACTCTCACCACTACAATCCATTCTGAATGCAGCGGCGAGGCTAATCTACCTCGCTAGACGTTCATCGTCTGCAGATCCACTCTGTCAGGTTACCTGTATTCTACCGCATTCAATATAAAATACTTTTACTCACAAACAAGGCCATTAACCAAACTACACCAACGTACATCACTTCGCTTATCTCAAAATATCTCCCAATCCGACCTTTCGCTCTTCACAAGACCTGCGTCTCTCATCCACACTCATTACTCGCTCCCACTCACGATTGCAAGACTTTCATTGGGCTGCACCCACTCTGTGGAATGCCCTACCATGCACAATAAGACTCTCTTCCAGTCTCCAAACCTTCAAGCGTTCCCTGAAAACTCACCTCTTTAGGCAAGCATATCAAATTCCAGAACCGCCCACATAACTTTCATAAACCTTCCTATAAAATTGCATCCACTCTGTACAGTCCACACATGTCCTCACATGTCTTCTCATTCTTCACTTTCCCTTCCTCTCGAACCCGGTTCATCATTGCTGTATAACCATATCATACAGCCCACCAAGAACCTTTGCAATCTGGCGGACAACTATTCAATAGATAGCACCTTTCCTTGTGTACACATGCCTATTTTCCTATAGACTGTAAGCTTGCGAGCAGGGCCCTCCTACCTCTATGACTGTTTGTTATCACCCAGTTTGTTATACCATTGTTATTCCCAATTGTAAAGCGCAACGGAATTTGCTGCGCTATATAAGAAACTGTTAATATATAAATAAATATTCCAGAAGAAACTCTCTGTGACTTGCAGGTGAGACATGAGTTGATCCAGGTAAGGACTGTGTCATCCAGCCCACAGAAAATTTTCAGTGCTCCATCAAAATCCCATGGCCCACGGTATAAGTTTAAGTGCTTTTCTAATATATTATATTGAGAGTAAAGTACATGACAAATAAATTGCACAGCACCGGTATTTAAGTGCTTTTTTTAACCACTTAAATGGCTAATATTTTTCCCAAATGAAATCTCCTTATCTGCCTGAACAACACTCTTTTTAACAGTTACATTCAAAATAATGCCCTTATTTATCAATGAGTGATACATTTCCCTGTGAGTGATAAATTGCAACAGCCAATCAGCTCCTAACTTCCATGTCACAGGCTGTGTTTGAAAAATGACAGTTAGGAGCTGGTTGGCTGGTACAATTTATCACTCACAATGAAATCTATCACTCATTATTAAATAAGGGCATACGTTTGTGGTTTTAACTGTACTCCAACACTTCCAACATAATCTTACACATGTATGTCACAATACTGAGTAATTAGCACACACCCAATATTGCTGGGGACAGTAGTTCTACAGTTTGTTAGTTTATTCAGTGCACAATATAGCATACAGGGGACTCAAGAGCTGAAGTTCCTCGTACCTCAGGTACTTTCTGCAGATAAGTCTTCCACTGCTGAGCTCTCTTATATTTGAATATAGTCATTCAGGTGTCCCCTGTAGCCAACCTTTTTCTGGTGCCCTCATGGTAGTGCCACTCACCCACACAAGGCCTGGCCAGACCTCCACGACTTCTGTGTTCCGGGTCAGGCTATGAGTGGCAACTCTCATCTTCCATAGGAAATTAGAATCCATTTAGGGCCGGCTCCAGGCCTACTAGCACCCTGAGCGGGAAATTTTGAAGCACCCCCCCCTCTCAATGCGTGCGCATTCGGCACGCGCGCTTCTGGGAAAGTGGGTGTGGCCACGCAACTTTATATTATGTTATCAAACTATAAATATGTATATTTTCACCACACCCTTAACACAAACAATTAGCATCCTTACACATAATGCCCACAGTAGTGCTCCTTACACATAATGTATCCAGTATACTGTTAGATACACATAACGTTCCAGTATAGTGCCAGATACACATAATGACCCCAGTAGAGTGCCAGATAGGCATAATGACCCCAGTAGGGCAGTGCTAGAGACACATAATGACCCCAGTAGTGCAGTGCCAGATACACATATGGCCCCAATAGTGCCAGATACAGATAATGACCCCAGTAGTGCAGTGCTAGAGACACATAATGACCCAAGTAGTGCAGTGCCAGATACACATATGCCCCCAATAGTGACAGATACACATAATGACCCCATGAGTGCAGGGCCAAATTCACAAAATGACCCCAGTAGTGGCAGATACACATATTTGAAAATACCAGAGCAAAAAGGAATCCACAGCGCTGTTCCTAATTAATTCCCTTCAAACTCCAAGATATTGCTTAATATCATAAAGCAGATCCTTGTAAAATTTTTCTTATATGCAATCCCAGTTCTCGGACATACTCAGTGGGGACCGTTTTTCAAATCCGCACAGCAGACGATAACTGAAGTATGGGTCTATTGGTCTCCACATAGTAATGCCCCTTGCACCGTATCATGCCCCACACAGTAATGCTCCTTGCACATGAATATGCCCACACAGTAATGCCCTTTACACCTTAGTATGCCCCACAAAGTAATGCCCCTTATACACATTACACCACACTAGAACCACTTATACTGTACATGTTACGCCACATCAGTACCCTTAGACACTTTACACCAGAGCCACTTACACACATTATGCCATGGTAGAGCTCCTTATACACATTACACCACAGTAGAGCCGCTATGAAAGTAGTTTTGAATTGTGGACAAGAGAGAAAGAGAGAGGACAAGAGAAAGAGAAGTGAGGCAAGAGAGAGGGGGAGTGAGGACAAAGAGAGAGAGAGGGAGTGATGACAAAAGAGAGGGAAGTGAGGACAAGAGAGAGAGGGGAAGTGAGGACAAAAGAGAGAGGGGGAGTGGGGACAAAAGAGAGAGGGGGAGTGAGAACAAAAGAGAGAGGGGAGTGAGGACAAGAGAGAGAGAGAGGGGGGTGGGAACAAAAAAGAGAGAGGGGGTGAGGACAAAAGAGAGAGGGGGGTGAGGACAAAAGAGAGAGGGGGGGTGAGGACAAAGAGGGGGAGTGAGGGCAAAAGAGAGAGGGGGAGTGAGGACAAAAGAGAGAGAGAGAGAGAGAGAGAGAGAGAGAGAGAGAGAGAGGGAGGGGGGGTGAGTACAAAAGAGAGAGGTTAGGAAAAGAGGGAGAAGAGAGGGATTGAGAACAAAATACAGAGAGGGGGTGAGGACAAAATACAGAGAGGGGGTGAAGACAAAAGAGAGGGACTGATGACAAAAGAGAGAGAGAGAGGGACTGATGACAAAAGAGAGAGGGGTTAGGAAAAAAGAAAGAGAAGAGAAGGAGTGAGGACAATAAAAAGAGAGTCGAGGACAACAGAGAGAAAGGTGAACACAAGAGAGAGAGGTGAGGACAAGAGGGAGAAGAGAGGGGGTGAGGACAAAAAAAAAAGAGAGGGGGGGGGGGATGAGAACAGAGGGACAGAGAGAGTGGATTTGGACAGAGAGAATCAGCCAGGGCATGTATACATCCGCACTCACCCTGGCCAGGGGGGCAGCACTCTCCCTGCAGTGCTGATGCTGGCTGTGTGGTGTGCTGCTGCTGGGATCCCGGGCTGCATGGGTGGCTGTACTCATCCTCAGTACCAGGGGCTCAGGCAGGCAGGCAGGCTGCAGACCGGGTGCTTGTGGGCGGCCAGCGGCATATAGTACCACGTGACATCGCTCAACGTCGTGCTGCTGCTCCTAGGTCTCCTCCCTGCTGTGCGCTATGATGAGAGAGATAGAAAGAGAGGGGTAAGGACAAGAGAGAGAGGGATGTGAGGGCAAAATGGGGGGGGGGTGAATACAAGAGAGAGGAGAGGAGAGGTGAGGACAAAAGGAGGCATGAGGACAAGAGAGAGAGAGAGAGAGAGAGGGTGAGGACAAAAAAGAGATAGGATGAGGACAAAAGAGAGGGAGTGAGGATGAGAGAGAGGGAGAGAGATCAAGAGAGGGGGGTAAGGACAAAAGAAGAGAGGTGAGGAAAAGAGACAGAAGAGAGGGGGGTGAGGACAAGAGAGAAGAGAGGGGTGAGTACGAGAGAGATAGAGATGAGGTGAGGACAAGACAGAGAGGACAAGAGAGAGGTACTGTAAGGACAAGAGATAGAGAGAGATAGAGAGAGAGAGGGTGGGATAAGGACAAAAGAGAGAGGGTGGGATAAGGACAAAAGAGAGAGGGTGGGATAAGGACAAAAGAGACAGAGGGGGGTGACGACAAAAGAGAGAGAGGGGTAAGGACAAAAGAGTGAGAGGGGGTAACAACAAAGAGAGAGGGGGTAACGTCATAGAGAGGGGGTAACGACAAAGAGAGGGGCGGTAACGACAAAGAGAGGGGCGGTAACGACAAAGAGAGGGGCGGTAATGACAAAGAGGGGGGTTAGTATAAGTGAGAGAGAGGGTCTGAGTACAAAAGAGAGAGAGGTGAGGACAAAATAGAGAGAGGGGGAGTAAATACAAAAGAAAGAGGTTAGGAAAAGAGAGAAGAAAGGGGGTGAGGACAATAAAAAGAGAGGTGAGGACAACAGAGAGAAGGGTGAAGACAAGAGAGAGAGATGAGGACAAGAGAGAGGGAGGGGGGTGAGGACAAGTGACAGAGGTGAGGACAAGAGAGAGGGGAGGTGAGGACAAAAGAGAGAGAGGGGGTGAGGACAAAAAAAAGAGAGGGGGGGTGAGGACAAAAGAGAGAGAGGGGGTGAGGACAAAAAAAAGAGAGGGGGGGTGAAAACAGAGGGACAGAGAGAGTGGGTGAGGACAGAGAGAATCAGCCAGGGCATGTATACATCCGCACTCACCCTGGCCAGGGGGGCAACACTCTCCCTGCAGTGCTGATGCTGGCTGTGTGCTGGCCTGCTGATGGGATCCCGGGCTGCATGGGTGGCTGGACTCCTCCTCAGGACCAGGGGCTCAGGCAGGCAGGCAGGCTGCAGACCGGGTGCTTGTGGGCGGCCAGCCGCATATAGTACCACGCGACATCGCTCAACGCCGTGCTGCTGCTCCTAGCACTCCTCTCCCTGCTGTGCGCTATGATGAGAGAGAGAGATAGAGAGAGAGAGAGAGGGGTAAGGACAAGAGAGAGGGAGGCGAGGGCAAAATGGGGGGCGGGGGAGTTGAGGACAAGAGAGAGAGAGAGATGAATACAAGAGAGAGGAGAGGTGAGGACAAAAGGGGGGGGTGAGGACAAGAGAGAGAGGGTGAAGACAAAAAAGAGATAGGATGAGGACAAAAGAGAGGGAGCGAGGATGAGAGAGAGGTAGAGAGATCAAGAGAGGGGGTAAGGACAAAAGAAGAGAGGTGAGGAAAATAGAGAAGAGAGGGGATGAGGACGAGAAAGATAGAGATGAGGCGAGGACAAGACAATAGAGAGAGAGAGGTGAGGACAAGAGAGAGAGGTGAGGACGAGAGAGAGAGAGAGAGAGGTGAGGTGAGGACGAGAGAGAGAGAGAGAGAGAGAGAGGTGAGGACAAGAGAGAGGTACTGTAAGGACAAAAGAGAGAAGGGGTAAGGACAAAAGAGAGAGGGTGGGATTAGGACAAAAGAGAGAGGGTGGGATAAGGACAAAAGAGACAGAGAGGGGTAACGACAAAAGAGACAAAGAGGGGTAACGACAAAAGAGACAGAGAGGGGTAACGACAAAAGAGACAGAGGGGGTAACAACAAAAGAGAGAGAGGGAGGTTAAGACAAAATAGAGAGAGGGGGTAAGGACAAAAGAGTGAGAGGGGGGTAACGACAAAGAGGGGGGTAACAACAAAGAGGGGGGTAACAACAAAGAGGGGGGTTAGTACAAGAGTGAGAGAGGGTCTGAGTACAAAAGAGAGAGAGGCGAGAACAAAAGAGAGAGGGGGAGTGAATACAAAAGAGAGAGAGAGGGGGGGTGAGGACAAGAAAAGAGAGAGGGGGGGTGAGGACAAAGAGAGAGATGACAAGAGAGTGAGAGATGTATACATGTATACATCCGGACTCACCCTGGCTGGGGGGGCAGCACTCTCCCTAAAGTGCTTATGCTGGCCATGTGTTGTGCTGCTGCCGGGATCCTGGACTGACAGGATGCCTCCTTGGGGCCAGGGGTTCAGGCAGGCAGACTGCAGACCTGCTGGTGCTTGTTGGTGGATGGGTGGGCACATGCTGTACAGGACGCACCGTTGCTGGGGCTGCCGCTACTCCTCAATCTTCCCGCTCCTCTCTTCTCCCACCAACGCTTCCTCTCCCAGACTGCCGAGCGCAATGACGTCGCGCACACACCGGCTTTCTGGGGAGGAGAGGGGGATGAGGAGAGCACAGTGGCTGGAGACAGGCGGTGGGTGTGTCGAGAGGGAGGCGGGGCTGCTCGGGCTAGCCAGGCGCCGCACACAAATTTACTGAGCCCGGCCTTAGCCCACCCACAACACTCCCCCATCATTGCAGCCACTGCTGAGAGCCGGGGCGGACATCTGTGATCAGGGCAGTGCCGGCTCCAGGTATGTGGACACAATATGACGGCCACAAATAGCGGCGCCCTTTGAGGGGTGGCGCCCTGCGCGGCCGCTCGAGTGGAACATGCCTAGAGCCGGCCCTGATTAACTGTTGAAACACCTGGGGATGTAGGCCCCATTCCCCTGGATGGAGGTCGTGTCTGCTGAGGAAGTCTGCTTCCCAGTTGTCCACTCCTGGAATGAATATGGCTGAGATGGCCCTTGCGTTGGCCTCCGCCCAGAAGAATATTTTTGACACTTCTCAAATCGTGCTCTGTTTCTTGTTCACCCTTATTGGTTTATGTACGCCACCACCGTGGCGTTGTCCGATTGAACCTGTATCACCTGATCTTTCAAGGGATGGGAAGCTTGCAAAAGAGCACTGTAAATTGCCCTGAGTTCCAGGATGTTTATCAGCAGAGCAGATTCCTGAATTGACCATACCCCCTGGAACTGGGCTCCTTGTGTCACCACCACCCCTGTTCCCAAAAGTTTTTGAATAGCCGCTTGCAAGGTAACTTTTGCTGCGGGCAAAATTGGTATGCTCAATTTGAAAAATCTGGGAGGAGCAAGTGCTTGAAGTTCCAGCCGGTATCCCAAGGATCCTGGCAGGATTGAAGGCGAGCACCTACCTGAAAGTCGCCTTGCTGCTGTGGCCAATGCTTAAGGCTTAGCGGCAGGGGATCCGGTGGTCTGGTCCAGGGATGCAGCAGTTGCAGCAGGGCCGGATTAACAATGGGGCGGATGGAGCTGCAGCTCCAGGCCCCCCATTGAAAATAGGCCCACAGGCTTCCCTGCAAAGCAGCCAGTGTTTACAGGAAAGAAACACTGTCTGCATTGCTTTGTCCCCACAGTGGCCTGCACTCACCTCTTCACTGGATTGGTGCCGCGATCGGAGCTGAGCTCCGATCAGGCAGCGTTTGGTAACAGCACCCAGCACAGCCTGTACCACTGATGCTGCAGCCCATGCTGGTTCTCCGTTCTCCCAGTGGCTGGGCTTAGGGCTATGCAGCACTTCCTCCTCGTACTGCAAGCCCCGCCCACTTCATGACATCGTGAAAGGGGTGGGGCCAGCACTGCTGCAGTCTTGTTGTCACATGCAATACTGAGGCAGGAAAAGGTAAGGAGAGAGAAGTGGGAAGGGAGGGAGAATAAAGAAGGAATGTAGGTAAGACATGAGTACAGGTAAAGAAGAGTAATGTACAGACAGACAGGCAGACAGTAAAGTAAGTGATTAAGGTATGTTAGAAAAGAAGTAAGTAAATAAAGATAAATACTCTATGTGAGAGATTAGAAAGGAAGGCAAGCATGTGATGTGAGAGATTCAGTAATCACAAAATATGCACTACAGTCATTTTGTGACCCTGTTTTTAAAAATGTGCAGGTGCTGCAGCATATGCTGTGCAGCCAGTAACATTTCTCGGTGTCTGTCACCGCTAGCAGAGATCTCATCCAATCGCCGCCTGAGACCTACAGCCTCCCCTACCTGCTCACCATCGCACACTGCGCCGCTTTACAATTTATATCAGGTGTTACTATGTGCACGTTCGGGGAGAGCTTGTCAGTGTGACCCGGGCTGCGGTGTCAGCAGAGCTGTGCTGGTGCTGACAAGGTTCGTGAAGCTGAGCCGGCAGATCACGGTGCTCGGCAGTGATTTCTGCGTGGCAATCTTCTTCCTCTACCTAATGCTGGACTGGGCCATTTAGGCTATGGGAGGGGAGGTTAGGGTTAGGCTGCTTTGAAAGAGGTTAGGGACAAGCACTTGGGGAGGTTAGAGTTAGGCTGCAGGGAGGGGACGTTAGGGTTAGGTTGCGGGGAGGTTTGGGTTAGGCTGAGGTGAGGGGAGGTTAGGGTTAGAATGCGGGGGTGGGGGGGTTAGGGTTAGGCTGCGGTGAGGTTAGGGTTAGGCTGCAGGGAGGGGAGATTAGGGTTAGGCTGCGGGGAGGGGAGGTTAGGCTGCAGGGAGGGGAGGTTAGGGTTAGGCTATGGGATGAGAGGTTAGGCTGCAGGGAGGGGAGATTAGGGTTAGGCTATGGGAGGGGAGATAAGGGTTAGGCTGCGGGGAGGGGAGGTTAGGGTTAGGCTGGGGAGTGGAGGTTAGGGTTACGCTGCGGGGAGGGGAGGTTAGGCTGCAGAGAGGGGAGGTTAGGGTTTGGCTGCGGGGAGGGGAGGTTAGGTTTAGGCTGCGGGGAGGGAAGGGTTAGGGATAGGCTGCGCGAGGGGAGGTTAGGGTTAGGCTGCAGGGAGGGGAGGTTAGGGTTAGGCTGCGGGGGGGGAGGTTAGGCTGCAGGGAGGGGAGGTTAGGGTTAGGCTGCGGGGAGGGGAGGTTAGGGTTTGGCTGCGGGGAGGGGAGGTTAGGTTTAGGCTGCGGGGAGGGAAGGGTTAGGGATAGGCTGCGGGAGGGGAGGTTAGGGTTAGGCTGCAGGGAGGGGAGGTTAGGGTTAGGCTGCGGGGAGGGAAGGGTTAGGGTTAGGCTGCGGGGAGGGGAGGTTAGGGTTAGGCTGCGGGGAGGGAAGGGTTAGGCTGCGGGAGGGGAGGTTAGGGTAGGCAATGGGGGGAGGTTGGAGAAAGGCTGTATAAGTGGAGGAGAGGGTTAGGCTGGCGGTACCTATAATTATGGGACACAAAGTCACACAGTGACTTGGGACGTCGATGGACACCTTGCACAGGGCAGCACAAAGTCACTGGGTGCAATCCGCACTCCACAGTTTTAATGCACAGGGTTAGGATCCAGTGTCAGGCGTATCAGCGGTGATAGCAAACTGGGGATCTCTAAAACGTGGGCCTCTGTCAGGACAGAGAGAGGTAGGAGCCGGACACAGGGGAAGCCTCCTAGTGGAACAGCCTGCCTCCTCCTCTCTCCCCTTCTGCACTCTGCTCTCCCATCTCCCGCTCACTCACCTTGGTCTGTTTCCTGGTGCCGGCGTCAGGGCTTGGTAGAGCAGGAAGAGGTGCTCTTGTTCGGGCAACGTGTCCGCAGTGCCTCTGATACAAGCACCGTGCAGGGAGACAGCAGCATGCAGATCCACAGGATAATCAGCCCACATCGCCGCCGCCAGTCAGGACGTGCTGGGGATGGGTCGCCAGTGTTGGGGGAAGCCCCTTCTACCCTGAGTGAAGGTGCCACCCCTGTTCATGGGGAAGGGGGGCGAGCGACGCAGCAGGGGGAGAAGGGAACAGCTCCTGCAAGTGACTAGTGAGCGGGTGCCTCACTACTTTTTTTTTATTTTGGTGCACGCAGAGCCGTCCTTCATGTGCTGACGCCAATAGGCAGCTGCCTAATGGAAGCGCCGGCCCTGCTTACTGCAATGTATCTGACCCGCTCTTTAACCTGCACTGTACCCGTCCTGCACTGTACCTGACCCACACTGTGTGACCCACACTGTAACTGACTCAATATTTAACTGTGTGTCCCAATATATTCCACACTGTACCCAACACAGTATCCAGCAGGTACAGAGCACTGCTTTTATTGTTGGGGAAATTTGGGGAGCTGCTCAACAAAAAGGCTGATTGATCAGTCACTTTACATGGGCACAGAGTGACAGTCATCAGTGGCCCGGGGCCCCCAGGAGGCTGGTATAGATTGGGAATTGAGAATAGGCATGTGCACATGCCTAAAGGCCCATACACCCTAGAAGATATTGTGAACTATATCAGTCCTTGTGAGCTTTATGAGCGATATCGTTCACAATATAGTCCAGTGTGTATCCAATGAACGATGCGCGCCCCCGCCATTCAGCTAGGGTTTCAGTCTTCTGAACTTGCAGCTCAATTTTGCCTATATCTTACACGTAAAAGTGTATATCGTTCAGTGTGTACGCGATGAACGATAAGCGATGGACGATATGAACGATATTCATCATAATAGCCACTCTGTAATGCCAGCCCATTATTTAAATTAGCCACCATTAGTGTCCCAGACGATGCTAGCAATATCGTTTGAAAAATCATTCAGTGTGTATGCACAATGTCTTTTATCAAGTATGTTTGGAAGCTGAAGGGAAATCATTCACCAATATCGTTCATTGGTCATATTGTTTAGTGTGTATGGGGCTTAAAAGTCAGCCACCCATGGGCTGATGCACTGTAGTGAGTAAGCAGACACCCAAAGTAGTCCCTCCCATCCCCATCCTCAGGGGCCCACCCCTTCTTACCCCTTATGCTACCTGGACTGCGTCACTGTAAACTTCTCCTCCAGAGCTGCTCTGCACGCAAAGACCAGAGCAAAGATAAAAATAAAAATTTTGTGGGGAGGCAGTGGAGTGTTGTGTATAGTGATGTATTGTGGTCAAGTAGTGCAATTATGCAGTGTGAGGGAGAGAGTGTAGTGATGTAGTGTGGAGAGTTAGTGCTGAGATATAGGGGTCTATTTACTAAGCCTTGGATGGAGATATAGTACCAGCCAATCAGCTACTAACTGTCATTTTTCAAACCCAGCCTGTGAAATGACAGTTAGGAGCCGATTAGCTGAGACGTTATCTCCGTCGACTTTATCTCCATCCCAGGCTTAGTAAATAGACCCCATAGTGCTGAGATGTAGTGTGGGAAGGTAGCATAGTGATGTAGTGTGGGGAGGTAGTGTAGTATAGTGTTGAGGTGTAGTGTGGGGTGGTAAGTGCAGTGATATAGTGCGAGATGTAGTATGGGTAAGTAGTGCAGTGATATACTGTAGTGCGGAGATGTAGTGTGAGGAAATAGCGTAGTGATGTAGTGTGGGTTGGTAGTGCAGTGATATGGTACAGAGATGTAGTGTGAGGATGTAGCAGAGTGATGTAGTGTGGGGTGGTAGTGCAGTGAAATGGTGCAGAGATGTAGTGTGGGGAGGTAACGTAGTGGTATAGTGATGAGATGTAGTATAGGAAGGTGGTTCAGGGATATAGTATAGGGGTGTAGTGTTGGGAGGTAGTTTGGGTATGTATAGTGCTGGGATGTAGGGTGGGGGGGTAGCGAAGTAATAGAGTGCAGGCATGTTGTGCAGAGATGTAGTATAGTGAAGATATGTAATGTGGGGAGGTACTGTAGTGCAGTGATGTAGTATGCCACCACACCACCCTGGACACACAGGGAGAACTTCTGTGCGGCGATCACACGCCCGGTAGCGGCACACAATAGGCCCTTTATAAATTTCAGCTCCAGGCCTATGTGGACCTTAATCTGGCACTGAGTTGCAGGTTTACGGGACTTACCACGAGATTCTCTTGGAGTGGTGGGGACTCCTCGGCCCCTGCCTCTGAACCTTGCCACACGAAAGGACTGCACGGAGGGTAATGTGTAAGAATATCTAGCAGGTGGCGTAGCCGACGGCAGATAGGTAGACTTAACCACCGTTGCCTGGGAGATCCATTTATTTAATTCGTCCCCAAACAAGGCCTCACCTGTAAAGGGAAGATTTTTTATACCCTTTTTGATATCAACGTCCGCTGACCATTGACGTAACTACAGAGCTCTGTGTGACGAAACTGCCATAGCAGTAGTGCGGCCATTTATCATACACAATTCCTAAAATTTTCAGCTTCCTGTATGTGTTGAGTAATGACCTCATCCTGGGGCAGAGTGTCTAATCCATTAATAATATTATCGGACCACTTGACTGCTGCCCTAGAAATCCACCCACAAGCTATTATGGGGCGTTGTGCTACGCCCGTATATATTGCCTTGGACTCGGACTGGTCTCAATTTTACGGTCAGCAGGGTCTTTAAGGGATATAGCCCCTGACACCGGCAGTACCAATTTCTAAGACAGTCTGGATACAGATGTACCTTCCTGTCCTCAGCTGGGAGAGAAAAAGTAAATAAAAACCTCTGAGGAGTTTTACATTTCTTGTCAGGGTTTACCCATGCCTCCCTGGCCAGGAAGTTTAATTCCTTAGACACAGGAAAAGTGGCTGAGGTCTTAGGTCTAACATTCAAGTACAACTCCTCCGCTGGTTCTGCTTCTTGATCTGGTATGTGAAGAACCTCTCTTACAGTATAAATGAGGGCCTCCACCCCAGGGGAGAGCTGTCCTCATCCATATCATCATCATCATCATCCACATCAGGCTGATCAGAATCTGACTGGAGCACCTGTGGCAGTGAGCATTTATGTGAAACTAACAAAGGGGCCTGAGAAGCCTTTCTGGTATCTGCTGCTTTGGCCATACAATAGACTGTTTTAACACCTGTCTCTCCTTTTTAGCTGCAGCTAATTCTGAATTCACATTCTGAATCATGCTTTTAAAAGTATCGAGCCAGTCAGGTGCTTGTGAACTGTGTCCCTGTGGAGATAAGTAGCACTGTTGACACGAGGGACACCGCAGAAGAAGTGGTAGAGTTACAAGCAGCACACATAACCAGGTCAACATACATATTGTACACTGCTGTAGTACAGCGCAACTCACTGAAAAACACCTCCACACAGAGCCTAGAGAGCCCCTGGAGTGACACAGAGAAGTGGAGACCAGCACACAGAACACAGCAGCACAGTGTGTGAAAATATGTGTATCACCTCTACCTACCGCTGATGTGCTCCCCCCCCCCCCGCTATGACCCCCTGGTACCAGTACCGAGTCTGCAACAGCATGGGTCCGTGGAGGAGCAGCGTGCATGCAGCCATGATGATCCGCAGCAGCAGGAAATGGTGCCTTCCCGCCTCTGGTCCCGCTCTCTGGGAAGCCCCGCCCCTGTAATGGCATGCAGTCCCACTAATGCTTATTCTTATCATGAATTAGCATAAATACACAAAGCCTAATGACAGTGAGCACTGTGGAGCATAAGCCCGCTGAGCCAGTGTAGTCCACGGCGGGCACCGCAGCTCGTGGCCCGAAACCACCGCATGACAAACCGCACAGGGGACCCGTTAACTGGGACCCCAGTGTTAACACTTACTGCACGTGACGATCTTCGGCATCTGTTAGAGGGTGGCGGCTAGTTGCTGGCGTGGGGACACACAGTATAGTGTGTGAAACAGCACCTCAGGAGCTCAGTGTCCTGTCAGCTGGGATTATGAACCATTAACCCTCAGGAGGTTGGTTCAGTCCCCCCTCTAAGTCCCATGAAGCAGGTAGACTGGTTGCCAACCAGTACTACCTGAAAATAAAAAAATAAAAGAAAAAATAAAGGAAACTCTCTGGAGCTCGAGAGAAATACACCCAGCTCCTTGGGCACATATTTCTAAACTGAGTCTGGTAGACGGGGCATAGAGGGGAGGAGCCAGCACACACATATATACACACTAAAGGTTTTTAAAGTTCCAGGCTCCAGTGGACCCAATCTATACCCCATGGTACTAAAGTACAGTTCCCCAGTATCCACAAGGATGTAAGAGAAAAGGGAAAATAAATATGGTGCATATTTATCTATACAAAAATAACTAAAATAGAGTATGCATCTATCTACGGTATACCCACCGGAAAGGTGGAGGAAAGAGAAGCCATATGGTGGACAGCACTTGTGTTGCCCTCTGGGTCTGTTGTTACAGGCCGTTGTGGAGACTGGACATATCCAGATAAAGACCCATTGGGCCCTAATCAATATACCCATCAGGGCCCCAAATTAATGTATATATAAATACATACAGCTCTCACCCCTAACTCCGATCCCTCCCTCATATAGCCCCCACATACACAGCTATCGCCACTCATAAAGCTATCCCTTCCTCCCACAGACCCCCTACACACACAGACAACTCTCCCCACTCACTCAGTTCCCCTCAAACACATATAGCGCACAACCCTCACTCAGAAACCCCCCACATAGCTGTCCCTAACTCACAAAGATTCCACACACACACACACACACACACACACACACACAAACACAGCTCTCCTCCGTCACTGAGTTCTCCTCCCATCAAACACACATGCAGTGCACCACCTTTGTCCCGATCCTGACTATAGTTTTCATATTTGGTGACTTACCTCTGCCATCTCTATCCTGGATCCTGCATCTTTCTGCTTACTGGGATAAACAGCTTGCCAATACCATGAGTTTCCTGAGTCCTGAGTTCTCTGCCTGGAAGGTAATAGTTAACGAGCTCCACCTGTGGTGATCTTCTGTGTGAGTCTGAATTCAGCAATCTGAAGTTTAGGCCTAAAAGCCAGCATCCTCTGTTTGTTTGCAAGAAGTGCAGGCTTCAGTGTTCTCTCGGCCTGCTAGGCCTCACTCCACTTCACAGCCTAGTCTAGAGTACTCACATGACAGTGACTGTTCACCTGACCCAGAGCTGTCCAATCCTGTGCCAGCCTGAGACTCTCTGAATCACCTGATACTGCTCACCAATCACCAAGGACCAGGAAGTATAAGTCTGAAGACTGGAGTTGGAAACTCTGCCAGTTCCTCGAGTCACACACAGCTCTTTGTGAGCTTTGAAGCTGAGCTGCCTAAAGTTTCATCTTACAGGCACAGTCACAGTATTCCACAGTCTCAACTTAAAGGCACAGTTACAGTGTTTCATCTTAAAGGCACAGTCACAGTATTCCACAGTCTCAACTTAAAGGCACAGTTGCAGTGTTTCATCTTGGAGTCACGGTCGCAGTGTTCCACGGTCTCAACTTGGAGCCACAGCTGCAGTGTTCCGTAGTTTCATCTTAAAGTCACAGTATTCCACAGTCTCAACTTAAAACCACAGCTGCAGTATTCTACCGTCACAGCCGCAGGGTTCTTCAGCCTCGTCCTAAAGTTACAGCCACAGTCATCGTTCTACTTTCAGTTGCGTTTCCAGTTATATCTGGTACCAGCCCGCATTATAGTTGCATCCCAGTCTCACCGGTAACCAGCCCGGTTATCAGTCTCACCAGTAACCAGTCCGTCTTACTATCTTGCCAGTAACCTTGAGTATATAAGCACCTACTCCTGTGACACTATATCCAGTACAGTCTCACCTATACATTCATCATCCTGCTATCAAAGTCCCTGGTGATCCAGTGGTCAGGATACAGCTTCCTCTGCCGAGGCCCGGGTTCGATCCCCGGTCAGGGATTGCTCCTTCTTTTCACTGATTCCTACAGAGCAGCCTAATATTCACATAATCCTCCAGTTGCCCGCACAGACTTCACTAACACCGGGTTCACAAAAACCACAGTCATGATAACCTTCACACAGATCCCCCAATACATGCAGCTCTCCCCCCTACACTCAGCTCCCCTTCCTCACTCAGACACCACCACCAAGCCACCCCCGACACACACACACACACACACACACACACACACACACACACACACACACACCTTCACACAGATCTCCCCACAGCTCTCCTTCCTCCCTCACAGATTTTACCCCCTTCCAAGTTGGCTTGCTCACACATACACACACACACACACACACACACACACACACACACACACACACACACACACACACACACAGCTACTCTCCCTTCCTCAATCCCCTCCCTTCAAACACACGCAATGTATCATCCTCGCTCATAGCCCCCCTCACACAGATCCCAAGACACAGCTCTTACAACGGCTCTTACAACACCGCACTGGTATTCAGGTGGAGTGCTTACTGCCGCTGATATCATGTCTGCCGCAGGGGAGATCAGTGGATGAGCCCGAAGCACCCAGGACCTAGGATCAGTGTTTCTTTACTAGCTGCGTAGTGTGGGAGTAGCGGGAGCCATGAGTGCTGCTCCGCCTACACCACGCCCCCTGTATGGAGACATTAACCGCTCATCAGGCTCCATTGGTGACCCTCCCCCCGCTTCCTCCCCCCGGTTACTGACAGCCGTGCGGGTACTGCGGCTACAGGGTTCATGCTGCAGGATTCACTGCAGTTAATCAATCCCTGACTTCGAAGCGATGGAGGAGGTGCCCATTTAGGGTTGGCGCTCGGCGGCAGCTGACCTCATTGTTTCTGGTACTTACGCCACTGGCTGTGTGCCTGGATCATATAGATTACTATGCATTTTCCCATTGCAACCCAGCTGGACCAGTATACTGTGTGCAATGGGTAGCACTTATCCTCATGTATCAAATTCCTATTTTCCTGTGTAAACTTGTGAACAGGGCCATCTTGCCCCTGTCTGTTATTACCCTGTATTTTTTTTTTTTACTGCACTTGCTCAAAATTACATTTCACACTAATAGCTGAAATGTAAAAAAAATTGTAATGTTTTTCCATTAGTCTTACAATCAAATTGCCATCTGTTGTTATTATTATTATTATTTTTTTTAACTGTACTTATTTTACTTTATGTGACATGACTCCTAGGTTATTACCATGTAGAACATCTATTAGTTTCTGTTATTTCATTGCTTACATGGTTTTGTTCTTCTTAATTGTTGTTAATACAGATCTGTGATTTTCATCATTCACCACAAGTGTGTATTTACTACACTATATAAATTTGTGAAAATTAGAGAGACATGAACATATGTCCCAATCATTTCACTTTTGGTGGTACAGTCCTAATTTTGCAGGGCTGTCCTACCATCTTACAATCAGATCCAATTTACTTTGGGAGGCAGGTGGGGTTTGGGAGAGGTTCCACTGCCTCACACCAGAGATGCAGTCAGTGTCGGACTTCAACATGAAGGGCCCACCGGGGTAATGCAGTGATAGGGGCCTATGTGTAGCAGTGTGGCCAGTCTCCAGAGGTTGTGTGGCTGACCATCACAGAGGTTTGGCTAACTATTAGAGGGTGTATGGTCTGGGCCCCTTGATAAGTATTTACAGTAAATACTGATACCAGATTAATAACACCAATGCACTGTAGAGATTGCACCATAGTCATGTGCAATATAAGGTAACATATTGTATGTATAATGTGCAATTCAAGTGTACAGTGTCAGGGCCGAGTGTTTTTGTGAATCCGTTAACCCTGGACCAACCGAAGGTGTAGGTGCTGGAGTATGATGAAAACAGGGAGGACGAAGAAAGTTCTGTTTCAAATATTTATTAAAGGCAACAGTTACAATAAGGAGTTAAATGACAATTATTATTCACCATGGCTCTCATTCCGAGTTGTTCGCTCGCTAGCTGCTTTTAGCAGCATTGCAAACGCTAGGCTGCCGCCCTCTGGGAGTGTATCTTAGCTTAGCAGAATAGCGAACGAAAGATTAGCAGTACTGCTACGAAATATTTTCTTGCAGTTTCTAAATAGCTCCAGACCTACTCCTAGATTGCGACCAGCTCAGTCCATTTAGTTCCTGGTTTGACGTCACAAACACGCCCTGCGTTCGGCCAGCTACTCCCCCGTTTCTCCAGACACTCCCGCGTTTTTCCCTGACACGCCTGCGTTTTTTAGCACACTCCCGGAAAACGCTCAGTTACCACCCAGAAACGCCCCTTTCCTGTCAATCATTCACCGATCAGCAGTGCGACTGAAAAGCGCCGCAGGAACACCAGCGAATCTACTAAGTTTTGAGTTAAATAACTTAGCGCATGCGCTCTGCGTACCATGCGCATGCACATTTAGCAACAAATCCCAGCTTAACGAAAATCTGCAACGAGCGAACAACTCGGAATGACCACCCATATACTGTATATACTGCAATTAATGGTATAATGATAAGCAGGAACAGTCTTAAAGATGCATTGAAGAAATGTTCATACAACTGAGTTTAAACATGCTTGTGAATGAAGAATTGTCCAAATGAAGCGATGATTGGTGCCAAACTGTAAGCAGTGTTAACTGGAAATTGTAGACATAAATGAATAACTGTAGAGACTTGTACTGAAGCTAAAGGTTAGACTGGAAGGCTGTGAAGAATTGTCCTTGATTGCAGCAACAATGAAAATACAATACTGAATGGAATACTTGCAAGTTGTGACGATAACACTTGAAGCACTGTGAAACTGCAGCAGACAACAATGGTGAAGAATGAGTAAAACTGGATGATTAGAGAATGAGAACCAGGATGAAGTGGAAACCTCCACAGACTGTGATTATAGCAGGCAGTCACTGAATAGAGAAACCTCTGATAGGACTCCGGGGATTCCAGTTGTTGCCACTTGGAGAGCGATTAACTGACAGCACAGCAGGGAGCTGGTGGACCTCTTGAGGTAAAGGCTGCAGGCAGACCCCTGGGAGCAGAGGCGATATCAGGACCACTGGAACTACACAGGATATCATGGAGAGAGCACAGAGCTAGGGCATAGAGTAGATACAACAAAGCACTGGCTCGGAGTAACATAATCCCAGCCTACTTAAAGGCAGCACAAGCACGGGATTGGCTAACACTTACCCACAGGTGTTTCACAAGTGTTCTCAGGTGCTCATTTGGTCTCCAACATGGCCCCTCCTATAATGCAGTGCAGACACACAGTGGCGCCTTCGGCCATTCGGTCCCCGCACTCCCGGCTCCCAGAACCTGCATCACCTCTGTTGGTGACCACGCCACGTCCCCACACGGCCGCACAGCAACCGCGCCAGCAACGGACCCCAGAACCCGCATTGGTAAGTGATCGGTTCGTGACATACAGTCTGGAACCTGATCCTTAGAAGAGGAGGTGTTCCCTCAGGCAGTGGGGCCCACTGGGGGTTTCCCCTGTACTCCTGTGGTCCAGTTCATCCCTGGATGCAGGGGTGCTTCCATGGAGTGAAGCATAAAAACTGCAGTTTTCTGCATAACCCTCTAATTAGAGGGAGGGGTGTGGTGACCATACCTCAGTTCACTTTGAACTGAAGACCTTCAGTGTTGGGATGTATGAATGAAGCTCATTGCTGTCATCTCCCTCATTTTTCTGCTTGATATAGCTAAAAATGACTGAAACAGGAATATAATGATATATTGTTGCTAATGCCATAGATATAACTCATTACAAATATGGGTATTTACTATTTTATCAAATACTGACAACTTTCTAACTGTTGGATTTTCCCCTACAAATTTAATTTGTTCTTTCAAGTAAAGTAAAGCAAAGGCTTAATTTCTTGTAGTGAGAGGATTTCATGTCAGATGGTGTTGTGACAAATTATAGCATCTTTGTGAGGTTTTAAGCAGGGTTGGTAAAAATTAATTGGTGTCCCCAGTTAAAAATGCTATTGCCCTCTGCCCTGATTCCAGTAAATGATCTCCATATATAAATCTATACAGGGTCATGCTGTCTTGTACCCACTGCACATACACAAACACATATTCCGGTCACTGGCAGCTCACACCATGCTGCAGTGATTATAGGAAGAAGTGCAGGAAACTTACATTACCTTGTACCCCTTCTGCAATCAATTACTGAAAAAAGGCTGGTGACCAGATCACTGGCAGAGTTAGGGAGCAGCAGTTTAATGGACTGGAGACCAGGAGGGAATTTAATCACTGCCCCAAGGATTGTGCTGGATGAGATGCGGTTCTCATATTGCCTCATGGGATCAGTTGCCCTTAAGTCACTTCATAATCAGTCACATGAACAGCCATCATCTGCAGGAGCTTACTTTGGAGTGAACGCTAAAGTTCTGGCTTGTGTGAGTGAGTTTCCCAAACACAAATGCCCCAGAATGAGAACCAACAGTGGAATAAGACTAGAACCAGGGTTTCCAACTTTTGATTATTTTATCTTTTTTTTTTTTAACAAGTTCGCTAATACCCAATATTTTTTCCCTTAAAAGAAGCATGCTGTATAAAGTAAGAGGAGTCATGCACTGAAAATAAGGAACTCATAGAAGTATTGAAACCAAAACTATTGGTATTGTGAACTCTAGGCATAATTTAGTAGGGTCACAGGCAGGGTTGGACTGGCTCACAGTGGTACAGGGGAACCCCCTGGTGGGCCCCACTGCCTGTGGGGGTCCCATCTCCTCCTCTAGGGATCAGGTTCCAGGCTATGCACTTGAATTATACATTATACTGTACATAAATTACTTTATAATGCACAGGACTGTGGTGTATTTTCTACAGTGCATTGCTGTTATTAATCTGGTACATCAAGGCCGAAACTAGGATTTTCGGCACCCGGGGCAAGGCGGCAATGTAGCGCGCCCTCCCCCCCCCCCCCCCACACACACACACAAAGTAAATAAATAAATAAATATTATACTGTGTGTATATATATATATATATATATATATATATATACACTGCTCTTAAAAATAAAGGGAACACTAAAATAGCACATCCTAGATCTGAATGAATGAAATATTCTTATTAATTACTTTGTTCTTTACATAGTTGAATGTGCTGACAACAAAATCACACAAAAATTATCAATGGAAATCAAATTTATTAACCCATGGAGGTCTGGATTTGGAGTCACACTCAAAATTAAAGTGGAAAAACACAATACAGGCTGATCCAACTTTGATGTAATGTCCTTAAAACAAGTCAAAATGAAGCTCAGTAGTGTGTGTGGCCTCCACGTGCCTGTATGACCTCCCTACAATGCCTGGGCATGCTCCTGATGAGGTGGCGTGTGGTCTCCTGAGGAATCTCCTCCCAGACCTGGACTAAAACATCCGCCAACTCCTGGACAGTCTGTGGTGCAACGTGGCGTTGGTGGATGGAGCGAGACATGATGTCCCAGATGTGCTCAATTGGATTCAGGTCTGGGGAACGGGCGGGCCAGTCCATAGCATCAATGCCTTCATCTTGCAGGAACTGCTGACACACTCCAGCCACATGAGGTCTAGCATTGTCTTGCATTAGGAGGAACCCAGGGCCAACCGCACCAGCATATGGTCTCACAAGGGGTCTGATGATCTCCTCTCGGTACCTAATGGCAGTCAGGCTACCTCTGGCGAGCACATGGAGGGCTGTGCGGCCCCCCAAAGAAATGCCAACCCACACCATTACTGACCCACTGCCAAAGCGGTCATGCTGGAGGATGTTGCAGGCAGCAGAACGTTCTCCTTGGCGTCTCCAGGCTCAGTGAGAACCTGCTTCCATCTGTGAAGAGCACAGGGCGCCAGTGGCGAATTTGCCAATCTTGATGTTCTCTGACAAATGCCAAACGTCCTGCACGGTGTTGGGCTGTAAGCACAACCCCCACCTGTGGACGTCGGGCGCTCAAACCACCGTCATGGAGTCTGTTTCTGATCGTTTAAGTAGACACATGCACATTTGTGGCTTGCTGGAGGTCATTTTGCTAGGCTCTGGCAGTGCTCCTCCTGTTCCTCCTTGCACAAAGGCGGAGGTAGCGGTCCTGCTGCTGGGTTGTTGCCCTCCTACGGCCTCCTCCACGTCTCCTGATGTACTGGCCTGTCTCCTGGTAGCGCCTCCATGCTCTGGACACTACGATGACAGACACAGCAAACCTTCTTGCCACAGCTCGCATTGATGTACCATCCTGGATGAGCTGCACTACCTGAGCCACTTGTGTGGGTTGTAGACTCTGTCTCATGGGCTGGTCTTCAATATGCCGGCTATCAGGATCCCGGCGCACAGTATACCGGCGCCGGAATCCCGACAGCCGGCATACTGACACTTATTCTCCCTCGTGGGGGTCCACGACCCCCCTGGAGGGAGAATAAAATAGCGTGGCGCGCGTAGTGCGCCACCGTGCCCGCAGCGTGGCGAGCGCAGCGAGCCCGCAAGGGGCTCATTTGCGCTCGCCACACTGTCGGTAAGGCGGCGGTCGGGCTCCCGGCGCCGGTATGCTGGTCGCCGGGAGCCTGACCGCCGGCATACCATACCACACCCGTCTCATGCTACCACTAGAGTGAAAGCACCGCCAGCTTTCAAAAGTGACCAAAATATCAGCCAGAAAGCATAGGAGCTGAGAAGTGGTCTGTGGTCACCACCTGCAGAACAACTCCTTTATTGGGGGTGTCTTGCTAATTGCCTATAATTCCCACCTGTTGTCTATTCCATTTGCACAACAGCATGTGAAATTGATTGTCAATCAGTGTTGCTTCCTAAGTGGACAGTTTGATTTCACAGAAGTGTGATTGACTTGGAGTTACATTGTGTTGTTTAAGTGTTCCCTTTATTTTTTTGATCAGTGTATATAATGCTGGACTGTATGGACCTGTTATGATATATATGAGTACCCCTGTTATAATTTATGTAAGTACCCTTTAGTCTTTCTCTGTCTGCTTTGTTTCATTATAGCGCTGTTATTATAGAAATCTGGGGCCAAATGTAATAGAGTGAGAGTTTCAGAAAGTGAGAGATTTGGTAAGGTTTTTCTGTTTTTTTTTTAAAGTGGCAATCATTTACACTGCAAAACTAAGTTGATCTTGCTGTGTAAATGATTGCCACCTAAAAAAAACTGCAAAACCTTACCAAATCTCTCACTTTCTGAAACTCTCACTCTACTATATTTGGCCCATGGTTTTAAACTGTATGGCGGTTATTAGCACTTTTTTAGGTATAGTATTTATAGGCTGTTGTTCTTTATTTGAGAAGTGCTAATGGAGTTTTTGCTTATGGCTTATTACATTTGTTTACTATAGCCAGTGCCAGATTAAGGTCCACATGGGCCTGGAGCTGAAAATCAGGAAGGGCATATTGTGTGCTGCTGCAGGGGGTGTGACAAGCACTATGGCGGTATGACTAGTGATGTGGTGGAGTGTTGAGCTGAAATGTCAGTGCCGACTGCCGATCACGCCTGAACAGAACAACTATTGAATTGCTCTGCTGGGTGGCTGCTGGTGAGAAAAATAATTGAATCTCACCCACTGAGTCTATGGCTGTGTTGTAGTGAAGTAGACCCAAGGCAGGATCAGACGCGGTCCACAAGGAGGTGGCCTTTATTCTCATTAGGTGCGGGGGGGGGGGGGGGGAGTATGACATTACAGCACAGAGGAGGTTTTGGGTGCCTTGACAAAGGGGCGTGCATGCCCCAAACCGTTGGCTTTGCTGTGTAATGGATTAAAATCACTTCACTGTATTATTTAACATCTCCAACTCCGAGTGCCGCTGCTTGTTGTATTATTGGTCAGTGTCATTAAGGTACGGGTGAGTGCCGATCCATGATCCGTGTGTGTGTGTGTGTGTGTATATATATATATATATATATATATTTGTGTGTGTACATATTTACATATTAAGGACCCAATTTATCAACGATGCATAACGATAACTCCTTTAGCACTCACTAGAGGTGTTATGTCATCCTTTCAGTATTCAGCAAACAGCGATAGACTTTGCCCCTGTACCGTTCTCACCAGCTATAGATGGCATGAACAGTACAATCCTCATTGCCAGCAGGGTGAAACTGTCATGCATATGTGCAGATTGGAGGTCGTGCATGCACATGACACAGAAGCCCGTTAAGCTGCCAGCAGAACGGAAAATGCCGAGGGGAGAGACAGCGCCGGACCTCGTAGGAGAGGTAAGTATTGCTGAATAATGAATATCAGCTGCATTTTTGTCTGTATCACAGTGATAGTAAACGAAAAATGCAGCTGTTCATTTTTATTATTACATGGGGGCAGGCCCGGCGACAGGGGGGGTCAAAGGGGACAACCCTCCCGGGCCCCGAGCTTCAGGGGGGCCCCATCACTTGCTTGGTCTGGTTGGTCTTCGCTTTGTTGCCTTCATTATGCTTGCGGCATGCCTCTCTGCCGCTCCGTCCCTGTCTGACGATTTGCTGCCGCTGCCACTGAAGAGCCGGGCAGCAGAGCAGCAAACACAGGCTACACTGACTGTGTGAGTCAGGGCTCCGTATAGCAGCTGCCCGCAGCACTACCTCTGTCCAACCCTGCTCCCTACGTGCCTGGATGGCACCCTCACAGCCTGTCATACTGTATACTATGTCAAGGTACTGCCATATTATTCTATATAAATGTGTGTATATGCAAAAAATGTCCCTGGCACTCCGGACTTCCGTTCACCTTGCTCCGGTGCCCTCCCCTCAGATCTGCATCTGTGTATATGGTCCTTGTATGCCGCCCATACAAGGACCATATATATATATATATATATATATATATTATAATATATATACTGTATATTTTATATATATATATATATATATATATATATATACAGTATATGTGTGTGTATATATATATATATAATTTTTTTACAGCGACTTTGTGCTTTATAAGGGGGGGGGGGGAGTCAAGGCAGGGTGGGGGGCCCCGGAGAAATTGGTGTACCGGGCCCCAAGATTTCTCTTGCCGGCCCTGCATGGGGGTATATTTACTAAGGTCCCGATTTTGACCGAGATGCCGTTTTTTCTTCAAAGTGTCATCTCGGTAATTTACTAAGCAAAAATCACGGCAGTGATGAGGGCATTCGTAATATTTTGGAAGTGCTAGGAAAAAATCACGAATCAATACACCATCGGTCAAATACGCCTGCAATTTGGTAGAAATCGGTCATTTACTAAAAAGTGCAAAACACAAACACTGCCGACAATAGCCAAACACTGCCGTGCTAAAATACAAATCGTGAAAAAGTGCTAAAAAAAAACAGACCTGCTTTTTTATCCCGTGTTTGTATAGGCATGCACGGATCCATGAGATCCGTGCATGTTTTTCAGTGGGAAGGGGTGGGAAATGCTATAATTTTTTAAAAAAAAATGCGTGGGGTCCCCCCTCCTAAACCAAACCAGCCTCGGGCTCTTTGAGCCGGCCCTGGTTGCAAAAATATGGGAAAAAAATTGACAGGGGTTCCCCCATATTTAAGCAACCAGCACCGGGCTCTGCGCCTGGTCCTGGTTCCAAAAATACGGGGGACAAAAAGCGTAGGGGTCCCCCGTATTTTTGAAACCAGCACCGGGCTCCACTAGCTGGACAGATAATGCCACAGCCGGGGGTCACTTTTATACAGTGCCTTGCGGCCGTGGCATCAAATATCCAACTAGTCACCCCTGGCCGGGGTACCCTGGGGGAGTGGGGACCCCTTCAATCAAGGGGTCCCCCCCCCCAGCCACCCAAGGGCCAGGGGTGAAGCCCGAGGCTGTCCCCCCCATCCAATGGGCTGCGGATGGGAGGCTGATAGCCTTTGTTGAAAGTAATGAATATTGTTTTTAGTAGCAGTACTACAAGTCCCAGCAAGCCTCCCCCGCAAGCTGGTACTTGGAGAACCACAAGTACCAGCATACGGCGGAAAACCGGGCCCGCTGGTACCTGTAGTACTACTACTAAAAAAATACCCCAATAAAGACATTACACACACACCTTGAAAGTATAACTTTAATGCATACATACACACCACCATATACACATACTTACCTTATGTTCACACGAGGGTCGGTCCACTTCTCCAGTAGAATCCATGGTGTACCTGTTGAAAAAATCCTACTCACCAAATCCAGTGTAGAGGGCTCCTCGGATAATCCATTTGTAATCCACGTACTTGTAAAAATAAAAAAAACGGGACACCCGACCACGAACTGAAAGGGGCCCCATGTTTTCACATGGGACCCCTTTCCCCAAATGCCAGAAACCCCCTCTGACTGATGTCTAAGTGGGTTTCTTCAGCCAATCAGGGAGCGCCACGTTGTGGCACCCTCCTGATCGGCTGTGTGCTCCTGTACTGTATGACAGGCGGCACACGGCAGTGTTACAATGTAGCGCCTATGCGCTCCATTGTAACCAATGGTGGGAACTTTCAGGTCAGCGGTTGACCGAAAGTGACCTCACCGCTGACCTGAAAGTCACAGCAGTTCTGACCTGATCGCAGCGCTGCAAAAAACGCTAGCGAGCGATCAGGTCTGAATGACCCTCTTTATACACACACTGTATATAGACACCAGGGCTTTTAATACGGGTGGTGTGGAGCCAACCTTACTCACCTTCCGCTGCAACCTGTGCACCCTAGTTACGGGGTAAAGGCGCTCTTGCCCACCCTCCCCATGGTGCGCAGATTTAATGGCGCTGCTTTTGGGCTGCACAAGGCGCACTGACAACCTGTTTTGAAACTGGTACACACAAGTACCTAGACAAGGAAGGGGACACACTGTTTATGCTGACCTGCAGGAAGGTTCTTTGGGCATGCCTGTGTGCTGTGGTCTGCAAGCATCCAGTGACACCTGCATTTCCTCCTATGCTCCACCCACAGCAGCAGCTCTGACTTGCATGATTAGTGTACTGCTGCCAGCTGAAATCACATGCTGAGGAACAGTGGGGGAGTGCATGGACTTCAGGTGACTGAGCCGCACAGCTTCAGAGAAAGGGGCGGAGTTTCGGATGAACAGTGGGCAGGGGCGGGGCTTCGTACCACCTCGGTTAGAGCCGGCCCTAACCTATATGATGCCCTAGGCAAGATTTTGGCTGGTGCCCCCTAGCACCCCCACTGGTTCCGCCTCTGACCTCAGGTGACTGAGCCTCACAGCTTCAGAGAAAGGGGCGGGGTTTCGATCGAACAGGGGGCGGAGCATCGGCTGGCCAGGGGGCGGAGCTTCGGACAGCCCCATGGATGGAATCTCTGTTTGCTGATCGGTGGGGAAGTGAATGCATGGACTTCAGGTGACTGAGGGTTACAGCTTCAAAGAAAGGGTCGGAGTTTCGAACGAACATGGGGCGGAGCTTCGGATGGCCAGGGTGCGGAGCTTCAGACAGCCCCGTGGATGGAACCTCTGTTTGTTGATCGATTTTTCCTCATATCACCACTGGCTGCACAGCACTGAAGGAGGATCCTGTGGACCTGTTTGCATGGGCGGGCCTGGAGCTGCAGCTCCACCCGCCCCATTGTTAATCCGGCCCTGACTATAGCCCAATTACCCTGGTGATGGTTGCACTTCGTAGACACACCCCCTGTGAGTCAGTTAATGCACCTATGCGTCGACGCATGTAATGTCATTTTGACTGCGCTGGGAAATCTGTCAGCGTGTGTGAGAATTTGGTGTTGGAATGCATTATAAAAAGGTATGTAATTGGTCAAATGAGGCCAGGTGATTATTTATTTTTTGCCATTATGACTTTTTTTTATATTTTGCAACTGACGGGATACGTGTCATGTGCTGGACAAACCGTTCAATCGCACGGGACCCCAGCCACTGTCTGCAGCTGTATTTCATGTGGGCTGCCAAAATGGCTCTGCCAAAATGACTGGCGCCTGATTGGAAATATGCTAGAGGTCCTACTGGACCTTTAGTGTCAGAGACATGATGCAGGAGCTCACTGTGCTACCCGAAAGTACCGGGAACACGCTCACCCGCCGGCAGCCGAAAAAAATAATGGGAGGAAGATGGTGGCCCAACCCCTGGAAATGAGCTGGTAGAAGAGGTGTAAGATGCTGGCACCAATCTTTGACAACAAACTGGGAGAATTGGTGAAGACATGGGCACCAACCCCTGACAATGTACAGTCAGTATAAGAGTAAGTAGCCTCACTGCTCATGCCATAATGTGTGAGGGGCATTACTGTGTGGGGCATATTATGGCATCAGGGGCATAACTGTGAGCTATAATGTGTAAGGGGCATTACTGTGTGGGGCTTAATATGGTATCAGGGCTTAGCTGTGGGGCATAACTGTAAGGGGCATTATTGTGCGATGCATAATATAGTGTCAGGGGCATAACTGGTGTGTAAGGTAGTCTTTTCCTGCAAGACCACGCCCCTTTTATCGCTGCCACACCCCTTTTCCGGGCATGCACATTTTAATATTTTTTTTTACAAAATTCACACTGGGTGCCAAATTGTCTAGAAACAGCACTTTAGGATGTTCATTTTCAGGGTTATCAGAAAACCCACAAAGATGGATTTTATGAAGGCATTTCCAAAGACAATGAAGTGGACATGCACCTTGGTAATGGCGTGTTACCATTCCATGGCCACACTTTTTACTGTTTGTTATTGACTCACTGGACACATGCAAACTAAACATCATTTATGGAGCACATAAAAACAGAATAAGAATATGTTTGTTCTGGTCATCATCATCATCATCATCATCATCATCATCATCATCATCATCAATAATGTGTATTTGCATCCAGCTCTCAGTAACCTGCACTTGATGAGGCTATTGGCAGGCATATATACACCTCAACATCTGTTTGTAGTTATATAACCTTGCTGTACCCAACGTACGTTACACTGACCCTTCCCTGCCCACATCTCCATTTAATCAGGGGCAAAGGTCAAGTTCAAGCAAATTTACATACGTGTAATTTGCTGGGGACTTTTACATTGTGTTTTACTACTTTTTTTCTTGATATTAAGAAAATTGTACACGTACTTGAAATTTACAGAACTCTATTCAATGTTCCCCACTATTGATAACTTGTAATAAATGTTTAGCAAGAGGCATCTAATTACAGCATATGAGAAGTTTTCTCTCTAGCCCACAATATTGAATATGGAAATTAAATGAAAATGGTTAAAGCAATGGTTCTCAAACTGTGTGCCGTGGCACCCTGGGGTACCTCAGGACACTTGCAAGGGTGCCTTGGATTGGTGTTCCAGGACCAATTCAAATTATTTATGGTCAATGTACCGTATATACTCGAGTATAAGTCGACCCGAATATAAGCCGAGGCACCTAATTTTACCACAAAAACCTGGGAAAACTCATTGACTCGAGTATAAGCCTAGGGTGGGAAATGCAGCTCTAGCCGTACACAGCCCTCATACTGCCAGATATGCCCTCATACTGCCAGATATGCCCCACAGTGCCAGATATGCCCTCATGCTGCCAGATATGCCCCACAGTG
Source organism: Pseudophryne corroboree (assembly GCF_028390025.1). Taxonomy (NCBI): domain Eukaryota; kingdom Metazoa; phylum Chordata; class Amphibia; order Anura; family Myobatrachidae; genus Pseudophryne; species Pseudophryne corroboree. The sequence goes on from NC_086444.1 coordinate 600,355,968, forward strand.
CCAGATATGCCCTCATGCTGCCAGATATGCCCCACAGTGCCAGATATGCCCTCATTCTGCCAGATATGCCTCACAGTGCCAGATATGCCCCACAGTGCCAGATATGCCGGATATGCCTTTATGCTGCCAGATATGCCCCACAGTGCCAGATGTGCCCTCATGCTGCCAGATATGCCAGATATGCCCCATAGTGCCAGATGTGCCCTCATGCTGCCAGATATGCCAGATATGCCCCACAGTGCCAGATGTGCCCTCATGCTGCCAGATATGTCAGATATGCCCCACAGTGCCAGATGTGCCCTCATGCTGCCAGATATGCCAGATATGCCCCACAGTGCCAGATGTGCCCTCATGCTGCCAGATATGTCAGATATGCCCCACAGTGCCAGATGTGCCCTCATGCTGCCAGATGTGCCAGATATGCCCCACAGTGCCAGATGTGCCCTCATGCTGCCAGATATGCCCCACAGTGCCAGATGTGCCCTCATGCTGCCAGATATGCCAGATATGCCCCACAGTGCCAGATGTGCCCTCATGCTGCCAGATATGCCCCACAGTGCCAGGAAGGGTACTTACCCTCCATCGCTCCCGTGTTGTCTTCTGAAGGAGGGACACGGAGGGCACTCCTGTGTCCCTCCTACGTCTCCGTCTCCGGCGGCGTGTGTGTGTTAAATGAAGTGCCGGTTCGTGAGCCAATCAGAGCTCACGAACGGGCAGTTCATTTAACACACACACACACACGCCGCCGGAGACGGAGACGCAGGAGGGACACAGGAGAGCCGCGCGCTGTGCCCTCCGTGTCCCTCCTTCCACTGACTCGAGTATAAGCCGAGGGGGCTTTTTCAGCACAAAAAAACGTGCTGAAAAAGTCGGCTTATACTCGAGTATATACGGTAATAGGCAAAACCAGTGCTGGTGGCTATTCAATCATTTAATATGTGGACAATCAAAAGCAAATCTTGTCCCTCCCCACATAACTGACCCTAAGGATGACACATAAACACAATTTATGTAATTGAATATTTTTTCCTAATTTTATTAAGAAACTTTTGGCCTAGGTGTGCCGTTCTGATACTCTAGGGCGCCATAATTCAAAAAAGTTTGGGAACCACTGGGTTAAAGCAGAAGAACATAACTGTAAGCATAGGCGTGCGCAGCTAATTTTATTAGTGGGTGAACTGCAGGGGGGGCGTGTCTAGCACCGCCTTTTGGGCATGTCTAGCACCGCCCAGGGACATGTCTAGCACTATTTTACATTCTCTCAGTAAAATCAAATGGCTTCATTTAATTTCTCCCTAGTTCCTAATAGAGCTGAGCGAGTTCGGTTCTCAGAGAACCGAACCCTACCGGACTTCAAGTCACGAGTCCGGATCCGAGTCAGGCTCGGGTTTTCTCGCCTGACTCGGAAACCAGAATGAGGCAAAACGTCATCATCCCGCTGTCGGATTATCACGGGATTTGGATTTCATATAAGGAGCCGCACGTCGCGGCCATTTTCACTCCAGTCTCGGAGAGTGTAGTGAGAGGACGTGTCTCCGTCCTCAGTGTCTGTGTGGGTGGGAAAGTGGGGTGGCGATTCTAGTGCTGTCTTGTGCTGCTCAGTCCAGTGTAGTCAGTGTCTTATGCTGCATCAGTCCAGCCAGTCACAGTGTTGGTGTCCTCTGCTGCTATATGTCCCCAGTGCTGCTGGATGCTGTGTAAGTCCCTTGCAGTTTTGATGTGTTGTCTTGCATCAGACCAGGGGTAGTGTCTCTCTTGTGCAGCATCAGTCCAGTGACCAGTCACAGTGGTGGTGTCCTCTGCTGCTATCTGTCCCCAGTGCTGCTGTATAAGTCCCTTGCAGTTTTGCTGTGTTGTCTCGCATCAGACCAGGGGTAGTGTCTCTCTTTTGCAGCATCATTCCAGTGACCAGTCACAGTGGTGGTGTCCTCTGCTGCCATATATCCAGTGTTACTGGAGTATAATACCAGTGATATTGCCGCATAATTCCCGTGATATTGCCGTATAATTCCCGTGATACTGGCGTATAATTATAGTGATATTGGCGTATAATTCCTGTGATATTGCCATATAATTCCAGTGATGGTGGCGTATAATTCCAGTGATATTGCCATATAATTCTCGGGACACCGGCGTATAATTCCTGTGATATTGCCGTATAAATCCAGTGATCCTGCCGTATAAGTCCAGTGATCCTGCCGTATAATTACAGTGGTACTGGCGTATAAGTCCAGACCAGTGATACTGCCGTATACGTCCAGTGATCCTGCCGTATAATTCCAGTGATCCTGCCGTATAATTCCAGTGATCCTGCCATATAAGTCCAGTGATCCTGCCGTATAATTCCAGTGATCTTGCCGTATATAATTCCATATAAATCCATATAATTCCATATAAGTCCAGTCCAGTGGTTCTGCCATATAAGTTCAGTGGTGCCGTCCTGTGCTGTATATTATTTACTCCAAATAAAGGGGTTATTAATATTTAATCCAAATAATTTTCACAGGGTTTGCCCTGTGTGGTGTAGGGGTACGCTCACCTGTGCTGCATATTATTATAATAGCTTCAAATAAAAGGGTTTTTATTAATTTTACAGGCTTTGCCATGTGTGTGTTTGGTTTAGGGGTACGCTATCCTGTGCCACCAATATTGTGCATGTATTACATCTGGGCAAATTCCAGCACGTCCTATGTTGTTTGTGTCGCTTAGCTTAGTCATACAGCTACCTCATTGCACCTCTTTTTCTTCTTTGCATGATGTGCTGATGTGCTGTTTGGGGCTTAGTTTTTTAAAGTGCCATCCTGTCTGACACTGCAGTGCCACTCCTAGATAGGCCAGGTGTTTGTGCCGCACACTTGTGTCGCTTAGCTTAGCCATACAGCTACCTCATTGCACCTCTTTTACTTCTTTGCATGATCTGCTGTTTGGGGCCTAGTTTTTTTAAGTGCTATCCTGTCTGCATCTGCAGTGCCACTCCTAGATGGGCCAGGTGTTTGTGCCGCACACTTGTGTCGCTTAGCTTAGTCATCCAGCTACCTCATTGCACCTCTTTTTCTTCTTTGCATCATGTGCTGTTTTAGGGCCTATTTTATAAATATGCCATCCTGTCTGCCACTGTAGTGCCACTCCTAGATGGGCCAGGTGTTTGTGCCACACACTTTTGTCGCTTAGCTTAGTCATACAGCGACCTCGGTGCAACTTTTAGGCCTAAAAACAATATTGTGAGGTGTTCAGAATAGACTGGAAATGAGTGGAAATGAATGTTATTGAGGTATATAATACCGTAGGATCAATATTACCCCCAAATTCGGTGATTTTAGCTGTTTTTATGTTTTTTTCAAAAATCATCCAGATCCAAAACCAAAACCAAAACACGAAAGGGTGGTTTTGGCAAAACCAACCCAAAACCAAAACACGAGCGGGGAATTAGAACCAAAACCAAAACACAAAACACGAAAAGTGCCCACCCCACATCTCTAGTTCCTAATAATAAAGTAGATATAATACACCTCAGAGAAATAAAATTAAACATAATGGTGTGACCACCGCCCAGTACTGACTGTCCGCTACGGCATAACCCTGAGTCCTAGCTGCCACTGCAGCCTATCGCTGCTTACAATTCCCCAGCCTATCCCTGACCCAGCGGCGGAACTAGAGAGTGGTGGGCTTAGGTACATATGCACCACCCACAGGGTCTGGCTGGCAACTTTCAGCCTTGGGGGCAGACTCAAGCAAGTGGCACATCTTTTCACAGGGAATCTGCAGTCAGGTGGCCCTGGAACACTTAAATTGCACAGGCCCAGGGGGCAGATGGCACCCTTCCCCCTGACCAACCAGCCCCTGACCACCCGCCCCTTGCACCCCAAGCACCTACACTCTAATTTTGAGTGGGACATCCTGAAAAGTACGGGCAATTTAGGGGGCCAAACATTTGAGTTTTAATATAACACAAGTACAGTTTTAACTATACACATGTGCCATCAGAGCCACATTTGCCTCTTTCTATGCCATCAGCCTCCTCCACAGGACACCAGCATTTGTACACATGTCCCCATGCTCACCAGCTACTGACAGTAGTACCTCTTATTCACATTGTGCCACACAGTATGAGCCGAAATTCACATTACGCCACACGGCATGAGACAAAATTAATATTATGCCACACGGTATGAGCCAAAATTCACATTATGCCACACGGTATGAGCCAAAATTCACATTATGCCACATGGTATGAGCCGAAATTCACATTATGTCATGCGGTATGAGACGAAATTCACATTATGCCACACGGTATGACCCAAATTCACTTTATGCCCAGAGCCGGCCCTAATCAATTTGATGCCTTAGGCAGATTTTGGCTGGTGCCCCTAGCACCGCCACTACAGATGTAGCCAGTCTCATCGTTGCCGCGGTGCGTATCCATGGGCATACGCATTGCGGCAAGCTGCACTGAACGCTGTGTTGCAAATAGTTGCAGTCAGTGTTCGCTCAGTAGCAGTCTATAGCATGCGTGTGAATATGGACGCGCGCATCATAATTGCACACCAGTTCTTTTAGTCTCATCCCGTACTTTTAATGACATCTATTCTGTGCCTCAATAGTCAGGGAAGATGCACAATCCTAAACACACTCTGAGCAATGTAATAGAAAGCCTTAGTCAGGCAGAAAGGGGACACATGTAATAAAGATAGTCCTAATACACACACACACACACACACACACACACACACACACACACACACTGACACAAACCTTACCTTTTCCGTTCTTGCTGGGCACCATGGGATGGCTGCTGTTAGAAGGCAGGGCTACACACATTTCGCCGGGCCCAGGGAAAGTTGGGTGTGTGGCCTAATCGTGCCCCTTTGGCCACGCCCACTTTTAGAAAGCTCCCTCTAAATAAATCAGCAGGAACTTCCTGGGCGGGGCTGGGAGAGGAGGCGCACGGCACTTCAGCCAGTGCAGAGCAGCAAGCCACTCCACTGTGTTGCAGCAGGCGTGGCGTGTGGGGGGTGCCGCACATTAGAGGGTGCCTGTGTGCACCAGGCACCCCACCGTGCGCACACCTATGACTATAAGTATAATCATACAATCATTCTCTTGCACATTGGGGGTCAATCTGACCCGATCGCACGCTGCAGTTGCGGTGCGATCGGGTCAGAACTGCGCATTTGCCGGCGCCGCGCATGTGCCTGATTGACAGGGGTGGAACGGCGGTGTTTGGCCGCCGTTTCGTGGACGCGGTCCGGCCAAAGCAGGTGTGGTCGGACCGAACGGGGGCGGGCCGCAGCAGCTGCGTGACGTCACACGCAACCGCTGCGGTCTGGGGAGCGACGAGTAGCTCCCAGCCAGCGCGCTAAAGCTGCGCTGGTCGGAAGCTACTCTTGAAGTGCAAAGGCATCGCCGCTGTGCGATGCCTTTGCACTTCTGCCGGGGGGGGGGGGGGGTGGCACTGACATGCGGGGCGGGATAGCCCTGTGCTGGGCGTCCCCCCGCATGTCAGTGTGAATGATCGTAGCTGTGCTAAATTTAGCACAGCTACGATCATCTCGGAATGACCCCCATTGTCTGTAGATTGCAACAAGCGCTGCCTGGTATGTCTGATCAGCGGGCTGTTCCTTGCACAGATCACTTATTTATGGCAGCAAAAGTGTTTGCCGGATACACCAAATATTTAGATCAATTGACTACAGACCTTTCACTCATGTCTAATTACCACTTGCCCACTTACATTAAATCATAGAATAAAAATTTAGCCTGCTTATAACCACACTGTAAAACACTTTTACAGTAGTTCAAGGAAAATGCATTATAATACTGTGGGACACATTACTGCTTACACGGTTAATGAAAAGATTTGCGCAATAAGTGGAAATACACCATTAGTTCAGAGGTGAATGTTTCTTCAAAGCTTATATCCAGGGAGTTCTATTGCATTGAAATGGTGTTAATTCATATGAAGCTTTCTGTTTCTATGGAGACTGATGTTGCACATTACAAGGAAATGAAGGAGAGTGGCAGTTTTGCAATCAAGTGGACCTTAAACCAAAGACTTGGAAATATCAAAGGCAAGGGTCTCGCAGGTCTTCTCTACAAATGTTTCTCTTTAAGATCCCGCTGGGAATGCAAACAGAAACAGTTGCTCAACTAAATCTCATATTCAGTGTGGCAATCACACACAGTACAGTAGGGCAGAGAAAAGGAAAATTGCTTATAGCGAAAGTTTCTTTCAGTTTTGTGTCTTCAGTAAATGCCATCTCCATACAACCACCACCATTCTACCGGGCCAGCAGGTGATGTACAAAATAGCAGAAAACACTTGCACATAATGTACTCTTTAAGTGCCTCATATAGACGTAGATAAACATGCATTTTTTTTCCATAAGAGACGCATTTCTGTATTGCACAAGTCTGTATCAGTATTTTTGCATACTGTTAACTTGTATCTTATACATGGGGAGGTGGAATGGGGGAGGGGAGTCAGGTAAGCATAAGGTGAGTACAGTAAGGGTATGTCCACATAGCTGCAACAGACAAGCATAACTTAATTTCAGGCATTCGAAGGCAAGATAATGTGTGGCACCCCCCTCATTGACACCAGGGCCTTAGTAAGGCTGTGTGGCTTGGGCTTTCACCCAAGGTGCCATGCCCTAGGGGCAGCACGGCTGCAGCCCTAGCCTATGATGATCTTGCCAGGCCTAGAGTTGAGCAATGAATGAGATGCAAGCATTGCTCTAGACTGTCTCTGGTTCACCTTTTGCTATTTACATGCAATAAGTGGGGAATGAAACGTGATGACATCATGCCATTATCACATCTCTTCCCTGTGACATGCAGAGGAGCTTCACAGGGAGCCAGCTAGTGCTGCAAAACATGCTGAGCCCATACAGTACCTGGCGACAAAAGATGGCAAGAGCAAGAAAAGACAGAGTACAAAAAGAGGAGAAATTAGAAGCAGCGGAGCAGGTATTGTAAGAAAAAAAGATTTAGGGGTGTTGGCCAGGGTTATTTTAAAAATATAGATCCTACAGTACCTTATTTATTGAAATCTCTAGGTGCTTGTTTTGTGCAAACACACTTGTCCAATTGCCCATCGTGTCCCAATACACCTTTCCTGGTGCTCTTTTGGTGCCAATACACCCCTCCAGGCTGAGAGGGCCTGTATGCAGGCTGCTCTCTGACAGTGCAGTAGACTCCTGCTTTGTGCCAGAGTCTACTGTGCATGTGGGTCTCTGTGAGCATGACGCATGCACTATGTTCTCTACAGCTCATGCACAAATCTCTGGGAAAATGGGCGCCACATGAATTTCCTACAACCCCACACGACGCAGGACTCCTGGACAGATTAGTATAATTATATGGGTGCAGGGTGTGCGGTGTGGGCCCCTCTGGATTCAGGGGCCAGTGTCACTGCACACCCTGCACTCATTATAGATACGTCATTGCCTCCAGGTGCCCCTTTCTGAAATCAAATCCCACTAATTACCACTTCTGTTGCATCAAACCCCTCCAGATGCCACGTTTGGGCCATCAGACCCCGCTAGGTGTCCCTTTTGTGCCACCAGACTAGTTCACAAGTCCCTTTATAAGCAAGGGTGTGTCTGAGCAGGGCTGCCAAGAGAAATCCTGTGCCCTGGTACAACAACTGCATGCTGAAGCACCCACTCACAGGAGCATGGCATGCCTCCCAGCCAGGGTGGTAGAGAGCCTGGCTGAGCCCAGGTACTTTTCAGGGGGCATGGCCTAATCACAGGAGGCATAGCCAGGCACCCTTAGAAAAAAATACAGAAAATTTTTTATTTTAAGCACTTCCCTGGGCCCCACTGCAGCTCAGCATACAGCAGCATGTGCTGGGCTGAGAAAAAGAGCTGCAGCTGCTGCTGCCAGGTAAGAGGGGGTGGGGGGGACCTGGGCCCCTCCATCAGACCTGGGCCCAGGTAAATGTGCCCTCTCTCCCCCTCTCTTGTCTCTTGGCACCACTGTGTGTGAGCGGGTGCTCTCTATCAAGGGTGTGTGTGAGCGGGTGCTTAAATTCAGTGCCATCCTTACGTACAGGGATACTGGGCACCAACCCAGGGCTACACAATTCTCGTGGCCTCCAAGCAGGGGGCTGGTGGTGGCCAGAATGTCGAGGCAACATGCATTACCTCACTCTCAACCTGCAACTAATGAATGGCTATTAACATACTGATTGGTGGATGGCTTTTGCGCCCTGGGAAAGAAGAAAATCGGCGCTCCCCACTATGTGCGCGTACCTAAGGTGCACTGGAAATGGGCATGACCACATGCCGGATAGGGTGTGGTCACTGAAAATGAGGCCAGTAATCATGACTCGCCACCCATTTCTCTTCATTCTGGGAACATTCTTTTCCATTTTATATGCACCTTACCTATATGATGGTTTCTCACAATGCGGAACCTTTGAAGAAATGTATCATCCCTGGGAAGATGGCATCGTTAGTCGATATTCACTATTCACTGTCACATCGTACGGAGGAAGCCTGTTTGTGTAGGAATATTACCAAAGTCGTCATCATACCACAGTGGTTCAGTCAGACTCGTGCTCCCTGTGTCACTTCCTACCCCCTGTGTCTCTCAGCCACAACACCTCTCCTCTGCATCAGTCAGCCACACTATCTCCCCATTGCTTCTCTCAGCCACACCATTTCCCTCCTGTCATGCCATTATTTCCCCCTGCCTCTCTCAGCCACACCATCTCCCCTCTGCATCTCTCAACCACACCATCATCTCCTCCCTGCATCTCTCAGCCACACATCTTCCTTCTGCATCTCTCAGCCACGCCATCTAACCCTTGAATCTCTAGTCCACACCATCTCCCTTCTGCATCTCTCAGGAACACCATCATATCCTCACTGCATATCTCAGCCACACTATCTCCCTTCTACATCTCTGAGCCACAACATCTCCCCCTTGCGCCACTCAGCCACACCATCTCCCCCTTGTGTTTCTCAGCCACACCATATAACCCTTGCATCTCTCAGCCACACCATATCCCCCTTGTGTCTCTCAGCCATACCATCATATCCTCTCTGCATTGCCTCTCAGCCATACCATCTCCCCCTGCATCTCTCAACCACACCATCTTCCTTTGCATCTCTCAGCCACACCATCTCCCCCTTGTGTCTCTCAGCCACACCATCATATCCTCTCTGCATTGCCTCTCAGCCATACCATCTCCCCCTGCATCTCTCAGCCACACCATCTTCCTTTGCATCTCTCAGCCACACCATCATCTCCTCCATGCATCTTTTAGGCACACCTTCTCCCTTCTTCATCTCTCAGCCACACCATCTCCCACCTGCATCTCTCAGCCACACCAACCCTCCCTTGTGTCTCTCTACCACACCATGATCCCACTTGCATCTCTCAGCCACACCATCTCCCCCTTGTGTCTCTAAACCACACCATGATCTCCCACCTGCATTGCCTCTCAGCCATACCATTTCTCCCCAGCATCTCTTAACCACACCATCATCTCACTGCATCTCCTCTCAGCCACACCATCATCTCCTCTTTTGCATTGTCTCTTAGCCACACCCTCTCCACCTTGAATCTCTCAGCCACACCATCTCCCCCTTGTGTCTCTAAGCCACACCATGATCTCCCACCTGAATTGCCTCTCAGCTATACCATCTCTCCCCTTCATCTCTTAACCACACCATCATCTCCTCACTGCATCACCTCTCAGCCACACGATCATCTCCTTGTGTTGCCTCTCAGCCACACCATCATCTCCTCTTTTGCATTGCTTCTCAGCCACACCCTCTCCATCTTGCATCTCTCAGCCACACCATCTCCCCCTTGCGTCTCTCAACCACATCATCTCTCCCTTGCTGCTCTCAACCAAACCATCATCTCCTCCTTGCCTCACCTCTCAGCCACCATCATCTCCTTCCTGTGTTGCCTCTCAGCCACACCATCATCTCCTTCCTGTGTTGCCTCTCAGCCACACCCTCTTCTCTTGCTTCTCTCAGCCACACTATCATCTTCCCTGTCTCTCAGCCACACCGTCTCCCCCTTGCATCTCTCAGCACAACACCATCTCCTCCCTGCATGTCTAGGCCACACCATCTACCCCCACGTCTCTCAGCCACACCATCTCCCCCTTGCATCTCTCAGCCACACCATCTCCTCCTTGCATTGCCTCTCAGCCATACCATCTCCAGTCTGCGTCTCTCAGCCACACCATCATCACCTCCTTCCGTCACCTCTCAGCCACAACATCATCGCCTCTTTTGCATTGCCCCTCAGCACAATATCATCTCCCTCATGTGACATCTCTCAGCCACACCATCTTCACGTTGCATCTCTCAGTCACCTTATCTCTCCCTTGTATCTCTTAGCTACACCATCATCTCCTCCTAGCTTCACCTCACAGCCACACCATCATCTCCGCCATGCATCTCTCAGCACAGCATAATTTCCTCACTGCATTTTCTCTCAGCATAACATCATCTCCCCCCCATGTGTCATCTCTCAGCCACCCCCCCATGTCATCTCTCAGCATACTATCATGTTCCTTATGCGTCGTCTCTCAGCACATCATCTCCCCCGGCATCGTCTTTCAGTACACCATCGTTTCCTCCCTGCATCATGTCTCAGCACACCATCTCCCCCTGTGTTGTCTCTCAGCACACCATTGTTTCCTCCCAGCATTTTCTCTCCGCACACTATCATTTACCGCATGCGTCTCTCAGCACACCATCATCTCCCCCTGTGTCTCTCAGCACACCATAATTTCCTCCCTGATTAGGTGGGTTTTTCAGTCGATTTTGACTTTAGTAAAGCTCCGATTTGCAAAATTGACCGAAAATCAAAATCAGCCTTTAGTAAATTTACCCCATCGACACTCTTTCTGCTTTCACCAGTATTGCATATATATTTCTTGTTAATTTGTGACAATAGAAGAATTTCTATCTCTGCAATAAGCAGCAATCAATAATCTATTCCATTGCTGTATAATTAGATAATTAGATTGTGCAATGAGGAGCTGGTGGCTTAGGGACCTGTCCTTTCAGAAGTGGAAATGGTATTTACTGTACTACAGTAGACAGTTTTTCAGACTATTTTTATTTACTTGTGCAGCTTGTTGTGGTGCATAGTAGTATAAGGTTTAAGCTAGATCATGTGGACAGCATGATTACACTGTGCAATCAGATACAGAAAGAACTGAAGTAGCATTTTGCATAGATACTTTGGAGGAGATGTATCAAAGCTTCTAAAGATTGAAGAGGTTAAGACTAGCCCATAGCAACCATTCAGATAATAGCTAGCATGTATCAAGGGGGTTATTAAGGTTTGTTAGCAAACCAAAAAAGCAAGCAACTGGGCAAAACCATGTTGCACTGCAGGGGAGGCAGATGTAACGTGCAGAGAGAGTTAGATTTGGGTAGATTATTTTGTTTCTGTGCATGGTAAATACTGGCTGCTTTATTTTTACACTGCAATTTAGATTTCAGTTTGAACACACCCCACCCAAATCTAGCTCTCTCTGCACATGTTACATCTGCCCCACCTGCAGTGCAACATGGTTTTGCCCAGTTGCTTGCTTTTTTGGTTTGCTAACAAAACCTGAATAAGGCTTCAAGTACATTTTATAAAATGATAGGTAGATGGTGATTGATTGCTATGGGCAACTTCTCCTCGTGTCCACTTACTGTACCAACTCTTTATAAGCGGTTAAACATTAAAAACAGTAATCTTATTGCTCCCGCCCTCCCTTTCACCACCTCTTAGTGTGTATACACCAGTAGGCTATCTGCAACAGGAGCAGATTTTTGTAAGATAAAGACTATTTCTAAGTTAGACGTAAACTGCTGGCATATCTGCACGACTACAGCTGTCAGACTTACTACTGTATAATAATGTGAGTATCCTTCTGTATATGCTAGTATCCATGCAGCTTCATGTGCATGCAACACTCTTCCCCTGTCTTCCTGGTCACTGCAGTAACTGTCACCATTAGTATTACACTAAAGGTGTGTACAGACGGTGCAATTTTTCTTACGATTTTGACTATATAATAAAAATCGTAAAAAAATATAGTGTATATCGCACCGTGTGTATAGTCCTTGCAATGCCGATGTGCGGTCCCGCACCAACATTGACTATATCGGTGGGGCCAGGCTCTGGCCACGTCGAATAGTCAATGTTGGGCTGTATAGTGCATCGCACTATGCTTACACACCATTACACCCTCCCCTGCTGGGTGCAATAGAACTGTCCCTACTCCAGTGTTAATTTTGTTAAGGATTTTCAATTTAGTTTTAGTCTTAGTCACTTTCTTAAAATTTGACTTAATTAAAAGTCACATTTTAGTCTTTTTTTTTCTTTTCGTCTTAGTCAAGATTTAGTCAGTGGATCTCAGTTAACATTTTAGTCTACTTTTAGTCAATGTTTTAGTCATAACTTTGCAGTTTAATGAAGAAAATTTCCTATTATTCCCTTGAGTACTTTGTATACCTTTCACTATGTGTTTAGTAATCTAGGTAACAAACAGGTGCAACACAATTATATTTCCTTCACAGCAGGTAATTTATTTTTGCAAATATCAATTCAAGAATACAATTGTTCTTTAATTAAAAATTTTAAAACCTTAAGTAAGTACTAGTAGTAGTTGAAGTTCACTTCACACAACAAGATGTAAAAAGTCATGTACATATACATACTAGTACATAATCATATACTGATAAAACAAACTGCTTTATTCTCTCTTATGACCCATGCCACCCCTGTTGCGACGGGCCCTGATGATCACTTGGGTCCCTTCCTGGCCAGTGCCCTCTAACATGACAACAGACAAATACCTGCTTGGCAGGCAAAAGCCTGTGATGCAGCAGCAGGCATTGCAACTTGTTGCAAGTAAATCTATTCTAGGGCCAGAGAGCCTTGATAAAAATGTATAAAAATACAGTATTAATTAAAGAATACAATAAATCACTAGAAAAATACAACCTGGTTGATACAAGTAGTAGTACAGTACTTCTGCAAAAAATTAAGCAGTAAGGATGCATATCATCATATTATGATAATATATAGCTATTTAGCTCAACTGAGTTATTTTCATGACAAAGAGTTGTTGCGCAGAGCAAGTAAATCTAGGGCCATAGAGGATGGATAAAATAAAATACAGTATTATTAATTAAAGAATACAAAAATCAATTACTAGAAAAATACAATATGGTTGAAACTGATACAAGTAAGTAGTACTGTACTACTACTTCTACTACTACTACTACTACTACTACTACTACTACATAAAATTAAGCAGTAAGGATGCATATGATAATATATAGCTATTTATCTAAACTGATTGAGTGATTTTCATGACTTACAGTTGACGTTACTTATTTCGGTTTAATTTCAGGAAGGCACTTCTCTCTAAGATGACCATTGCCCTGTTGCAACAGTCCAATGTCAAGTCCCCTGTTACACTAAACACCCGCTCGGCAAAAGCATGTGATGCAGGCATTACAAGTAAATCTAGGGCCAGAGGCTTTAAATTCACATATGCCACAGAGTTCTGTGTCAACCAAATGTCCATCCCATGTTCCAAATTGGACATCTTCTGAGATTAAAGCTTATCTTTGTATTTCCTTATATCCTGTTGAACACTAGGCTTGGGTGGTTTTGACAGTGAAGATGCCGACTTGGTGGGCAAAAACCTAAATCGCAGTTGCTTTACTCCTGAGGGCACCTCTTCAACATCTGCTCATCATCCTTCATTGATGTATTCCCATCATCTTTCTTCAACTCATCCTTCACATGTTTTGTGGAAGTTGTGGATGCACTAAGGAGGACAAATTTTTCTGCTTCTTCCAAAACTTCATTGATTCCATCATCTGTGTTTTCAATGAGTGCATCTCCAGCATCTGTTAGGTCAAGAAAACAAGCAGCGGCTGCAAGTGGAGAGAACTTTGGCTCATTGGGAAATAGGAAGCAGCTGAAGCGTTGTTCCAGGTTTACTTTCATTTTATCTGCCAGTCCACGCAGGTCTCTGTGAGCTAATACCAGAGAGAACTGGGAGAGGTGAGTAATCAAGTCCAGTAAGGCTGGCACTATCAAAGACAGAGACATTGTATCACTTTGAAGTGTTTGTATTGTCAGCAAAGGGCAGCAAGATATCTTGTACAGCAGTTAGCTTCATACTCACTTGGCAGAAGACAATCCCAACCCATCTCATCTGCATCATGGATCACAGAATCTTTTACCTGAAGAAAGCGTGTGTCACAGCGCCGCGGCCGCCGTGCTTACCTCTCCGGGTGCGCTGGGTCGCCTGGCGGTCGTCCCCGCTGGTGGGCTCCGGGTCCCGGCGTCCGTTGCCGCTGGTCCCGGCGGTCTTCCGGGGAATGGGCGGCGCCGGCGCGTCCAGCGTCCACGGAGGTGGGCGGGTGACGTCATCGGCTCTCTTCCTCCCCGCCAATCAAACCGGGGCGGGAAGTTCAAAAGCAGACGCCGGGCAGAGCCCCGGCGCCTGAGTATCTTCTCTTTCCCTGAAAGTGACTCCAGTGCTCCTGTCTGTATGGTTACCTGCTACTGCTTTGAAAACTCCAGCGTTCCGGTGGGCAAAGTAACTTCTACTACTGCTTACAAGCTCTGGTACCTCTTTGCCGCACAGACCTCTGCGTCTCCAGCATTCTTCAGTGTCTTTCACCATCGCTCCCAAGCTCGTCAGTGTCTTTCACCATCGCTCACAAGTTCATCTGTGTCTTTCACCATCGCTCACAAGTTCATCGGTGTCTTTAACCATCGCTCACAAGTTCTTCATGCTTCAGTGTCTTTCACCATCTCTCAAAAGTTCATCAGTGTCTTTCATCATCGCTCACAAGTTCATCAGTGTCTTTAAACATCGCTCACAAGTTCATCAGTGTCTTTAAACGTCGCTCACAAGTTCTTCATTCTTCAGTATCTTTAAACATCGCTCACAAATTCTTCAGTGTCTTTCACAACCACTCACAAGTTCATCAGTGTCTTTAAACATCGCTCACAAGTTCATCAGTGTCTTTAAACATCGCTCACAAGTTCTGCATTCTTCAGTGTCTTTAAACATCGCTCTCAAATTCTTTCGTGTCTTTCGACATCGCTCACAAGTTCCCATTCTGCTATGTGCTTCAGCATCGTGCTCAAATCCTTCTCATCATAAAGTTCTTTAGCGTTTTAAACCAATTATAACTAGAGATGTGCACCGGAAATTTTTTCGGGTTTTGTGTTTTGGTTTTGGATTCTGTTTCGCGGCCGTGTTTTGGATTCGGACGCGTTTTGCCAAAACCTTTCTGAAAATTTTTGTCGGATTCGGGTGTGTTTTGGATTCGGGTGTTTTTTTTACAAAAAACCCTCAAAAACAGCTTAAATCATTTTGGGGGTCATTTTGATCCCATAGTACTATTAACCTCAATAACCATAATTTACACTCATTTTCAGTCTATTCTGAACACCTCACACCTCACAATATTATTTTTAGTCCTAAAATTTGCACCGAGGTCGCTGGATGGCTAAGCTAAGCGACACAAGTGGCCGACACAAACACCTGGCCCATCTAGGAATGGCACTGCAGTGTCAGGCAGGATGGCACTTCAAAAAAATAGTCCCCAAACAGCACATGATGCAAAGAAAAAAAGAGGCGCACCAAGGTTGCTGTGTGACTAAGCTAAGCGACACAAGTGGCCGACACAAACACCTGGCCCATCTAGGAGTGGCACTGCAGTGTCAGGCAGGATGGCACTTCAAAAAAATAGTCCCCAAACAGCACATGATGCAAAGAAAAAAAGAGGCGCACCAAGATCGCTGTGTGACTAAGCTAAGCGACACAAGTGGCCGACACAAACACCTGGCCCATCTAGGAGTGGCACTGTAGTGTCAGGCAGGATGGCACTTCAAAAAAAATAGTCCCCAAACAACACATGATGCAAAGAAAAAAAAAGGCGCACCATGGTCGCTGTGTGACTAAGCTAAGCGACACAAGTGGCCGACACAAACACCTGGCCCATCTAGGAGTGGCACTGCAGTGTCAGACAGGATGGCACTTCAAAAAAATAGTCCCCAAACAGCACATGATGCAAAGAAAAAAAGAGGCGCACCAAGGTCGCTGTGTGACTAAGCTAAGCGACACAAGTGGCCGACACAAACACCTGGCCCATCTAGGAGTGGCACTGCAGTGTCAGACAGGATGGCACTTCAAAAAAATTGTCCCCAAACAGCACATGATGCAAAGAAAAAAAGAGGCGCACCAAGGTCGCTGTGTGACTAAGCTAAGCGACACAAGTGGCCGTCACAAACACCTGGCCCATCTAGGAGTGGCACTGCAGTGTCAGACAGGATGGCACTTAAAAAAATAGTCCCCAAACAGCACATGTTGCAAAGAAAAATGAAAGAAAAAAGAGGTGCAAGATGGAATTGTCCTTGGGCCCTCCCACCCACCCTTATGTTGTATAAACAGGACATGCACACTTTAACGAACCCATCATTTCAGCGACAGGGTCTGCCACACGACTGTGACTGAAATGACTGGTTGGTTTGGGCCCCCACCAAAAAAGAAGCAATCAATCTCTCCTTGCACAAACTGGCTCTACAGAGGCAAGATGTCCACCTCATCATCATCCTCCGATTCCTCACCCCTTTCACTGTGTACATCCCCCTCCTCACAGATTATTAATTCGTCCCCACTGGAATCCACCATCTCAGATCCCTGTGTACTTTCTGGAGGCAATTGCTGCTGGTGAATGTCTCCACGGAGGAATTGATTATAATTAATTTTGATGAACATCATCTTCTCCACATTTTCTGGAAGTTACCTCATACGCCAATTGCTGACAAGGTGAGCGGCTGCACTAAACACTCTTTCGGAGTACACACTGGAGGGAGGGCAACTTAGGTAGAATAAAGCCAGTTTGTGCAAGGGCCTCCAAATTGCCTCTTTTTCCTGCCAGTATACGTACGGACTGTCTGACGTGCCTACTTGGATGCGGTCACTCATATAATCCTCCACCATTCTTTCAATGGTGACAGAATCATATGCAGTGACAGTAGACGACATGTCAGTAATCGTTGGCAGGTCCTTCAGTCCGGACCAGATGTCAGCACTCGCTCCAGACTGCTCTGCATCACCGCCAGCGGCTGGGTTTGGAATTCTTAGCCTTTTCCTCGCACCCCCAGTTTGCGGGAGAATGTGAAGGAGGAGCTGTTGACGGGTCACGTTCCGCTTGACTTGACAATTTTCTCACCAGCAGATCTTTGAACCTCTGCAGACTTGTGTCTGCTGGAAAGAGAGATACAACATAGGTTTTAAATCTAGGATCGAGCACGGTGGCCAAAATGTAGTGCTCTGATTTCAACAGAATGACCACCCGTGAATCCTGGTTAAGCGAATTAAGGGCTCCATCCACAAGTCCCACATGCCTAGCGGAATCACTCTGTTTTAGCTCCTCCTTCAATGTCTCCAGCTTCTTCTGCAAAAGCCTGATGAGGGGAATGACCTGACTCAGGCTGGCAGTGTCTGAACTGACTTCACGTGTGGCAAGTTCAAAGGGTTGCAGAACCTTGCACAACGTTGAAATCATTCTCCACTGCGCTTGAGTCAGGTGCATTCCCCCTCCTTTGCCTATATCGTGGGCAGATGTATAGGCTTGAATGGCCTTTTGCTGCACCTTCATCCTCTGAAGCATATAGAGGGTTGAATTCCACCTCGTTACCACCTCTTGCTTCAGATGATGGCAGGGCAGGTTCAGGACTGTTTGCTGGTGCTCCAGCCTTCGGCACGCGGTGGCTGAATGCCAAAAGTGGCCCGCAATTCTTCGGGCCACCGACAGCATCTCTTGCACGCCCCTGTCGTTTTTTAAATAATTCTGCACCACCAAATTCAATGTATGTGCAAAACATGGGACGTGCTGGAATTTGCCCAGATGTAATGCACGCACAATATTGGTGGCGTTGTCCGATGCCACAAATCCACAGGAGAGTCCAATTGGGGTAAGCCATTCTGCGATGATGTTCCTCAGTTTCCGTAAGAGGTTGTCAGCTGTGTGCCTCTTATGGAAAGCGGTGATACAAAGCGTAGCCTGCCTAGGAACGAGTTGGCGTTTGCGAGATGCTGCTACTGGTGCCGCCGCTGCTGTTCTTGCTGCGGGAGGCAATACATCTACCCAGTGGGCTGTCACAGTCATATAGTCCTGAGTCTGCCCTGCTCCACTTGTCCACATGTCCGTGGTTAAGTGGACATTGGGTACAACTGCATTTTTTAGGACACTGGTGACTCTTTTTCTGACGTCTGTGTACATTTTCGGTATCGCCTGCCTAGAGAAATGGAACCTAGATGGTATTTGGTACCGGGGACACAGTACCTCAATCAAGTCTCTAGTTGCCTGTGAATTAACGGTGGATACCGGACACACATTTCTCACCACCCAGGCTGACAAGACCTGAGTTATCCGCTTTGCAGCAGGATGACTGCTGTGATATTTCATCTTCCTCGCAAAGGACTGTTGGACAGTCAATTGCTTACTGGAAGTAGTACAAGTGGTCTTCCGACTTCCCCTCTGGGATGACGATCGACTCTCAGCAGCAACAACAGCAGCGCCAGCAGCAGTAGGCGTTACACTCAAGGATGCATCGGAGGAATCCCAGGCAGGAGAGGACTCGTCAGACTTGCCAGTGACATGGCCTGCAGGACTATTGGCTTTCCTGTGTAAGGTGGAAATTGACACTGAGGGAGTTGGTGGTGTGGTTTGCAGGAGCTTGGTTACAAGAGGAAGGGATTTAGTGGTCAGTGGACTGCTTCCGCTGTCATCCAAAGTTTTTGAACTTGTCACTGACTTCTGATGAATGCGGTCCAGGTGACGTATAAGGGAGGATGTTCCTAGGTGGTTAACGTCCTTACCCCTACTTATTACAGCTTGCCAAAGGCAACACACGGCTTGACACCTGTTGTCCGCATTTGTGTTGAAATAATTCCACACCGAAGAGCTGATTTTTTTTGTATTTTGACCAGGCATGTCAATGGCCATATTCGTCCCACGGACAACAGGTGTCTCCCCGGATGCCTGACTTAAACAAACCACCTCACCATCAGAATCCTCCTTGTCAATTTCCTCCCCAGCGCCAGCAACACCCATATCCTCATCCTGGTGTACTTCAACAGTGACATCTTCGATTTGACTATCAGGAACTGGACTGCGGGTGCTCCTTCCAGCACATGCAGGGGGCGTGCAAATGGTGGAAGGCGCAAGCTCTTCCCATCCAGTGTTGGGAAGGTCAGGCATCGCAACCGACACAATTGGACTCTCCTTGGGGATTTGTGATTTAGAAGAACGCACAGTTCTTTGCTGTGCTTTTGCCAGCTTAAGTCTTTTCATTTTTCTAGCGAGAGGATGAGTGCTTTCATCCTCATGTGAATCTGAACCACTAGCCATGAACATATGCCAGGGCCTCAGCCGTTCCTTGCCACTCCGTGTCGTAAATGGCATATTGGCAAGTTTACGCTTCTCATCAGACGCTTTCAATTTTGATTTTTGGGTCATTTTACTGAACTTTTGTTTTTTGGATTTTACATGCTCTCTACTATGACATTGGGCATCGGCCTTGGCAGACGACGTTGATGGCATTTCATCGTCTCGGCCATGACTAGTGGCAGCAGCTTCAGCACGAGGTGGAAGTGGATCTTGATCTTTCCCTATTTTAACTTCCACATTTTTGTTCTCCATTTTTTAATGTGTGGAATTATATGCCAGTATCAATAGCAATGGCCTACTACTATATATACTGCACCCAACTGAAATGCACCACAGGTATGGATGGATAGTATACTTGACGACACAGAGGTAGGTAGAGCAGTGGCCTTCCGTACCGTACTGCTATATATACTGGTGGTCACTGTCAGCAAACTGCAAAACTAAAATGCACCACAGGTATAGAATCTAGATGGATAGTATACTTGACGACACTGAGGTAGGTAGAGCAGTGGCCTTCCGTACCGTACTGCTATATATACTGTCACTGTCAGCAAAACTCTGCACTGTACTCCTCCTATATAATACTGCTGGTCCCCAGTCCCCACAATAAAGCAGTGTGAGCACAGATATATGCAGCACACTGAGCACAGATATGGAGCGTTTTTCAGGCAGACAACATATAATACTGGTGGTCACTGGTCAGCAAAACTCTGCACTGTACTCCTGCTATATAATAATGCTGGTCCCCAGTCCCCACAATAAAGCAGTGTGAGCACAGATATATGCAGCACACTGAGCACAGATATGGAGCGTTTTTCAGGCAGACAACGTATAAAACTGGTGGTCACTGATCAGCAAAACTCTGCACTGTACTCTTCCTATATAATACAGCTGCTCCCCAGTCCCCACAATTAAGCAATAAGCACAAATATTTACAGCAACATTAATAAACAGAGAGGACGCCAGACACGTCCTCTCCCTAACATTTCCAATGCACGAGTGAAAATGGCGGCGACACGCGGCTCCTTATATAGAATCCGAATCTCGCGAGAATCCGACAGCGGGATGATGACGTTCGGGCGCGCTCGGGTTAACCGAGCCATACGGGAGAATCCAAGTATGCCTCGGCCCGTGTAAAATGGGTGAAGTTTGGGGGGGTTCGGTTTCCGAGGAACCGAACCCGCTCATCACTAGCACCAATTATACCATTCAGCAAAACCATACCACTAATACCACCACCACCCTTACATTGTATCAATAGCACCACTATCCTTTCACTGCGACAATACCAACCTCACACTACGGGGGTAATTCCAAGTTGATCGCAGCAGGATTTTTGATAGCAATTGGGCAAAACCATGTGCACTGCAGGGGAGGCAGATATAACATGTGCAGAAAGAGTTAGATTTGGGTGGGTTATTTTATTTCTGTGCAGGGTAAATACTGGCTGCTTTATTTTTACACTGCAAATTAGATTGCAGATTGAGCACGGGATCCGGTCTGAAGATCGACAGTGTCTAGGTCGACAATGTTTAGGTCGACCACTATAGGTCGACAGTCACTAGGTCGACATGGATGGAAGGTCGACAGGGTTTCTAGGTTGACATGTGCTAGGTCGACAGGTCTAAAGGTCGACATGAGTTTTTCAAAAAAAAATTTTTTCATACTTAACGATCCACGTGGACTACGATTGGAACGGTAAAGTGTGCCGAGCGAAGCGGTAGCGGAGCGAAGGCACCATGCCCGAAGCATGGCGAGCGAAGCGAGCCATGCGAGGGGACGCGGTGCACTAATTTGGGATCCCGGTCACTCTACGAAGAAAATGACACACACAAAAAAATCCTCATGTCGACCTTTAGACCTGTCGACCTAGCACATGTTGACCTAGAAACCCTGTCGACCTTCCATCCATGTCGACCTAGTGACTGTCGACCTATAGTGGTCGACCTAAACATTGTCGACCTAGACACTGTCGATAAAACGAACCACACCCATTGAGCACACCCCACCCAAATCTAGCTCTCTCTGCACATGTTATATCTGCCTCCCCTGCAGTGCACATGGTTTTGCCCAATTGCTAACAATAATCCTGCTGCGATCAACTTGGAATTACCCCCCACATCAATACCACCCCACACAACAGCAATATCTCCAAACCCCCCGTCCTCACACTACAGTAATACCACTGCTACATTAAAGTAATTATATCACCAACACCACCACACAACCATATAAATGCAGTTAGTTAATAATCTAAAATGACTGCAAATGTAATATATGTTTAACAATGTGGCAGACAGAGAGTTATTGCATGTAAAATGTAATGTATTCATTTAAGACAAATTGCTGGCATTTGCAGTTCTCCGAGTATTAGCATGCTCTGTCAGTCACTAGTATGCCATTATTATTATTATTATTATTATCCTTTATTTATATAGCGCCACATGGGATCCCCAGTGCCCAATTACAGAGTAAACAAATAAGCAAAACATGAAGACAGTGACTTACAGTTCAATACAATATAAGACAAGTACAGGGTATATAAACATAGCTGCGTCAGTAAACAGCACTGAAATAATTATCAGAGTGGCAGAAAACCAAAGGATTTGGTGCCATCAAAGGGAGTATTGAAAAGAAGATAAGTTAAGTAAGAGACATAAAAGCACATGAGGGAAGAGGACCCTGCTTGTGAGAGCTTACATTCTAAATTGGAGGGGCACACAGACAGGGGTGACACAGATGGGGTAGAAAGTGAGCGTGGCCCACAGAAGGCTTAGGATGAGAGAAGGTTTGGTGAAGAAGTGTGTCTTGAGAGCCCGCTTGAAGTTTTGGAGAGAGATGGAGAGTCTGAGGGGGAGTGGTAGAGAATTCCAGAAAAGGGAGCAGCACGTGCAAAATCTTGGAGGTAGGAGTGGGAGGAGGTAATCAGAGGGCAGGAGAGGCGGTGTGCATTAGCAGAGCGAAGAGGATGGGCAGGAGTGTAAGGGGAGATAAGGTCAGAGATCTAACTGGGAGAGGAGTGAGTGAGGGCTTTGTAAGTGAGTGTGAGAAGCTTGAAATGGATTCTGAAGGGGAAGTGAAGCCAGTGAAGGGCTAGTAAGAGAGGTGAGGTGGATGTAGTGCATTTGGTGATAAAGATGATCCGGGCAGCAGCATTGAGGATAGATTGGAGTGGAGAGATGTATGTGTTAGGGATGCCAGTCACTAGGAGATTACAGTAGTCCAGTCTGGAGTTGACCAGTTAGTGGATAAGGGTCTTAGTGGCATCCTGGGTGAGAAAGGGTCTGATCCTGGAAATATTTTTGAGATTAAAATGACAGGTTTGTGATAGGTGCTGAATGTGTGGTTTGAAGGAAAGGGAGGAGTCAAGGATTACTCCAAGACAGCGCACTTGGGGGCTAGAGGAGACAGTAGTGCCATCTATAGATGGGTGGTCTTCAGTATGCCGACTGTAGGGATCCCGGCGCATAGTATACCGGCGCCGGAATCTCAACAGCCGGCATACCGACACTTTTTCTCCCTCGTGGGGGTCCACAACCCCCCTGGAGGGAGAATAAAATAGCGTGGCGCGCGGATCGCGCCTCCGTGCCCACAGTGTGGCGAACGCAGCGAGCCTGCAAGGGGCTCATTTGCGCTCGCCACGCTGTCGGTATGCCGGCGGTTGGGCTCCTGGCGCCGGTATGCTGGTCGCCGGGAGCCCGGCCGCCGGCATACCATACTACACCCCTATAGATAGTGAAATTGTGGGAGGTGAGGTTGTGCGGAAGGGTGGGAAGATGATCAGCTCAGTCTCAGGCATGTTAAGTTTAAGAAAGCGCTGAGACATCCAGGAAGAGATAGCAGAGAGACAGTTGGATACACGAGTGAGGAGAGCAGGAGAGAGGTCAGGGGAGGAAAGGTAGATTTGAGTATCATCAGCATAGAGATGATATTGTAAGTCAAAAGAGCTAATGAGATCTCCTAAGGAGGATGTATACATGTATAGAGAGAGAAAAGGAGAGGACCAAGAACAGAGCCTTGGGGGACACCTACAGTTAGTGGCAGTGGTAGGGAGGTGGAGCCATGAGAGAAGACAGAGAAGGAACAGTCAGAGAGGTAGGAGGACAGCTAGGAGAGGGCAGTACCACGCAGACCAAGGGAGTGAAGGATTTGCAGAAGGAGAGGGTGGTCCACAGTGTCAAAAGCAGCAGAGAGGTCAAGAAGAAAAAGCAAAGAGTAGTGTCTCTTGGATTTAGCAGATAGGAGATCATTGCAGACTTTTGTGAGGGCAGTTTCAGTTGAGAGGAAAGGACTGGAAATGGGAATGGAAAGGAAAAGACTGGAGTGGGTCTAGTAGTGAGTGTAAGGAACGAATGGCAGTCAGGTTATAAGCAATATGCTCAAGGAGTTTGGAGGCAAAAGGAATTAGTGAGATGGGTCAATAGTTGGAGAGAGTGTGTGGATCAAGGGTAGGTTTTTTAAGAATAGGGGAGACGAGTGAATGCTTGAAGGAAGAGGGGACAGTGCCTGATGAGAGGGAGAGATTGAGGAGGTGGGCAAGATGGGAGCAGGCAGAGAGAGAGAGGTAGCGGAGGAGGCGGGAGGGGATAGGGTCAAGTGGGGAGGTGGAGGAGGGTGAGGAACGAATGAGGGCCATGACTTCCTCACCAGATACATGGGAGAAAGATGTCAGAGTTGGTATGAGGGAAGGAGAGGGATGGTAAGGAATAGGAGGTGGCTGGTATACTGCATTTGTAGTTCACCGCCTGTTTGCTCAACACGTTACTGTGTGCCAGGACATGCTGCCCTATATCATAGTACACAATGATTAACTTATTTTAATTAATTACCCAAAGAACTCATTGGCTAGGGGGTTATGAGGAAGGTCTTTAGGTCGACTTGGTCTAGGTCGACAGGTCAAAAGGTCGGCATGAGTTTTTATGTTTTTTTGGTGTTGTTTTGTTCGTAGAGTGACCGGGAACCCCAATTAGTGCACCGTGTCCTCTCGCATGGCTCGCTTCACACGCCATGCTTCGGGCAAGGTGCCTCGCTTTGCTCGGCACAGATTACCGTTCTAATCGTAGTCCACGTGGATCCTTAAGTATGAAAAGGTTAAAAAAAAGAAAACAATCGTGGAAAACTCATGTCGACCTTTTGACTTGTCGACCTAGAACATGTCGACATAGAGACCCTGTCAACCTAAAAACCGTGTCGACCTAGTTACTGTCGACCAATAGTGGTCGACTTAGACACTGTCGACCTAGTTACTGTCGACCTAGAGACCAGATCCCGTTTATGATAATGATTTGTTTTACGTGATAGTAATGATTAGTGGCAGTCCATAATTCAAATAGGGGAGCCTCAGTAACTGGCAGTGAGTCCTGTCCGGCGATGTGTGGCAGTGTTTTGGGTGGCAGTCGTTGTGGCTCCCCTATTTGAATTTTGCAGATGCCGCAGCCCCACCTCTACATCAGTGGCTGGTGAGGCATGCCTGCTAAAACCACCCCTATGGCCTCCACCAGAGGCAGATTTAGCCCTCATGGGGCCCTAAGCATGACACCAATTTGGGGCCACCTTCCTCATACAATCCATAGCACTATATCCTGTCATCACGGCCCCTGGCTGTGCCTGCTGTGCTTGTGTCTTCTTCTACCTGCACTACTGCAGTAGGGGCAGATTCTGAAGCCTCCTCTCAAGCAGCATGGAGACAGACTCTGCTCACCACCATCCTCCGCCAGCAGAAGCAGGTCTCCCAGCAGCTGCGTTGCTGTTGGGAGAGCTGCTGCTTGTGGTGGAGGCTGGAGATGAGCAGAATCATCCCTGAACAGCAGCGTCAGCGGGGGCGCATCTAGACTTTTCTTTAAGGAGGAGCTGACAGTGGACCTAAGCCTGCTGTGAGAGGATTGTGTTGCAGTTTGGAGTGAAGAAAGCCAAAAGGAGCCAAGAACAGGGTCAGGCTGCGGACAGAGAGGGTTAGGGGGTTGGAGATCAGGGTTAGGGTAATAACCTAACAGTTGTCGGGATCCTGCACGTCAGGATGCCGCTGTTGGTATTCTGACCGTCAGCACCTCAAGTGCCAGGATCCCAATACCATCCCTCACATATACTGTAAGTCACACATATATACAGGGGGCAACTATTAGTCCATTACATTTGTGGATGCAGCAGTCCCTGATGTCTGCACGCCCGCCTTGCTCCTTAAGCCGGTGGAGAATGGTGGCAAAGCTGATCACCTGCCTCCAGCATAATGATCCCAAATCATCTATCACTCTTTCATATAGGGACCACAGGCTATCCCACCTCTCCTTTAATCTGTATAATGGAGACACCACTTTACATCTATTTCCCCAAACATAATCACTGCTGACCCTTCCCAGAGTAACAGTACCACCTATTTTTATCTACCCTTTCGTCACCCCTGTGTAGCAGAACCATTCACATACATCAAACCCTCCATAGTCAGGCAGCACCACACACCCCATCTCTCCATTTCAGGTGTTTCATTTCCATTCAACTATTACCATAACCCACTCCACACTGCCAATACACAGACACTCCTCAGACACCCAAACACAGTGCTCAAGTCGAACAGGCCACCCCAAGCCCCTCCCCCATTAGACTGTCAGCTCCTCAGAGTAGACAAGAATGATTTATGGCCCTCTGATCCTCTCCGCAGCAGCTGCCACCCGCACACCCCCTCTCCCGCTACACCCGCCTCTCCCGCATCACCTTTACCTTGTTCCAGATCATGGTGTCTCCGACTCAGCGTCAGGAACCCGCGGGTGACTGAAGGAGGACGGGCACCGATAAAATCGTCCAGGTGTGTGAGGAAATATCTGGGGGGGATGGTAGCTTGCTCCTACTCCCTGATGCATTTAAAGTGGTCCAGGTGTGTGCAGGTCACCACAGCCCACTTCTTCCAGTCCCACTTTCTCCATCCTCACACAAAGGCTGCCAACGCCCCGCCAAGGCCAGCCGCCAGTGAAGACAAAGCACATAGGGAGGAAAAGGGCTGGGTGGATATCAGGGGCGGATTGGGATAGGAAAGAAGCCTGGGAAATTTCTTAAAGCAGCCCTAATGGGGGTGAGGGGGGGGGGGGGGTAAAGGTGTTGTGGAGGAGGGCATGATCACTCCTCATAGGACCTGATTCTAAGTTTGGCACAGTTGCGGCATTTCCGGCATTTTTTGCTGCAGTTTATGACTTTATGTTAATGCAGCTATTATGCCCTCCCCTTGTGTGTACATCCGTGCATCCCAATATACATTTATTTGAATAATATACCACCTATCCATGGAGTGCTGCCTTGTTTCTTCACAAAGAGTGGACTGCTATGTGTCACAGAGGATTCTTCTCTAAATGTCTATAAGGAGGGCACCCTGGCATAATTCTGTTTTCATCCAGAATGCTGAATATCACAAATGTATTCAGTCCTTGCCCAGGTGCCCTCCAGAGACAAAAAATCATCCAAGACATGCGTAATGAAAGACGGCCCTCTCAGGACCTCCCAAATGAAGAATAGGGAGACAATTTATGTTGGCTTGTTCAACGTTTTAGTTGTGGGTTATACAGATTCTTCATTTGGAGGTCCTGTAAGTGCCGTCTTTCATTACCTATGTTTTGTATATATGTGCGTGTGTGTGTGTTTGTGTTTTAATATATAAATAAATATATCCACATATGTATAATATATTTATATGTATAAATCATCATATATATAAAATATTATATGTCTACTCATCCTCCCCAGTGCAAAAGACACTTAGGTGCGCACAAACTCCATAGTGACTGTGAATTCATATGCAGCGGATCTGTGAAAATCAGCAACTATCGCTGCTGCAGGGCTATGTATTGAGACGCCCAATGATGGCAACTCTAATATACCTACAAAGACATAGCATCGGACGCACATCTTCTCAGCAACTCTTAGCCACCAACAAACGCTCCCTGTCTAATTGCGTCCAAGTCCTCACTGCAACTGCCACCTGTAATTTGAACTGGAGCATGTGCAGTCCCAAACACATATCCCAGCTGTGCAAACATCAACACTGTGTTCACCTCTCAATCAGACCCTTATATTCTCAGCGGTTGTATGCTCCTGGGCCCCAATATAGTTACGTCCCTCCCTGATCATATCACTACTCAAATGTAAATAATACATATGTGTTCAGTTTAGCTCCATATTGTTTGAAACCGTCCCATTTTGCACTCTTACAGCCAAATCATACACATTGCCCCCTAATAATGCTGCAGTGTACATAAGCCCTCATAGTACCCCTTAGTACACAGAGTTCCACTCAGTATACACAGCCTGCCAAATGACCCCTCAGTACACACAGTGTCTACCATGGTACCCCCTCAGTATTCACAACACCACTCTTAATATCTTTCATTATATACACATTACACACAACGCCTTCCACCATACCCCTCAGTATGCACAGCACCATGGCTTTCCCCAGTACACAAAGGGCTGCCATGTAACCCCTAGTTTATATAGCACCCCCATATTACCCCCCAATTCACAGTACCCCATATTAACCCCAAATACACAGCACTCTCATATTGCCCCCTCCAGTACAAAGTACCCTCCCAATTCACACACTGCTCTCCTATTACCCTCCAAAACACAAAGTGCACCCATATTAACCCCCAGTACCTCATATTACCTCACAAAGTGCATCCCAGTCCCCATAACCCCATATTTCTCTCCAATAGAGTGCCCCCATGGTACCTGCTCTTTTCTTTCTCCTGTAAAAAGCACAGGGCCTCAGGAGCCAGGAGAGTGTGGTGAGGTGAGGCAGCAGAGACTCAGGGGCAGATGTATTAAGCCAGGTGAAGTGATAAATTGGACAGTGATAAAGCACCAGCCAGTCATCTCCTAACTGTCATTTTTCAAACCCAGCCTGTAACATGTAAGTTAGGAGCTGACTGGCTGGTGCGTTATCACCTTCCACTTTATCATTTCACCAGGCTTAATACATCTGCCCCTGAGACACTTGCAAGGAACAGGAAGAGGAGGGCTGAAATGCTAAGCCCACTGTGTAAGCTCAGTGGTCCCTTGGGAGGGCTGTAAAACATTGTCCAACAGCCCTGATATGTGTGGTGTCCTAGGCTAGGTCGGTAATTTTCTTTACTTTGTCAGCAACATAGGCTCATATCCGCTGGGCTGCCTTGGAGAAGCCGTGGGTCCAGCAGCAGGAGAAGTCGGCAGTTAGGAAAGGTAGGGGGCGGGACCATGCGTTGTGGCCATAGAGTCTGTGCTGCGGCACTGCTGGTGCACAGCCCAGTTACCAGACATCTCCAGCAGCAGCCCCTACCTCCTCTTCCGCTTACGCACATGGCCACAGGCACAGCTCAGAGAGCATTGCCCCAAGTGCGGTGCCAGCCCTGTTACTGTGTGACAATAACTATTGATAAGAGAGGGGGGGCGGCCCAGCAGCAAAGTGGCCCGGTATCCCAATCCGCCCCTGGTGGATATCCAGGGTGGATGGGAGAGGGGACTGCGCCAGATCCCTGCCAGCAGCTGTCAGTTCACTTCGATGACAGCCTGCTGGCAAGAAAGTATTCACACATGCACCAGCTACGGTACCCTCTATGATACAGTCCTGTGTGGGGCTCCTGTGCAACCCGCCGAGCCACTCTGGCCCCACAGTGGTGATATATCTGCTACTAGCCGCCGCCACTATTTCCATTCCGATGCCGCTGCCAATAACCATGAAGTCAGGGGAGCAGCGGACACCAGGGTCTGGCCAGGGGAAGTACCAGGTTGAGGAGAGCAGCGGAGGGTCTGCCCGGAGGAATGAAATTGGTAGTAAAGCTGCAGGCTGGTGATCAAGTTAGCGAAAGTAGGCTGGAACCGAGGGAGAGATGAGAATCTGGTGCCCAATGAAATTTGCCTCAGTGACAGGGGCGTGCTTTCATATGGGCTGAAAGCACGCCCCTATCACTGAGGCACTTATACTAGTGCCGCTTATCCTCCTTTTTTAATGGGCTTTTACAGCCCTCTCAGTGTGTTGCAGTGGCATGTATAATGTGAACTGGGGCAGGGGGGGCATGATGCATATACAGTGTGTGGCATATAATATGAGGCAGGGGCACAGGCAGTGTTGCGTATTATATATATGTATTAGTATGCCTTGAGGAAGGGGCACTGCCCCGAAACGTCGCTTCTTGTCAATACAATTTTCTATTATCATTAAGCCTCTGGAGTGCCTTTTTTCCGCTATTTGGATCTGTGTATGCTGTTTGGGTTATGGCACCGGGGCATGCTGTCTGCTGAACTTGAGTGCCGGCTGAATTGTATCTCTCTCTCTCTCTCTCTCTATATATATATATATATATATATATATATATTGTGACAAGAACACTGGGATAGTGTTTGAGGGCAGGTATGTTTGTCACAGGTTCTTGTCTTACATGTATTAGAAAAATGAAAACTTTTAGGAATATGTTTTGTTTTGTTAGAACCTTTTCAGTTTGTTGGAAAAGCTGGGTAAGGGCCCTGAAAGAGAGATGGGGCAAGTTCCAGACATTGGGCCCAGTTCGGGTCTTTGGCCTCACAGAAGGCTAATCAGGTTTTCAGCTGTGTAAGAGTGTTATAGAGCTGCTGGCCTGATTAGGGTGTGCAGACTGCCTGGGAAGACTGCAGGATCTCTGTGAGAGAAACACGCTTCTTGATACAAGTGAGCTATACAGTGTACTGGAGAACTCTGTGTTTTTTTGTTTAGTGATAGTTAGGAACATCTTGTGTTTAGTTAGTGCCGGACAGGCAAGGTATTTTCTTTTGCTGTTTGTTTTATTTTCTGTATAATAAAACTGGCTGGGGCCAGTTGTACCGGAAACTGGACTTGTGTGGTTCCTCAGCTGCTGCAGGCTGCCATTTATCCCAGGAAACGGCACCTTGTACCCTTACAGTGTTACAACTTGGTGGAGAATGCGAGCACTCCGTTCTGCGCATAAGTGAAAGCAGCAGCTTTGTGAGGCCTGCAGAAAACGGTGGTTTATGCAGATGCAGCCCAGTGTGAAGTTACTGAGACTCGCCCTGAGGATTTGATATATGTCCTGGGTGAAAGCAGCTACAAAGCCGCCTGAAAAGTCTGTCGACATGGAGGAACTGCTCAAAGCCTTGCTACAAGCTAAAGCGGCTCAGCAGGAGGCCAACAGACAGCAGCAGGTGGCAATGGAGGAAAATTGGAGAGACTGTAAATACTGGCCCTGGAGACAGGCCAATGGGGCTAGAACGGTCTATGCTGCCCAAACGGGTTGATAATCGTGTGATTAAATGTTTTAGGTGTGGTGTGCCAGGTCATGTTATTGCCAATTGCCCAGTCACGCAAGAACCCATGCAATGTGATGCTGCCTTTGAATGTTGCAGAATGTCTTTCTTTGCTAGGTTAGCCTGTACTGTGGTACCTTCACCTGAGCTGGAAAAACAAATGTGTGATGTGTTCTTAGAGGGTAACCGGGTAGAGGCCTTGCTAGATTCAGGAAGTTTAGTTACCCTCGTGAAAGCTGGGTTAGTGAACCCCTTAAAGGTCCAGCAAATACCTATTGGGGTAACTTGCATACATGGGGATACCCAACATTATGTCACTGCTGAAGTGAATATAGAAACTTGTTGTGGGTCAGTAATTTTTAAAGTAGGACTGGTCCCCACCTTGGTGCATGAGGCCATAATAGGGAGGGCATTTCCTCATTTTTGGAAACTGTGGGAATCACGGTTATCAACAGATGTGAGAAGTAAAGAGCCAGTTGATAATACTGGTGATTTTATGGATGTACGTGTGTCTTCGGAACTTTCTGACCCTTTGCCTTTTGCTAGTTTGGCTGGGGAAGTGACAGATGGGGAGTCCAGTGAGGACCCTCTTGCTGGGAACAGAGACATAGTAGTTAGAACTGAAAGCGTGCCTGACCTGGAGGTAAAGAAGGATCTGTTTGCGTCTGAACAGCTAAAGGATCCTACCTTAATAAAGGCTAGAGAGAATGTTAAGGTTGTTAATGGGGAACCTGTGGTACCAG
Organism: Pseudophryne corroboree; assembly: GCF_028390025.1. Classification (NCBI taxonomy): domain Eukaryota; kingdom Metazoa; phylum Chordata; class Amphibia; order Anura; family Myobatrachidae; genus Pseudophryne; species Pseudophryne corroboree. The sequence goes on from NC_086444.1 coordinate 600,387,430, forward strand.
GTGACAGGGTTACGTATCCCCACATGGCCCTCTGTAATGAGCTCTTGTACCACATTGTCAAAAGGGGTGAGGATGTGGTGGAACAGCTGGTAGTTCCCCAGCCTTATCGGAGAACGGTACTAGATTTAGCTCATAGTCACGTTACCGCAGGACATTTAGGGGCAGAAAAAACCACTGAAAGAGTTTTACAAAGGTTCTTTTGGCCAGGGGTTTATAAAGAAGTGTCTGAATATTGTTCTTCCTGTCCTGGATGCCAGTATCATGCCCCTAGACCCCATTTCAGGAGCCCACTAGTTCCCATGCCTATTATAGAGGTCCCGTTTGACAGAATAGCCATGGATCTCGTGGGGCCCTTGTTAAAGTCTGCTCGGGCCATCAGTATATCCTGGTAATTATGGACTATGCCACTCGATATCCTGAGGCTGTCCCTTTACGCACTATCACAACCAAGGCGATAGCTAGGGAGCTGGTGCAGGTTTTTAGTAGAGTGGGAATACCAAAAGAAATTTTGACTGACCAAGGTACTCCATTTATGTCAAGGATCATGAAAGAATTGTGCAAATTATTTAAGGTCACTCACCTCAGGACGTCCATCTACCATCCCCAAACTGACGGGTTGGTGGAAATGTTAATAAAACAGTATAAAAGTATGTTAAAAAAGGTTGTTGAGAGAGATGGGAAAAACTGGGATTGTTTGTTTCCCTACTTGTTAATGGCCATCAGAGAAGTTCCTCAGTCCTCTACGGGGTTTTCTCCATTTGATTTGTTGTATGGTAGACACCCCAGAGGGCTGTTGGACATTGCCAAAGAGACATGGGAAGGACAGCCCACTCCTTATAGAAGCGTTATTGAACATGTAACACAAATGCAGGATAGGATTGCAGCCGTGGTACCTGTTGTCAGAGAGCACATGGAACAGGCCCAAAGTGCTCAACAGAGGGTCTATAACCGGAGTGCCAAGATACGGGAATTTGCCCCTGGAGATAGAGTTCTTGTTTTGGTACCCACTGTGGAAAGCAAATTCCTAGCTAAATGGCAGGGTCCATTTGAGATTAGGGAAAAAGTGAATGAGGTTAATTACAAAGTATACCAGCCGGGAAAGAGAAAACCCGAACAAATCTACCATGTTAACTTAATCAAACCCTGGAAAGATAGGTTGTCTCTGTCAGCGGAGCCCTGCCCTTCGGTGTCTTCACCTCGGTTGCTTCTCGCAGTGAAGGTGTCAGAGACATTATCAGCTGATCAGAACAATCAGGTTAACGAATTTCTCATCCAAAATAGGGAGATATTTTCAGAACTGCCTGGCCGAATGACCATAATAAAACATGACATTGTCACAGAACCAGGGGTCAGGGTTCATTTAAAGCCATATAGGATTCCTGAAGCTCAGCGAGAAGCTGTTTCTAAAGAAGTTAAAACCATGTTAGAACTTGGAGTCATAGAGGAATCTAACAGTGAGTGGTCCAGTCCCATAGTGCTCATCCCGAAGCCCGATGGTAGCATACGCTTCTGTAATGACTTTCGTAAGTTAAATGAGGAGTCCAAGTTTGACGCATACCCCATGCCCCGTGTGGATGAGCTTATAGAAAGGCTGGGAACAGCCAGGTTTCTCACCACGTTGGACCTGACCAAAGGTTACTGGCAAATACCTTTATCTGATAGCGCAAAAGAAAAAACAGCCTTTTCGGTTCCGGAGGGGCTGTACCAGTATAAGATGTTACCCTTTGGGTTGCATGGGGCTCCAGCAACCTTTCAACGGGCGATGGATAAAATTTTGAGGCCCCATAGAAAATATGCAGCTGCCTATTTGGATGATGTGGTAATTCACAGTACAGACTGGGGGTTCCATTTGGTTAAAGTACAAGCAGTACTGGACTCAATCAGAGAGGCAGGGTTAACTGCTAACCCAAAGAAGTGCTGCCTCGCAATGGAGGAGGTCAAATACTTGGGCTTCACCATAGGCAGAGGTCTGATTAGGCCACAATTGAATAAAATTGATGCTATTCAAAACTGGCCTCGTCCAGTGAATAAAAATCAGGTAAGGGCTTTTTTGGGAATAACTGGGTACTGTAGATGGTTTATTCCCAATTTTGCGACCACAGCGGTGCCGTCGTCAGACCTTACCAAAGGGAAGCAGTCAAATATGGTGAAATGGAACCCTGATGCAGAAAAAGCATTCCATGTGTTAAAAGTGGCTTTGTGTTCACAACCGGTGTTGATAACACCAGATTTTTCAAAAGAATTTGTGGTACAGACAAATGCCTCAGAGGTAGGGATAGGCGCTGTGCTGTCCCAAACCAGAGATGGGGATGAACACCCTATCGTTTATTTGAGTAGGAAACTCAATGAGCATGAAAAAAAGTATGCCATTGTGGAAAAGGAGGCTTTGGCCATTAAGTGGGCACTAGATACCTTGAGATATTACCTCTTGGGTAGACAATTCAAACTAGTGACGGATCATGCCCCTTTAAAATGGATGTATGTAAATAGAGGCAAGAATGCTCGTGTAACTAGATGGTTTCTAGCGTTGCAGGATTTTAAGTTTACTGTCAAACATAGACCGGGTACACAATTGGCCAATGCAGATGCATTGTCCCGCATCTTCTGTTTGGGGGCTACAAGTGTTCCGGCCCCTAGGTCGAAACAGGGGAGGGGGATATGTGACAAGAACACTGGGATAGTGTTTGAGGGCAGGTATGTTTGTCCCAGGTTCTTGTCTTACATGTATTAGAAAAATGAAAACTGCTAGGAATATGTTTTGTTAGAACCTTTTCAGTTTGTTGGAAAAGCTGGGTAAGGGCCCTGAAAGAGAGATGGGGCAAGTTCCAGACATTGGGCCCAGTTCGGGTCTTTGGCCTCACAGAAGGCTAATCAGGCTTTCAGCTGTGTAAGAGTGTTATAGAGCTGCTGGCCTGATTAGGGTGTGCAGACTGCCTGGGAAGACTGCAGGATCTCTGTGAGAGAAACACGCTTCTTGATACAAGTGAGCTATACAGTGTACTGGAGAACTCTGTGTTTTTTTGTTTAGTGATAGTTAGGAACATCTTGTGTTTAGTTAGTGCCGGACAGGCAAGGTATTTTCTTTTGCTGTTTGCTTTATTTTCTGTATAATAAAACTGGCTGGGGCCAGTTGTACCGGAAACTGGACTTGTGTGGTTCCTCAGCTGCTGCAGGCTGCCATTTATCTCAGGAAACGGCACCTTGTACCCTTACAGTGTTACAATATGTATATACACTGCTCAAAAAAATAAAGGGAACACTTAAACAACACAATGTAACTCCAAGTCAATCACACTTCTGTGAAATCAAACTGTCCACTTAGGAAGCAACACTGATTGACAATCAATTTCACATGCTGTTGTGCAAATGGAATAGACAACAGGTGGAAATTATAGGCAATTAGCAAGACATCCCCAATAAAGGAGTTGTTCTGCAGGTGGTGACCACAGACCACTTCTCAGCTCCTATGCTTTCTGGCTGATGTTTTGGTCACTTTTGAAAGCTGGCGGTGCTTTCACTCTAGTGGTAGCATGAGACGGAGTCTACAACCCACACAAGTGGCTCAGGTAGTGCAGTTCATCCAGGATGGCACATCAATGCGAGCTGTGGCAAGAAGGTTTGCTGTGTCTGTCAACGTAGTGTCCAGAGCATGGAGGCACTACCAGGAGACAGGCCAGTACATCAGGAGACGTGGAGGAGGCCGTAGAAGGGCAACAACCCAGCAGCAGGACCGCTACCTCCACCTTTGTGCAAGGAGGAACAGGAGGAGCACTGCCAGAGCCCTGCAAAATGACCACCAGCAAGCCACAAATGTGCATGTGTCTACTCAAACGATCAGAAACAGACTCCATGAGGGTGGTATGAGGGCCCAACGTCCACAGGTGGGGGTTGTGCTTACAGCCCAACACTGTGTAGGACGTTTGGCTTTTGCCAGAGAACACCAAGATTGGCAAATTCGCCACTGGCGCCCTGTGCTCTTCACAGATGACAGAAGGTTCTCACTGAGCACATGTGACAGACGTGACAGAGTCTGGAGACACCAAGGAGAATGTTCTGCTGCCTGCAACATCCTCCAGCATGACCGGTTTGGCAGTGGGTCAGTAATGGTGTGGGGTGGCATTTCTTTGGGGGTCCGCACAGCCCTTCATGTGCTCACCAGTGGTAGCCTGACTGCCATTAGGTACCGAGATGAGATGCTCAGACCCCTTGTGAGACCATATGCTGGTGCGGTTGGCCCTGGGTTCCTCCTAATGCAAGACAATGCTAGACCTCATGTGGCTGGAGTGTGTCAGCAGTTCCTGCAAGATGAAGGCATTGATGCTATGGACTGGCCTGCCCGTTCCCCAGACCTGAATCCAATTGAGCACATCTGGGACATCATGTCTCGCTCCATCCACCAACGCCACGTTGCACCACAGACTGTCCAGGAGTTGGCGGATGCTTTAGTCCAAGTCTGTGAGGAGATCCCTCAGGAGACCATCCGCCACCTCATCAGGAGCATGCCGAGGCATTGTAGGGAGGTCATACAGGCACGTGGAGGCAACACACACTACTGAGCCTCATTTTGACTTGTTTTAAGGACATTACATCAAAGTTGGATCAGCCTGTAGTGTGTTTATCCACTTTAATTTTGAGTGTGACTCCAAATCCAGACCTCCATGGGTTAATAAATTTGATTTCCATTGATAGTTTTTGTGTGATTTTGTTGTCAGCACATTCAACTATGTAAAGAACAAAGTATTTAATAAGAAAATTGAATTCATTCAGATCTAGGATGTATTTTAGTGTTACCTTTATTTTTTTTAGCAGTGTGTATATATATATATATATATATATACAAAGAAAAGAGGCGGCACTCCCGGCGTTTTTTAAAGTGCAAAAAATCTTTAGTCAGGAACGTCGTTTCGGGGGATCTCACCCCGTCATCAGGATAACATGTGCATGTTACATGAACAAACATTTATACTTACATGCCGCCCGTACCGCGCCCGCCGTCGGCCGCAGTCCACGGACGCCCGCATCTCCTTCCGGGTTCAGGACTCTGACGTCACCGGAAACAGTGAGGTCACGTGAATCTGCGCCGGGAGGTCTGGGGAAAACGAGCAGCATGCATTTACACATCACCATAGTAACAATATGTAAAAACATGTCAACACAAAAATAAGATGTGAGGAAAAAGCCCCACAATACAAATCAGTGTGAAACAATATTATAGTGACAGTAAACATTAAAAGCACAAGACGTGGACTGAACAACATATCTAAAAATCAATGATACAGATACTTGATAATGCCAGGTCCGGAACATAACAAACCTGTCTGTGTTTAACCTATGCTTTTACTAAACTTGAGTGTAATGTCTCATGGTTAACCGATTACACTACATTATGTGTGCTGACTCTACTGCCATACCAGCCTTAGAGTCAGTGAATTGAAAATATGACGGACTGGACTATGATGTTCTTATTCAAATACACTAGACAATTAACAAACTACAGCATGGAATCTGCCCATAATTAAAGACATAAATTATTAGAATAATTTAAATGAACGCAGACAAGCTTAAAGATTCATTCAGCCCCTTGGGGTTCACGGTGTCAAGGGTAAAAATCCACCATGCCTCCAATTGTAGCAGCTCCTTACCCCGGTCACCTCCTCGCAATGACTTGGGCACCTGTGTGATCATTCTGTATCTCAATGCCGCTAAGCTATGTCTGGCCTGCGTAAAATGCATGGCCACAGCTTGATCGCTGGTGCCAGACAACAATGCTGCCCTAATGGCCATCCTGTGTTGGGCAATCCTTTCTTTGAATTGCCTTTCTGTCTTGCCCACGTAATGTAAACCACAGGGGCAATACAGCAGGTAAACCACAAACTTCGAAGTACAGGAAAAAGCTGGTTTAATAAAAAATACCTTCCCAGAATATGGATGATTGAACCTATTGCCTGTAATCAATGCACTACAGGTCGTACACCCCGTGCATTTAAAACAACCTCCTTTTCTGGACAAAAAATGCTGTTTAGGTGGCCCCATCCCAGTGATGTCTGTACGGACTACCCGATCTTTGATGTTGGGGCCCCTAGTAAAGCTAGGCAAGAGACGTGAATTATGCAAGGATGGTAATTCAGGCTCTGAGTTAATGATGGGCCACAGCTGTTTGGCCCTTTTGCATGTGTGTTTACTTTTACTGGTATAACGATTAACCCAAGGGACTGACTGTGTTGCTGCTGTTCTTGGTTCTTTTTGCTTCAGTAATGTGAGTCGATCAAATGACAAAGCCCTCGTTTTCGCCTGCGTGAGCAACTTCTGCGGATATCCTCGTTCAAGGAATTTAGAGGTCATTTTATCAATTTGAACCTCTCTATCCTTAGCATCACTGGAAATCCGACAGGCTCTAATAAATTGGGAAAAAGGCAAACTGTCAATGGTCGCAGTAGGATGAAAACTATTATGTTGTAAAAGAGTGTTCCGGTCTGTGGGCTTTACATACAGACTAGTCCGTAAATGTCCCTCACTGATGCTAATGTCCACATCTAAAAACTGTACCCTCTCAGTGCTGATATTAGCTGTCAACTTGGCTGGACAGGAAGACGCATTATGTGCTGATATAATTTCCTGTAACGACTCAATGCTTCCTGTCCAGAACAACAAAATATCATCTATATATCTAAAATACTTAAATACATAGCTTTGAGTGTTAGGCACTGAAAAAAACAATTTATCTTCCACCACATGCATGAATGAATTAGCATACGAGGGGGCCACCCGGCTCCCCATCGCACATCCTGCAGGAAAAAACTACCATCATATAAGAAAAAGTTGTGCCTTAATGTAAACTCCAGTAGCTTCATAAAGAAGCCTACTTCTGGTCCCTCATATAATGGATTGTCACAAATCAATTCATATACAGCCGCCAAACCCAAATCGTGAGGAATACAAGTATATAAACTTGTAACATCAATGCTTGCCATTATCATGTCTGGAGGTAATTGGCCAATTTCCTCAAACTCTCTTAAAAGTGACGACGTGTCTTTAAGGTGCGTTCTAGTGCCCCGGATAACTGGTTGCAGAAAAAAATCCAAAAAACTAGCTACAGGTTCACACAGCGACCCCCTGGCTGATATAATCGGTCTACCAGGAGGGCGCTGTGGATCCTTGAGTGTGACTCCAAATCCAGACCTCCATGGGTTAATAAATTTGATTTCCATTGATAATCTTTGTGTGATTTTGTTGTCAGCACATTCAACTATGTAAAGAACAAAGTATTTAATAAGAAAATTGAATTCATTCAGATCTAGGATGTATTTTAGTGTTACCTTTATTTTTTTTAGCAGTGTATACAGGTTGAGTATCCCATATCCAAATATTCCGAAATACGGAATATTCCGAAATACGGACTTTTCTCTGACGTCCTAGTGGATGCTGGGAACTCCGTAAGGACCATTGGGAATAGCGGCTCCGCAGGAGACTGGGCACAAAAGTAAAGCTTTAGGACTACCTGGTGTGCACTGGCTCCTCCCCCTATGACCCTCCTCCAAGCCTCAGTTATATTTTTGTGCCCGAACGAGAAGGGTGCACACTAGGGGCTCTCCTGAGCTGCTTAGTGAAAAGTTTAGTTTTAGGTTTTTTATTTTCAGTGAGACCTGCTGGCAACAGGCTCACTGCATCGAGGGACTAAGGGGAGAAGAAGCGAACTCACCTGCGTGCAGAGTGGATTGGGCTTCTTAGGCTACTGGACACCATTAGCTCCAGAGGGATCGAACACAGGCCCAGCCATGGAGTCCGGTCCCAGAGCCGCGCCGCCGGCCCCCTTACAGAGCCAGAAGCAAGAAGAGGTCCGGAAAATCGGCGGCAGAAGACATCCTGTCTTCACCAAGGTAGCGCACAGCACTGCAGCTGTGCGCCATTGCTCCTCAGCACACTTCACACTTCGGTCACTGAGGGTGCAGGGCGCTAGGGGGGGGCGCCCTGAGCAGCAATAAAAACACCTTGGCTGGCGAAAATACATCACATATAGCCCCCAGGGCTATATGGATGAATTTTAACCCCTGCCAGATTACACTGAAAAATGGGAGAAAAGGCCGCCGAGAAAGGGGCGGAGCCTATCTCCTCAGTACACTGGCGCCATTTTCCCTCACAGCTCCGTTGGAGGGAAGCTCCCTGGCTCTCCCCTGCAGTCACTACACTACAGAAAGGGTTAAAAAAGAGAGGGGGGCACTAATTAGGCGCAGTATAAACAATACAGCAGCTATAAGGGGAAAAACACTTATATAAGGTTATCCCTGTATATATATAGCGCTCTGGTGTGTGCTGGCAAACTCTCCCTCTGTCTCCCCAAAGGGCTAGTGGGGTCCTGTCCTCTATCAGAGCATTCCCTGTGTGTGTGCTGTGTGTCGGTACGTTTGTGTCGACATGTATGAGGAGGAAAATGATGTGGAGGCGGAGCAAATTGCCTGTAATAGGGATGTCACCCCCTAGGGGGTCGACACCTGAGTGGATGAACTGCTGGAAGGAATTACATGACAGTGTCAGCTCTTTACAAAAGACAGTGATTGACATGAGACAGCCGGCTACTCAGCTTGTGCCTGTCCAGACGTCTCATAGGCCGTCAGGAGCTCTAAAGCGCCCGTTACCTCAGATGGCAAATACAGACGCCGACACGGATACTGACTCCAGTGTCGACGGTGAAGAGACAAATATGACTTCCAGTAGGGCCACACGTTACATGATTGAGGCAATGGAAAATGTTTTACACATTTCTGATAATACGAGTACCACCAATAGGGGTATTATGTTCAGTGAGGAAAAACTACCTGTAGTTTTCCTGAATCTGAGAAATTAAATGAGGTGTGTGATGAAGCGTGGGTTTCCCCCGATAACAAAACTGATCATTTCTAAAAAGTTATTGGCATATATCCTTTCCCGCCAGAGGTTAGGGTGCGCTGGGAAACACCCCCTAGGGGGGATAAAGCGCTCACACGCTTGTCAAAACAAGGGCTCTACCCTCTCCTGAGATGGCCGGCCTTAAGGATCCTGCTGATAGAAAGCAGGAGGGTATTCTAAAATGTATTTACACACATACTGGTGTTATACTGCGACCAGCAATCGCCTCAGCCTGGATGTGCAGTGCTGGGTTGGCGTGGTCGGATTCCCTGACTGAAAATATTGATACCCTAGATAGGGACAGTATATTATTGCCTGTAGAGCATTTAAAAGATGCATTTCTATATATGGGTGATGCACAGCGGGATATTTGCCGACTGGCATCAAGAGTAAGTGCGCTGTCCATTTCTGCCAGAAGAGGGTTATGGACACGACAGTGGTCAGGTGATGTGGATTTCAAATGGCATATGGAATTATTGCCTTATAAAGGGGAGGAGTTATTTGGGGTCGGTCTTTCAGACCTGGTGGCCACGGCAACAGCTGGGAAATCCACGTTTTTACCCCAGGTCGCCTCTCAACATAAGAAGACGCCGTATTATCAGGCGCAGTCCTTTCGTTCCCATAAGGGCACGTGGGCAAAAGGTTCCTCATTTCTGCCCCGTGACAGAGGGAGAGGGAAACGGCTGCAGAAATCAGCCAGTTCCCAGGAACAGAAGCCCTCTCCCGCCTCTGCCAAGCCCTCAGCATGACGCTGGGGCTTTACAAGCAGACAGGGAGGCAGTGTTGGAAGCCATTCACAAGCTGTATTCCCAGCAGGTGATAATTAAGGTACCCCTCCTGCAACAGGGAAAGGGGTATTACTCCACACTGTTGTGGTACCGAAGCCGGACGGCTCGGTGAGACCGATTTTAAATCTAAAATCTTTGAACACTTACATACAGAGGTTCAAATTCAAGAGAAGGGGACTACATGGTGTCTCTGGACATCAAGGATGCTTACCTTCATGTCCAAATTTACCCTTCTCACCAAGGGTACCTCAGGTTTGTGGTACAGAACTGTCACTATCAATTTCAGACGCTGCCGTTTGGATGGTCCACGGCACCCCGGGTCTTTACCAAGGTAATGGCCGAAATGATGATACTCCTTCGAAGGAAGGGAGTTTTAGTTATCCCTTACTTGGACAATCTCCTGATAAGGGTAAGATCCTGGGAACAGTTGGAGGTCGGTGTAGCACTATCTCAGGTAGTGTTGCGACAGCACGATTGGATTCTCAATATTCCAAAATCGCAGCTGGTTCCGACAACTCGTCTTCTGTTCCTAGGGATGATTCTGGACACAGTTCAGAAAAAGGTGTTTCTCCCGGAGGAGAGAGCCAGGGAGTTATCCGAGCTAGTCAGGAACCTCCTAAAACCGAGCCAAGTCTCAGTGCATCAATGCACAAGGGTTCTGGGAAAAATGGTAGCTTCCTACGAAGCAAAGCCATTCGGCAGATTCCACGCAAGAACTTTCCAGTGGGACCTGCTGGACAAATGGTCCGGGTCGCATCTTAAGATGCATCAGCGGATAACCCGGTCACCAAGGACAAGGGTGTCCCTCCTGTGGTGGTTGCAGAGTGCTCATCTTCTAGAGGGCCGCAGAGTCGGCATTCAGGACTGGGTCCTGGTGACCACGGATGCCAGCCTGCGAGGCTGGGGAGCAGTCACACAGGGAAAAAATTTCCAGGGCTTATGGTCAAGCCTGGAGACATCATTTCACATAAATATCCTGGAGCTAAGGGCCATTTACAATGCTCTCAGCTTAGCAAGACCTCTGCTTCAAGGTCAGCCGGTGTTGATCCAGTCGGACAATATCACGGCAGTCACCCATGTAAACAGACAGGGTGGCACAAGAAGCAGTCAATGGCAGAAGCTGCAAGGATTCTTCGCTGGGCGGAAAATCATGGGATAGCACTGTCAGCAGTATTCATTCCGGGAGTGGACAACTGGGAAGCAGACTTCCTCAGCAGGCACGGCCTCCACCCGGGAGAGTGGGGACTTCACCCAGAAGTCTTCCACATGATTGTAAACCATTGGGAAAAACCAAAGGTGGACATGATGGCGTCCCGTCTAAACAAAAAATTGGACAGGTATTGCGCCAGGTCAAGGGACCCTCAGGCAATAGCTGTGGACGCTCTGGTAACACCGTGGGTGTACCAGTCAGTGTATGTGTTCCCTCCTCTTCCTCTCATACCAAAAGTACTGAGAATTATAAGACGGAGGGGAGTAAGAACTATACTCGTGGCTCCGGATTGGCCAAGAAGGACTTTGTACCCGGAACTTCAAGAGATGCTCACGGAGGACCCGTGGCCTCTACCTCTAAGAAGGGACCTGCTCCAGCAAGGACCCTGTCTATTCCGAGACTTACCGCGGCTGCGTTTAACGGCAGGGCGGTTGAACGCCGGATCCTGAAGGAAAAAGGCATTCCGGATGAAGTCATCCCTACCCTGATCAAGCCAGGAAGGATGTAACCGCAAAGCATTATCACCGCATTTGGCGAAAATATGTTGCGGGGTGCGAGGCCAGTAAGGCCCCGATGGAGGAATTTTCAACTAGGTCGATTCCTGCATTTCCTGTAAACAGGAGTGTCTATGTGCCTAAAATTGGGGTCCATTAAGGTTCAAATTTCGGCCCTGTCAATTTTCTTCCAGAAAGAACTAACTTCAGTTCCTGAAGTTCAGACGTTTTGTAAAAGGGATACTGCATATACAGCCTCCTTTTGTGCCTCCAGTGGCACCTTGGGATCTCAATGTAGTTTTGGGGTTCATAAAGTCACATTGGTTTGAACCACTTGAGTCTGTGGAGTTAAAATATCTCACATGGAAAGTGGTCATGTTGTTGGCCCTGGCCTCGGCCAGGCGCGTGTCAGAATTGGGGGCTTTATCCTGTAAAGGCCCTTATCTGATCTTCCAGACAGGGCGGAATTGAGGACTCATCCTCAATTTCTCCCTAAGGTGTTTTCAGCGTTTCACGTGAACCAGCCTATTGTGGTACCTGCGGCTACTAGGGACTTGGAGGACTCCAAGTTGCTGGACGTAGTCAGGGCCCTGAAAATATATGTTTCCAGGACGGCTGGAGTCAGAAAATCTGACTCGCTGTTTATCCTGTATGCACCCAACAAGCTGGGTGCTCCTGCTTCTAAGCAGACTATTGCTCGTTGGATTTGTAGCACAATTCAGCTTGCACATTCTGTGGCAGGCCTGCCACAGCCAAAATCTGTAAAAGCCCATTCCACACGGAATGGGGCTCATCTTGGGCGGCTGCCCGAGGGGTCTCGGCTTTACAACTTTGCCGAGCAGCTACTTGGTCAGGGGCAAACACGTTTGCTAAATTCTACAAATTTGATACCCTGGCTGAGGAGGACCTGGAGTTCTCTCAATCGGTGCTGCAGAGTCATCCGCACTCTCCCGCCCGTTTGGGAGCTTTGGTATAATCCCCATGGTCCTTACGGAGTTCCCAGCATCCACTAGGACGTCAGAGAAAATAAGAATTTACTTACCGTTAATTCTATTTCTCATAGTCCGTAGTGGATGCTGGGCGCCCATCCCAAGTGCGGATTGTCTGCAATACTTGTACATAGTTATTGTTACAAAAATCGGGTTATTGTGGTTGTGAGCCATCTTTCCAGAGGCTCCTCTGTTATCAAGTAAAAAAGTATTGGAAAATAGGTGTTGCGCTGATTCACCGGTGGAGAAACTGCTATTAATACAATTCCTTTTCAGAAATATTTTAGTAGTAAAGCTGCTGCTGCTGCCCACATTAAGGGATGTTTTGCAACCCCCGTGATTATGATAGAAACAAAAAACAGACAGAGTGGGAGCGCTGCTAGGATTACTACAAAATTAGACTTACTTTAGTCATATAATTGATACTCATTAGCGGTATAGATAATCAATAAACTTTTAATTGATGACATAAAAAACAAAAATAAGAAAGAAGAAAAAGAGGAAAAAATAAAATAAAGATAAAGAAAAAAATAGATAAATACCAATAAATAAAACAATATTAATAACACCAATATTAAAAACTAATACTGAGATGGAATACCAGAGAAAAATATATATCAATGATGATTTAATCTAATTGGCTTGAAACATTTGTAAAACCTGTGCAAGCTAAATTAATATCGCACAATGTCATCGCTTGGTAGTAAGATCCCTTGGAATAGTTCAGATGGTTAATAGTTGCTGGCCAGAAGGAAACATAGTTTCATTTTTCATGAAGATTTTAAAAATTGATATAATGTCATCCACATATGCCACACTGTGACAGTACGGATCCAGCTGAATGAAATAGCCTTTGAAAAGGATTCCTTAATACACAGTCTCTTATGTTAGAGTTACCTTGGTCCCACGGCACTGGTGCTGTACCTCTGTGATCCTCCTACTGGACCTGCCAGCGTGTTACAACAATGGAGGAGGGTGATTTTTCCGGTGTGATCCGTGGTCCCGTTCTCTTCGCTGACGTCAGAACTGTGTACAGGTAATTCGGGTATTGTGCTCAGCGGCACTCCGGGGCTCCTTGGTTACGCGTTTCTCCGCCTTTAGACTCGGCGGCTTCCTCTGTTATCATGCTGTTAACTGGATTCAGATCACAGGTTGTACGGTGTGATCGGTGTGGCTGGTATGAGTCTTACCCGGGATTCATAAATCCTTCCTTATTGTGTACGCTCGTCCGGGCACAGTATCCTAACTGAGGCTTGGAGGAGGGTCATAGGGGGAGGAGCCAGTGCACACCAGGTAGTCCTAAAGCTTTACTTTTGTGCCCAGTCTCCTGCGGAGCCGCTATTCCCCATGGTCCTTACGGAGTTCCCAGAATCCACTACGGACTATGAGAAATAGAATTATCGGTAAGTAAATTCTTATTTTTTGAGTGAGAGTGACGTACTGAAATCTTTGTTTTCTGTGGCTCAATGTACTCAAACTTTGTTTAAAACACAAAGTTATTAAAAATATTGTATTAAATCACCTTCAGGCTGTGTGTATAAGGTGTATATGAAACATAAATGAATTGTGTGAATGTACACACACTTTGTTTAATGCACAAAGTTATTAAAAATATTGGATAAAATGACCTTAAGGCTGTGTGTATAAGGTGTATATGAGACATAAATGCATTCTGTGCTTAGACTTGGGTCCCATCACCATGGTATCTCATTATGGTATGCAATTATTCCAAAATACGGAAAAATCCGATATCCAAAATACCTCTGGTCCCAAGCATTTTGGATGAGGGATACTCAACCTGTATATATATATATATATATATATATATATAAAGTAACTATATATATATATATATATATATATATATACCAAAAAAAAACCTTCTCCTGCGCTACTTAAAGTAACAATGAGTGGAATTCAATAGGCTGCCTTATTCCACTAGGTTCCCTGTTAGAAAGAACCAAGCAAAATAGAAATGTACAACAATAGTGAAATTGGCACCAAGGGATCGTGTCAACCCCCTATAATTTTATGAACCCTTGCAAGGTCTCATACATTAACATACATTAAGTTTAACAATGAGTTCCTTCATAAGATTTATTATAAAATATAAAATACAGCTTCAATGTCCATAACAGTACAAATGTTATTAGATGACATCCACTTACAGTTAACACAATTTCGATGGTTACATTGAGAACAAGTATGTAAATGATTTTCTACGAACTCCTCACTCTCTTATTGTAGATTGAATTAAGGGCTCCATCGACAAGTCCCACATGCCTAGCGGAATCGCCCTGTTTTAGCTCCTCCTTCAATGTCTCCAGATTCTTCTGCAAAAGCCTGATGAGGGGAATGACCTGACTCAGGCTGGCAGTGTCTGAACTGACTTCACGTGTGGCAAGTTCAAAGGGTTGCAGAACCTTGCACAACGTTGAAATCATTCTCCACTGCGCTTGAGTCAGGTGCATTCCCCCTCCTTTGCCTATATCGTGGGCAGATGTATAGGCTTGAATGGGCTTTTGCTGCTCCTCCATCCTCTGAAGCATATAGAGGGTTGAATTCCACCTCGTTACCACCTCTTGCTTCAGATGATGGCAGGGCAGGTTCAGGAGTGTTTGGTGGTGCTCCAGTCTTCGGCACGCGGTGGCTGTATGCCGTAAGTGTCCCGCAATTGGATGTGTGCTCCTGTAGTGTATGACAGGCAGCACCCAGCAATATTACAATGTAGCGCCTATGCGCTCCATTGTAACCAATGGTGGGAACTTTGTGGTCAGCGGTTGACCGAAAGTAACCTCACCGCTGACCACAAAGTTCCCACCATTGGTTACAATGGAGCGCATAGGCGCTACATTGTAACATTGCTGGGTGCTGCCTGTCATACACTACAGGAGCACACAGCCAATCAGGAGGATGCCACAACGTGGCGTTCCCTGATTGGCTGATTGAACCCTCTTAGACAAAAGTCAGGGGGAGTTCCTGGCATTCGGGGAAAGGGGTCCCATGTGAAAACATGGGTCCCCTTTCAGTGCGAGGTCGGGTGTCCGTTTTGTTATTTTGCAAAGTACCAGGATTACAAATGGAGAAAAAGAGGAGCCATCTACACTGGATTTTGTGAGTATAATTTTTTCAACAGGTACACCATGGATTCTACATGGAGAAGAGGACCGACCCTCGTGTGAACATAGGTAAGTATGTGTATATGGAGGTGTGGATGTATGTATTAAACTTTTAATTTCAAGGTGTGTGTCTTCTGTTTTTATTGGGGTATTTTTTTAGTAGTAGTACTACAGGTACCAGCGGGGCCGGTTTTCCACCGCATGCTGGTACTTGTGGTTCTCCAAGTACCAGCTTGCGGGGGAGGCTTGCTGGGACTTATAGTACTGCTACTAAAAACAATATTCATTTTTTGACAAAAAGGCTATCAGCCTCCCATCCGCAGCCCTTGGATGGGGGGGACAGCCTCGGGCTTCACCCCTGGCCCTTGGGTGGCTGGAGGGGGGGACCCCTTGATTGAAGGGGTCCCCACTCCTCCAGGGTACCCCGGCCAGGGGTGACTAGTTGGTTATGTAATGCCAGGGCCGCAGGGACCTAGAAAAAAGTGTACCCTGGCTGTGGCATTATGTATCTGGCTAGTGGAGCCCGGTGCTGGTTTCAGAAATACGGGGGACCCCTACGCTTTTTGTCCCCCGTATTTTTGGAACCAGGACCAGGCGCAGAGCCCGGTGCTGGTTGTTTAAATATGGGGGAACCCCTATCATTTTTCCCCCCATATTTTTTCAACCAGGACCGGCTCAAAGAGCCCGAGGCTGGTTTTGCTTAGGAGGGGGGACCCCACGCATTTTTTTTAATTAAAAAATAACACTTTCCCACCCCTTTTCACTGAAAAACATGCACGGATCTCATGGATCCGTGCATGCCTATCCGAACACGGTAAAAAAAAGCAGGTCTGTTTTTTTTAGCACTTTTTCACGAATTGTATTTCAGCACGGCAGTGTTTGGCTATTGTCGGCTTCTACCAAATTGCAGGCGTATTTGACCGATGGTGTATTGATTCGTAATTTTTTCCTAGGACTTCCAAAATAATATGAATGCCCTCATCACTGCCGTGATTTGAGTTTAGTAAATTCCCGAGATGACACTTTGAAGAAAAAACATCATCTCGGTCAAAATCGGGACCTTAGTAAATATACCCCAACGTATACTGGTGGTCACTGGTCAGCAAAACTCTGCACTGTACTCCTCCTATATAATATACTGGTGGTCCCCAGTGCCCACAATAAAGCAGTGTGAGCACAGATATATGCAGCACACTGAGCACAGATATGGAGTGTTTTTCAGGCAGACAACGTATACTGGTGGTCACTGTCAGCAAAACTCTGCACTGTACTCCTCCTATATAATACAGCTGCTCCCCAGTCCCCACAATTAAGCAGTGTGAGCACAGATATATGCAGCACACTGAGCACAGATATGGAGCGTTTTTCAGGCAGACAACGTATAATACTGGTGGTCACTGGTCAGCAAAACTCTGCACTGTACTCCTCCTATATAATACAGCTGCTCCCCAGTCCCCACAATAAAGCAGTGTGAGCACAGATATATGCAGCACACTGAGCACAGATATGGAGTGTTTTTCAGGCAGACAACGTATACTGGTGGTCACTGTCAGCAAAACTCTGCACTGCACGCCTCCTATATAATACAGCTGCTCCCCAGTCCCCACAATTAAGCAATAAGCACAAATATTATTAATAAACGGAGAGGACGCCAGCCACGTCCTCTCCCTAACATTTCCAATGCACGAGTGAAAATGGCGGCGACGCGCGGCTGCTTTTATAGAATCCGAATCTCGCGAGAATCCGACAGCGGGATGATGACGTTCGGGTGCGCTCGGGTTAACCGAGCCATACGGGAGAATCCGAGTATGCCTCGGACCCGTGTAAAATGGGTGAAGTTCGGGGGGGTTCGGTTTCAGAGGAACCAAACCCGCTCATCACTAATATATATACATATATACATACTGCAGATTCTCCGGCACTCCAATTACACGTGCTGAGTTCCCTGGTGCCCTCACTTTCCAAATGGTAAATATAGTCAGAGCAATGTGCAGCACTCAGGTTTACAGGAACAAAGAGTCACCACTGTCCGTCTGTTCAACGTTCCAATTTTTTTTAGAAAATTGTCATCAGGATGACAATTTTCTAAGTAAAATTGAAACGTTGAACAGACGGACAGTGGTGACTCTTTGTTCCTGTAAACCTGAGTGCTGCACATTGCTCTGACTATATATATATATATATATATATATATATATATATATATATTATACTTACACACATACACACAACCACGGAAACCCTCCTGAATAATAAATCCTGCGTTTGCCCCTGAAAGTGATTGCAGGTTTCACAAAAGAGACAGGGAGAACTTGAAGCACGGAATGCACCAGGCCAGCAAAAGGTTTGGAAACAGAAGGATCACATTGTGGAGCCAGAGGACTAAAACCCTCAAAGTGATTCTGAAAGAAAAATACAGGAGAATTCTGCAGCTGCTGTGTCGGTATCTGCTGTAGTTGAAGGGCCGTCAACTATTTTAAGTGAACAGGAATGCTCAGGAGAAAACATTTGTGGGAACTACTAGGCATCAGTCAGACACATAACCAGAATACATACAGCTCTGCACAATGTGAGATATCCCTTCCACCTATCCCATCTTCATGTTTTTGATACACGAAAATCAATGTGTAATATTTCTGTTACATGACATCATAGGAAAGCTCAGCCTGTTCAGTAACTTTCAGATGCTACTCATACATAGGCCGTTCCCAGCATGTAGAAAACGGATGTCTTACTGAAAAAATATCATTTTGTTCAACATGGCATTTTGTACCAAACAAAAAGATAGTTTCATTTTTGCCTGGTATTTTAGTAAACACCTTGTGTATGGTAGCGTAAAGGAACATGAAGAATCTAGCCAAATGGAAATGCATCATCACATGCAGAAAGACATATTTGGGGGTATATTTACTAAAGGGTGATATTCATTGATATAGATCGATTTTAAACCCATGGAAATCGAACTAAATCAATGTTGTGTTTCAACAGACATTTACTAAGAGACATTTTTTTTAAATGTTAGTAAATCAATTTGAAAAATGAACTAAATTGATCTAAATGGAATTTTAGTATATACCTCTTATGGGGGGTACACACTAGAGAGATGTGTGCTGAGCGATCTATCACAGACCGCTCAGCACACATCTCTCATCTTTGCATGCAGGCTTAATCTAGCACCGGCGATAGCGATGCGTGGGTCCCTGGGGGGCATACACACGAGAGACCCCTGCTTAAAATCTGAGCAATCTAGTCAGATTGCTTAGATTTTAAGCAGGGATCTCTCCGTATGTACCCCCCTTTAGACTTTAATTAATGTAAATTTATATATTAAAACAGAGAAAGTTCAGTATAATGGAATGGTACTCAGTATGCTGATCGAATGTTCATTACTAAGCAAGGCTTTCATTTGAAAGAGAATGATGAGGATACCCATACAATACTCATACATTACTTCAACTTAACACTTAACTTTAATGAGTTAGCTCTTGTCCTAAGCAAATTTGATATTAAACTATAAAAAATATGTTACAAGTGATGCCAGGAAAAAACACAATTCATAGAGTAGAGCAGTGGCTCTCAAACTGTGTGCCGTGGCTCCCTGGGGTGCATCAGGACACTTGCAGGGATGCCTTGTATTGGTGGTCCAGGACCAATTCATATTATTTATGGTCAATGTAATAGGTAAAACCAGTGCTGGTGGCTGCCAATCATAAAATATGTGGACAAATAAAACCAAATATTGTCCCTCACTACACAATTGAATCTAAGGATGACATATAAACACAATTTACTTCATTTAATATTTATTTCTAAATTTCTCAAGTTACTTTTGGCCTAGGGGAGCCATGAAAAAAATTCTGATACTATAGGGTGCCGTGATTCAAAAAGTTTGAGAACCACTGGAGTAGAGGGAAGGGTTGAATGGTAATAATTTAATGCGAAACAACCTTTAATAAATTGATAATATAATTTACTACTGATAAAAGTGATAAAGCAGAAAATAATAATATTTTAGTGTGGAAACATACAGAACACTGTATGGTGTGAGTAAGTTTATTGGTTGCTCATCTTATGGTGCTGCAATGGAATATAGCCAAGACTATAATCCTATAGCTGCCTTTGCACTTGGTGCTATGCTCATATTTAAATTGTTTGGTTATTGTGGATGTAATTCAAAGTCTTTATGTTGGCTGTACAAGAAAACAATGAGGTTTTTTTAGTGGTTTTTTTAGTCAGTGGGCGCAGAACAAGTCTCTTATCACCATTACAGACAGGATATACTTTTCTGGCTAAAAAAAAATTACTGACACTTGATTGTTGAGCCATTGTCTCAATTCTGCATTTCTGTTCATGTCGATTTATGAAACTGAGCCTTTAATTTCAGGTAATTTGCAGATGAGAAGTCTGGATACATTACAAGCATGGCGTATGGTTGGCATTGCTGCCCAAGTTTAGATCTTAATTAGATCTTAATTTAAAAATGTATTTGGTCAGTCCATTCACAGTTTACAAAAGTTGCTTGATAAACAGTGCAGATATGCAGCAATTCCAAAATGTCTAACAGAAAAATAAATGGACATCAAGAATAAAAATAGCTGCCTTGTGACATAATTTTTGATATACCTCTTAACTGGATAGTCCTATTGTTTTGGGGTATCCTGCTGTCCCACCTGCATGGAGGGGGGGGTGGGGGGTGGGGGGAGCATGCGCGCAGCATCTATTCACACTGAAGGGAGAGCCTGGGGGCAGCCCGGCATCTCAAAGAGTTCTTGGCACCCTTCCATAATGATGGAAACGGGGGTTATCTGCGAGACCACTCCACTTTCATTAATAGCAATGTTGGGAGGTATGATTTTTTATGACCTTCTAAAAGGCTTAGAAATTCAGAAGTACTGTATTATAATAGAGCAGTTAGTATTGATAGAATGTTTCCAAAGAATGGATGACTCATTTGGGTTGTAAGCTGCTTTCTACCACAGTGGTTTTCAAACTCGGTCCTCAGGACCCCACACAGGTCACATTTTCCAGGTCATCCAACAGGGTCTCTGTGTATCGCCAACTCTCACATATTAAATATCCACAGGTGACCAGGAAAACAGGAGCTGTGTGGGGTCCTGAGGACCGAGTTTGAGAAGCTGTCTTCTATAGCATCAGGATGAGTTGCCAACAAAAACTCTCATCTACTGCTGCTTTGGACGAGGTAGACATTGTTTAAATTACAGTAGCGTAAAAAAAAAAAAAAAAAAACTAAAGTGAATTATTCAGTATTTTAAAATCACAGTTGCCAAATGTTTTTGTAGAACTGGTTGTTTCTGCGACATTTGTAAAAAAAAAATGTACAGTGCTATGAAAAATAAAGAAGTTGATGCATCAAGCAGTGAAAAGAGTGCACAATTGAAGAAGTTGCCCATAGCAACCAATAAACTTTGAGGCAGCAGTTATGTTGTTATAAGTACATTCTGCAAAGTGATAGTCAAAGCTGATTGGTTTGGGCAACTTCTCCATTGGTCCACTTCTCCCCTGATCTGTTGTCACGGGCTTTTCATGCTCTGCTGCCATGCTGCATTTAGGGGGGATTTATTTTTGCCTATACACTAAGTTGGGGATGTACTAAGTAACGAATTTATGCATGATTTGTAATTCATGAGATTTACTAAAGACAAAATCTAATATTAAACCATACATTTTGTTGCTTCTGAGTAAGACACAAAGAAAGAGTGGTTTACACTGTTAAGATAGCTGAAGCCACCTGCTTTGGCACAGTGGCAGCAGTGTCGGACTGGGACATGAAGGGCCCACCGGGGAAGTGCAGTGGTAGGGGCCCATTCTTAGAGTCTTGGTAAACCATTAGTGCATGGTCTGGGCCCCTTGATAAATAATATATATAGTAAACTAAATACTGCTAGTGCATGCATGATAATGTTCCAGATTAATAACAGCAATGCACTGTAGAAAATACACCATAGTCCTGTGCAGTATAATGTAACATATTCATAATGTATAAGTGAGAGGGTGGGCCCCCAGGCAGTGGGGCCTACCGGTGGTTTCCCCTGTACCCCTATGGGCCAGTCCGAGCCTGGGTGGCAGTATTGTTTATTTTATTGTGTCCTAATGGGGCACTGTTAATTATATATTGGCACTGTTAAATATTTCTACCAAATAAATACAGTATGTGGAATACTGAGGCAGTATCAGAGCAAGGATCACCTTTAACCAGTTAACTGGTGAATTTTTCCTAAAACTGCTCAGAAATTGATGCTTTTTTAATGAGTGAATAGGGTAAAGAACATGTATTTAAACTTATCCAAAAATGATTTTATATAAATCGTAAACCATCGCGACCATCACAGCTTTGATTTCCCCTGCAGTTGCTCACCTGAGCAACCACCAGGTACATACTAAGTGGGTGTTTAATTTACTTTTGCCAGGAAGCTGCTCCTCTATGCAGCAGCCCTGGGGAGGGTACTGCCATGCTGACCAATCAGCAGGGAGGCAGATAGGCCCTGGAGGGGGCCCTGTGAGTGCAGCTGCTAGAAGATTATCCTCTGGCAGTCGGCCACTCTGTGTATCTGACTGGTCGCATCGTCTGTGACCAGATCAGATAACGCACTGCTTGGTGTGGTCACAAACGATGCGACCATACCAGTCAAGTGGTTAAGGCAATTCTATCCCTAGCCTAGTGCCAAACTGCTGTGGATACCCACTTAATCTACGTCACACTGAATTATTTTGGAGAATAAGCAAGATCACTTTCTTTATCTGTCTTATTATTTAACAGCGGAAATCAACTCAATTGAATCTGACTGGATGGCTAGGATATATTGAAGGATATAGGACCTCACCTACAATTGTGTAAAGTCAAACATTTGTTACCACAACCCCCCCCCCCCCCCCCTCTAGAAAACCTGTGTTTGGCCCTGTCCACTTTTTCAAACGCCCTGGGGCTGATGTACAGTTGGACACATTTTGCACCAGACATGAAGGCATGCAGAAATATGTGCCATAAAGAAGGCAATCTTTGTGCAGCTTGCTGAGCTAGACAAATCTCAAGGACGTATCTCAAGATGTGTCCAGCTCTGCAAGGTTACCATATGCATAAGTTTAAGGTTCGGGAAAATAGTACATGCACCAGGTTTATGCCAGGAGATGTGGATTGACAATGTTGGTAGAATGAGCTAAAGTTTGAGTACCCAGTTTGCATATAATACTTTAAAAAAAGAAGTGTCATATAAATTCTTCAATCTGTTAAAAAAAATCTTATGGGAATCTCTTTTTGGGCTGCGGTCTGACTGCAAATATCATAAAGTGATGGTATCAGAGCAGCCACACTACTAATAGTAACAGTGGGGGATAAGGACTTACACAGCCACTTAGAAGTGATTAATGATTGTCAGCATCATCAGTGGGTATTTTCACAAGCAAATTATAAGTCCCCCCTCCCCCCTTAGACATATATCCCCTCCCTCCTTAGACATATATGCAATTTTATTGATGTGTGCATGAGACACAATTTTGACAACACACTCTTAAAGTACTCAACCAACAATTGCACATCCCTTCCTTTGCACTCTAATTTATATATGGATGAATAAATATTATTGTTTTGCATATACGCCCAGGCCATAGAAGTGCATACAATATATATATATATATATATATATATATATATATATATATGCATACAGTATATATGTATGTATATATATATACAGTATATATATATATATATATATATGAGGAACACATAGCCCGGCACTCCCCCGATGAAATTCGTGCCCCGGTGCCCTCAGTAAGACAACTGACAGTAAAATAGACAAAAGGCTGCAGCACTCAGGGTCTTGTAAAGATGCGATGTATTGTTCAAAAAATTACATCATATTACATCAACGTTTCGGGAGTTCAACCCCTTTGTCAAGAAGCGGCACCTCTAGAAGAACCTCCTGTTTGTTAGGGTCTCCTGCCCTGTGCTGCCACGTCGTCATGGCAACCGGGAGACAAGTGCTAGCGGAGTAACCTGAGCGCAGCTGATACTCCGGTTCGGGTCTTTTGCTGTGCAGTGGTTACAGGCTCTGTGCACGGCAGGGGATCCGGTGCTGGTTTTTGTGCTCACAGTCTGTGAGGTCTGAGTGGGGCGTGGACAGCACCTGCTTTATAAGGCCTCTTCTCAGGTTAAGCAGATGCTGCTGAATCTTTGTTGGTTAGTCAGTTCCTGAAAGTTAGCCAGTACTGTGTAGCTTTGTATTTGTTGTTGCTTACTGCAAATAGGCCTGGGGATTTGGTACTACACTCTGCCAATCCAGACCTAGCAGTAAGACTGGAGTCAGTTGTTTAACTTGCTGGGGTTCTTTTACTACTCTGGGAACTTAGCAAGTTTGCGGCTGTATTCTAAGACTTGCCTGCCTAAATCCTGTCTCACTGTGCAAGGTGTCAGGTGTCAGTTTAGTGGCAGTAAGCTGAACATGTGCACTGCAAGTGAGAATTAGGATTGTGGAGACTCTCCTTGTGTCTATCATTCCATCTCTGACCAAGGAGTTTACTGCCACACCCGTTGGTAACCCTTTAGGGTTTTGCTGTTGCCCTTAGCAACAGCATTTCGGGTTCTCTACGTATTAAAACACAACATCTTGCTTTTCCCATCTGAGCATTACTAATACTAGGGAGACACCCAGTTCCTTAGCCTCTGGGCTTCTCTGTTCACTTTGTGTGTATTTTGTTACCCTATCACTGTGGTTCCCAAACTTTTTTGAATCATGGTGCCCTAGAGTATCAGAATTATTTTCACGGCACCCCTAGGCCAATAATTTCTTATTGAGAAATTTAGAAAGAAATATTAAATTAAGTAGATTGTATTTATATGTCATCCTTAGGCTCAATTTTGTGGTGAGGGACAAGATTTGCTTCTGTTTGTCCCCATATTTTATGATTGGCAGCCACCAGCACTAGTTTTGCCTTTTATATTGACCATAAATAATTTGAATTGGTCCTGGACCACCAATCCAAGGCACCCCTGCAAGTGTCCCGAGGCACCCCAGGGAGCCACGGCACACAGTTTGGGAACCACTGCCCTATCACCTTCTGTGTACGTAATGTCATATTCCCCAGTCTGTCTGTGAGTTCATTTGTTTTGCATACCTATCCGTTCAGACACCAGTACATTCCTGCAGGCACTGGTGTGCATAACAGTTCAAACACCAGTACATTCCTGCAGGCGCTGGAGTGCATAACAGTTCTGACACCAGTACATTCCTGCAGGCACTGGTGTGCATAACACTGTTAGCCAAGGTTCAGAATAAAACATCTAACAAAAAGATCTGAGGGCGCTAGATAAACGGTACTGTTCCAATACTATAATACAATAATCATATAATAATAAAATTCTCAATTACATTTGGATAAAATTTATTCATAAAAGTACATAGTAAAACATATAGCACATCTGTACAATTTCACAGAGAAATGCCTTCGGATTTATCCGGTTTTACATTCAGTTTTTTGTGTGTTTCTTTGCTGGCATAGATTCAACATGCAACACAAATGTAGAACAATAGATAGACATAACGTGTTTCATCCCTTAGGAGACTTCCTCAGGGGTACAAAATCAAATGCCCAAAAAATGAGGTGAAGGTAACTTGATGAAACGTATATAGATTGTTAATCCACTGAACTCTGAGAGAAACACACTACTTCTGCGCATATTACGTTTACCACTTTATGTGCAGAAGTGCTAGATAGTTTTGCACTCCTTATTGGTCACACTAAGACCACTGCTGAGACATTACATATTTGTGAATGGACTCCTCTACACAATGGAGCCACATCACGTTGTGATTTAATATCCAAGATATAGCCTGGTACTATATCCATTCTAACCGTTATAAATAGAGGTGTATACGTTTCATCAAGTTACCTTCACCTCATGGCTGTTGGAAGGGCTGCTGCCACTGACCTTTTCTATGGACTATGGGGGTCATTCTGAGTTGATCGCTCGCTGCCGATTTTCGCAGCGCAACGATCAGGTGAAAAAACTTAATTTATGCGCATGCGTATGGCCTGCAATGCACATGCATGACGTACAGGTACAAAGCTCTTCTTGGTTGTGCTTAGGTTCTAGCAAAGTTTCCCTTCGCACGCAAGAAGATTGACAGGAAGGGGGCGTTTCTGGGTGTCAACTGACCGTTTTCAGGGAGTGTTTGCAAAAACACAGGCGTGTCTGAAAAAATGCAGGCGTGGCTGGGCGTTCGCTGGGCGGTGTATGACGTCAAACACGGACACGAATAGGCTGAAGTAATCGCAAGCTCTGAGTAGGTTCAGAGCTACTCTGAAACTACACAAACTGTTTTTGTAGAGATCGGCCGCACATGCGTTCGCACTTCTGCTAAGCTAAAATACACTTCCCAGTGGGCGGCGGCATAGCGTTTACCCGGCTGCTAAAAACTGCTAGTGAGCAATCAACTCGGAATGACCCCCTATATGTGATTCTGCATTGCAATAAAACTGCAAAACGTGAGTGCTTGCTCTATGTTGCTTTTTTGAAAAGTGAGTGTATATATATATATATATATATACATACATACACACATCCAATGCGGCGGCAATCAGGTAGGACACTTTTCCTTCACATCAACTGGGTCCTGATGAAAATTATGCTTAGCACTGAAACATTGATGTGAAGCAATAAATGTCATGTCGTTTTTTTCTACTGCAGCATTGGATGTGTTATGCAATTTACATGCATTGATATTCAAGTGTAAATATGGAGGGAAACGGGGCAAGTATTGTTTGTTTATATAGCGTGCCGGATACAACATGTGTGTGTGTATGTATATATATATATATATATATATATATATATAAAATAAACACACATTTATAGAACACTGCAAGAAAATGGATTTGGACATAAATCCTCTTTATACCACACTCATGCACTCAACCCAAGAGCTTGCTGCCATTCAGCCACAATACCCCTCATTAAATAACACATTTCAATTTCAATAAACTGCCATACCCAGGAATCAGACCCACAACCTGCTGCATACCCGCCAAGTTAACACCACCCACCGAGCCACTTGATCCCGTATAAAAACTATGTGATTTCTAACTATATGAAGCTACCTGTACCCTGTAAAGAAATACCCAGCACCATAATCGAGCACATCCATGCAGTGTGTTGCCAAACATCCAATCCCTTGCAGCCACACACTACATAGATCTGCCTATCCGTAATGCTGATTACCCCTTCACAAAGTCCAAGCCTTAAATAGTTAAAACTCTCTTAGAATTCTCTAGCTTTCTATGCAAGGGCAGATAGCTCAATAAATAGTGTGTCCAACTGCAATGTCATAGGCAAAGGGTTCGAATCTCGGACATATCAGTATCCCGAAATGTAATAAAGGACAGTGTGACCGAACAACAAAGAGCTATCAAGTTAAGTCCATGAATGCTGTATAAGTATTAGCGACAAAAGGGGTATGGGTAGGAAACAGTATGGTCGGGAGATGCTGGGCTTCAAAAAGAGGGGAAGCTGCAAGTGAAAATAATTAGATAATTGACAAATGCCAATGTCTCCCCCTACCCTGCAGCACTATGTGCAGAGCACACTCCACACACATCTATTTACGGCCCTGGCCACACACTTCAGATACTAAAACTGTGCAATTTATCCCATCACTCTCTGATTTTTTTAAAGCATTCTTATTTTGACTATGGTGCATGAAGAGTTCATTTATATTTGTGTAGTGCGTTTACTTAGTCTTTAGGCGGGTATGGGACTTAGGGTTGACAGTGTCTAGGTCGACACACATTAGGTCGACACCTATCGCTCGACAGTGACTAGGTCGACACAGGAAATAGGTCGGCATGGTCATTAGGTCGACATGAACAAGGTCGACATGGAAAAAAGACGACATGAGTTTTTAATGTTTTTTTGGTGTCGTTTTCTTGGTAAAGTGACGGGGAACCCAATTAGTGCACCGTGTCCCCTCGCGTGGCTTGCTTTGCTCACCATGCTTTGGGCAAGGTGCCTCGCTCCACTACCGATGCGCTCGGCACAGGTTACCGTTCCCAATTGTAGTCCACGTGGATTGTACAGTATGGAAAAAAAAAATGTGAAAAACTCATGTCGACCCGTTTCCATGTCGACCTTGTTCATGTCGACCTAATGGCTGTGTCGACCCACTCAATGTCAACCAATAGGTGTCGACCTTTACATGCAGGGCCGGGGGGTTACCATGGGCTCTTGGGCCCCTGAGCTGCAGGAGATCCGTGCAAGCCTATGGATGTGAACTCTCTGCCCACACACACTCTGCGCAGTGCTAGTTATGGCTCTGCACACAGACAGTGCCGTAACTAGACATTTTACCGCTGTGTGCAAGAGAGGGCATCGCCCCCCCTGTATGTAAAATAGGGGCAGTGCGTGCCGCAGGTGCGTGCAAAAAATATAGGGACGTGGCTTCATGGGGAATGGGTGAGGCCACAAAATAATACCAATTCATATTACATATTATAGTAGTCTCCATTATTCAAACTACGACGCACAGTAGCGCCACTACACCAGGTAGAGCCCCTTTTACACATTACGGCCGACTGATTCCCCTTTTAACACATTACGGCAGACAGCGTCCCCTTTTTACACATTATGGCGGACAGCGTCCCCCTTTTACACATTACGGCAGACAGCGTCCCCTTTTTACACATTACGGCAGCCAGCGTCCCCCTTTTTACACATTACGGCAGCCAGCGTCCCCTTTTTACACATTACGGCGGACAGAGTCCCCTTTTTACACATTACGGCAGCCAGCGTCCCCCTTTTTACACATTACTGCAACCAGCGTCTCCTTTGTACACATTTCGGCGGACAGAGTCCCCTTTTTACACATTACGGCAGCCAGCGTCCCCCTTTTTACACATTACGGTAGACAGCGTCCCCCTTTTTACACATTACGGCAGACAGCGTCCCCCTTTTTACACATTACGGCAGACAGCGTCCACTTTTTAAATACAAACACACACATACATATACACAAACACACACACACACACACACACACACACACACACACACTTTCTCTCTCACACTCTTTTTACATCCCCTTACCACATTCTTGCTGGCCAGATCTTCCACAGTCTGCTAGCCTGGTCCGTGTAGCTCCGCCCCTTGGGCCGTGTAGCTTCGCCCCCTTTCGTCAGAACGAAAACTGACACTCCTCTCACTGTCACAGGGGACAGAGGAGAAGGAGTCATGCTGCCGGCGCTGCTGCGGCTGCCTGTCAGTGTGACAGGGCAGGCGCAGCAGCCAGCAGCAGGGGGGACAGGATGGCGTTTCAGCAGGGATGCAGAGCAGTGAAGCGCCTACCTGCACTGCATCCCTTTGCTGAGCGGGTAGCGCCGGGCCTGTGTAACAAGATTGTTGAAAATTGATGCAGGCATTCCAGAGTTATGCTGCCTGCTGAAATAATCAGTGCTGTTGCCTCACCCCTAGGGGTGCTAGAGGTGTCTTCCCCCCACAATGCTTGTTGCCAGATTGCAAGGCATATGTGTACCAATTTTTTAGTACATTGCTCCAGCAATTCGGAGTTATGCTGTCTCCTGATATACTCTGTGCTGCTGTCTGCCCCCCTAGGAGTGCTAGGGATTTCTGTATTGTTTACTGTTTGAGTTGCCTCCGCCGTGTTTTAATACGCTCGTATGTAAAATTTCACGATCTTCGCTTGTAAACTGTGGATTTGTATAGAAAGACAGAAGGACAAATTTAAATTTTGATGTATTAGATTGATGTCCAGCTTAAACAAATTTAGCAAGAGGTTCACTTATGCAGGATTTTCATAACTTATTTCATTTTAATGCACCAGACATTGCTTCCTAAGGCCCCCATACTATAAATTACTGCAACTTGTCTGAGGCACAAGTTGGATCCGATTTCCCTTGAACTCCCCCCGGCAGATCCCCAGGAGTGTTTCCATCCGATTTGGTACTTGATGTGCAATTTTTTCATGCGATTTATGTGTGGGTGGGTGGGAGGATCCAGAGAAAAGCCACTCAAGTGAAGACATCCGAGAAATTGTATGTGATATATCGCGGGTGCTAAAAAACTAGCCGTGATGTGCACCTGATGGCTGCGATTCCAATTTATCCTATGTGCAGCACGTCCGACCACCAACTCTGCACCAATGCGCACGGGACCACGCATTGGATCAGATGTTAAACACCTGCGATTTGGACAGTTTTCATCCGATTACCAAATCCGTCGGAATCAGGTGAAAAGAGGCCATATCGGACAAGTGTATGGCCAGCTTTAATCTTCACCTTTTATTGTAAAGTGGTTATACAATGGCAAGCTAGCCCTGCTACATGCAGCGATGTGGATGAGTAAGTGGTAAGAGGTAAAAGGCTCCTTGCAATTCCATAACATACTAGTATTTAGATGGCAAATCCTAGAGCAAATTAGGAATATGTATGTGCAAAACTGCAAACTAATATTCTATATCAACATATGATATGCTTGATTTGGCAAACCTAGATTACTTATGTCCATATGCTTTTCAAAATATTTATAGAAAATGAAAGTGAAAATATATATTAATTGGAATATATTACAAAGGGTCATGGCAATATGAGGAACAAACATACAGTATGTGTGTATGGTGGTCATTCCGAGTTGATCGCAGCCAGCAACTTTTTGCTGCTGCTGCGATCAACTAGTACACGTCTATGGGGGAGTGTATTTAAGCTTAGCAGGGCTGCGATCGCTTGTGCAGCCCTGCTAAGCTAAAAAAAATTCAAGCAAAAGTAGACTAGGCCTGGACATTCTTACCCTGTGCGACGATCTCAGCGATGCTGGGGCCGGCTTTGACGTCAAACATCATCCCTCCGTTCTGCTGGGCACACCTGCGTTTTCCTTACCACTCCCTGAAAACAGTCTCCAACGGTCCGGATCCGCCCAGGTACGCCTTCTTTCTGTCAATCTTTGCGGTCGGCTCTGCGACCGCTTCCTTCGTAGGACGCAACGTGACCCAGAGACCCCTGCGCCGGGCAACATCGCGCATGCGCACTGCGGCCGCGCATTCTGGACCCATTCGCACCGCAGCAACAAACCGCTGCGTGCGAACGGGTCGGAATGACCCCCTATGTTTAATGTAGAGTTGATACATGCTGGACATAGTGGTAGAGTAATGATGGAGGAATACATCAATATCTTTTCTTGGGTGTTTGTAACAATACAATACCAGTTGAGGACAGGATAGCTCAGAGGTACCACTACTCGCCCATCCATCACTTAAGGCCCATACACATTAGACGATGTCGCTCTGTGAGCGACATCGTCTAACGTTTCCCCCTCCCGGGCCGGCCGGTCGGCGGCCGCCTGTACGCACTGAGCGATATGACCGCTCATATCGCTCAGTGACGTCACGCCCCCGCCAGCCCTGCATGAAGGTCGTGGACGACAGTCCACATCCTTCATGCATGCCCTACCGACAGCGACGATCGTTGCCGACCCGCGGGGCCGCGCATCGATCGTCGCTGGCGGCATACACACTTAACGATATAATGAGCGACGTCGCTCAAGGAGGGGGAAAATGAGCGACGTCGCTCATTATATCGTTAAGTGTGTATGGACCTTTAGATAGAGGTTATTATGGTAAACACATTAAATTAAAAACAAAACAAGAACAAAAAACAGGCAATTCCTGAACATGCTATTTGTAATCATTCCACGCATTATGACATCCTGTCAGATTATGGAAACATTCTCAAGTTCTTGGTTCTAATTATTCTGCTATATGGATGTGTGTTAGGATAGCAAGGATTGGAAACAATATATTGATCCGGCTGTGTTCTGGCTTGGAATCCTTAAAGTAAGTGATCACTATTTCATTTTAGCTGTTTTCATAGAGCTAAAACGCAATTCTGACAGAGTGGGAGGGTATGCTCACGTCCATGCTTTTCCTTTACCAGTTTTGCAGTAAACACAAATAATTACATATCACTACTGCTCCTGAATGTCTAGAACATTGTATTAGTACCTAGAACACGGGAAGATTATTTTGATATGCTCCCCATGGAGTCATCCTCTGCAGTACTGGCAACCTGTAGACGTTAAGTTGATGAGATTCTGTAGGTGATAAGGAGATTAGGGTGTACTACTTTCTGATAACAGGATTTTTTAGTTAAACATTTTGTATTATGCTATCAAATTTGACAACTGCTCATCATGTTACAGTGTTTGAAAGGTGAACATAAAATGTGACAATAAAAGCACTTGTTTCGGAATATCATTCTTTTGGTAATCTGGTTGCAAAACTAAACGTAAAACAACTTTTTAAAGCTATTTGATTATAGGCTGTTTATAAGCTCTAAAACGTAGCTTTAGAATGTAAGTTCTCACGAGCAAGGCCCTCTCCTCTCATGGGCTTTACCTATTCTTATTTAGACTATCTTCTGCTTTATGCTCCCTACAACAACAGATTTCAGAATCATGTCCACTGATGCAGAAATGTCCATACGAAATGTCCATACTGTATACTGGGGGCCATTCTGACCCGATTGCACGCTGCAGTTTATGGCAGTGGTGCAATCGGGTCAGAACCGCGCATGCGCCGGTGCCGCAGTGCGCCAGTGCATGCCAGACGGCCGAAGGACGTCGGGCTGCTACGATCGCCTCTGCCTGATTGACAGGCAGAGGCGGTCGCTGGGGGGGGGGGCGGAACGGCGGCGTTTGCCTGCCGTTTCGTGGGTGCAGTCCGGCCAACGCAGGCGTGGCCAGACTGAATGGGGGCTGGGCCGCAGCGGCTGTGTGACGTCACGCAGACGCTGCGGGCCGGGGAGCAATGAGTAGCTCCCGGCCAGCTCGCTAAAGCTGCGCTGGTCGGGAGCTACTCTTGAAGTGCAAAGGCATCGCCGCTGTGCGATGCCTTTGCACTTCTGCGCAGGGGGGGGCGGCACTGACATGCGGGGAGGGATAGACCTGTGCTGGGCGTCCCCCCGCATGTCAGTGTGAATGATCGTAGCTGTGCTCAATTTAGCACAGCTACAATCATCTCGGAATGACCCCCACCCTGTACTTGTCCTACATTGTTTTGCACTGTAAATCGCTGTTTTCTTGTTTTGCACATTTGTTTATGTACTTTGTTAGGCGCTATAGAAACCTTGTGGTGCCATATAAATAGAGGAAAAATAATAATAATTAGGGATGAGCGGGTTCGGATTTCCGAGATCCAAACCCCCCCTGGACTTCGGGGTTCAAGCCCGGATCCGAGTCCAGCTCGGGACCTCCTGACAGACTTGGATCCCAGAACGAGGCAAAACATCAGCATCCTGCTGTCATATTCTTGCGGGTTTTGGATTCCATATAAGGAGCCGCATGTCGCCACCATTTTCACTCCGGACTTGGTGAGTGAGGGAAACAGACCTCTGTCTCTCTGTGGGTGGTGGTGTCGGGTGGGGTCGGTGTGTGCTCTTTAGGGGTGGTGTCCTGTGTGCTGGTAAAGGTGCTGTACAGAAGCGCTGTCTTCTGGTGTCCTGTGCTGTTAGGGTTGCTGTACAGGGTTGCTGTCCTGGGGTGTCCTGTGCTGTTTGGGGTGCTGTACAGGGGTGCTGCTGTCCTGTGCTGTACAGGGGTGCTGTCCTGTGCTGTTAGGTGCGCTGTCCTGTGTGCTGTAAAAATAAAGGGGCACTGTCCTGTGTGCTGTAAAAATTCTGTGTCCCTGTCGGGTGCTGTAAAAATAAAGGAACGCTGTGGCCCTGTCCTGTATGCTGTAAAAATATAAGGGTGCTGTAAAAATAAAGGAAAGCTGTGGCCCTGTTGAGTCTTGTAAAAAAAAAAAAGGAACTCTGTGGCCCTGTCCTGTTTGCTGTAAAAATATAGGGGTGCTGTAAAAATAAAGGAACGCAGTGGCCCTGTCGGGTGCTGTAAAAATAAAGGAATGCTGTGGCCCTGTCCTGTATGCTGTAAAAATATAGTGGTTCTGTAAAAATAAAGGAATGCTGTGGCCCTGTCGGGTGCTGTTAAAATAAAGGAACGCTATGGCCCTGTCCTGTATGCTGTAAAAATATAGGGGTGCTGTAAAAATAAAAGAACGCTGTGGCCCTGTCGGGTGCTGTAAAAAAAAAAAGGAACTCTGTGGCCCTGTCCTGTTTGCTGTAAAAATATAGGGGTGCTGTAAAATACAGGAACGCAGTGGCCCTGTTGGGTGCTGTAAAAATAAAGGAATGCTGTGGCCCTGTCCTGTATTCTGTAAAAATATAGGGGTGCTATAAAAATAAAGGAACACTGTGACCCTGTCTGGTGCCGTAAAAATAAAGGAACGATGTGGCCCTGTTGGGTGCTGTGAAAATATAGGAATGCTGTGCCCTGTCGGGTGCTGTAAAAATAAAGGAATGCTGTGGTCCTGTCCTGTCCTGTATGCTGTAAAAATATAGGGGTGCTGTGAATATAAAGGAACGCTGTGGCCCTGTCGGGTGCTGTAATAATAAAGGAACACTGTGGCCCTGTCCTGTATGCTGCAAAAATAAAGGAACGCTGTGGCCCTGTCCTGTATGCTGTAAAAATATAGGGGTGCTGTAAAAATAAAGGAACACTGTGGCCCTGTCAGGTGCTGTAAAAACAAAGGGGCACTGTTTTGTATGCTGTAATAATAAAGGGGCGCTGTCCAGTGAAATGGAGAACAAAAATTTGTGGGGGGAAATTGTGAAAGATCAGGATCCTAGACCAGTACTAGTGCTGAAGCTGCTGCCACCAGTCATGACACTGACAATGCAATTCCATCAACGTCGTCTGCTACGGCTGATGCCCAATGTCATCGAGGACATGTAAAATGCAAGAAGCAAAAATGAATAACCAAAAAAAAAAGAAATTATCTGACAAGAAACGTAAAATTGGCAATATGCCATTCACGGCACGAAGTGTCAAGGAACGGCTAAGGACTTGGCCTATGTTCATGACTGGTGGTTCAGCTTCTCATGAAGATGGAAGCCCTCCTCCCTCTCAAAAAAATTGAAAAAATAAAGCTTGTTAAAGCACATCAAAAAAACAACTGTGTGTTCAGACTCAGAGATATCAAAAATCCCCAAGGAGAGTCCAAGTGTGTGCGCAGTTGCGATGTTTAGGCATAACCTTCCCAAGACTGTATGGGAAGAAGAGGCTCCTACCACCATTTGCACGCCCTCTGCAAGTGCTGGGAGGAGCACCGCCAGTCCAGTTGCTGATATTGAGATTGAGGATGTCACTGTAGAAGTACCCCAGGATGAGGACGATATTGGTGTAGCTAGCGCTGAGGAGGAAGTTGACGATGAGGATTCTGATGGTGATGTGGTTTATTTGAATAAGGCACCAGGGGAAACAGTGTTGTCCATGGGATGAAAAAGCCCATTGTCATGCCTCTTCGGTGTGGAATTATTTCAACACAAATCCGGACAACAGGTGTCAAACAATCTGTTGCCTTTGCAATCCATAATAAGATAATAAGAAGGGGTAAGGATGTTAACCACCTTGGAACATCCTCCCTTATATATGACCTGCAGCGGATTCATCATAAGTCATTGTCAATTTCAGAAACTTTGGGTACGAGCGTAAGCAGTCCAGTGACACCTAAATCCCTTTTTCCTGTTGTATCCAAGCTCCTGCATTCCCCACCACCAACTCCCTCATCGTCAATTTCCTTCTCAATCAGAATCGGAAGTAGTCCTGCAGGCCATATCACTGGCATGACTGACGAATCCTCTCCTATCCAGGATTCCTCCAGAGGATCCTTGAGTGCTACACTACTGCTGCCGCTGATGTTGTTGCTGCTGGGAGTCGACTGTCATCCCAGAGGGGAAGTCGGAAGACCACTTGTACTACTTTAACTAAGCAATTGACTGTCCAACAGTCCTTTGCGAGGAAGATTAAATGTGACAGCAGTCACCCTATTGCAAAGCGGATTACTGAGGCCATAACAACTATGCTGGTGTTAGACATGCGTCCGTTATCCGCCATTAGTGCAGTGGGATTTAGACAATTGATGGCCATGCTGTGTCCCCGGTACCAAATCCCGTCTAGATTCCACTTCACTAGGCAATCGATTCCCGGACTGTACAGGGACATTAAGAAAAGTGTCCTCAGTGTCCTCAAAAATGCGGTTGTACCCACTGTCCACTTAACCACAGACATGTGGAAAAGTGGAACAGGGCAAACTAAGGACTACATGACTGTAACAGCCCACTGGGTATATGTATTGCCTTCCACAGCAACAACAGCAGCGGCACCAGCATCTCACAAACGCCAACTTGTTCCTAGGCAGGCTATGCTGTGTATCACTGGTTTAAGAGGCACACCACTGAGAACCTCTTACATAAACTGAGGGATATCTTCGCACAATGGCTTACCCCACTTAGACTCTCCTGGAGATTTGTGATATCTGACAACGCCACCAATATTGTGTGAGCATTACATCTGGGCAAATTCCAGCACGTCCCATGTTTTGCTCACACAAATAATTTGCTGGTGCAGAATTTTTTCTAAAATGACAGAGGCGTGCAGGAGATGCTGTCGGTGGCCCGAAAAATTGTGGTCCACTTTCGTCATTCAGCGACTGCGTGCTGAAGACTGGAGCGCCAGCAAAAGGAGGCCCTTGCACAAACTGGCTTTATTTTACCCAAGTTGCCACCCCCCCCTCCAGTGTGTACTCCGAAAGAGTGTTTAGTGCAGCCGGTAACCTTGTCAGCGATCAGTGTAGGAGGTTACTTCCACAAAATGTGGAGAAGAGGATGTTCTTCAAAATGAATGATAAATTCCTCCAGGAAGACCTTTAGCAGCAATTGCCTCCAGAAAGTACACAGGGACCTATGATGGTGGATTCCAGCTGGTACGAATTAATACTCTGTGAGGATGAGGATGTAAACACCTAAGGGGGTGAGGAATCAGAGGATGAGGACAACATCTTGCCTCTGTAGAGCCAGTTTGTGCAAGGAGAGGTGAATTGCTTATTTTTTTGGTGGGGGCCCAAACGGAATCAGTACGAGATCCCGCCGGTCGCAATACAGACACCGGGATCCCGACCGGCACAATCCCGACAGGGGGGCGAGCGCAACGCAGCCCCTTGCGGGCTCGCTGCACTTGCCACGCTGCGGGCACACTAATTTATTCTCCCTCTATGGGTGTCGTGGATACCCGCAGAGAGAGAATATGTCATGATTGTGCCAGTTGGGATCCCGGTGTCGGTATTCCGACCGCCGGGATCCCGTCCGGTGCAATCTTGACTGCATCCCGCCCAAACAAACCAATCATTTCAGCCACAGTCATGTGGAAGACCCTGTCGGTGAAATGATTGGTTTGTTAAAGTGTGCATGTCCTGTTTATACAACATAAGGGTGGGTGGGAGGGCCCAAGGACAATTCCATCTTGCACCTCTTTTTTTCCTTTGCATTATGTGCTCTTAGGGGCCATGTGTTTGTGCCGCCCACTTGTGTCGTTTAGCTTAGTCGTCCAGCTATCTCGGTGCAAGTTTTTGGCCTAAAAACAATAGTGTGAGGTGTTCAGAATATACTGGAAATGCGTGGAAATTAATGTTATTGAGGTAAATTATATTGTAGGAACAAAAAAAACAAAACAGTTCTGTGATTTTAGCTGTTTTTATGCTTTTTTAAAAAAAAATTCAGATCCAAAACCCGAAAGCGTTATAATACAAGTGAAGTAATGTTGAGGTAGGTTTGTAGGTGTTACACTTTCCTTTGGCGATTGGTCTGTTAATAACTAGTTGTCTAGATCCAGCTGAGCAGAGCAGAGACAGAGTAACGTATAAGGTGAGTAACTGAGAAGGCTTGTTGTCTCTGACTGTCAATGTATTCTATCGATGCTACAAAATATTTTGTAAATGATGCTATTGCAAGGATGCTTATAATTAAGGCTGAGGGGTTAATGATTGAAGAAGTATTTAGGGATTAATGATTGATAGAGGATAAAAGGGTTAAGGATGCATGCTTGAAGGATTAATGGTGCAAAGTTAATGATGGAAAGGGATTAATTGATTATTACTGGCAATAGCCAATGCCCTTCCTGTGTTATGAATTGTGGAAAGTAGATATTACTTAAGGCCATACATTTGTAAAAACTGGCCCCATTGAGCCAATATGGTAAAAACTGCACAGGTCAGTGTGGTTTTATGCAGCTCCTTTTCTCTCGAAGCAGAAGTCATGTCTAGGACTTCTTTATAAAGTTCACTACACTTCATTGCACAGTACCTCCCCCATCCCTAGTGTCTAACCCCAATACTTACCTCCATGATCCATCAGGATTGTGACAGCCAGGATGTTGCTGTCAGTCTCCTGACTGACAGGATCCCGATTGCAGAGATTTTGACTGCATTCTGGTTATTGTATGCACAACCAGTGCAGAATTAGTCTAGGGAATGGAGCATCTGCGTTTTTCCTCTGGAATGCCCCTGTTTCTAAGTATGGACCTTATTGAATGCCATAGCACTCTTCCGCTTAACAAATGGACACAGGTAACATTCTACCCATGTCTATGTACTAGAACAAAAAATACTACAATACTATAATATGGTAACAGTATCTTTTTATAGTTTTGCCTTTAACTGTATTTTGCATTTCCTTAGATAACTTCTATTGCAACCTCTTGTTTGTTATCAAAACCAATCTTAATAACTCTACCTATAGGAATCTGCATTCCCATAGAACTTGATATGGTCACAAATACTTGACTGGGTCCTTGATTTAGGGCCTAATTCAGATCTGATCACAGCAGCAAATTTGTTAGCTAATGGGCAAAACCATGTTGCACTGCATGGGGTACAGATATAACATGTGCAGAGAGAGTTAGATTTGGGTGGGGTGTGTTCAAACTGACATCTAAATTGCAGTGTAAATATAAAGTCAGTATTTACCCTGCACAGAAACAATATAACTCACCCAAAACTTTTGAAAGTCAAATGTCAAATGTAATAATCATCAAGTACATAAGCCAATGGCTGCGATGGGTGAAATTGCTGCCTGTTGGAAGGTGCATTTTATGACTCATCTCACAGATATACCTAAGAGATTCTCTGCTGCTCATCTGTCTACAAAGGAAAGGATTTAGAATAAAAGGAAATGTGCAAGTAGCTGGAGGGAATTTGTACTCTTGAATAAACACATTCCTGGATGAACTAATCTCATCTAAAGGCCCATACACACGGTGAGATTCGGGTTATGCCCGATTCTCACTATGCGACAGGGGTTAGGTCGGCATTGCAAGCACATAATGACTGTGCTTGCCGATACTGACTATGTGTGATTTTGGCTAAGTGTCAATTTTGACTATCTCTTCCATAGAGATAGTCAAAATTGACTTGCCTGCATAGTCTGTCTTGGCTTGCGATGCCGACCGCGCGGGACCGCGCATCGGCATTGAATCGGGATCGCAAGGTGACTTTCACCTTGCGATCTGCACTAACTTTTCTTACGGTTTTGACTATATAGTCAAAATCGTAAGAAAATATCTCACCGTGTGTACACACCATAAGTGAAGCAGTTTCTTGACTTGTTGGGGTACAGTAGTATAAGGTGACCTTTTCACCACAGTAAAGACATAGCCATTGTATAAATTGCCTTATTTTTTCTTCAATAGATTGGTGAGATACTACAACCTTCTTAGACTCAGACGCTTCCATCTTATATTGCTTTGGAAAATAAAGCGTAGATTGGGGTACAAAATCTTTCTTATCTTATTTCATTTAATTTAGATTTATAAACAATCAAAATACTTGAATGAAGTGGTAGCTGGTTACTGGACCAAATCTACATTTATTGGTTCATAAAAACTCAAGCTGAATTGGTTGAGACGAGTGGGATCAATTTGAATTTTAACATTGTAAATGTGTACAATATTCTTCTACTGTACAATGTCCTTGTGTTAAGAATTGTAAGTTACAATAAAACGTCATCAGGTTTGCCATACAACAGGCCTCAACTTGAAATAACGAATACACAGATGATAATATAACTTTATTAGTGCTGAAGCAGAATGCCCACTTCTTCAGATAGCCCTGAAGAAATTTTTGCATTAGACATATACAGAGGAACAAAAGGAAGCATTTACAAACAAGTTCACAAATGAGAATGGTCACCATAGGAACATCTTGGCATGAACTTGAATAAAAATGTATGAAAAAGCATTGCGCTATAAATTAATGTTGTAACAGAGCCAGTGGCGGAACTGTGGGAGGCAGTGGAGTCGGCTGCCACCGGGCTCCTGGCCGCAAGGGGGCTCATCTCCTCCACTGTCTCCCGCAGACGGAGGAGCTGTGTCAGTGACACGGAAGCTGCCTCCTGTATTTACAAAGAGATGGCACTGGCTGCAGCTAGGGGGAGCTCCAGAGCACAGCTCCTCCCGGGCCCTTCTAGTTAAGTAAGCCAGCCAAGGGAAGCTCTCTGCTCCTCTGTTCTCCGTGAGCCTGATGATAGACAAAGGTAGGCACTGTGTGGGGGGTGGGGGAGAGGTGGATATGGGGGGAAGCACTGTGTTTTGTGTGTGCTTGTCTTTAAGTGAGGTGTGTGTGTGTTTTTAAGGAAAGTTGTGCATTCAAGTAAAAAAGGCATGTGTGTGTGTGTGTGTGTGTGTGAGTGAGTGATGTGAGTGGCATGTGTGTGAGAGGCATGTATGTTTGTGTGTGTGCAAGTGAGAGGCATGTATGTGTGTGTAAGTGAGAGGCATGTATGTGTGTGTAAGTGGGAGGCATGTGTGTATAAGTGAGAGGCATGTGTGTGTGTGTGTGTGTGTGTGTGTGTGTGTGTGTGTGTGTGTGTGTGTGTGTGTAAGTGAGAGGCATGTATGTGTGTGTAAGTGAGAGGCATGTGTGTGTGTAAGTGAGAGGCATGTGTGTATGTAAGTGAGAGACATGTGTGTGTGTGTGAGAGGCATGTGTATGTAAGTGAGAGGCACGTGTGTGAGAGGTGTGTGTGTGTGTGTGTGTGTGTGTGTGTGTGTGTGTGTGTGTGTAAGTGAAAGGCATGTGTGGGTGTTTAAGTGAAAGCGGCGTGTGTGTTTTTAAGTAAAGGAGGTGTGTGTGTGTGAAAGTGGCGTGTGTGTGTTTAAGTGAATGAGGCGTTTGTGTGTTTTTTAATATATATCTAGTGTTCACGCTAGGTGTCTTTCACAGGGCGCTGCGCCCTGCCGCTTAGACAGCTGAATCCTGCCCTGCCCGTTTTTGTGCGCCCTGCCGTTTGCTGCCTGCCGGACCCCGCCACGCCGCTGGACCCAGCCGTGCGCCGCCGGACCCGGTAAGCACATGAGAGTCCCCCTGGGCTAAATTAACCTTGTAAGTATTTTGCAGCTGTAAACTTCAATCTCAGTGCTCTCTACCTGGTGCAGTGTGCCTCAGTGCTCTCTGCCTGGTGCAGTGTGCCTCAGTGCTCTCTACCTGGTGCAGTGTGCCTCAGTGCTCTCTACTTGGTGCAGTGTGCCTCAGTGCTCTCTACCTGGTGCAGTGTGCCCCAGTGCTCTCTGCCTGGTGCAGTGTGCCTCAGTGCTCTCTACCTGGTGCAGTGTGCCTCAGTGCTCTCTACTTGGTGCAGTGTGCCTCAGTGCTCTCTACCTGGTGCAGTGTGCCTCAGTGCTCTCTACCTGGTGCAGTGTGCCTCAGTGCTCTCTACCTGGTGCAGTGTGCCTCCGTGCTCTCTACCTGGTGCAGTGTGCCTCAGTGCTCTCTACCTGGTGCAGTGTGCCTCAGTGCTCTCTACCTGGTGCAGTGTGTATAATGTGCTCTATCTGGCGCAATATGTATAACGTGCTCTACCTGGTGCAGTGTGTATAGGAGGTTCTACCTGGTGCAATGTGTATTAGGTGCACTACCGTGTGGTGTAATGTGATTTGCCACTATTATGTGGCTACGCCCCTTCCCCACAAACAACGCCCCTAGATTTTTGCTGCGCGCCTTCGGCGAGCACTGTCCATGTTTTGGCCTATAGGAATGGGAGCACCAAGCATTATAGTATGTACCTAAGTTTGCCCATCTAACTTAAAAATGTGCCCTCCCGAATGGAAAAATGTGCCCTCCCCGTGTTCAGCACCCTGCCCTAAAAAAATCCTAGAGTGAACACTAGTCATATCGGCACACCGCTGCGCCAAAGCATCTCCATCGAGACCCGCTGGCGGGTGAGGGAGCACTGTAGGTGTACTATAAAGGTATGCTGGTGTCTGTTTTATTGTAATGACTGACTTGGTGTGCGTCCACTTTCTATGTGTATCTATATTACTATTGGGAAAGGTACCTGAGCACGCTGCTACTGTTCAGCCTTAGTGCCGGATAGCTACATATGGTATGTGTGTGTATATGTAGGGGGGCACCAACATTTATCATGCCTCCGGGCGACTGGGACGAACTTACGCCACTGAACAGAGCACAGACAGCAGCAGTAAAAAATTACTGATTTGTAGGAATGGTCCGGTGGTGTACATGCCCCAAAGGTTCAGCAACATCACCTTGAATATCAACGCGGGCATTGATAACACAAGGGGATTCCAATGCTTGGTCCATATATGGCCAAATTTAAGAAAAGCATCCTACAAAAGTAAACAAACTTTTCATAGCATACAGTTATATTAACAAAGGAACTTACTCAAAAAGCAAGGGCCCAAAGATGCCATCCAAGATCTG
The DNA here is from genome assembly GCF_028390025.1 of Pseudophryne corroboree. NCBI lineage: Eukaryota > Metazoa > Chordata > Amphibia > Anura > Myobatrachidae > Pseudophryne > Pseudophryne corroboree. The sequence goes on from NC_086444.1 coordinate 600,429,540, forward strand.
TACTACGCACACCTTGGTCAGTGTTAGGGTATTAACTTCATATTGTCTAGAACAGTGTTTCCAAGCCTTGGTCCTCAAAGTGCACTAACAGTCCAGGTTTTAGTTATATCCATGCTTGAGCACAAGTGACTTAATTAGTACCTCAGTTGTTTTGATTTAACAATCTGTGTTCAAGCATGGATATCCTTAAAACCTGGACTGTTAGTGTGCCTTGAGGACTGAGGTTGAGAAACACTGGTCTAGAAGATCTATTAATCAAGAATACCTAGGAGACAGACCCTTTGGGCTAGTAAGGGAGGAGATACATTGGTACCGATATTGCCTTTGCAACCCTGGTACAAAAATCACCAAACCCTAGGATACTGTAGGTTCATAGAATGTACCCTCTATAGCAAAAAGTTAGTTCAGCTAGAGTAAACTCTACTACCAAATTTACATATGCAGTAGGGGTAAGATATGTCATATACAATATAAAAAACTGAATTTGTTGCAAATATACTCAATTGGTAGAAGAACCAGGACTATCCAGGGCATCCCCATCGCTTATTTAGTAGTGGCCACATGTCACCTTGCCATCTACTCTTGAGAAGAGACAAAGTATCCCAATACCATGCATTCAAAAGATATGAGTAAATGAAAGCGACAAGAATTTTGTAATAGAGTTGTCCTGTAGCCCAGGTGAGACATCTGTAAATTAAGTATGCAACACATGTCTGATCTGTAAAGAACTGATAAAAGTATCCATGTGGAACCCCAATTTCAGACTGAAGTTTAGAACAGGATTAAAGAATACCCCTCATACAATTACCCAGTGAAGATCACAGCCTACCACCTACAGACAATTCCATCATACTATACTGTAGCGCCAGCAACCGAGTGAACTCCCACAAAGGAGTATAGGGGTAAAGACCCGAGTCCCCAAACATTTCAGAGACTTGATTTCAGATTTTCGTAGGCTGGAGCAGTATGTGTTGCCTGAACACAGTCACCTGCCTTCCCGGCAAGGCCTGCAAGGGAGAGTGACCAGGGCCAGTTTAGACAACCTGGATCACATGGAAATCTCAGATATCACAACACTGCACCTACACTCACATATGGGCCATTTGGGATCTATAGTACTATAGTAATACAAACAAAACTATGGCAGTGTCAGCCTTCCTGTCAACTTGGTTGTAGTAATTGTAGCCAATTAACATGAGGGCATCAGTCTTCTAAGATCAGAGAGAGCAGATAACTATATCGTTTGTTGAATAAGCTCCAGGGACTACTGGAAAACATACAGAAGTTTGGACTGAACAATCATCATTACTACGTCAACTCTACCACTAGTAACATTATGTGCATGCCTGTGACGTGCTTGTGTGGAGTATAGTTTAAAGTAGTACACCCAGTCCGTAAAATCACAAGTCTCACAGGGGTGGGAATAGGGATGGGTGAGGCTGCCTATTAAAGCAATGGGGAGGCCCAGGAAGAAGCACAGTAAATGCAGTCTCATAAAAATATGTATTTTCGTAATTTAAAAAGCCACACTTGTATTGTATATCTGTGTAAAAAGTTGAATCTATAGGTTTTTTTTTATTTTGACTGTATACCTGTGTGCATGTCTGAGTCTGTATATGAAGCACAACAGAGCTTGTTTTGGGAAAATTAAAAAAAAAACAGAGGATGCTACTTTTTACACAGATATAGAAAACAAGTGTGTCCTTTGCTGGAACTAAACCCTAGCTCATGGCATGATAACTAATGGCGATACCGCTATGCCAAGTGATCCATTGAGACAGGAGACTGAACACCTGCAGTGACATAGTGATGTCGCTCATTGTAATTTTTTATATAGTGCTGTGTGTCCCAACTCTATCGCTGATTGTAATGATTTTTTCTCTCTTTTAGAAAGCTGTGTAGAACTCTGAACTGTGCTTTTCTTTGTGTGAGTTGGACACACTGAGCAAATCTTTTTCTGTGTTCACATTTCTAATGAATGTAATGTAGAGATCATTTTAAAAACTATATCTTAAACTACAAGCATGGTTTGACTTTACATTGGAGAATTCACACATGCGCAATGGTGGTTTTTAAAATTGACACCTGGTAGACGAACACCAGTATTGCACCTGGCGGAGACTCAATTCATTAAACTGTGACTGAATACATCACGCTGCGACAAGGCGCAGGCAAATGTAATGCGACTAGTTTTTTGCACTACATGCCACATGGAGGATAGATGATCATGGCTACATCTGTACTTGTCTATTTCACATGCTGCAGACCCCTCCACCACCCAGCCTGCGACTATAACACCTACCTCACCTATAATGGCTAACTCTCCCTCTTCTGGAGACTTACAAGCTCAGATGTCTTAGTTGCATGGTGAAATAGGGGGAATTCTGACACAAGTATGCTTGCTTTCCTCTAAACAAGACATGCAGGCACTTGAATCTCACTTACAGGACTCTCTTCATACCCAGATTTCTTCTTTAAAAACTGATATCAAACATCTGGGCACTAAGATTGTTAACTTGGAAGAGGGGAAAAAGTCTGTGGATGGCCAATTATCCCATCTCCGTGAAACGATCTCTCAACACTCCTTGGACATGAGAGCTATGCAAAATAAGCTGAAGGATCTAGAAAGCAGAGGCCGCTGGAATAATATTCAGGTTTGTGGCCTTCCAGAAGCTGTCCCTCCACCTGGTCTTATTGACGAATTTACTAAAATATTCAGAGAAATTCTGGGTCTGGACTCCAATGACTTTTTTTTTATTTGATTGTGCTCACAGAGCTCTCCGTCCAAAAGACCCAGCAACTGATCATCCGAGTGACAATATCTGCAGTGTCCATTACTTTTCACAAAAGGAGGAGATCCTTCGAAATATTTGCGACTTGGAAGGAATTGAATTCAATGGTGTCTGGGTTCTGATCTTCCAAGACCTCTCATGGCACACGCTTCAGTAGAGAAGGCTGCTTAAGTCTCTGGCATATGCGCCTCATAAACAGGATATGAAATATAGATAGGGCTTCCCGTTCTCTCTTCAAGTGTCACATGCTGGTCCCTGCTGACCTTCCTGACCTCTGCTCTATGCTTGGTTTAGGGGACATAGCCCTCCTTGATTTGGTAAGCCTCCCCCTTCCTAATGCTGTGCCTTCCAATCTACCCATAAAGGAATGAGGGCAAAAAGGCCAGAATCCTAAAAAGAAGTCCAGTGGGGAACACCTTCCTCAGGCAACTGATCCCACCTGAAATGAGTCTGGTTGGAAACTTGTAAAGGTTTAATAGTTATGTTATTCTCATTTTGATCTTATTTTTCAAAGTTTTTGATGGTGACAGGTATCTGACCCACTTTGTGGCCTTTTCTCCATGTTATTTTTTATTCAGAATTAATCAAGACTCTCTAGCTTCAACACAATAGTTGAGTGCATCCTCTTTGCCTTTGTTAATGCTGCTCTAGCTAGCTTTAATAGTCTTATTTTTTCTAAGCCCAGAGTTTATTTACCGATTTAATTCATACTTAGTTACTGATTATGGACTGTAGACATATTTCTCTTTACAGTTTCTACATGGAAGCCACATACAGCTTCAGGTAGCCACCATTCTGCACTGTTTGTATTTGCATTTTGTACTCTGTTTATTGTAATTCCCTTTTTAGGATGGTAAAGCCATGCCCCCCCCCCCCCCCCCCCCCGCCCCAGTGGACCCTTACTGCTACACTAGCGGCCCCCTTCTTGTCTGGATTTGTTATCTTATTTTTTTTCATTGCTCTGATGTTGCATTTTCTTTTTTTTTTTTCATTTTTAGTTTTTTCTTCTCCTTTCCTCTCCTCTTCCATGCCCTTATTCCCTTTCTGCCTCATCTCTCTCCATTCTCTTTTCTTACTTCCTTTTTCTTATATGTTTTCCAAGATCCGATCTATCCCACTATATGGGCTCCCTAATGACTTTAACACATGGCCTCCACACTTTGTGTAATTTCAGTCAAAGCTAGGGGGTTGAATGTCCCTGAGAAAAGAGATAAAGTGCTTTGTTCTTTTCATTCTAAAAAGGCTGGTGTAGTCTTAGTTCAGGAAACACATTTTTGCAATTCCTCGTCCACTCCCCATTTTAGGAATAAATTCTATTCCACTACCTACGGCTGTAATTTCTCCCAATCGAAAACCAAGAGGGTTGCTATTCTGTTTGTCAAACAATACATGTTACTAGGGTTGAGGTACATAGATTGGAGGAGGGGAGACGTCTTCTGCTTATATTCTCCATTTTTAATCTGATCTTTGCAATTATAAATATCTATGCCCCAAATCAGGGTCAACAGGCCTTTCTTGAGAAGGTTCTAAATAGGATTGATTTGCTTAAGCAGAGGATTTCAGTACTTGGTGATTTCAACAAGGCTATGGATCAACATCAGAATGTTTCCTTAGGTTACGCCCCAGTTCCAAGCTGTACATCAAAGAAGGTGAGGCGCTTGCTCCACACTTATCAGCTGTCTAACGTATACTCCACTGCTCAGACTGAGATTTCACACACTACTCTGTCCCATATCAGTCTTACTCCAGGATAGATTACATTCTACTAGACACCTTCATCTAGATCAAGCAGCGTCCATAGGTTTAATGACTTGGTCTAATCTTTCTCCAGTACGTTTCGACCTGTCTCTTGGCCCTCAATGTCGATCTTGGCGATTGAATTAAGCCTTATTAAATGACCATTATTGTAAAGCCCAATCAGAGGAATCCATAGACATGTATAGAGAATGCAATGTTTCTCCTGACTAATTGGGAAGCCCATAAATGCGTGATACAGGGAAAATGCATTCAATGGGGGTCCTACCTAAAGAAGCAAAAGTTGTGACAGATTGAGCAGTTCTTGCAGAAAATTCAGGATTTGGAAAACACTCATACAGCCTCCCTCTCTTCCAATATTTACATAGAGCTAGTTTTAGCATGTTCATTGTTAAATAAATTGCTATTGGACAAAGTTAAATGATCTTTTAGGAAGTGCCACAACCAGTACTATCGCTGAAGAAACCAACCAGGTAAGATGTTGGATAGGGCTTTATGAACTCAGAGAGCTCTCTCTTTTATCCCCTCTGTAAAGGACAAACAAGGTTGAATCTTCCATTAAATGGATAAAATAGCCATTTTGTTCTTACTATTCCTCGCTGTACAGTAAAACCTACCTTCTCCCGCTGCCTTTTTTAACACTAATGAGAAACAACACACCATAAAAGCCTATCTCACTAGAATTGTGTTTCCTAAACTTGTGGATTTTGCCAGTGACAAATTAAAGAAGCCCTTTACCCTTTTGGAACGTGACGATGCTGTTAAATCCACTCCCTCAGGAAAGAGCCCTGGCCCTGATGGTTTTACCATTACTTATTACAAGGTCTTTAGAGACAGGTTAATTCCTCTTCTTTTAGAAGCTTATAATACTGTCACGGATCATACTCCATTCTCTTGCCAATCTCTTGAGGCCCACATCATGGTCATTTCCAAAGGTGGTAAGGACCCCTCCCTTGTTCCAGCTATTGGCCTATCTCCCTTCTCAAAGTCTACGTAAAATTTTTTGCAAAACTTCTTCCAAACAGAATAAAACACTTCTTGCCCGATATCATACATAGCGATCAAGCCAGGTTTGTCCCAGGATGCAAAGCTAGGGTTAATACTTCTAAGATTATAGCCCTTATCCATTATATCTCCTCTTCGGATTCCCCAGCAATATTACTATCCACAGATGCAGAGAAGGCATTCAACAGACTTGACTGGGGTTTTATGGCCAGAGTGCTTGGACATTTGGGATTGGGTCCTCCTACATGCTTTTAGTGCATTTTAGCCCTATATGGTTCCCCTTCTACTAGAATCAAGATTAATGGTTCCCTCTCTAACTCTTTTGATATTGAAAACCAGAACTAAACAGGGATGTGCTTTGTCTCCCTTAATCTTAGTATTATGTATGAAGACTCTGGCAAGGTCGATCAGGCTGAATCCGGATATCTCAGGTTATATTTATATGGTAATGAATATAAATAGTCTCTCTTTGACGATGATCTATTGGCTACAACTACAAATCTCATAGTCTCTCTACCAAACATTTTAAATGAATTTCAGGTCTTTGGCAACCTCTCCAGAGTAAACTATTCCAAATCAGTAGCCTTAAATAGCACGGCACTGCCTTCTATGGTATAGGGACTTAAACTGTATTCCCCTTTATTTGGCATATCTCCCAATTGAAGTACTTGGGTGTTGTTCTCACTAGAGATCTTTCTCGTCTATTTGAACTTAACTTTACCCCACTCCTGACCAAATTGCGCTCTGATCTCCAGTCCTGGAAATCTAGACCATTTTCTTGATTTGGGAGGCTGGGGATTCTTAAAATGAATTACCTTCCTAAGATCCTATATTATTGCAGACTTTACAGTTTAAAATACCTTTTAGATGCTTTCTGGACGGCTTTAATTACAGATTTTGTCAGGGGTGGAAAGAGACCCCGTTTGAGGCTTGGCCTGCTGTTTAGATGAAAAGACAGAGGTGGACTGCGTCTTCCTAATATCCAGGGATATTATCTTCTACATAGAATGCTAGAATGGCCCAGGACATATTTATCTAAACAGTAGGTACAAAAAGAGAATCATGTACTACCAGTCCATATTGGTATTGGCTTCCTATCTTCCCTAGCAACTCCCAGCCTACTATAGGCCCCACTTTAACATGCTGAAAAGTGATAAGGAAATTCCCCTCTATTTTCTCACTGGCATCCTCCTATATGTTATTTTTATATAATGGGATTTCCTCCCAACACTAACATTATTATTGTATGATTTGGGACTTTTCGAGTTGTACAGCTGATGAGTGGGGACAAGATTGTTCCTTTTTCAGACACAAGATAAATGAAACTTGCTGTCAGCAGATTTTTTGGTGCTACTTACAAGTACGCCATTTCCTACAATCTCAAGGTCCTTTGAGATCCCGGTTTCTAGCTCTTATGCCCTTTGAATGTTTCTGTGTTGGCGCAGTTACTCCGTCTCACACCATCTCTATGAGTTCTAACCTCCTGTCGGTGGACTCTAGCCTATTTTTTCCTCCCTTTCACTAAAGTGTAGGACAGAGAGCCATATTGGTATTGCCTTCCTATCTTCCCTAGCAACTCCCAGCCCACTATAGGCCCCACTTTAACATGCTTGAAAGTGATAAGGAAATTCCCCTCTATTTCTTCACTGGCATCTTCCTATATGTTTACCCATATTTGAAGGGGTTACGGCCTCTAGAAACTATTGAAATGCAGCCCCTCTCTATAATAGGGCTTTCTCTCCACCCTGTTTAGGTTTGGCTCAGGTTTTTACTAGCATTTTATATTTATGTCCCTCTCTTTCCCCCTAAGAGATTTAGGAATTCTGTTTGTCCTTTTTTTTTTATTGCATGCTCCACTATAGGTTTTTCCTTCTTATTATGTACTCAGGCTCCTATGTTCTTTTATTATTGTTCATGACAATATTATTTTTAGATGCCTTTTGGAGTTTAATATTAACCTGAGATATCATTATTTTTTCTTGTTGTTTACATGAAGGACTTGGTTGATACTGTAACCATTATCTTTTTCCATGCAAATGGCCATCTTGTATTGTTATGCTGATCTTAATAAAAATATTTTGCACTAAAAAATATTTATATAGTAAAATATACTGACACATAAAATATTTTTATTACAACACTTTTGTGCAACTAAAAAACATACAAATGGTATTGCGAGTTATCTAACATTTTAATAAAGGAGATTTACAGAGCAAATAAGTTAGAATTTAATGACTAATCTAATGCTAAAATTTGTATTCTTAGCTAAGAAACACACACTAGATTTAAATGAAACAATAACTTATTACAATAATATAAAAATGTAATTCTGCATTATGCAATATTTCATAAAATTCAAAGTACCATTTCAGTCAACATATTTTGGAATATAGTACACTTAATGTTTTTATCGTGTTTTGAGCTCTAATAATAATTCTTAGTATTGCCTAGAGACATACTTATGTTTTCAAGTCACCTTGCTTTGTGAAGAAATAGTAAGGCATAAAAAAATTACATGTTTAAAAAGAACATATTATGAAAATAAATAAATAAGTAAAAAAAAGATAATGGTCTTGGGAAACTGTGCATCAAAGGTCGATTTCCATAAATCTTTATCTATTTCAAATCACCAAAAATCATTCTCAATCGATGCTTGGTTACAGGGGTTGAAACACACGTTTACTAACGGAGGATTTTTATATAAATTTGAAATGTTAGTAAATGAGTGTTTTAGCACTGGAATTACAACATAAATTTTGACTGATTTTCATCATTTGGAATAGATAAAAACCGACCTTTATTAAATATACACTTTGGGGCAGTGGCACCCAAATGTGGCCCTCAAGGCACCCCAACAGTCCATGTTTTAAGATTATCCCTGCTTGTGCACAGCTGGTATAATCAAACTTAATGTGCATACACACGGTGCGATTCTGCCTAAAGGCTGATTTTGACTTTGCGATTTCCCTTGAACTCCCCGGAGCCCAGAACCACCAATATTGACTATATACACAGTGCAATTTTGGTTATGTACAATTTTGACTATATGCAATTTTAACTATACTAGAAACTAGATTGTACACTTTCTAGTCAAAATTGGGAGCGGGAGCGTGCATCGGCATTGCAAGCGGTATACACACTGGGGCTAATTCAGACCTGATCACTGCTGTGCGTTTTCGCACAGCGGGCGATCAGGTCTGAACTGCACTTGCGCTGGCACCGCAGTGTGCAGCATCTCAGCCCAGCGATCGCCTCTGCCTGATTGACAGGCAGAGGCATTCGCTGGGCGGGAGGGGCCGGACCAGCAGCGTTGGGCCGCCATTTTGGGGGTGCAGTCTGGGCAACGCAGGCATGCCTGAGCCATGCGGGGGGAGGGTCGTGGTGGCTGCGTGATGTCACACGCAGCCGCTGGGACCTAGAGAGTGACGGATAGGTTGGCAGGGAGCTACTCTTCAGGTACAAAAGCATCGCCGCTGTGCAATGCTTTTGTACCTGTGCGGCGGGGGGAGGGCCAGACATGTGGGGCGGACTAGACCTGTGCTGGGCGTCCCCCCGCATGTCAGGGTGGCTGATCATAGCCATGCAAAATTTTGCACGGCTATGATCAGGTCTGAATTAGTCCCACGGTGCGATATGTACTATGTTTTCTACCTGTATGGACTATATAATCTATATTGGTAGTTCAAATCGCACCGTGTGTATGCACCATTACTGACGTACTGTACTAATTAAGTCACCTGTACCTAAGCATGGATACCCTTAAAACCTGGAATGTTTGGGTGCCTTGTGGACTGGGTTTGGTAACCACTGAGTTGAGACCAAAGCAAAAAAAGCAAGTCAATTTGCACTTGAAGAGAACATATTGCATAGCAAGTGGTGCAAATGCATTTTTCTTCCAGTCAAGGTAAGTACTGGCAGCTTTTGCATGTAGCCCACAAATACAGGACACTCCCCTCTGACACCTAAATCTCTCTGCATATTTGAAACTGACCCCACCTGCGAATACTACTATGTGAATACTACTAACTATAATAAGTATAATAATAATAATAATACTAACTTTGCAAACATAAGATGAAAAAGGTCAATTTTTTTTTTCTAACTAACACTGATTGCATTAAAAAGACCAGAGGGCTTGGGTGATCCACTAAGTATCATTACAATAACTAATTACCTGCAACCTTGGAAATAAATTCCTGGGATATTTTATTGCCATTATATTTTATTTATAAATTGCGAACATATTTTGCAGAGCTATCCAATGGGTGAAGGGTACATAAACATACTTCAATATGTAGAAAGGAACACACCTTAAGGCTAACTGTATGAAGGCCATTCTTACTAGAGCTTACAATATAAAATAATTATCTATGTTTTGTATCTCAGACTTTGACGTACTACCTGCACAGTATGTCAATCTTTGTAAAGAAAATGAAAATAATTATTACATACTGTGTATTTAATATACTAAAATATGAATATAGATGAAACTATTACTCTTAGTAATAAATGGTAATGAAATGCATAAATATAGATCTAGAAATGACTTACTGTATATCTATTAAAAGTACTAGTAAATATGTTCACGCTCTATTATGCATCTAGATGATTTACATGATGGAAACAGCATGTTTATTAATGTCCGGAGGATAGAACAATTGAGCAGAGAGGATTTGTATTGATTTGTATCTCATTATAGGTTACAGTCGAAAAGTCTGGAAGTCTATAATCACAGGACAGAAAGTCTGTCACTACTGAGGGTAAGTCATTTTGTAAATCCTGGATTTTTGTAATTGTCAAGGAAACTGTAGGCATGCACAAATAAAGTAATCTTATGCAGGAGAGATCTGTCTTTGAAAGGCATGTGGATGACAAACAGGCATCTTCGGAAATGATGAGAGTGGTATGTAATAAATAACATAGTAAGAGGGCTACCTACAAAATATTACACATTTCTATTCTAAGGTGAGCCACTTTCATTTTATTGGGACAATTTAAAAGCCTGCACAAATTACATCACATGACATCATTACTTTATATCAAATGTTCAGAAATGTTCACAATACGCTATATATTGTTTTAATGTTTGTTTTTTATTTTTAATTAGTGTTCTTCAAATAAAGACAAGTTTATCTTCATGCATGAAACTGAATTGTACAGTATGGCGTGTAGTCAGTGGGGGAGATTCAAATGTTTGAAAAGTCGGTTGGGTGTCTGTTTTTCCCTGTCTATTAGATAGGAAAAAAACAGACTCACAACTGACTTTTCAAACATTTGAATCTCCCCCATTATGTCTTCATTCAGGATGTCGACACCAGAGTGTTGAAATGTAGAGTGTCAACATGGTTGGAAATGTTGATAGTGAACATGTCAACATGGTCAAAATGTGGACAGTACAGGGTAAGGTGATACTGCCATTAGGGTTAGGATTTGGGTAGGGGATTCAGACCATGTCAATATTCTGAATGTCAACATCACATACCACACACATATAATATAGGGGAGAGACTTTTTCCAAGCAGCAATTTGGACAGATTGAGTTAATGGTCCATTCCAATACCTTCAACATATTTCTATAGAAGGTATGCTCCCTAGTCCTACTACCTTTGCTATGAAATACCACCACATACAGATGGAGCCGCGTTCATCTGAGGCAGCTCCTTCGCAGGCGTGCACTCCCGGCGTGAATAGGCGATCCATCCGCCTATTCACGCCGGGAGTGCACAGAGACGCACCCCCATTCTAGTCTAGGTGATGTTACTTACATGTTCTGGGAGCATACTTGGTCAAGCCAGGGAGCCTGGTGCTTGTTCTCCTGCAATAGCATATACAGTCTACCACTAAATTAGATTTTGCTATTAGGAGAGACTGTGGAACAAGTATAAGTATAAAGTATACTTAAACCAAACAAAGTGCAAGGATCTGTGCAAACTACAGTATGAAGTTTTAACATATGTTGAGGTCCAATCCACAACAAAATTATTCCACAACCAGTTAGAGCAGGGTTTCCCAAGCTCAGTCCTCAAGGCACCCTAAAAGTCAATTTTTTAAGGATATCCATGCTTGCTTAAGCATGGCTATCCTTAAAACCTGGACTGTTAAAGTGCATTGGCAGGGCCGGATTAAAGGAGGGGCAACAGGGGCAGTAATCCTGGGGCACCCACATATTTGTGGCTCCCACACAGTGCTTTTTGAACCAGAGGAGTTCCTCCCCAGCGGCTCAGCTGTTTATTAACAACTGCTGCGGAGGAGGTCCAGCTCCAGACACGCAGTCTTACGGGATAGTGACATTATATCCCTCAAGACACAGATATCTGCTGCTCCAGCACCACTGCTGCTTCTCCGGGACATTCATTCAGGTGTGTCTATGTGTATCCCCGTGTGTGTCTGTCACGGGTCGGGGGGGGGGGGGGGGAGTGTTTGACATCAAGTGTAGTAGTGGAGACCCCACAACTTCATTGCCCCTAGGCCCCCACCTGCCTTTATCCAGCCCTGTGTATTGGTGACTGAGTTTAGGAACCACTGAGTTAGACAATATTATGGTTCGCTAACAGCCCTGTCTGATCTGCATAAGGCATGAAAATTCTGGGACTTTTGAAATCTAGGGAACATACTCTACTTGGATATGATTATGAGATCCATCTATAATGCATCCAGGAAGAAATGTGCTTTTGTATGCCCTGAAGAGCAAGAGCATTCTTTACAAGCTGCTAAAGCTGCAACCTGGACAGTCATTCATATTAGACATTATTATAAATGAATCTGGTATGTCATGGGTCTTATGGCAGAAACCTGCACAGACAGGGGCTAAAAAGATTCCCTTTTGATTTTGGACCAAACAATTCTCTGCCGCACAGTTAAAATACAGTCCTCTAGAAATACAATTATCTGATTATACGGCTTTGACATGTGAAAGTGACAAATAAATGTTACAATTCATATGATCTAATAAACTGTATATGGGTCAGAGTTGAGGGTCTAGGGGTAGATTTAATAAAGCTTATAAAGCAGACCTGTGGTGGTGTTGCCCATAGAAACCAATCACATTCTAGCAATCATTTCTCTATTGCATTCTAGAAAACTAGCTGAAGTGCCCAGTTGCAACCACATCCAGGCAAAGATTTGTTGAGTGGAACATTCTACCCCTTTTCACCCCCTTAGGAGTCGAAAAATTCCTGCTTAGGTGGTGGTGGCTGCAAATGACTGCCACAGTTTCCAGACCACTCAGCAGGTCACATGTTCCAGGTCACTCAGCGGGTGCACAGGGAGATTTCACCAACTGTCACATTTTCAAAGAGCGCGATGATTCATTGTGAATGGCAGTTGAACATTTTGCCATATAACTCCAAAACAAAGAAATTAATTACAATGGCAGTGTAATTCTGTAATTCTATGCAAAAGGAGCTTTAATTTCTTTCATTTTGAAGTAATGTGCAACAAATAGAAGTACCAAGGATGGACCCAAGAATGCCTGGGATTATGGGCTCACCAGGTGACAGATTTCCACAAGGAAAACTAGGAATAACATGTATTCTCTCCACAACGTAATATTCGGCTGTATATACTGTAGCAGGTCAACATCTAACCCTCTATATATAGAATCCAGATGGTAGGTCAACATGGATTAGGTCAACAGTAGAGATGAGCGGGTTCGGTTCGTCGAGATCCGAACCCCCCCCCCCCCCCCCCCGAACTTCACGTGGTTTACATGGGTCCGAGGCAGCCTTGGTTCTTCCCGCCTTACTCGCAAAACCCGAATGGGGGAAAACATCATCATCCCGCTGTCGGATTCTCGCGAGATTCGGATTCCATATAAAGAGCCGCGCGTCGCCGCCATTTTCACTCGTGCATTGTAGATTGAGCGGAGAGGACGTGGCTACGTTCTCTGCCTGAATAGCCCAATATCATTTCAATATCAGCTCAATATCTGTGCTCAGTATCAGTGCTGCATTGTGGTGACCAGTATATAGTAGTATAGTATAGTAGTCCATTGCTGTATTTCGCTGCTCCGTGTCAGTTCTATTATCCTGAACAGTGCTCAATATCTGTGCTCATTATCATTGCTGCATTGTGGTGACCACTGACCAGTATATAGTAGTACAGTACAGTAGTCCAGTGCTGTTCTCGCTGCCCAGTGTCAGTTCTATTATTTGGAACAGTGCTCAATATCTGTGCTCATTATTATCATTGCTGCATTGTGGTGACCAGTATATAGTAGTACAGTACAGTAGTCCAGTGCTGTTCTCGCTGCCCAGTGTTAGTTCTAGTATCCTCATCAGTGCTCAGTATCACTGGTCAGTGTCAGTGCTGCATTGTGGTGACCAGTATATAGTAGTACAGTACAGTAGTCCATTGCTGTATCTTGCTGCTCCGTGTCACTTCTAGTATCCTGAACAGTGCTCAGTATCACTGGTCAGTGTCAGTGCTGCATTGTGGTGACCAGTATATAGTAGTACAGTACAGTAGTCCAGTGCTGTTCTCGCTGCCCAGTGTCAGTTCTAGTTTCCTCATCAGTGCTTAGTATCACCGGTCAGTGTCAGTGCTGCATTGTAATGACCAGTATATAGTAGTACAGTACAGTAATCCAGTGCTGTTCTCGCTGCCCAGTGTCATTTCTAGTATCCTGAACAGTGCTCAATATCTGTGCTCAGTGTCAGTGCTGCATTGCGGTGACCAGTATATAGTAGTACAGTACAGTAGTCCAGTGCTGTTCTCGCTGCCCAGTGTCAGTTCTAGTATCCTTATCAGTGCTCAGTATCACTGGTCAGTGTCAGTGCTGCATTGTGGTGACCAGTATATAGTGGTACAGTACAGTAGTCCAGTGCTGTTCTCGCTGCCCAGTGTCAGTTCTAGTATCCTGAACAGTGCTCAATATCTGTGCTCAGTGTCAGTGCTGCATTGTGGTGACCAGTATATAGTAGTATAGTACAGTAGCCCATTGCTGTATCTTGCTGCTCCGTGTCACTTCTAGTATCCTGAACAGTGCTCAGTATCACTGGTCAGTGTCATGTCAGAAGAAAATGTTTTGGAGGTTGTGGAGGTGTCTTCCTCAGAGGCGTCTGTACCAGGTACTCAGGATTGCCTTGAGTGGTTTCATCCCATTAGGATGGAGACAGAATGGCTGGATGGCCTAGGAAATAAGGTTCCTCAGAGCTCATTAGGGCGCTATTAAGTTGCTGGAAAAAAGCTACGAAGAATGCTCTAGATATGGATCAGTCCATTTCATCTAGGATCCCCTCAGCTCCTGATACACAGGTCTTGCAGGCCGATGCGGACATCGATGCCGACACAGGGATCGACACAGAAGTAAGAGGGGGGCACTATGATAGATTGGAATATAAAATTCAGCAATTTATCAATGCCATTAGGGATGTGTTAGAAATACCTATACAAATAGAGGAAAAGTCTTGTATGCTAACCGCAAAATCATTAGTGACATTCCCGGTTTCGGAAGAGTTGAATACCCTATTTGAAAGATCCTGGTTAAACCAAGAAGAGGTTTTTCACATCCCCAATAAAGTACTTAAGACATATCCCTTTCCTGAGGAGGATAGAAGGAGATGGGAGAATCCTCCCATAATGGACATTTCGGTGTCCAGGCCATCAGGGGTAATTATATTACCTGTACCAGGCTCGGCCTCGTTAACGGAGCCGACTGACTGCAAGATAGAGACAACTCTAAAATCCATTTACACGGCTACTGGAGCCGCCCTTAGGCCCACTATTGCATGCACTTGGGTAGCTAGGGCTATGTTAAAATGGTCAGACAATTTAATAGAAGACCTTGATACAATCCATAGGGATGATGTCTTGATTCTAGGTCACATAAAGGATTCGTCTAAATTCATGGTAAAAGCCATGAGGGACATTGGGCTGATGAATTCTAGAGCATCCTCCATGGTAGTAGCGGCTCGCAGAGGTCTCTGGATCCGCCAATGGAACGCAGACGCCGAATCCAAGAGGTACCTCCCCTTCGTAGTTGAGACACCGCTTGGGGACACTCTGAATACAAATCCTTCCGCAGCACCACCTGTGAGAGGACGTAACTCTGCTTCTCTGATGCAGTCGCCTTGGGCTGCCAGATCGAGAAAATTCGGGAGGGCCTACTTCTGCACGAGGCTAGGCCATAGAAAGAGCAGAAAGTCTGCACCCTCTACAGGTGCACGGGTTCAGAGGTTGGATTCTACTCCCTTAGCGTCCTCAGCGTGACGCGGAAGGACTCCCATGTGGGGGTCCACTGGGGGGGGGGGTCTCATCTACATCACTACAGGGGAGCCTTAGTGATTATTATTATATCCCGGGTAATAAAAATTATTACCCAGGGTTAGAAACTGGATTCAGGAGTTTCCCCCTGGCTGTTTGTTTAATCAGCCCTGCCAATTGTTAGGACAGTGGGTTTGTCCCTGTCATATAAAAAAAAAGTTTTCTTTAAAGTGCCATCATGTCTGACACTTCCGTATATGTCCAGTGGTACTGCCATTTGATATAATTCCCGACATTACTGCCATTTAATTCCAGTGATTTTGTCATTTTCTTCCAGTGATTTGGACCAATAAATAATACCATTGATTAGAACTAATAATTCCTGTGATACTGACTTTTAATTCCAGTGATTTTGTCATTTTCTTCCAGTAATTTGGACCAATAAATAATACCATTGATTAGAACGAATAATTCCTGTGATATTGAGGTGTTTGTGTCGCTTAGCTTAGCCATCCAGCGACCGCCATCCAGCGACCTTGGTGCACCTCTTTTTTTCTTTGCATCATGTACTGTTTGGGGACTATTTTTTTAAGTGCCATCCTGTCTGACACTGCAGGTGTTTGTGCCGCCCACTTGGGTCGCTTAGCTTAGTCATCCAGCGACCTCGGTGCAAATTTTAGGACTAAAAATAATATTATGAGGTGTGAGGTGTTCAGAATAGACTGAAAATAAGTGGAAATTATGGTTATTGAGGTTAATAATACTATAGGATCAAAATTACCCCCAAATTCTATGATTTAAGCTGTTTTTGAGGTTATTTTTTTTTTAAAACACCTGAATCCACAACGCATCCGAATCCGACAAAAATCCAAAAGGGTGGTTTTGCAAAAACGCGTCCGAATCCAAAACATGATCGCGGAACCGAATCCAAAACCAAAACACAAAACCCGAAGAATGCCCAGTGCACATCCCTAGTCAACAGTCAATAGGTTGATGACTATTTGTCGACACTGACATGGTCGACACAGGAAAAACATCAACACATTAAAATGGTCAACATGGAACAGGTCGACACCTGTCACTTCTCATTGGCAACCAAGAGTCTTGGAGATGGGGCAAAAGCATGCATAGAGAGGTAGAGGCACATGTGGGGAGGGAAGGGGCACCTGCAGGGAGGAGGGGTAGAGGCACATATTGGGTGAAAGAAGCACATATGGGGCAGGAGAGGTACATGTGGAGGAGGACGTGACACAGATGGTTAAATTGGACAAGTGCATGAAGGAGCAGAGGCACAGATGTGTAGGGGTCATTAGCACAGGTAGTAAATGAGATATAAAGAGTGGCGCAGAAGGTAACAGGGAAAAAGGAGGAGCAAGGGAACATATGGCAAAGCAGTGTCAGTTGTAAAGTGGAAAGGGGTACTTCTGAGTATCCCTATGCACCACAGTACTGCTCCGTGTGGTGAACAGCTACAGTGCCTAGCTATTGTAATGTAATCTAAGCTTGCTCTGGAAGGGGTCTGTATAAGAAAGTGGGGCCCAGGTCAAGCAGTTTCATGCACCTCAAACTGGCCATAAAAGTGCTGATGATACCTGCGGGTCAGCTGTGCACTGTTTCTGATTCACGTAATCAGTACTAGCGTGATTGGGATCATCAGTTTCACACCGCTGGGCCCCAAAACCAGCCTGTGAGGACAGCGATAGGGGGCAACTGGCACTGGTTGGCAGTGTTATTTAATATATTACTCATCACACACTCATCATACAGCTTAGCTGTGTGATTAGTCATGATTCATTCATACAATTCTGGTCAGCACTAGCGGCTTGCGCTGTCCTGTGTGACAGTGTGAGTGTAATTATTCTATGCCAATGGTTGGGGCCCCTCAGCTGACCTGGCCTGGTACAGTAGTACTGCTTGTCCCCCCTGATGGCAGCCCTGTATACTGGTGTTCTTCTTGGTCTCCCTAATCATAACACAATAGGCAGTATTCAGAGCCACATTCTGCAATACACCTGTCCGGAGTGAAAAAGATCTGTTTGAAATTGCCTCATCTCCCACTATTTTGTTTACATGCCTGCGCCAATATTATGCTAACTGTGAGTGCTCCATTACCACCCAGTTAAATACATATAGCCACAAATGGAGATCCGGGAGACTTCTGTGTGACTGTGATTAGCACTGCAGATCCACAAAAATTGAATTGTTTTCCCCAGTGGCAATGGCATCTGCAGCCACTGTGCATGCGACTATGATTCTGTATTTAAGAAATAATATTAACCCAACCTAACATGCATATAGATACGTGTGGTGAGCTAAACGGCTCAGGAGGCACTGGCTAGCACCAGAGCCAGATTTACACGCAATATATGAGCCAAAGGGTACATCTGAGCATTATACACAGGTGCAGTAGGATAAACTCCTGGACATTTGGGGGTATATTCAATTGAAGTCAAAAGCTGCCATCTGTCAAAATGACGGCAGTTTTCGACTTTTTTAGGTCAGAAGGGGTTCCGACCTATTCAATCTAACCCCAATTTATTCGACAAGTCGAAAAGCACGTGGATCGGCGGAATAGCTGCCGATCCGCGTGCTTGTGTTGACTTTAAAAAAAGTCGAAGTGAGATGCGGGAGCAGAGATGGGGAGAGCCGCGGGCAGATGGAGAGCAGCGCCGGAGGATGTCACATCCGCCGCTCACAGCAGCGTCCACCCGGCTCCAGCAGAATAATACAAAGAAGATATTTGAAACAAATTCTTTGTATTTTTCATATACTTTATTCAGTGAAAACTCTGGCACAAACTTTAGTATGACAGGAAAGGCTCTTCCTCACCTGCCTTACCTCACCGCACGTCACTGGTGTATATTGAAGTCAACCTCATATGTATGCTCTCTGCCATACTTGACTACTATCTGCGGGGGGAGTTGTATTAAACCTTGGAGAGAGATTAAGTATTATCCAATCAGCTTTTAATGGACATTTTACTGTCTGTGTTTAAAAAAAATGACAGTTACATGTTAGTTACTTGGAGGTCTATTTACCAAGCCTTGGGTGGAGATAAAGTGGACAGAGAAAAAGTACCAACTGATCAGCGTCTAACTGCCATGTCACAGGCTGGGTTTAAAAAATTACAGTTAGGAGCTGATTGGCTGGAACTTTATATCCATCCACTTTATCTCCATCCAAGGCTTAGTAAATAGACCCCTAAGTCAAATTAAAATTGCTGCATACATAACACCAAATACTAGAGATGAGCGGGTTTGGTTCCTTACACTGGTCCTGTATGCTGTAAAAATTCAGGGGTGCAGTTGTTAAAAATTAAAAGCACACTGCTCCTGTATGCTGTAAAAATATAAGGGTGCTGCTGTTAAAATAACATTACACTGGCCCTGTATGCTGTAAAAAGTCAAGGGTGCAGTTGTTAAAAATGTAAATCACACTGCTCCTGTATGCTGTCAAAATATAGGGGTGCTGATGTTAAAATAACATTACACTGGCCCTGTATGCTGTAGAAATTCAAGGGTGCAGTTGTCAAAAATTAAAAGCACACTGGTCCTGTATGCTGTAAAAATATAGGGGTGTTGCTGTTAAAATAACATTACACTGGCCCTGTGTGCTGTAAAAATTTAAGGGTGCAGTTGTTAAAATAAAATTACACTGGTCCTGTAAGCTGTAAGAATACAGGGGTGCTGTGAAAATAAAGGGGCACTGTTCTGTGTGCTGTAATAATAAAGGGGTGCTGTCCTGTGAAATGGAGAACAACAATTTGGAGGAAAAAATAGTGGAAGATCAGGAACCACTTCCAGTTCCTAGTACTAACGCTGAAGCTGCTGCTGCCACCAGTCATGACATTGACGATGCAATTCCATCAACGTCGTCTGCTAAGGCCGATGCCCAATGTCATAGAGGGCATGTAAAATCCAAGAAGCAAAAATGAAAAATCAGGGAAAAAAAAGAAATTATCTGACAAGAAACGTAAAATTAGCAATACGCCATTCACGACACGAAGTGGCAAGGAAAGGCTAAGGCCTTGGCCTATGTTCATTACTGGTTGCTCAACTTCTCATGAGGATGGAAGCCCTCCTTCCTCTTGAAAAATTTAAAAAATTAAGCTTGTTAAAGCACAAGAAAAAACAACTGTGCATTCAGAAATATCACAAATCCCCAATCAGAGTCCAAGTGTGTCCGCGGTTGCGATGTCTAGGCCTGACTTTCCCAAGACTGTATGGAAAGAGTAGGCTCCTACCACCATTTGCACGCCCCCTGTAAGTGCTGGGAAGAGCACCGCCAGTCTAGTTGCTGATATTGAGATCGAGGATGTCACTGTAGAAGTACACCAGGATAAGGAGGATATTGGTGTAGCTGGCGCTGAGGAGGAAGTTGACAATGAGGATTCTGATGGTGATGTGGTTTGTTTGAATAAGGTACCAGTGGAGACAGTTGTTGTCCGTGGGATGAGAAAGCCCATTGTCATGGGGTGTGGTTCATCAAATCGACAGTGTCTAGGTCGACAATGTTTAGGTCGACCACTATAGGTCGACAGTCACTAGGTCGACATGGATGGAAGGTCGACAGGGTTTCTAGGTCGACATGTGCTAGGTCGACAGGTCTAAAGGTCGACATGAGGATTTATTTATTTTTGTGTCGTTTTCTTCGTAGAGTGACCGGGATCCCAAATTAGTGCACCGCGTCCCCTCGCTTCGCTCGCCATGCTTTGGGCATGGTGCCTTCGCTTCGCTCGGCACACTTTACCGTTCCAATCATAGTCCACGTGGATCGTTAAGTATGAAAAAATTCAAAAAAAAAGAAAAAATGTGAAAAACTAATGTCGACCTTTAGACCTGTCGACCTAGCACATGTCGACCTAGAAACCCTGTCGACCTTCCATCCATGTCGCCCTAGTGTCTGTCGACCTATAGTGGTTGACCTAAACATTGTCGACCTAGACACTGTCGATCTTCAGACCGGATCCCATTGTCATGCCTGGGCAAAATACCAAAAATGCTACCTCTTTGGTGTGAAATTATTTCACCACAAATCCGGACAACAGGTGTCAAGCCGTGTTGCTTTTGTCAATCCATAATAAGTAGGTGTAAGAATGTTAACCACCTAGGAACATCCTCCCTTATACGTCACCTGCAGCGGATTCATCAGAAGTGATTGTCAAGTTCAGAAACTTTGGGTAAGAGCATAATCAGTCCACTATCACCTAAACCCCTTCTTCCTGTTGTACCCAAGCTCCTGCAAGCCACACCACCAACTTCCTCAACGTCAATTCCTCCTCAGTCAGGAACGTCAGTAGTCCTGCAGGCCATATTACTGGCATGACTGATGAGTCCTCTGCTAACTAGGATTCATCCGGAGGATCCTTGAGTGGTACGTCTACTGCTGCTGCTGCCGCTGCTTTTGTTGCTGCTGGGAGTCGATCGTCATCCCAGAGGGGAAGTCGGAAGACCTCTTGTACTACTTCAAATAAACAATTTACTGTCCAACAGTCTTTTGCGGGGAAGATAAAATATGACAGAAGTAACTCTGTTGCAAAGCGGATTACTAAGGCCATAACAACTGTGCTGGTGTTAGACATGCGTCCGATATCTGCCATTAGTGCAGTGGGATTTAGACAGTTGATGGGCGTACTGTGTCCCCGGTACCAAATCCCGTCTAGATTCCACTTCACTAGGAAAGCGATTCCCGGACTGTACAGGGATATTAAGAAAAGTGTCCTCAGTGTCCTGAAAAATGTGGTTGTACCCAGTGTCCACTTAACCACGGACATGTGGACAAGTGGAGTAGGGCAAACTAAGGACTACATGACTGTGACAGCCCACTGGGTAGATGTATTGCCTCCCGTAACAACAACAGCAGCGGCACCAGTAGCAGCATCTCACAAACGCCAACTCATTCCTAGGCAGGCTACGCTGTGTATCACCGGTTTCCGTAAGAGGCACACCACTGACAACCTCTCACGGAAACTGAGGGACATCATCGCACAATGGCTCACCCCACTTAGACTCTCCTGGGGATTTGTGATATCGGACAATGCCACCAATATTGTGCGTGCATTACATCTGGGCAAATATCAGCACGTCCCATGTTTTACACATATGATTAATTTGGTGGTGTAGAATTTTTTGAGAAATGACAGGGGCGTAATGGAGATGCTGTTGGTGGCCCGAAAAATTGTGGACCACTTTCAACATTCAGCGACTGCGTGCCGAAAATTGGAGCGCCAACAAACACTCCTGAACCTGCCCTGCCATCACCTGAAGTAGGAGGTGTTAACGAGGTATAATTCAACACTCTTTATGCTTCAGAGGTTGGAGGAGCCACAAAAGGTCATTCAAGCCTATACATCCACCTATGATATAGGCAAAGGAGGGGGAATGCACCTGACTCAAGTGCAGTGGAGAATGATTTCTGTGTTGTGCAAGGTTCTCCAACCCTTCGAACTTGCCACATGTGAAGTCAGTTCAGACACTGCCAGCTTGAGTCAGGTCATTCCCCTCATCCGGCTTTTGCAGAAGCAGCTGGAGAAATTGAAGGAGGAGCTAAGATGGAGCGATTCCGCAAAGTATGTGGGACTTGTGGATGGAGCCCTTCATTCGCTGCCTTCAATCCTTTGCCAGGATTCAAGAGTGGTCAATCTGTTGAAATCAGAGCTTAACATTTTGGCCACCGTGCTTGATCCTAGGTTTAAAGCAAACGTTGTATCTCTCTTTTTGGCAGACAAAAAGTCTGCAGAGGTTCAAAGATCTGCTGGTGAGAAAATTGTCAACTCAAACGGAACGTGACCCATCAACAGCTCCTCCTTCATTTTCTCCCGCAACTAGGGCTGCGAGGCAAAGGATAAAATTTCCGAGCCCACCCGCTGGCGGTGATGCAGGGCAGTCAGGAGCAAGTGTTGACATCTGGTCCAGACTAAAGGAGCTGCAAACAATTACTGACATGTCTACTGTCACTGCATATGATGCTGTCACCATTGAAAGAATGGTGGATTATTTGGGTGTGTATCGCTTAGCTTAGTCATCCAGTGACCTCGGTGCACCTCGTTTTTTTTCTTTGCATTAGTATGTGCTCTTTGGGGCCTAGTTTTTAAAACTACCATCCTGTCTGCCACTGCAGTGCCTCTCCTAGATGGGCCAGGTGTTTGTGCCAACCACTTGTGTCGCTTAGATTAGTCATCCAGCTACCTCGGTGCAACCTTTTGGCCTAAAAACAATTTTGTGAGGTGTGAGGTGTTCAGAGTAGACTGGAAATGAGTGTAAATTAATGTTATTGAGGTTAATAATACCGTAGGATCAAAATTACCCCCAAATTCTGTGATTTTAGCTATTTTTATGTTTTTTTTCTTCAAAAATCATCCAGATCCAAAACCAAAACCCGAAAGGGTGGTTTTGGCAAAACTAATCCAGAGACAAAACATGAGCAGGGATCCAGATCCAAAACCAAAACACAAAACCCGAAAAGTGTCCGCCGCACATCTCTACCAAATGCCAGAGTTGTCATAAACATATCAGAAATGCAATAGTGTTGAAAAGGTCCTAGTTTTATTTTATGAACAATACACAAGCAGCATGAAATAATGCAAGGAAACAGTACAGTATCTCACTGGTCTGTAGTAATGCTGAGACAAAGGGGATCATTCCGAGTTGATCGCTCGCTAGCAGTTTTTAGCAGCCGTGCAAACGCATAGTCGCCGCCCACGGGGGAGTGTATTTTCGCATTGCAGGAGTGTGAATGCCTGCAAACACATTTTGTGCAAAACAAGACCAGCCCTGTAGTTACTTATCCTGTGCGATGATTGCTGCGACGAGTGACACGGTTATGATGTCAGATACCCGCCCAGCAAACGCCCGACCACGCCTGCGTTTTTCCAAACACTCCCACAAAACGGTCAGTTGACACCCATAAACGCCCTCTTTCTGTCAATCTCCTTGCGTTCGGCTGTGCGATTGGAATCGTCGCTAGAACCAGTGCAAAACCACAAAGGACTTCGCACCTGTACGACGCGTGTGCGCATTGCGGTGCATACGCATGCGCAGATTAGCCGTTTTTTTCACTGATCGCTACGCAGCGAACAATGGCAGCTAGCGATCAACTCGGAATGACCCCAAAGTTCAATTAATTTGCAGTAGTCTGTGACAAGGAGCTGTGCAGTCCAAGGCAGCTTATACTTGCAGTAACGAAAGATTAGCAGACATTAAATCCTGATTAATGTCCAGAATTCATACAAGAGTCCAGGGGGTATATTTACTATTGTCCGGATTTTATTTTCTAGGGATTTGGAATTTGATTTCCATTCGAGTTGCATTCGATTTTTATTGAAGAGATTTAATAAATGCAAAAATAATGTCAAATCGATTCTAAACCAAATTCAATTCAAATCCCACTCAAAATCGCATTTCTGAAAAACATCAATATTTTCCCATAGCTGAATATAAGATCCCCTTATTTACTAAAATTCAATTTGCAAATCGATTTGAAATCAAACTCTAAATTAAACTTTAAATCCCCAAATGAATTAAATCATGTCAGACATGTGATTTGTGCTTCTGAACACCATTTTATTGGTAAAAAAAAAAGGATTGTGATGACTTTTAAAGTACCCAAAAGCATGTGGAGCAGTGTGGCTGTTGTAATACTGGCTGTCCAAGGTTATGGTATGTTGTGCACCTACTGTACCTGCAGTATGCAAATCACCACCTGACTGAGAGAACACAGGAGAATTAATCAGAGCAACATCAGCAGCTTCATGAGTTGAATACTGCACATTTTCATACAAATGGGCATCATACCTAGTCCATGAAATTGCAATAGATAGCAGCAGTTCACAATATCTGACTATTTTGTCTGATGATATAATGAAACCTAAATTCATGAGTGTTGTTACTGGCTATCCTGGTTCATGCCATGATGCCTACATCCTCAGCAAATCATCCCTGTCTGCAAAATTTGATTTGAGTCAAATGCCAGAGGGATGGTTGTTGGGCAAGTTACCTATATGTGTTAATGAAGCAGCTAATAGTACTTGTTACTATTTTGTTCTAATTCTACCCCCCACCAACCCACCCCACCCTACAACAGGTGATTTAGGCTATGGCTGTTGCCTCTGCCTTCTGACTCCATTGGCAGATCATCAAACTCCTTCTGAGCATACGTATAAAGAGGCACATACAGTCACCCAATCCATGACAGAATGCACCTTTGGTCTATTAGAAATAGATAATTCGGGAGGCATGTTATTATATCATTTGGCAAAAGTGTCCGATATTGTGCTATGATGCCATCTTTTGCATATCCTCACATTAAATAAACCGCTCCCCCCAGATTATGCAATTAACAGGGTGCAGGCAGAGGTTTTGTTACCAATAGCTGACTATGTGAGCACAGAAAGTGGAAGGCAGGCGGGAGGACAGATTAGGGCTAAGCTTATTGCCAACTATTTCAGCTGTAAGAACTAAAAAAAACCACAACATTTTAATCATCATTTAGGTTTTCATGTATAAAACAGTGTAAAGAGAGAACTTCCCCTTTAATTAGTGTGCATGTGATACATTTGGACCAATGGGAAGCAATGAGGAAGTTCTGTTTGATTTTGTACTTGATTTTGGTGGGTATTTTAATGGGTATTTGAAGTTCAATTTTGGAAGGGATTTCAAAATCTCAACACAAAAATTGCTAAAACATTTTAGACATGGTTGTCATGGATTAGAGTTCTAAAATTAAGGGCAGGATGTACTACACATCGCATCATGAATGTGATACATCCTGCCACTTTTTGGGAACATACCGATGTTATTAATGCCAGTATGTACTTAGATATACAATTAAAATCACATGGGTCATCTCTCCTCCTACTCCTGTTGATGACCCGGGAGTCCTTCTGCGCATGGACAGAATGACGTGTACACTGCAGGGGACACTGGGACGGTTCACACTAGATACATCTGAGAAGGAATGCAAAAAGAAGCCCATAGGCTTCTATTGGACATTGCCATCTAAAGCTAGGTACACGAGCAAAGGCATAGCTACTATACAGTAGGTGCAGGCAGTGCAGCTGCTATGGGGCCCAGAGCTGAGACGTGCCCATCTTCCTTATCACAATTACATGCTTTATATACATTTTTCACCATTGATAGATACATAGGGGCCCTTACACAATTTTGCGGCCTCAATATATCTAGTTATGCCCCAGGACCTACTCATTGTAATGTGGGATAAAATTAACTAGAGGGCATTATAAAGTTACATAATATGAATTGGTGGCACTGTATTGAGGCACAATTTGAAGGGAAGACACTATAGTGTGGCATAATATGACGTGGGCGCACTGTAATGTGGCATAAAATGAACTGAGGGAACTGTATGGCATAATGTGAATTGGGGGTACTTTGTTGCATAACGTGTAATGGCAGCTGTAAATGTGACATAACGTGAGCTAGGGCACTACTATGATTCTGAAAATTAATTTGGGCACTACTATGGGGCATAACATTAAGTAAGGCACTACTATGGGGTGTAACATTAAGTAAGGCATTACTATGGGGTGTAACATTAAGTAAGGCACTACTATGGGGTGTAACATTAACTAAGGCACTACTATGTTTCAGAAAATGAATTACAGCACTACTATGGGGCATAACATTAACTAGGGCACTATTATGGGACATCAAATTAACAACTGCTGTGGAAAGGTGTGTAAGCATTTGGACAGGGGCCCCTTCAAAATGTGTCTATGGAGCCCACAAAGTTCTGGCTACACCACTGTACAGGAGATTGGGGTTTTATGTGCTGATTAATCTGGATGCACACTATACAATTATTGGGCAGATCAGTAAATTGTGTGATCGACCATATAATTGTATTGTGTGTATGCAGGATTGTTGTAGGAGTGTTAGACGATATATGGCTTGAAACGCCCATGCATTGGTCGGACTAGTAGGGTTGGGATTTTATGTCCTGGCTAAAGATTCTGTCCCAAACCTCCTGATCCCATTAAAAAAGTCACACAGTGAGCTAAAAATTGCTCAGTGCTTATAGGGTGCACACTGATCGGATAATGTCTCTGCTAGGTGGGAGTGTTTATCTGATCTGCAAGTGTGTACCCAGTTTAAGACATGTTTAACCCCATTTCCTGGAGACCAATGCACATTGGCAGTGTGGAAAAAATGTATGAAAGTGTATTTCTATATGTGCTAATATATTTATTTCCAACTCCTACATTGGGTGCTACCAGTTATATTGTATGAAGTTTGCTTTTCAAAACCAGTTGTTAACTATAAGGCACATGCAGTCTACTATATTACATGTGTAGTTTACTATAGATTTAATAAATTATTTTGGATTGTCTTTCAAAAACAAATCTAACTGAAGGTGGTTCTAAAACCACATCCATGGGAACACATCATGGTCAAAGCTGTGGGATGCAACTTTAACAGAACATTTACTGTTCTAGCAATGCTGAAGTGTTTCCCACGATCAACAATATACTACTATACCTTCTTTTTTATAGATAGACAGATAGATAGATAGATAGATAGATAGATAGATAGATAGATAGATAGATAGATAGATAGATAGATAGATAGATAGATAGATATTTGGATTTTTGTGTTTGTTTACTAATGTGGAGGGATAATTGCTTTTTAATTTATGTTTTATTTCCTTACAATTTTGTTTCCTATGGAAAACAGTTACATTTCCTGTCACTTTTCATAATAATTTCTACTGCATTAATGTAGTGCAACCAAAAATTGACAAAAGGTTTTTAATATTAACTAAAACAGTATATTTTCGAGAACGAATTGCACAGCTATTAAAAATTATATCTTATTAATAAGGTGTCACTTTTTGTATAATTATTTTTTTTGCATTACCCTTGTTTTTATTTAAAATATAACAAATCCATTGATATTTCACAATATAAAATGTTTAAATGTAATTCCACACTTTGATTCATGTTTCCATTTTTGCCCTGTCAAACAAATTACCCTTAATGATATTCTAGAGGCCACGACACCCATGTTTTCTCTTTGTCATTATTCTCTGTGCAGTGTGGAAAGATAATACGAGAAGCACCACTTATCTCCAATTGAGAGGAGAGACAAGTTGCTAATCCCTTAATAAATGCCACATCGGCAGGCTCATTGGCAAGCAGTGCTGGGGGATCTTCAGACACATGTAAAATCAGCCCTTGCTTGCCAAGGGCACTTCTGTTTATTTTCCATTCCAGATGCTCAAGTTTGGTCATTTACTCCCCGACACTCTGTACTGTTACATCTGTGTGCACATTTCCTGGGATGGATGGAAAATGAAAGGAAAAGTGAAGTTTGTGTAGAGAATAGCTAATATGGTTATCTATGATTTCCAGAATATGAGAAGGATTTACCAGCATGTACCTATTCAAAATAAATTAGCATTTCTAAAAGTTAATTGCATTCATGGAGAACAAATGTCAGTGATGTTGAAAAATGTTTTTTTTTTTTACATTAGGGTGAATTAAACATGAAATCCTTTTGTTTCTGACATATTTTGTTCAGATATTATACTGTATTGTGCTGTTTTATGCAAATACCTTAAGCAATAACAATTTCCCCACATGTAACAAAAACAATTTTATATATTCCTAATATTGCAGTTGGGATTGGCGTTTGGATGGACAAACAGGGACACTGAGCACTTGACATACTTTTTAACCAATTTCATCTTCCTCCTCACAGGAAGAGCTGATTGCACTGGGCCAGAAGGCTGGTAGGTATGTCCCCTTCACTGCTGCTATACAGACAACAGGGAATAGTGTTGCCTGCACCCGCTATTCCATGCGCAGCATTCAAATGGTCTTTTAGGGGAAGGGGAAGAGGCTGTTGTGATCCTGATGTGGAATTTATTCCTGTGGTGTGTGCTGGTCCACCCATACTTGGTGGTCACTCTTGCTCACATACCTGCTTCACAGCAGCATGTATGCATATATCCAAAAAGGACATTTAGGGGTATGTATGGATATAGATATATATATATATTATTATTATTGGTGTGCAGTACACCTAGGAGGGCACCAGGGCATTGTGACATCTTTATGGAAGAGTGCCGACCCGAATTGTGTATATATATATATATATATATATATACATCCAAAGTCATACCGGCACTCCAATAGAGTAAATAAATTATTTTACTGCGGTGCCCTCCAGGTCAGCAATAGACAATGTAGAGGATATAGAAATTGGTGGCACTCACGCAGATTTAGTAGATGCAGGAAGAAGTTTCTTTATTTAGCCTACATGTTTCGGGGAAAAGCACCCCGTCCTCAGGGCTGGACAACAATAAAAACATTCACATACAACACTTAAATACACCACTGGACAAGACATTATTGCAATGATTGTACTCACCTGTCCTCACGGCGCTGCCGCTCGTCCGCACCTGCTGCACGCTGCTGTGTCGCTGGGCAATGACGTCACGGTGCGCCGCGGGGCAGGGAGATCGTCATGGAGACCAGAAAAAACAAAACACCATCACCGGCTACCATGGAGCCTGTTAAAGGAAATCACAAATGAAATCACAAATGAAAAAAGACAATACAATATAGAACAACACATTTAAAATACACATATATCATTGCTGGAGGGGAAAGAAAAACAATAATCCCTAACCCAACACATAGTCACGTAATTATATTAATATTCAAATATTAGATTAAGAGAGGAAACTTTCTCATTAATAGTTAGCATAAAGCGATTAACAATGACTATCTCCCACGAGGAGCATATTCCTGTTAGGATTACGGGACCCTAAAGAAAACATTGCAATCCCAGGTTTTCATTAAGGCCACCCGGGGACAATGTTCCTAACTTAAATATCCAACGGGATTCCTTCTGTAGGAGCAATCTATCCCTATTGCCACCCCTCAAGGAAGTGGGGGTGTGGTCAATCAGGATAGCACGAATGCTGGCCACCCCATGTTTGGCTGCCAAGCAATGTCGTGCAAAAGGCTGGTCACTTGTGCCCTTCTCGAAAGCTTTTTTAATGGCACTCCTATGGAGTGCCATCCTTTCTCTAAACTGTCGTATGGTCTTGCCCACATAGGCAAGACCACAAGGGCATGTAAGCAAATAAACTACATGGGTAGTAGTACAAGTGAGGCGATGTCTAATAGGTATTTTATGCCCTGTTTGTGGATGATTAAAAGTAGTGCCTGTTTGCAAAGTGTTGCATGTAGCACAACCAAGGCACCTATAGCACCCCATCTTAGGTCTAAGAAAATGGGCTTGGTCCTGTTTGGCCATATTAGTAACATCGAGACGGACTACATGGTCTCCTATATTATTACCCCTGGTATGGCTAGGTAATAGTCTAGTATTGGACAGACTACTTAGAGCTGTTTCAGTTTGTATAATAGGCCACAGTTGTTTGGCCTTGCTTACTATCCGTTTTGAACCAGTAGTAAATCTACTCACCCAAGGTAATCTGTCTACTGTAGCTTTCTGGTTAGAGCTAAGATTTAATAATTGCTGTCTGGGGATACGGAGAACTGCCTCCTTTGATCTTTCTAATTCCCTAATAGGGTATCCCCTTTGCGCAAATCTCAGTAACATTTCATCCAGGGCCACAATCGTCTCCTGGGGATCTGATGTAATGCGCCGTACTCGCAAAAATTGCGAGTATGGCAACCCTTTCTTGAGTGCAAGAGGATGAAAACTTTGATAATTCAAAAACGTGTTCCTGTCAGTACTTTTGGCAAATAAAGAGGTGTTAAGTTGACCAGACTTGAGGGTAATGGAAACATCCAAATAGTTAATTTGATTAACATCAATTACATACGTGAATTTTACTACATGTTCAGATGCATTATGTTGGTCCCATAGAATATTAATATAATTACGTGACTATGTGTTGGGTTAGGGATTATTGTTTTTCTTTCCCCTCCAGCAATGATATATGTGTATTTTAAATGTGTTGTTCTATATTGTATTGTCTTTTTTCATTTGTGATTTCATTTGTGATTTCCTTTAACAGGCTCCATGGTAGCCGGTGATGGTGTTTTGTTTTTTCTGGTCTCCATGACGATCTCCCTGCCCCGCGGCGCACCGTGACGTCATTGCCCAGCGACACAGCAGCGTGCAGCAGGTGCGGACGAGCGGCAGCGCCGTGAGGACAGGTGAGTACAATCATTGCAATAATGTCTTGTCCAGTGGTGTATTTAAGTGTTGTATGTGAATGTTTTTATTGTTGTCCAGCCCTGAGGACGGGGTGCTTTTCCCCGAAACATGTAGGCTAAATAAAGAAACTTCTTCCTGCATCTACTAAATCTGCGTGAGTGCCACCAATTTCTATATCCTCTACATTGTCTATTGCTGACCTGGAGGGCACCGCAGTAAAAGAATTTATTTACTCTATTGGAGTGCCGGTATGACTTTGGATGTATTTGTGGTCTGACTCCTCTTGTGTGGTCATTCCTATCAAGGCACCCGGTGATAATTACGTTACCCAGGACACTGACACTTGCTGTGGCTGTACTCACTAGCAGCCTTTTAAAATCTTATCATTGTCTGTGGGGGTTGAAACCCATAGTCCCTGCCTAATTCCCTGTGGCTTTCTGACACCATGGAGCATAATTCTGATATGGACGCTACTTTGGATTTAGTACATCAGGATGCACGTGAACGCTTAAGTTTTTCTGATGCAGAAGCTCATGCCATTTTGGTGGATAGGAGACTGATGGATGAGACTGTTTCCAACACTAACGAGGAACTATACCGACAATGGATCAAATTAAAACAAAGGGAATGTGATTACACATATCACGGCATTACTTTATCCGATTATTATCGGAGTAACCTGATTCCCCGTGGTTTTAGGATATCCAACTCGCCAACGATTGGCCGTTATAATGCACAGTTCTGTCGTCGGTGGGTGGTGATTCTGAATAAATGCTCGATGGACCTTATTCTGCTGGTGGTGGAGGAGTCCACCAGGGAATTAAATCTAGCAAAAGAGCAGATTCAGTCTTTTGAGCAACAACATAAAGCCACCATCTGTGCGGACACACAGGCAGACTGGATGAATAAGTTAAATACCCAGATGGATAAATACCGACAGGATCTTATACGGTTCAAAAAAGATAAATTGGCTAAAGTCCAAAGAGACTATGCCCAAAGGCAGGTTTACCCTTGGCTGGGTAGCTCAAGATCAAACCAACAACAAAACCCCGCCAGACGCCGACAACAAAATTGGCGACGTAGGGAACAACCTGGTATGTCATCTTCTGCGAGTGATTCGGATATAACCTCGGCACCATCTACATCAACTGAGAGACTGGTCCCTTTAGGTCAACCACTGGCGGGGGTCCAAGGACGCTCCAATCGCAAACCTGCAAGCGGACGCGGCAGAGGACGAGGAGGTCCAAACAAAATCAAAGGATCTTACGAGCTAAGACCGCCACGACACTAAAAGAGCTTGTCTTCAATCTCTCTTCTACTCCCCTTTCAGATTCGGAATATGGCCTTCTGGCCAAAGGACTTTCTTTTGTCCCTACAACGTTTCCAGATCCACTAGAATGGAAGGCTGATGTTTATCGCCTAAATAGGACTCTGAAGCGCAAGGAGTATTTTAATGGTAAAGCGCCTCGAGAAATACCACCAGAGTTGGCGACTCCAGAAATACCTACACAGCTTTTGAAAATAGCCCCTAAATCCAAATTTGATCCTCCCAGCCAAAATTCGTCCATCAGGACATTCATCCGCATGGTAGAGCGAGAAGGCATTCAGGCTATGAACGAGCCGGTACACTCTAATCTTTCTTTTGCAGAACGAACTACCCTCAAAAATTTGTCTAGTAGATCTGACATTGTAATCCGTAAAGCGGATAAAGGTGGGTCTATAGTTGTACAGGATACTGGGGCCTATATTGCTGAGTGTGAACGGCAATTGGGTGATCCCTCTGTATATGCCCGCCTTAGCAAAGATCCTACCAAGGACTATAAAAAGGAGTTGGACACTTATCTTAATGAGTCCAAGGGTTTGGGTATCATATCTTCAGAAGTGTGCACTGCCCTTTCGGTAGACTTCCCGGTAGTACCGCTCTTTTACACCTTGCCTAAAGTGCACAAAACCCTGGAGAATCCTCCAGGTCGACCGATTGTGTCAGCAAGAGGTTCGCTTTATCAACCTATTGCGGTATACCTGGATGCCTACCTTAATCCTTGTGTTCAAGCCTTGCCTTCCTTTCTTAAGGATACATCGTCCCTCCTGCTACAATTACAACAATTGGTTACGGTCCCTGAGAATACCCTGTTATGCAGTGCTGATGTTACCAGCCTCTACACCTGCATTCCACACGTGGCAGGTGTGGAGGCTGTAAAAGCACTTATTGAGCATAACGCGATATACCATGGTCCAGATGTGTCTTTTTTCTTGCATCTGTTGGATTTGGTTTTGAGGAGGAACTACTTTGTTTTCAATGGGGAGTTTTATCTACAATTGTCTGGCTGTGCGATGGGGTCCGCAGTGGCCCCTTCGTACGCCAATGCATTTATGTACCAGCTTGAAAAGAATATGTTTCATCTTGACCCCGCTGTTAGGCCCCATGTAGTTTACTACAGGCGCTACATCGACGACCTTTTGGTTTGTTGGGGTGGTCCCAAGGATGAGTTAACAAATCTATGGGACCAACATAATGCATCTGAACATGTAGTAAAATTCACGTATGTAATTGATGTTAATCAAATTAACTATTTGGATGTTTCCATTACCCTCAAGTCTGGTCAACTTAACACCTCTTTATTTGCCAAAAGTACTGACAGGAACACGTTTTTGAATTATCAAAGTTTTCATCCTCTTGCACTCAAGAAAGGGTTGCCATACTCGCAATTTTTGCGAGTACGGCGCATTACATCAGATCCCCAGGAGACGATTGTGGCCCTGGATGAAATGTTACTGAGATTTGCGCAAAGGGGATACCCTATTAGGGAATTAGAAAGATCAAAGGAGGCAGTTCTCCGTATCCCCAGACAGCAATTATTAAATCTTAGCTCTAACCAGAAAGCTACAGTAGACAGATTACCTTGGGTGAGTAGATTTACTACTGGTTCAAAACGGATAGTAAGCAAGGCCAAACAACTGTGGCCTATTATACAAACTGAAACAGCTCTAAGTAGTCTGTCCAATACTAGACTATTACCTAGCCATACCAGGGGTAATAATATAGGAGACCATGTAGTCCGTCTCGATGTTACTAATATGGCCAAACAGGACCAAGCCCATTTTCTTAGACCTAAGATGGGGTGCTATAGGTGCCTTGGTTGTGCTACATGCAACACTTTGCAAACAGGCACTACTTTTAATCATCCACAAACAGGGCATAAAATACCTATTAGACATTGCCTCACTTGTACTACTACCCATGTAGTTTATTTGCTTACATGCCCTTGTGGTCTTGCCTATGTGGGCAAGACCATACGACAGTTTAGAGAAAGGATGGCACTCCATAGGAGTGCCATTAAAAAAGCTTTCGAGAAGGGCACAAGTGACCAGCCTTTTGCACGACATTGCTTGGCAGCCAAACATGGGGTGGCCAGCATTCGTGCTATCCTGATTGACCACACCCCCACTTCCTTGAGGGGTGGCAATAGGGATAGATTGCTCCTACAGAAGGAATCCCGTTGGATATTTAAGTTAGGAACATTGTCCCCGGGTGGCCTTAATGAAAACCTGGGATTGCAATGTTTTCTTTAGGGTCCCGTAATCCTAACAGGAATATGCTCCTCGTGGGAGATAGTCATTGTTAATCGCTTTATGCTAACTATTAATGAGAAAGTTTCCTCTCTTAATCTAATATTTGAATATTAATATAATTACGTGACTATGTGTTGGGTTAGGGATTATTGTTTTTCTTTCCCCTCCAGCAATGATATATGTGTATTTTAAATGTGTTGTTCTATATTGTATTGTCTTTTTTCATTTGTGATTTCATTTGTGATTTCCTTTAACAGGCTCCATGGTAGCCGGTGATGGTGTTTTGTTTTTTCTGGTCTCCATGACGATCTCCCTGCCCCGCGGCGCACCGTGACGTCATTGCCCAGCGACACAGCAGCGTGCAGCAGGTGCGGACGAGCGGCAGCGCCGTGAGGACAGGTGAGTACAATCATTGCAATAATGTCTTGTCCAGTGGTGTATTTAAGTGTTGTATGTGAATGTTTTTATTGTTGTCCAGCCCTGAGGACGGGGTGCTTTTCCCCGAAACATGTAGGCTAAATAAAGAAACTTCTTCCTGCATCTACTAAATCTGCGTGAGTGCCACCAATTTCTATATCCTCTATATATATATATATATATATATTGTGACAAGAACACTGGGATAGTGTTTGAGGGCAGGTATATTTGTCCCAGGTTCTTGTCTTACATGTTTTAGAAAATGTTAACTTCTAGGAAAAATGCTTTTTGTTTTGTCTGAACCTTTTCAGTTTGCTGTAAAAGCTGGGTAAAGGCTCTGAGAGAGAGATAAGGCGAGTTCTAGACATTGGGCCCAGTTCGGGTCTTTGGCCTCACAGAGGGCTAATCAGGGTTTCAGCTGTGTAAGTGTGTTATAGTGCTGCTAACCTGATTAGTATGGGCAGACTGCCTGGGAAGGCTGCAGGATCTGTGTGTGAGAGACACGCTTTCTGATGCAAGTGAGCTATACAGTATGTACTGAAGAACTCTGTGTTTTGTTTAGTGACAGTTAGGAATATCTTATGTTTAGTTAGTGCCGGACAGGCAAGGTATTTTTATTTTGGGGTTTGTTTTATTTTCTGTTTCAATAAAACTGGCCGGGGTCAGTTGTACCAGAAACTGGACTTGTGTTGTTCCTCAGCTGCTGCGTGCTACCATATTCCCCAGGAAAAGGCGCCTTGCACCCCTACAGTGTTACAACTTGGTGGAGTATGCGAGCAACCCCGTTCTGCGCATAAGTGAAAGCAGCAGCTTTGTGAGGCCTGCAGAAAACGGTGGTTTATGCAGATACAGCCCAGTGTGAAGTTACTGAGACTCACCCCTGAGGGTTTGATATATGTCTTGGGTGAAAGCAGCTACAAAGCCGCCTGAAAAATCTGTCGACATGGAGGATCTGCTTAAAGCCTTGCTGCAAGCTACAGCGGCTCAGCAGGAGGCCAACCGACAGCAGCAGGTGGCAATGGAGGAAAATAGGAGACAGCAGCAGGTGGCTATTGACGAACTTTACCGGCAACAGCGTCAGGATAGAGAGGCCTTAACAGAAGTGGTGCAGAGCCTTGCAGCCCGGATTGGAGATGTGGCCGTCAGTGCTCCGACCAGCTCTAGTTCTATACGGGCCAGTCACTTCCTGCAGAAAATGACAGAGGCTGACGATGTGGAGGCCTACTTGACCACGTTTGAAAGGACTGCAGAGCGTGAGAACTGGCCAAAAGCACAGTGGGCCAGTCTGCTGGCACCTTTTCTGTCAGGTGAGCCCCAAAAAGCGTACTTTGATTTAAGCCCTGCTGAGGCTCGGGACTATGATAAACTAAAGACTGAGATCCTGACCCGCCTGGGAGTCACGCTGTCAGTACGAGCACAACGGGTGCACCGTTGGGTGTACGCCATGGAGAAGCCTCCGCGCTCTCAGATGCACGACCTTATTCAGCTAACAAAAAAATGGCTACAGCCAGAGACATTAACTGGTCCCCAGATGGTTGAAAGAGTCGTCATGGACCGCTACTGGAGATCTTTGCCCATGGTCCTGCGCAAGTGGGTGAGCCATGGAAACCCGGGTACTGCTGACCAATTAGTGGACATGGTAGAGCGGTATTTGGCAGCAGAGGAACTACTGATGACCACCCAGCAACCCATAGATCCTCGACAGCGCCCTTCAGTAAAGACTGGTAAGACTGTTCCGTGGGAAAACGTTGCTGGGCGGTTAAGAGAACGCAAGGCTGTAGAGACTGTAAACACTGGCCCTGGAGACAGGCCAATGGGGCTAGAACGGTCTATGTTGCCCAAACGGGTTGATAATCGTGTGGTTAAATGTTTTAGATGTGGTATGCCAGGTCATGTTGTTGCCAATTGCCCAGTCATGCAAGAACCCATGCAATGTGATGCTGCCTTTGAATGTCGCAGAATGTCTTTCTTTGCTAGGTTAGCCTGTACTGTGGTACCTTCACCTGAGCTGGAAAAACAAATGTGTGATGTGTTCTTAGAGGGTAACCGGGTAGAGGCCTTGCTAGATTCAGGAAGTTTAGTTACCCTCGTGAAAGCTGGGTTAGTGAACCCCTTAAAGGTCCAGCAAATACCTATTGGGGTAACTTGCATACATGGGGATACCCAACATTATGCCACTGCTGAGGTGAATATAGAAACTTGTTGTGGGTCAGCAATGGTTAAAGTGGGACTGGTCCCTACCTTGGTGCATGAGGCCATAATAGGGAGGGATTTTCCTCATTTTTGGAAACTGTGGGAATCACGGTTATCAACAGATGTGAGAAGTAAAAAGCCAGTTGATAATACCGGTGATTTTATGGATGTACGTGGGTCTTCGGAACTTTCTGGCCCTTTGCCTTTTGCTAGTTTGGCTGGGGAAGTGACAGATGGGGAGTCCAGTGAGGACCCTCTTGCCGGGAACAGAGACATAGTAGTTAGAACTGAAAGCGTGCCTGACCTGGAGGTAAAGAAGGATCTGTTTGCGTCTGAACAGTTAAAGGATCCTACCTTAATAAAGGCTAGAGAGAATGTTAAGA
The DNA here is from genome assembly GCF_028390025.1 of Pseudophryne corroboree. Classification (NCBI taxonomy): domain Eukaryota; kingdom Metazoa; phylum Chordata; class Amphibia; order Anura; family Myobatrachidae; genus Pseudophryne; species Pseudophryne corroboree. The sequence continues at coordinate 600,467,016 of NC_086444.1, forward strand.
TTGTTAATGGGGAACCTGTGGTACCAGGTGACAGGGTTACGTATCCCCACATGGCCATCTGTAATGAGCTCTTGTACCACATTGTCAAAAGTGGTGAGGATGTGGTAGAACAGCTGGTAGTTCCCCAGCCTTATCGGAGAACGGTACTAGATTTAGCTCATAGTCACGTTACCGCAGGACATTTAGGGGCAGAAAAAACCACTGAAAGAGTTTTACAAAGGTTCTTTTGGCCAGGGGTTTATAAATAAGTGTCTGAATATTGTTCTTCCTGTCCTGAATGCCAGTATCATGCCCCTAGACCCCATTTCAGGAGCCCACTAGTTCCCATGCCTATTATAGAGGTCCCGTTTGACAGAATAGCCATGGATCTCGTGGGGCCCTTGTTAAAGTCTGCTCGGGGCCATCAGTATATCCTGGTAATTATGGACTATGCCACTCGATATCCTGAGGCTGTCCCTTTACGCACTATCACAACCAAGGCGATAGCTAGGGAGCTGGTGCAGGTATTTAGTAGAGTGGGAATACCAAAAGAAATTTTGACTGACCAAGGTACTCCATTTATGTCAAGGATCATGAAAGAATTGTGCAAGTTATTTAAGGTCACTCACCTCAGGACGTCCATCTACCATCCCCAAACTGACGGGTTGGTGGAAAGGTTTAATAAAACATTAAAAAGTATGTTAAAAAAGGTTGTTGAGAGAGATGGGAAAAACTGGGATTGTTTGTTGCCCTACTTGTTAATGGCCATCAGAGAAGTTCCTCAGTCCTCTACGGGGTTTTCTCCATTTGATTTGTTGTATGGTAGACACCCCAGAGGGCTGTTGGATATTGCCAAAGAGACGTGGGAAGGACAGCCCACTCCTTATAGAAGCGTTATTGAGCATGTAACACAAATGCAGGATAGGATTGCAGCCGTGGTACCTGTTGTCAGAGAGCACATGGAACAGGCCCAAAGTGCTCAACAGAGGGTCTATAACCGGAGTGCCAAGATACGGGAATTTGCTCCTGGAGATAGAGTTCTTGTTTTGGTACCCACTGTGGAAAGCAAATTCCTAGCTAAATGGCAGGGTCCATTTGAGATTAGGGAAAAAGTGAATGAGGTTAATTACAAAGTATACCAGCCGGGAAAGAGAAAACCCGAACAGATTTACCATGTTAACTTAATCAAACCCTGGAAAGATAGGTTGTCTCTGTCAGCGGAGCCTTGCCCTTCGGTGTCTTCACCCCGGTTGCTTCCCGCAGTGAAGGTGTCAGAGACATTATCAGCTGATCAGAACAATCAGGTTAAAGAATTTCTCATCCAAAATAGGGAGGTATTTTCAGAGCTGCCTGGCCGAACGACCGTAATAAAACATGACATTGTCACAGAACCAGGGGTCAGGGTTCATTTAAAGCCATATAGGATTCCTGAAGCTCAGCGAGAAGCTATTTCTAAGGAAGTTAAAACCATGTTAGAACTTGGAGTCATAGAGGAGTCTAACAGTGAGTGGTCCAGTCCCATAGTGCTCATCCCGAAGCCCGACGGTAGCATACGCTTCTGTAATGACTTTCGTAAGTTAAATGAGGTGTCCAAGTTTGACGCATACCCCATGCCCCGTGTGGATGAGCTTGTAGAAAGGCTGGGAACAGCCAGGTTTCTCACCACATTGGACCTGACCAAAGGTTACTGGCAAATACCTTTATCTGATGGCGCCAAAGAAAAAACAGCCTTTTCGGTTCCGGAGGGGCTGTACCAGTATAAGATGTTACCCTTTGGGTTGCATGGGGCTCCAGCAACCTTTCAACGGGCGATGGATAAAATTTTGAGGCCCCATAGAAAATATGCAGCTGCCTATTTGGATGATGTGGTAATTCACAGTACAGACTGGGGGTCCCATTTGGTTAAAGTACAAGCAGTACTGGACTCAATCAGAGAGGCAGGGTTAACTGCTAACCCAAAGAAGTGCTGCCTCGCAATGGAGGAGGTCAAATACTTGGGCTTCACCATAGGCAGAGGTCTGATTAGGCCCCAATTGAATAAAGTTGATGCTATTCAAAACTGGCCTCGTCCAGTGAATAAAAAACAGGTAAGGGCTTTTTTGGGAATTACTGGGTACTATAGACGGTTTATTCCTAATTTTGCGACCACAGCGGTGCCGTTGTCAGACCTTACCAAAGGGAAGCAGTCAAATGTGGTGAAATGGAACCCTGATGCAGAAAAGGCGTTCCAAGCGTTAAAAGTGGCTTTGTGTTCACAACCGGTGTTGATAACACCAGATTTTTCAAAAGAATTTGTGGTACAGACAGATGCCTCAGAGGTAGGGATAGGTGCTGTGCTGTCCCAAACCAGAGATGGGGACGAACACCCTATCATTTATTTGAGTAGGAAACTCAATGAGCATGAAAAAAGGTATGCCATTGTGGAAAAGGAGGCTTTGGCCATTAAGTGGGCACTAGATACCTTGAGATATTACCTCTTGGGTAGACAATTCAGACTAGTGACAGACCATGCCCCTTTAAAATGGATGTATGTAAATAGAGGCAAGAATGCTCGTGTAACTAGATGGTTTCTAGCGTTGCAGGACTTTAAGTTTACTGTCGAACATAGACCGGGAACACAATTGGCCAACGCAGATGCATTGTCTCGCATCTTCTGTTTGGGGGCTACAAGTGTTCCGGCCCCTAGGTCGAAACAGGGGAGGGGGATATGTGACAAGAACACTGGGATAGTGTTTGAGGGCAGGTATATTTGTCCCAGGTTCTTGTCTTACATGTTTTAGAAAATGTTAACTTCTAGGAAAAATGCTTTTTGTTTTGTCTGAACCTTTTCAGTTTGCTGTAAAAGCTGGGTAAAGGCTCTGAGAGAGAGATAAGGCGAGTTCTAGACATTGGGCCCAGTTCGGGTCTTTGGCCTCACAGAGGGCTAATCAGGGTTTCAGCTGTGTAAGTGTGTTATAGTGCTGCTAACCTGATTAGTATGGGCAGACTGCCTGGGAAGGCTGCAGGATCTGTGTGTGAGAGACACGCTTTCTGATGCAAGTGAGCTATACAGTATGTACTGAAGAACTCTGTGTTTTGTTTAGTGACAGTTAGGAATATCTTATGTTTAGTTAGTGCCGGACAGGCAAGGTATTTTTATTTTGGGGTTTGTTTTATTTTCTGTTTCAATAAAACTGGCCGGGGTCAGTTGTACCAGAAACTGGACTTGTGTTGTTCCTCAGCTGCTGCGTGCTACCATATTCCCCAGGAAAAGGCGCCTTGCACCCCTACAGTGTTACAACTTATATATATATATTATACCCCTTTCAGACTGACATATTTCCCGGGTTATTGCACATGAACGCGCATCAACCCGGGAATTTGCTCATTGTGAAAGGGTACTGAAAGAATATCCCGAGTCCAGCGTCCCGGTATTTCATTCCAGGTCTCGACCAGGGTTGAATCCGGGATCGTCCAGGGATGCAGTGTAGTGTGAATGGGCCCTACCTGGTATTCAGTACACGGGACTGTTAAAAGGCCTCTCATTGGAGCTTTCTTGGGCTCAGAAAAGATGATGTCATCATCCAGAGCCAAGGAAGGAGACAGGCAATATGGCTACCTGGACTGATCAGGAGATCAGAGAGCTGCTCAGCATAAGGGGGGAGAAGGAAATAAAGAGACCGATAACAGGCACAGTGAAGGATGCTATTATTTATAAGAACAGTGCAAAGCTGCTTGAAGCCAGAGGAATTATCCGTACACAACAACAAGTTGTTAATAAAATGAAGACTCTGACAAAGCAGTTTTTGAAGGTACATGACAAAATGTCCATTTCTAATGACATACATATGCATTTGCAGGGATTTCCCGGGATCAGTGTAAACGGGGCAGTCCCGCTTCGAACCCAGGTCTAAGTGCAGTGTGAAAGGGGACATTCCCGGGTTGTGTCCTGGGATGCGTCCGGGATCCCATTCCCGGGTGTGACCCAGCTCTGTCAGTCTGAAAGGGGTATTTGTGGCAATCAATCCTCTCACACGATTTCCCCCTCCTCTTGACTCGTTCTCTCCAAGGGGGGGCATGCAGGGCCGGACTGGACGATCCGGTCCTGCAGTGCAGCCTCCGGCTCTCTGGTTCAGCTTCCCCCACTGGTCTCCATGGAAATGGGGCATGCCACGAGTCCATGCCCCCATGACTCGCGGCATGCCACCGTACATCGTGGTGGCGTGCCCCTGTGCTCACAAATGCCCGAGCCGTTTTTGAGCCCCAGTCCGTCGCTGGGGGCATGTATAAAGTTTTACAGGTAAATGTAATATGGTCTGAGTTTGCTGGATTTTGGCTGAAAATGCACATATTTTTAAAGCGCCAATCATTTACAAGGCAAAACCAGCTTGGTTTTGCTATTTAAAATGATTGTCACTTTAAAAATATGTGCATTTCCGGATGAAAAATCTGCACCTCCGGCAAACTCAGACCCTATTACATTTACCAGCTGGAGCGAGATAAACTGTAGCAATATAAGTTACCAGCCAACCAGCTTCTGCTATTTGTCTACCACAGTCTGTAAAATGACAAAAGCTGATTGGTTGGTACTTTATCTCTCTCCAAGGCTTGATACATCTCCCCCCAAAAGAGCTGTTATTCACTTTTATGACTGTCATACACATGTCAGTCATAGCCTTTAGCATGTGAAATGATCAGTTTTAAGGGGGGTACACACAGGGAGATTTCTCCTGGAGATATGTGCTGAGTGATCTAGCACAGACCGCTCAGCACACATCTCTCCACCACTCAGCACTAAGCGCAATGTGTGCTGAGTGAGGGGGGCGGATGGGGGACACACGCTAATTTCACCCAGCTGTGAAATGAGCGATCTACTAGATTTGGCTAGAGATGAGCGGGTTCGGTTCTCTGAGAACCTAACCCTACCGAACATCACTTCCCAATTCCGGATCCGAGTCCGGCTCGGGTTTTTCCGCCAGACTCGGAAACCAGAACGAGGCAAAACGTCATCATCCCGCTGTCGGATTATCACAGGTTTTGTATTCCATATAAGGAGCGGCGCGTCGCCGCCATTTTCACTCCAGTCCTGGAGAGTGTAGCGAGAGGACGTGTCTCCTCAGTGTCTATCTGTGCGGGAAAGTGATGTGGTGACCTGCTCTTATGTGTCATTCCAGTGCTGTCTTATGCTGCATCAGTCCAGCGGTGGTGTCTTGTGCTACATCAGTCCAGTCACAGTGGTGGTGTCCTGTGCTGCCATATCTCCAGTGCTGCTGCTGTATAAGTCCAGTGCAGTGGTGCTGTGTTGTGCTGCATCAGTCCAGTGGTGGTGTCCTGTGCTGCCATAAGTCCAGTGGTGGTGTCCTGTGTTGCCATAAATCCAGTGCTGCTGCCGTATAATTCCAGAGGTACTGCCATATAAGTCCAGTCCAGTGGTAAAGATAGAAACATAGAATTTGACGGCAGATAAGAACCACTTGGCCCATCTAGTCTGCCCCTTGTTTTATCCTTTAGGCAATCTCAACCCTTTTTGAAACCTTAATTCTTTGTAAGGATATTCATATGCCTATCCCAAGCATGTTTAAATTGCTCTACAGTCTTAGCCTCTACCACCTCTGATGGGAGGCTATTCCACTTATCCACTACCCTTTCTGTGAAGTAATTTTTCCTTAAATTTCCCCTGAACCTGCCTCCCTCCAGTTTCAGTGTATGTCCTCGAGTTCTAATACTTCTCTTCCTTTGAAGAATGTTTCCCTCCTGAACTTTGTTAAAACCATTGATATATTTGAAAGTTTTTATCATGTCCCCCCTTTCCCTTCTCTCCTCCATACTATACATGTTAAGATCTTTTAGACTCTCCGGGTAAGTTTTGTGATGTAGGCCATGCACCATTTTAGTTGCCCTTCTTTGTACACTCTCTAATGTATTTATATCCTTCTGGAGATATGGGCCCTCATTCCGAGTTGTTCGCTCGGTAAATTTTTTCGCATCGCAGCGATTTACCGCTTAGTGCGCATGCGCAATGTCCGCAGTGCGACTGCGCCAAGTAAATTTGCTATGCAGTTAGGTATTTTACTCACGTTTTTTTCTTCGTTCTGGTGATCGTAATGTGATTGACAGGAAGTGGGTGTTCCTGGGCGGAAACTGGCCGTTTTATGGGCGTGTGGGAAAAAATGCTACCGTTTCTGGGAAAAACGCGGGAGTGGCTGGAGAAACGGAGGAGTGTCTGGATGAACGCTGGGTGTGTTTGTGACGTCAAACCAGGAACGACAAGCACTGAACTGATCGCACTGGCAGAGTAAGTCTCGAGCTACTCAGAAACTGCACAGAGATGTCTTTTCGCAATATTGCAAATCTTTCGTTCGCAATTTTAAGAAGCTAAGATTCACTCCCAGTAGGCGGCGGCTTAGCGTGTGTAAAGCTGCTAAAAGCAGCTAGCGAGCGAACAACTCGGAATGACCCCCATGGTCTCCAGAACTGGACACAGTATTCCAGATGAGGCCGCACCAATGACCTATACAGTGGCATTATCACTTCTTTTTTCCTGCTACTGATTCCTCTCGCTATGCAACCAAGCTTCTGGCTTGCCTTTCTCATTGCTTTATTGCATTGCTTTCCTGCCTTTAAGTCACTTGAAATAGTGACTCCTAAATCCCTTTTCTCCTCAGTAGTTTCCATTATAGTACCCATGATACTATAGTTAGCCTTTGGGTTTTTGAGACCCAAGTGCATGATTTGGCATTTGTTAACATTAAACTGTAGTTGCCACGTTCTTGACCATTTCTCAAGCCTAGCTAGGTCATCAATCATTTGTTTGATCCCTCCCAGTGTGTCTACCCTGTTGCAAATCTTTGTATCATCTGCAAAAGGGCATACTTTCCCTTTAATACCATTTGCAATGTCACCAACAAAGATATTAAAGAGAACTGGTCCAAGTACAGATCCCTGGGGTACTCCACTAGTAACATTTCCTTCCAAAGATTGCACTCCATTTACTACAACTGTCTGTTTCCTATCCTGCAACCAGGTTCTTATCCATTTAACTTTTTAATATTCACTCCCACGCTTTCTAGTTTATTTAGCAGTCTGCAATGTGGGACACTGTCAAATGCCTTACTAAAGTCTAGATATGCTACATCTACATCTCCCCCTTGATCTATTATTTTCATCACAGAGTCAAAAAAGTAAATAAGATTTGCTTGGCATGATCTACTACCAGTAAATCCATGCTGTTTTGGATCCTGTAAGTTGTTTGATTTAAGATATTCCACAACTCTTTATTTTAATAGTTTTTCCATTACTTTCCCTACTACTGATGTAAGGCTCACTGGTCTGTAGTTACCAGGGACGTGCAGTCAGGGGAGGCAGGGGAGGCAGTGCCTCCCCTGTCATAATGATTAAAATAATAATAAGATATTTATAACAGAGTCTGTGATAAATATATTCTTTTATTATTTTAATAATCTCCCCCCCCCCCCCCCCCCCCCCCGTGAAAATGTTAGGCTGGGAGGCAGCGGGAGAGGTGCCTCCCGCACCTAACATTAAAGTCCGGGCAGCGGGGGGCGGGCAGGGGGCGGGGCGCAGCAATGGGCTGTGAAAGCCCATTGAAAAAGAACGGGGAAGCGGCACCTTTACTGATGCCTCAATGACAGGGGCGTGCATTCATCCCCGATGAATGCACACCCCTGTCATTCCCCCAGATGTGATTGGGCCAGCGGATCCAGTGCTGGATCCGCTGTCCAATCACTAGCGATCCCCCTTCCCGGCTGCAGCAGGCGCCGTGGGCTGTGTGGGCGCCCGCTGCAGCCGGCACCGCTGACTGACACTAGAGGTCATAATTGACCCCTAGTGTCTGAGCGGCGCTACAGTGGGAGAGACGTCGTGAGTCATGACGTCTCTCCCATAGTACAGCAGAGAGGAGCCGGCGGACGGAGACGGAGGCAGCGCTGCAGGAGCAGTAAGTATGTGTGTGTGTGTATTTTTTTTTTGTGTGTGTGTTTGAGGCACAGCAACAGGGGCACAACTACAAGGGGCACAGTACAAGGGGCGCAGCTACAGGGGCACAACTACAAGGGGCACAGTACAAGGGGTGCAGCTACAGGGGCACAACTACAAGGGGCACAGTACAAGGGGCGCAGCTACAGGGGCACAACTACAAGGGGCACAGTACAAGGGGTGCAGCTACAGGGGCACAACTACAAGGGGCACAGCTACAGGGGCACAACTACAAGGGGCGCAGCTACAGGGGCACAACTACAAGGGGCGCAGCTACAGGGGCACAACTACAAGGGGTGCAGCTACAGGGGCACAACTACAAGGGGCGCAGCTACAGGGGCACAAATACAAGGGGCGCAGCTACAGGGGCACAACTACAAGGGGCGCAGCTACAGGGGCACAACTACAAGGGGCACAGTACAAGGGGCGCAGCTACAGGGGCACAACTACAAGGGGCGCAGCTACAGGGGCACAACTACAAGGGGCGCAGCTACAGGGGCACAACTACAAGGGGCGCAGCTACAGGGGCACAACTACAAGGGGCACAGTAAGAGGGGCGCAGCTACAGGGGCACAACTACAAGGGGCACAGCTACAGGGGCACAACTACAAGGGGCACAGCTACAGGGGCACAGCTACAAGGGGCGCAGCTACAGGGGCACAACTACAAGGGGCGCAGCTACAGGGGCACAACTACAAGGCGCGCAGCTACAGGGGCACAACTACAAGGGGCACAGTACAAGGGGCGCAGCTACAGGGGCACAACTACAAGGGGTGCAGCTACAGGGGCACAACTACAAGGGGCGCAGCTACAGGGGCACAACTACAAGGGGGCAGCTACAGGGGCACAACTACAAGGGGCGCAGCTACAGGGGCACAACTACAAGGGGCACAGTACAAGGGGCGCAGCTACAGGAGCACAACTACAAGGGGTGCAGCTACAGGGGCACAACTACAAGGGGCGCAGCTACAGGGGCACAACTACAAGGGGCACAGCTACAAGGGGCACAGCTACAGGGGCACAACTACAAGGGGCACAGTACAAGGGGCACAGCTACAGGGGCACAACTACAAGGGGCGCAGCTACAGGGGCACAACTACAAGGGGCGCAGCTACAGGGGCACAACTACAAGGGGCACAGCTACAAGGGGTGCAGCTACAGGGGCACAACTACAAGGGGTGCAGCTACAGGGGCACAACTACAAGGGGCGCAGCTACAGGGGCACAACTACAAGGGGCGCAGCTACAGGGGCACAGCTACAAGGGGCGCAGCTACAGGGGCACAACTACAAGGCGCGCAGCTACAGGGGCACAACTACAAGGGGCACAGTACAAGGGGTGCAGCTTCAGGGGCACAACTACAAGGGGCGCAGCTACAGGGGCACTACTTCAAGGGGCACAGTACAAGGGGCGCAGCTACAGGGGCACAACTACAAGGGGCCCAGTACAAGGGGTGCAGCTACAGGGGCACAACTACAAGGGGCGCAGCTACAGGGGCACAGTACAAGGGGCGCAGCTACAGGGGCACAACTACAAGGGGCGCAGCTACAGGGGCACAACTACAAGGGGCGCAGCTACAGGGGCACAACTACAAGGGGCACAGCTACAGGGGCGCAGCTACAGGGGCACAACTACAACGGGCACAGCTACACGGGGCACAACTACAAGGGGCACAGCTACAGGGGGCACAACTACAAGGGGCACAGCTACAGGGGCACAACTACAAAGGGCGCAGCTACAGGGGCACAACTACAAGGGGCGCACCTACAGGGGCACAACTACAAGGGGCACAGAACAAGGGGCGCAGCTACAGGGGCACAGCTACAGGGGCACAACTACAAGGGGCGCAGCTACAGGGTCACAACTACAAGGGGCATAGCTACAAGGGGCGCAGCTACAGGGGCACAACTACAAGGGGCGCAGCTACAGGGGCACAACTACAAGGGGCATAGCTACAGGGGGCACAACTACAAGGGGCACAGTGACTGGGGGCACAACTACAGGGGTCACAACTACTCGGGGCACTGCTACAGGGGGCACTGCTACAGGGGCAAAGCTACTGGGGGCACAGCTAGAGGGGTCACAACTACTGAGGGGCACAGCTACTGGGCTCATAACTATTGGGGGCGCCTGCTCCATCCTCCCAGCCAGCAGCAGCACTCTCCCCTGTCTGTGCTAATGTCTTCCTGCGTCAGTGAGGGCATAATATTCATTCATTTCTCTCTCTCTCTCTCTCTCTCTCTCTCTCTCTCTCTCTCTCTCTCTCTCTCTCTCTCCTCCTGTGGATTACTTTGTAAGTATAATTTTCATTTTTACAGGTACCCCTTTTGGAGTCTACTGGACAAGTGAACGCGACCGGCGTGGGATGTAGGTAAGTATGTGTGAGTGTGTAAGTGTGTCTTAATAAATTTTTACTTTCACGGTGTGTGTGTTGTGTTTTTATTTGGGTATTTATTTTGTTGTAGAACTACAGGTACCAGCGGGCCCGTTATTTCCCCGCATGCTGGTACTTGAGGTTCTCCAAGTACCAGCAAGCGGGGGAGGCTTGCTGGGCCTTGTAGCTCCACAACAAAAAACAATATTCTTTTTTTTTTACACACTTATGGCTATCAGCCCGGCACCCACCGCCCAGGGGTGCTGGGGACAGCCTCGGGATTCACCCCTGGCCTTTGGGTGCCTGGAGGGGAGGGGGGGAGAGACTCCTTTATTTAAGGGGTCCCCACTCCTCCAGGGAACCCCGGCCAGGGGTGACTAGTTAGGGGGGTAATGCCACGGCCGCAGGGACCTACATAAATGTGTCCCCCGGCTGTGGCTTTATGTCCCTGGCTAGTGGACCCCGGTGCTGGTTTTAAAAATATGGGGGACCCCTACATCTTTTGTCCCCCGTATTTTTGGAACCAGGACCGGTCTTAGAGCCCGGTGCTGGTTGTCTAAATACGGGGAATCCCTGTCCAATTTTTTCCCAGTATTTAAACAACCAGGACCGGCTCAAAGAGCCCGAGGCTGGTTATACTTGGGAGGGGGGACCTCACGCATTTTTTTTTTACATTTTTTAACCCATTAAGACCCTTCTCCATTAAGTAAATGGAAGCCCTGGACAACAAAATTGCATTCATGTCCTCCTCCCACTCCCTTCCCAGTCCCAAACACTAATTTTTATTTTTTTTCTATAAAAATTTACAATATATCACAAGTATGATGAGCAGGCAGGCAGCGGGCATTGGCGGCATCGGACTGAGATGCAAATTAGTGACGGAGGGCTGGGTCAGTTGATGGTAGGCAAGTTTGTAAGCCATTGGCGGTGGCAGCAGGCATTGGCTCAGAGGCAGTAACGAGCATTGGCTCGGTGGCGGTAGGGGTCATCGGCAGGATCCGGTGGACATTATGGCTGTAGTGCCTCACCAGCCACTGACCTCACCGCACGCCACTGGTAGTTACTTGCTTCTTCCTTGCTTCCTCTTTTGTACAGTGGAACTACATTAGCTCTTTTCCAGTCCTCTGGAATGGCACCTGTATTTAGAGACTGGTTAAATACTTCTGTTAATGGTGCCACCAGCACATCTTTTAGCTCTTTTAGTATACTTGGTACTGTCGTAGAAGTCCAGTGGTACTGCCGTATAAGTCCAGTCCAGTGGTGCTGTCTTGTGCTGCATCAGTCCAGTGGTGGTGTCTTGTGCTGGCATAAGTTCAGTGGTGGTGTCCTGTGCTGTATATTATTTACTCCAAATAAAAGAGTTATATACTTGTATTATTATCCAAATTATTTTTACAGGGTTTGCCCTGTGTGGTGTAGGGGTACGCTCGCCTGTGCTGCATATTTTTATAATAGCTCCAAATAAAAGGGTTATTATTATCCAAATTATTTTTACAGGGTTTGCCCTGTGTGGTGTAGGGGTACGCTCGCCTGTGCTGCATATTTTTATAATAGCTCCAAATAAAAGGGTTATTATTATCCAAATTATTTTTACAGGGTTTGCCCTGTGTGGTGTAGTGGTACGCTTGCCTGTGCTGCATATTATTATAATAGCTCCAAATAAAAGGGTTATTAATTATTATCCAAATTATTTTTACAGGTTTTGCCGTGTAGGTGTGTGGGGTTTAGGGGTACGCTCTCCTTTTCCACCAATATTGTGCGTGTATTACATCGGGGAAAATTCCAGCACGTCACATGTTTTGCACATACAATTAATTTGGTGGTGCAGAATTTTTTGAGAAATGACAGGGGCGTGCAGGAGATGCTGTTGGTGGCCCGAAAAATTGTGGACCACTTTCAACATTCAGCCACTGCGTGCCACTCCTAGATGAGCCAGGTGTTTGTGCCGCACACTTGTGTCCCTTAGCTTAGCCATACAGCTACCTCATTGCACCTCTTTTTCTTCTTTGCATGATGTGCTGTAAGGGGCCTAGTTTTTAAATATGCCATCCTGTCTGCCACTGCAGTGCCACTCCTAGATGGGCCAGGTGTTTGTGCCGACCACTTGTGTCGCTTAGCAAAGTCATCCAGCGACCTCGGTGCAACCTTCCTAAAAACAATATTGTGAGGTGTGAGGTGTTCAGAATAGACTGGAAATGAGTGGAAATGAATGTTATTTAGGTTAATAATAATGTATGATCAAAATAGCTGTTTTTGTGTTATTTTCAAAAATCATCCAGATCCAAAACCCAAAAGGGTGGTTTTGGCAAAACCAATCCACATCCAAACACAAGCGAGGATCCGGATCCAAAAGCAAAACACGAAAAATGCCCGCCGTACATCTCTTGCTTTGGCATGCATGCATGCCAAATCTAGAGCCGGCGATAGCGATGTGCGGGGCTGCGCATCACTGTCGCCGGCACCCTACAGATGGAGCGATGCGTTCCTAATTTCTAAGCAATCTAGTCAGATTTTACATTTGCTATAAAGAAAAGATCACATATCTTTATGGAACACATGATGATAAATGTGATAGCAGAATTGATTAGCTTCCACATTATCTAGGCATACTGTATCTCTAGTTTCCCCAACAATTACTGTTTTTAAGACTTACCAACTGTACAGTTTTCTGTGTTAGGCACAATTCTCTGCATCTGCTCTCGCTGTGGATGCGGTAAATGTTAATGTTGTTTTAAGGGAACAATAGTTACATTAAGGCTGATGCAAAGTAGTACTTCAACTGTTTGTGGAGATGCAGAATGGGCGAGATAAGGGACGTGCAAATGCAGCCCAAGTACAATAAAGGTCTTTTCATGCAAATGCAGACAGGAACAGACTTGCAGATATACCAGCCAATAGGCTTATGTGTTGCTGGTGCCTGAGGGCTTGTGCAAAGATCTGTGCTTATCATAATGATTATCAGAATGGACCTTTGCAGTATGTAAAAAAAAAAGTTAACAAAATAAACGTTAATAAAGAAAGAAAACAGACTGGCCCATTAAAGTGTTGCTAGCAGTGGTGAATCTAGTGAGTGGTGGGCACAGGTGCAGCAATATACTTTGGAGACCCTCCCCATTCTCAACACACAAAAGCATACCTGCCAACATTGGGGAGTACAGTAAAAGGAATAGTTTGTGCACCGAAGGCTAGTGTCACGCTACCCGTCACGCCGATCCTCCAGATATGCCAATCTAAGAATTGCCGCCTGTTACACTTCTGATTACCTCAATGCTTGTGGTTTATCAACACGATCAATGCCACCAGTTGAAGTGATTTTTTGAGACACGCCAGAGCAAACTTCAGCGCTCACCCGCACACACAATTATTTATACTTAAAAAAATAGGTAAAATGTGTCGCTTGGGGTCTTGGTTCAGAAAACACATAACCAGAACTAAAATTATGGTATAGGCTTATAGTTACAAAAAAAGGTTAAAAGATTTTAATAGTTTAAATAGCCACACAAGTAGTCACAATTTCAAGAAATAAAGTGTGGGGGGGGACAGGTCACCTGCAGTGTGGAATACTGGGGAAGTGAGGCCTCTTCGGATCACCTGGTATCATTATAGGATCAAGTCTCTCACTTGAGCCACCTAACGACAATAAACAGTTTGCATTGCATTTTTCTCATATTTAAACCCACTGCACTCCCTATCCCATTGGGATTCCTTTTTAACCCTTTCAAGACCAGAATTTATTGATTCTAAGGTTAGGCTCCGGGGTCTCTGTGTCATTCAAGCAGGGATGGATGCTCTTATCTCTATTGCTGTTTGAATCTTGGAGATCTGGTCTTGTAATCAGCTTGGACTAGTTTTTAAACATGCTTCAGGAAGACCAGTTCGCACCTTTCCGGCCATAGGGGTATATGCAATTGCGGTCGAATTCCCGAAATTGTCGAAAAACTGGACTTTTTCGCAAAAAATAAATAAATCGACAATGCAATTCAGTACTTTCCGTCAAAAAAACGGACTTTCAAAATTCGACTTTTTGAAATTCGACATTTGTCAAATTCGACTTTTCTGCAATGGTACAAATGCGGCAATTCGACAAAAGTATATTCAATTGAAGTTTGGAAATTCGACAACAGTGCTTTTAGACAGTAATTTCGTCATTTTCAATCCGCCACACTTTGGTGGGTGAATCTAATAAAAAAAATGTAAAACATGTTTTTTTGGGTGTTTTTTTTTATTGGTAATAGCATATCTATTTATATTAGAAGGGATTAGGTACTTGGTTTGTCTTTTTGGGAGGCACAAGTATTATTTATATATTTTTAAAAATATATATATATATATATATATTTTTTTAGATGGAATGGTAAAATCCCGGAAAAAAATGGCGTGGGGTCCCCCCTCCAAAGCATAACCAGCCTCGGGCTCTTCGAGCCGGTCCTGGTTCTAAAAATCCGGGGGGGGGGAAATGGACAGGGGATCCCCCGTATTTTTAAAACCAGCACCGGGCTCTGTGCCTGGTGCTGGTGCAAAAAATACGGGGGACAAAAAGAGTAGGGGTCCCCCGTATTTTTTACAGCAGCATCGGGCTCCACTAGCTGGACAGATAATGCCACAGCCGGGGGTCACTTTTATACAGCGCCCTGCGGCCGTGGCATTAAATATCCAACTAGTCACCCCTGGCCCGGGTACCCTGGGGGAGTGGGGACCCCTTCAATCAAGGTGTCCCCCCCCCCGGCCACCCAAGGGCCAGGGGTGAAGCCCGAGGCTGTCCCCCCCATCCAAGGGCTGCGGATGGGAGGCTGATAGCCTTGAGAAAATGTAAAGAATATTGTTTTTCCAGTAGTACTACAAGTCCCAGCAAGCCTACCCCGCAAGCTGGTACTTGGAGAACCACAAGTACCAGCATGCGGGAGAAAAACGGGCCCGCTGGTACCTGTAGTACTACTGGGGAAAAAATACCCAAATAAAAACAGGAGACACACACCTTGAGAGTAAAACTTTATTGCACACCTGCCGACACACACATACTTACCTATGTTGACCCGCCGACTGCCACGTCTCCTGATCCGACGATCCGGGGTACCTGTGAATCAAATTATACTCACCACAATCCAGTGTCCAGATATAAATCCTCGTACTTGGCAAAACAAATAAACGAACACCCGAACCTGCGGACTGAAAGGGGTCCCATGTTTACACATGAGACCCCTTTCCCCGAATGCCGGGACCCCACGTGACTGCTGTCACCGAGGTCCCTTCAGCCAATCAGCGAGCGCAACGTCCTGGCACTCTGCTGATTGGCTGCACGTCTGAGCTGTCAGACAGCGCCTCGCAAAGCCTCTCCATTATACTCAATGGTGGGAACTTTGCGTCAGCGGTGAGGTCACCCGCGGTCAGCGGCTGACCGCGGGTAACCCCACCGCTACCCGCAAAGTTCCCACCATTGAAAGTAATGGAGAGGCTTTGCGATGCGCTGTCTGAGGTCACACGCGCATACAGCCAATCAGGTGAGTGCAACGAAGTAGGGCTTCCTGATTGGCTGAAGGGACCTCTGTGACAGGAGTCACGTGGTGTCCCGGCATTCGGGGAAAGGGGTCTCATGTGTAAACATGGGACCCCTTTCAGTCCGCAGGTTCGGGTGTTCGTTTATTTGTTTTGTAAAGTACGAGGATTTATATCTGGACACTGGATTGAGGTGAGTATAATTTGATTCACAGGTACCCCGGATCGTCGGATCAGGAGACGTGGCAGTCGGCGTGTCAACTAGAGATGAGCGGGTTCGGTTCCTCGGAATCTGAACCCGCCCGAACTTCAGGTTTTTTTACACGGGGCCGAGCGACTCGGATCTTCCCGCCTTGCTCGGTTAACCCGAGCGCGCCCGAACGTCATCATCCCGCTGTCGGATTCTCGCGAGGCTCGGATTCTATCGCGAGACTCGGATTCTATATAAGGAGCCGCGCGTCGCCGCCATTTTCACACGTGCATTGAGATTGATAGGGAGAGGACGTGGCTGCCGTCCTCTCCGTTTATAGAGAAGAGAGTGAGACTAGAGTAGAGAGAGACACAGTATTTACTAGAGATGAGCGCCTGAAATTTTTCGGGTTTTGTGTTTTGGTTTTGGGTTCGGTTCCGCGGCCGTGTTTTGGGTTCGAACGCGTTTTGGCAAAACCTCACCGAATTTTTTTTGTCGGATTCGGGTGTGTTTTGGATTCGGGTGTTTTTTTCCAAAAACACTAAAAAACAGCTTAAATCATAGAATTTGGGGGTCATTTTGATCCCAAAGTATTATTAACCTCAAAAACCATAATTTACACTCATTTTCAGTCTATTCTGAATACCTCACACCTCACAATATTATTTTTAGTCCTAAAATTTGCACCGAGGTCGCTGTGTGAGTAAGATTAGCGACCCTAGTGGCCGACACAAACACCGGGCCCATCTAGGAGTGGCACTGCAGTGTCACGCAGGATGTCCCTTCCAAAAAACCCTCCCCAAACAGCACATGATGCAAAGAAAAAAAGAGGCGCAATGAGGTAGCTGTGTGAGTAAGATTAGCGACCCTAGTGGCCGACACAAACACCGGGCCCATCTAGGAGTGGCACTGCAGTGTCACGCAGGATGGCCCTTCCAAAAAACCCTCCCCAAACAGCACATGACGCAAAGAAAAAAAGAGGCGCAATGAGGTAGCTGTGTGAGTAAGATTAGCGACCCTAGTGGCCGACACAAACACCGGGCCCATCTAGGAGTGGCACTGCAGTGTCACGCAGGATGGCCCTTCCAAAAAACCCTCCCCAAACAGCACATGACGCAAAGAAAAAAAGAGGCGCAATGAGGTAGCTGACTGTGTGAGTAAGATTAGCGACCCTAGTGGCCGACACAAACACCGGGCCCATCTAGGAGTGGCACTGCAGTGTCACGCAGGATGTCCCTTCCAAAAAACCCTCCCCAAACAGCACATGACGCAAAGAAAAAAAGAGGCGCAATGAGGTAGCTGTGTGAGTAAGATTAGCGACCCTAGTGGCCGACACAAACACCGGGCCCATCTAGGAGTGGCACTGCAGTGTCACGCAGGATGGCCCTTCCAAAAAACCCTCCCCAAACAGCACATGATGCAAAGAAAAAAAGAGGCGCAATGAGGTAGCTGTGTGAGTAAGATTAGCGACCCTAGTGGCCGACACAAACACCGGGCACATCTAGGAGTGGCACTGCAGTGTCACGCAGGATGTCCCTTCCAAAAAACCCTCCCCAAACAGCACATGACGCAAAGAAAAAAGAGGCGCAATGAGGTAGCTGACTGTGTGAGTAAGATTAGCGACCCTAGTGGCCGACACAAACACCGGGCCCATCTAGGAGTGGCACTGCAGTGTCACGCAGGATGTCCCTTCCAAAAAACCCTCCCCAAACAGCACATGACGCAAAGAAAAAAAGAGGCGCAATGAGGTAGCTGACTGTGTGAGTAAGATTAGCGACCCTAGTGGCCGACACAAACACCGGGCCCATCTAGGAGTGGCACTGCAGTGTCACGCAGGATGTCCCTTCCAAAAAACCCTCCCCAAACAGCACATGACGCAAAGAAAAAAAGAGGCGCAATGAGGTAGCTGACTGTGTGAGTAAGATTAGCGACCCTAGTGGCCGACACAAACACCGGGCCCATCTAGGAGTGGCACTGCAGTGTCACGCAGGATGTCCCTTCCAAAAAACCCTCCCCAATCAGCACATGATGCAAAGAAAAAGAAAAGAAAAAAGAGGTGCAAGATGGAATTGTCCTTGGGCCCTCCCACCCACCCTTATGTTGTATAAACAAAACAGGACATGCACACTTTAACCAACCCATCATTTCAGTGACAGGGTCTGCCACACGACTGTGACTGATATGACGGGTTGGTTTGGACCCCCCCCAAAAAAGAAGCAATTAATCTCTCCTTGCACAAACTGGCTCTACAGAGGCAAGATGTCCACCTCATCTTCACCCTCCGATATATCACCGTGTACATCCCCCTCCTCACAGATTATCAATTCGTCCCCACTGGAATCCACCATCTCAGCTCCCTGTGTACTTTGTGGAGGCAATTGCTGCTGGTCAATGTCTCCGCGGAGGAATTGATTATAATTCATTTTAATGAACATCATCTTCTCCACATTTTCTGGATGTAACCTCGTACGCCGATTGCTGACAAGGTGAGCGGCGGCACTAAACACTCTTTCGGAGTACACACTTGTGGGAGGGCAACTTAGGTAGAATAAAGCCAGTTTGTGCAAGGGCCTCCAAATTGCCTCTTTTTCCTGCCAGTATAAGTACGGACTGTGTGACGTGCCTACTTGGATGCGGTCACTCATATAATCCTCCACCATTCTATCAATGTTGAGAGAATCATATGCAGTGACAGTAGACGACATGTCCGTAATCGTTGTCAGGTCCTTCAGTCCGGACCAGATGTCAGCATCAGCAGTCGCTCCAGACTGCCCTGCATCACCGCCAGCGGGTGGGCTCGGAATTCTGAGCCTTTTCCTCGCACCCCCAGTTGCGGGAGAATGTGAAGGAGGAGATGTTGACAGGTCGCGTTCCGCTTGACTTGACAATTTTGTCACCAGCAGGTCTTTCAACCCCAGCAGACCTGTGTCTGCCGGAAAGAGAGATCCAAGGTAGGCTTTAAATCTAGGATCGAGCACGGTGGCCAAAATGTAGTGCTCTGATTTCAACAGATTGACCACCCGTGAATCCTTGTTAAGCGAATTAAGGGCTGCATCCACAAGTCCCACATGCCTAGCGGAATCGCTCCGTGTTAGCTCCTCCTTCAATGCCTCCAGCTTCTTCTGCAAAAGCCTGATGAGGGGAATGACCTGACTCAGGCTGGCAGTGTCTGAACTGACTTCACGTGTGGCAAGTTCAAAGGGCATCAGAACCTTGCACAACGTTGAAATCATTCTCCACTGCACTTGAGACAGGTGCATTCCACCTACTATATCGTGCTCAATTGTATAGGCTTGAATGGCCTTTTGCTGCTCCTCCAACCTCTGAAGCATATAGAGGGTTGAATTCCACCTCGTTACCACTTCTTGCTTCAGATGATGGCAGGGCAGGTTCAGTAGTTTTTGGTGGTGCTCCAGTTTTCTGTACGTGGTGCCTGTACGCCGAAAGTGTCCCGCAATTCTTCTGGCCACCGACAGCATCTCTTGCACGCCCCTGTCGTTTTTTAAAAAATTCTGCACCACCAAATTCAAGGTATGTGCAAAACATGGGACGTGCTGGAATTGGCCCAGATTTAATGCACACACAATATTGCTGGCGTTGTCCGATGCCACAAATCCACAGGAGAGTCCAATTGGGGTAAGCCATTCCGCGATGATCTTCCTCAGTTGCCGTAAGAGGTTTTCAGCTGTGTGCGTATTCTGGAAAGCGGTGATACAAAGCGTAGCCTGCCTAGGAAAGAGTTGGCGTTTGCGAGATGCTGCTACTGGTGCCGCCGCTGCTGTTCTTGCGGCGGGAGTCCATACATCTACCCAGTGGGCTGTCACAGTCATATAGTCCTGACCCTGCCCTGCTCCACTTGTCCACATGTCCGTGGTTAAGTGGACATTGGGTACAGCTGCATTTTTTAGGACACTGGTGACTCTTTTTCTGAGGTCTGTGTACATTTTCGGTATCGCCTGCCTAGAGAAATGGAACCTAGATGGTATTTGGTACCGGGGACACAGTACCTCCAACAAGTCTCTAGTTGGCTCTGCAGTAATGATGGATACCGGAACCACGTTTCTCACCACCCAGGATGCCAAGGCCTCAGTTATCCGCTTTGCAGTAGGATGACTGCTGTGATATTTCATCTTCCTCGCAAAGGACTGTTGAACAGTCAATTGCTTACTGGAAGTAGTACAAGTGGGCTTACGACTTCCCCTCTGGGATGACCATCGACTCCCAGCGGCAACAACAGCAGCGCCAGCAGCAGTAGGCGTTACACGCAAGGATGCATCGGAGGAATCCCAGGCAGGAGAGGACTCGTCAGAATTGCCAGTGACATGGCCTGCAGGACTATTGGCATTCCTGGGGAAGGAGGAAATTGACACTGAGGGAGTTGGTGGGGTGGTTTGCGTGAGCTTGGTTACAAGAGGAAGGGATTTACTGGTCAGTGGACTGCTTCCGCTGTCACCCAAAGTTTTTGAACTTGTCACTGACTTATTATGAATGCGCTGCAGGTGACGTATAAGGGAGGATGTTCCGAGGTGGTTAACGTCCTTACCCCTACTTATTACAGCTTGACAAAGGGAACACACGGCTTGACACCTGTTGTCCGCATTTCTGGTGAAATACCTCCACACCGAAGAGCTGATTTTTTTGGTATTTTCACCTGGCATGTCAACGGCCATATTCCTCCCACGGACAACAGGTGTCTCCCCGGGTGCCTGACTTAAACAAACCACCTCACCATCAGAATCCTCCTGGTCAATTTCCTCCCCAGCGCCAGCAACACCCATATCCTCCTCATCCTGGTGTACTTCAACACTGACATCTTCAATCTGACTATCAGGAACTGGACTGCGGGTGCTCCTTCCAGCACTTGCAGGGGGCGTGCAAATGGTGGAAGGCGCATGCTCTTCACGTCCAGTGTTGGGAAGGTCAGGCATCGCAACCGACACAATTGGACTCTCCTTGTGGATTTGGGATTTCAAAGAACGCACAGTTCTTTGCGGTGCTTTTGCCAGCTTGAGTCTTTTCAGTTTTCTAGCGAGAGGCTGAGTGCTTCCATCCTCATGTGAAGCTGAACCACTAGCCATGAACATAGGCCAGGGCCTCAGCCGTTCCTTGCCACTCCGTGTGGTAAATGGCATATTGGCAAGTTTACGCTTCTCCTCCGACAATTTTATTTTAGGTTTTGGAGTCCTTTTTTTACTGATATTTGGTGTTTTGGTTTTGACATGCTCTGTACTATGCCATTGGGCATCGGCCTTGGCAGACGACGTTGCTGGCATTTCATCGTCTCGGCCATGACTAGTGGCAGCAGCTTCAGCACGAGGTGGAAGTGGATCTTGATCTTTCCCTAATTTTGGAACCTCAACATTTTTGTTCTCCATATTTTAATAGGCACAACTAAAAGGCACCTCAGGTAAACAATGGAGATGGATGGATTGGATACTAGTATACAATTATGGACGGGCTGCCGAGTGCCGACACAGAGGTAGCCACAGCCGTGAACTACCGCACTGTACTGTGTCTGCTGCTAATATATAGACTGGTTGATAAAGAGATAGTATACTCGTAACTAGTATGTATGTATAAAGAAAGAAAAAAAACCACGGTTAGGTGGTATATACAATTATGGACGGGCTGCCGAGTGCCGACACAGAGGTAGCCACAGCCGTGAACTACCGCACTGTACTGTGTCTGCTGCTAATATATAGACTGGTTGATAAAGAGATAGTATACTCGTAACTAGTATGTATGTATAAAGAAAGAAAAAAAAACCACGGTTAGGTGGTATATACAATTATGGACGGGCTGCCGAGTGCCGACACAGAGGTAGCCACAGCCGTGAACTACCGCACTGTACTGTGTCTGCTGCTAATATATAGACTGGTTGATAAAGAGATAGTATACTCGTAACTAGTATGTATGTATAAAGAAAGAAAAAAAAACCACGGTTAGGTGGTATATACAATTATGGACGGGCTGCCGAGTGCCGACACAGAGGTAGCCACAGCCGTGAACTACCGCACTGTACTGTGTCTGCTGCTAATATATAGACTGGTTGATAAAGAGATAGTATACTCGTAACTAGTATGTATGTATAAAGAAAGAAAAAAAAACCACGGTTAGGTGGTATATACAATTATGGACGGGCTGCCGAGTGCCGACACAGAGGTAGCCACAGCCGTGAACTACCGCACTGTACTGTGTCTGCTGCTAATATATAGACTGGTTGATAAAGAGATAGTATACTCGTAACTAGTATGTATGTATAAAGAAAGAAAAAAAAACCACGGTTAGGTGGTATATACAATTATGGACGGGCTGCCGAGTGCCGACACAGAGGTAGCCACAGCCGTGAACTACCGCACTGTACTGTGTCTGCTGCTAATATATAGACTGGTTGATAAAGAGATAGTATACTCGTAACTAGTATGTATGTATAAAGAAAGAAAAAAAAACCACGGTTAGGTGGTATATACAATTATGGACGGGCTGTAGAGTGCCGACACAGAGGTAGCCACAGCCGTGAACTACCGCACTGTACTGTGTCTGCTGCTAATATATAGACTGGTTGATAAAGAGATAGTATACTCGTAACTAGTATGTATGTATAAAGAAAGAAAAAAAAACCACGGTTAGTTGGTATATACAATTATGGACGGGCTGCCGAGTGCCGACACAGAGGTAGCCACAGCCGTGAACTACCGCACTGTACTGTGTCTGCTGCTAATATATAGACTGGTTGATAAAGAGATAGTATACTCGTAACTAGTATGTATGTATAAAGAAAGAAAAAAAAACCACGGTTAGGTGGTATATACAATTATGGACGGGCTGCCGAGTGCCGACACAGAGGTAGCCACAGCCGTGAACTACCGCACTGTACTGTGTCTGCTGCTAATATATAGACTGGTTGATAAAGAGATAGTATACTCGTAACTAGTATGTATGTATAAAGAAAGAAAAAAAAACCACGGTTAGGTGGTATATACAATTATGGACGGGCTGCCGAGTGCCGACACAGAGGTAGCCACAGCCGTGAACTACCGCACTGTACTGTGTCTGCTGCTAATATATAGACTGGTTGATAAAGAGATAGTATACTCGTAACTAGTATGTATGTATAAAGAAAGAAAAAAAAACCACGGTTAGGTCACTGGTATATACAATTATGGACGGGCTGCCGAGTGCCGACACAGAGGTAGCCACAGCCGTGAACTACCGCACTGTACTGTGTCTGCTGCTAATATAGACTGGTTGATAAAGAGATAGTATACTACTAATATTATATACTGGTGGTCAGGTCACTGGTCACTAGTCACACTGGCAGTGGCACTCCTGCAGCAAAAGTGTGCACTGTTTAATTTTAATATAATATTATGTACTCCTGGCTCCTGCTATAACCTATAACTGGCACTGCAGTAGTGCTCCCCAGTCTCCCCCACAATTATAAGCTGTGTGAGCTGAGCAGTCAGACAGATATATAATATATATAGATGATGCAGCACACTGGCCTGAGCCTGAGCAGTGCACACAGATATGGTATGTGACTGAGTCACTGTGTGCTGTGTATCGCTTTTTTCAGGCAGAGAACGGATTATAAATAAAAGTGGTGGTCACTGGTCACTATCAGCAAAACTCTGCACTGTACACTACTGAGTACTCCTAATGCTCCCCAAAATTAGTAAATCAAGTGTCTCTCTAATCTATTCTAATTCTAAACGGAGAGGACGCCAGCCACGTCCTCTCCCTATCAATCTCAATGCACGTGTGAAAATGGCGGCGACGCGCGGCTCCTTATATAGAATCCGAGTCTCGCGATAGAATCCGAGCCTCGCGAGAATCCGACAGCGTCATGATGACGTTCGGGCGCGCTCGGGTTAACCGAGCAAGGCGGGAAGATCCGAGTCGCTCGGACCCGTGAAAAAAAACATGAAGTTCTGGCGGGTTCGGATTCAGAGAAACCGAACCCGCTCATCTCTAGTATTTACTTTAGTAATTTTGGGGAGCATTAGGAGGAGTACTACTACTTGCTGAAGTGATAGTGTGACTGTATATCTGACTTGTGGGGGAGACAGTGGGGAGCAGTTAGAGTCTGAGAGCAGGAGTACATATTTTAACGTACAGTGCACACTTTTGCTGCCAGAGTGCCACACTGCCATTGTGACCACACTGACCACCAGTATATATTGTGATTGTCTGCTTAGGAGTACTACTTGCAAGTTGCTGATAGTGTGACCAGTGACCTGACCACCAGTTTAATTAATCACCACCAGTTTAATATATATATATATAATTGTATATAATTTATATATAATTGTATACCACCTACCCGTGTTTTTTTCTTTTCTTTCTTCTTGATACATACTACTATAGTAGCTTACTGTAGCAGTCTGCGGTGCTGCTGAGCTGACAGTGTCCAGCAGGTCCGTCATCAGTCATTACATAATAAATATATATACCTGTCCGGCTGCAGTACTAGTGATATTATATATATATATATATTAATTTCATCTCATTATCATCCAGTCTATATTAGCAGCAGACACCGTACGGTAGTCCACGGTTGTAGCTACCTCTGTGTCGGCAGTCGCTGGTCCATCCATAATTGTATACCACCTACCCGTGGTTTTTTTTTTTTCTTTCTTCTTGATACATACTACTATAGTAGCTTACTGTAGCAGTCTGCGGTGCTGCTGAGCTGACAGTGTCCAGCAGGTCCGTCATCAGTCATTACATAATAAATATATATACCTGTCCGGCTGCAGTACTAGTGATATTATATATATATATATATTAATTTCATCTCATTATCATCCAGTCTATATTAGCAGCAGACACAGTACGGTAGTCCACGGCTGTAGCTACCTCTGTGTCGGCAGTCGCTGGTCCATCCATAATTGTATACCACCTACCCGTGGTTTTTTTTTTCTTTCTTCTTGATACATACTACTATAGTAGCTTACTGTAGCAGTCTGCGGTGCTGCTGAGCTGACAGTGTCCAGCAGGTCCGTCATCAGTCATTACATAATAAATATATATACCTGTCCGGCTGCAGTACTAGTGATATTATATATGTATATATATTAATTTCATCTCATTATCATCCAGTCTATATTAGCAGCAGACACAGTACGGTAGTCCACGGCTGTAGCTACCTCTGTGTCGGCAGTCGCTGGTCCATCCATAATTGTATACCACCTACCCGTGTTTTTTTTTTCTTTCTTCTTGATACATACTACTATAGTAGCTTACTGTAGCAGTCTGCGGTGCTGCTGAGCTGACAGTGTCCAGCAGGTCCGTCATCAGTCATTACATAATAAATATATATACCTGTCCGGCTGCAGTACTAGTGATATTATATATATATATATTAATTTCATCTCATTATCATCCAGTCTATATTAGCAGCAGACACAGTACGGTAGTCCACGGCTGTAGCTACCTCTGTGTCGGCAGTCGCTGGTCCATCCATAATTGTATACCACCTACCCGTGTTTTTTTTTTTTTCTTTCTTCTTGATACATACTACTATAGTAGCTTACTGTAGCAGTCTGCGGTGCTGCTGAGCTGACAGTGTCCAGCAGGTCCGTCATCAGTCATTACATAATAAATATATATACCTGTCCGGCTGCAGTACTAGTGATATTATATATATATATATATTAATTTCATCTCATTATCATCCAGTCTATATTAGCAGCAGACACAGTACGGTAGTCCACGGCTGTAGCTACCTCTGTGTCGGCAGTCGCTGGTCCATCCATAAGTATACTAGTATCCATCCATCTCCATTGTTTACCTGAGGTGCCTTTTAGTTGTGCCTATTAAAATATGGAGAACAAAAATGTTGAGGTTCCAAAATTAGGGAAAGATCAAGATCCACTTCCACCTCGTGCTGAAGCTGCTGCCACTAGTCATGGCCGAGACGATGAAATGCCAGCAACGTCGTCTGCCAAGGCCGATGCCCAATGTCATAGTACAGAGCATGTAAAATCCAAAACACCAAATATCAGTAAAAAAAGGACTCCAAAATCTAAAATAAAATTGTCGGAGGAGAAGCGTAAACTTGCCAATATGCCATTTACCACACGGAGTGGCAAGGAACGGCTGAGGCCCTGGCCTATGTTCATGGCTAGTGGTTCAGCTTCACATGAGGATGGAAGCACTCAGCCTCTCGCTAGAAAAATGAAAAGACTCAAGCTGGCAAAAGCACCGCAAAGAACTGTGCGTTCTTCGAAATCCCAAATCCACAAGGAGAGTCCAATTGTGTCGGTTGCGATGCCTGACCTTCCCAACACTGGACGTGAAGAGCATGCGCCTTCCACCATTTGCACGCCCCCTGCAAGTGCTGGAAGGAGCACCCGCAGTCCAGTTCCTGATAGTCAGATTGAAGATGTCAGTGTTGAAGTACACCAGGATGAGGAGGATATGGGTGTTGCTGGCGCTGGGGAGGAAATTGACAAGGAGGATTCTGATGGTGAGGTGGTTTGTTTAAGTCAGGCACCCGGGGAGACACCTGTTGTCCGTGGGAGGAATAGGGCCGTTGACATGCCTGGTGAAAATACCAAAAAAATCAGCTCTTCGGTGTGGAAGTATTTCACCAGAAATGCGGACAACATTTGTCAAGCCGTGTGTTGCCTTTGTCAAGCTGTAATAAGTAGGGGTAAGGACCTTAACCACCTCGGAACATCCTCCCTTATACGTCACCTGCAGCGCATTCATAATAAGTCAGTGACAAGTTCAAAAACTTTGGGCGACAGCGGAAGCAGTCCACTGACCAGTAAATCCCTTCCTCTTGTAACCAAGCTCACGCAAACCACCCCACCAACTCCCTCAGTGTCAATTTCCTCCTTCCCCAGGAATGCCAATAGTCCTGCAGGCCATGTCACTGGCAATTCTGACGAGTCCTCTCCTGCCTGGGATTCCTCCGATGCATCCTTGCGTGTAACGCCTACTGCTGCTGGCGCTGCTGTTGTTGCTGCTGGGAGTCGATGGTCATCCCAGAGGGGAAGTCGTAAGCCCACTTTTACTACTTCCACCAAGCAATTGACTGTCCAACAGTCCTTTGCGAGGAAGATGAAATATCACAGCAGTCATCCTGTTGCAAAGCGGATAACTGAGGCCTTGACAACTATGTTGGTTTTAGACGTGCGTCCGGAATCCGCCGTTAGTTCACAGGGAACTAGACAATTTCTTGAGGTAGTGTGCCCCCGTTACCAAATACCATCTAGGTTCCACTTCTCTAGGCAGGCGATACCGAGAATGTACACGGACGTCAGAAAAAGACTCACCAGTGTCCTAAAAAATGCAGTTGTACCCAATGTCCACTTAACCACGGACACGTGGACAAGTGGAGCAGGGTCAGGACTATATGACTGTGACAGCCCACTGGGTAGATGTATGGACTCCCGCCGCAAGAACAGCAGCGGCGGCACCAGTAGCAGCATCTCGCAAATGCCAACTCTTTCCTAGGCAGGCTACGCTTTGTATCACCGCTTTCCAGAATACGCACACAGCTGAAAACCTCTTACGGCAACTGAGGAAGATCATCGCGGAATGGCTTACCCCAATTGGACTCTCCTGTGGATTTGTGGCATCGGACAACGCCAGCAATATTGTGTGTGCATTAAATATGGGCAAATTCCAGCACGTCCCATGTTTTGCACATACCTTGAATTTGGTGGTGCAGAATTTTTAAAAAAACGACAGGGGCGTGCAAGAGATGCTGTCGGTGGCCAGAAGAATTGCGGGACACTTTCGGCGTACAGGCACCACGTACAGAAGACTGGAGCACCACCAAAAACGCCTGAACCTGCCCTGCCATCATCTGAAGCAAGAAGTGGTAACGAGGTGGAATTCAACCCTATATATGCTTCAGAGGTTGGAGGAGCAGCAAAAGGCCATTCAAGCCTATACAATTGAGCACGATATAGGAGGTGGAATGTACCTGTCTCAAGCGCAGTGGAGAATGATTTCAACGTTGTGCAAGGTTCTGCAACCTTTTGAACTTGCCACACGTGAAGTCAGTTCAGACACTGCCAGCCTGAGTCAGGTCATTCCCCTCATCAGGCTTTTGCAGAAGAAGCTGGAGGCATTGAAGGAGGAGCTAAAAGGGAGCGATTCCGCTAGGCATGTGGGACTTGTGGATGGAGCCCTTAATTCGCTTAACAAGGATTCACGGGTGGTCAATCTGTTGAAATCAGAGCACTACATTTTGGCCACCGTGCTCGATCCTAGATTTAAAACCTACCTTGGATCTCTCTTTCCGGCAGACACAAGTCTGCTGGGGTTCAAAGACCTGCTGGTGACAAAATTGTCAAGTCAAGCGGAACGCGACCTGTCAACATCTCCTCCTTCACATTCTCCCGCAACTGGGGGTGCGAGGAAAAGGCTCAGAATTCCGAGCCCACCCGCTGGCGGTGATGCAGGGCAGTCTGGAGCGACTGCTGATGCTGACATCTGGTCCGGACTGAAGGACCTGACAACGATTACGGACATGTCGTCTGCTGTCACTGCATATGATTCTCTCCCCATTGAAAGAATGGTGGAGGATTATATGAGTGACCGCATCCAAGTAGGCAAGTCAGACAGTCCGTACTTATACTGGCAGGAAAAAGAGGCAATTTGGAGGCCCTTGCACAAACTGGCTTTATTCTACCTAAGTTGCCCTCCCACAAGTGTGTACTCCGAAAGAGTGTTTAGTGCCGCCGCTCACCTTGTCAGCAATCGGCGTACGAGGTTACTTCCAGAAAATGTGGAGAAGATGATGTTCATTAAAATGAATTATAATCAATTCCTCCGTGAAGACATTGACCAGCAGCAATTGCCTCCACAAAGTACACAGGGAGCTGAGATGGTGGATTCCAGTGGGGACGAATTGATAATCTGTGAGGAGCGGGATGTACACGGTGATATATCGGAGGATGATGATGAGGTGGACATCTTGCCTCTGTAGAGCCAGTTTGTGCAAGGAGAGATTAATTGCTTCTTTTTCGGTGGGGGTCCAAACCAACCCGTCATTTCAATCACAGTCGTGTGGCAGACCCTGTCACTGAAATGATGGGTTGGTTAAAGTGTGCATGTCCTGTTTATACAATATAATGGTGGGTGGGAGGGCCCAAGGACAATTCCATCTTGCACCTCTTTTTTCTTTCATTTTTATTTGCGTCATGTGCTGTTTGGGGAGTAATTTTTGGAAGGGCCATCCTGCGTGACACTGCAGTGC
This sequence comes from Pseudophryne corroboree, assembly GCF_028390025.1. Lineage (NCBI taxonomy): Eukaryota > Metazoa > Chordata > Amphibia > Anura > Myobatrachidae > Pseudophryne > Pseudophryne corroboree. The sequence goes on from NC_086444.1 coordinate 600,496,241, forward strand.
CACTCCTAGATGGGCCAGGTGTTTGTGTCGGCCACTAGGGTCGCTTATCTTACTCACACAGCTACCTCATTGCGCCTCTTTTTTTCTTTGCGTCATGTGCTGTTTGGGGAGTGTTTTTAGGAAGGGCCATCCTGCGTGACACTGCAGTGCCACTCCTAGATGGGCCAGGTGTTTGTGTCGGCCACTAGGGTCGCTTATCTTACTCACAGAGCTACCTCATTGCGCCTCTTTTTTTCTTTGCGTCATGTGCTGTTTGGGGAGTGTTTTTTGGAAGGGCCATCCTGCGTGACACTGCAGTGCCACTCCTAGATGGGCCAGGTGTTTGTGTCGGCCACTAGGGTCGCTTATCTTACACAGCTACCTCATTGCGCCTCTTTTTTTCTTTGCGTCATGTGCTGTTTGGGGAGTGTTTTTTGGAAGGGCCATCCTGCGTGACACTGCAGTGCCACTCCTAGATGGGCCAGGTGTTTGTGTCGGCCACTAGGGTCGCTTATCTTACTCACACAGCTACCTCATTGCGCCTCTTTTTTTCTTTGCGTCATGTGCTGTTTGGGGAGTGTTTTTTGGAAGGGCCATCCTGCGTGACACTGCAGTGCCACTCCTAGATGGGCCAGGTGTTTGTGTCGGCCACTAGGGTCGCTTAGCTTAGTCATCCAGCGACCTCGGTGCAAATTTTAGGACTAAAAATAATATTGTGAGGTGTGAGGTATTCAGAATAGACTGAAAATGAGTGGAAATTATGGTTTTTGAGGTTAATAATACTTTGGGATCAAAATGACCCCCAAATTCTATGATTTAAGCTGTTTTTTAGTGTTTTTTGAAAAAAACACCCGAATCCAAAACACACCCGAATCCGACAAAAAAAATTCGGTGAGGTTTTGCCAAAACGCGGTCGAACCCAAAACACGGCCGCGGAACCGAACCCAAAACCAAAACACAAAACCCGAAAAATTTCAAGTGCACATCTCTAGTGTCAACATAGGTAAATATGTGTGTGCAGGCAGGTGTGCAATAAAGTTTTACTCTCAAGGTGTGTGTCTCCTGTTTTTATTTGGGTATTTTTTTTCCAGTAGAACTACAGGTACCAGCAGGCCCATTTTTCTCCCGCATGCTGGTACTTGTGGTTCTCCAAGTACCAGCTTGCGGGGTAGGCTTGCTGGGACTTGTAGTACTACTGGAAAAAACAATATTCTTTACATTTTCTCAAGGCTATCAGCCTCCCATCCGCAGCCCTTGGATGGGGGGGACAGCCTCGGGCTTCAACCCTGGCCCTTGGGTGGCCGGGGGGGACCCCTTGATTGAAGGGGTCCCCACTCCCCCAGGGTACCCCGGCCAGGGGTGACTAGTTGGATATTTAATGCCACGGCCGCAGGGCGCTGTATAAAAGTGACCCCCGGCTGTGGCATTATCTGTCCAGCTAGTGGAGCCCGATGCTGCTGTAAAAAATACGGGGGACCCCTACTCTTTTTGTCCCCCGTATTTTTTGCACCAGCACCAGGCGCAGAGCCCGGTGCTGGTTTTAAAAATACGGGGGATCCCCTGTCCATTTTTCCCCCGGATTTTTAGAACCAGGACCAGCTCGAAGAGCCCGAGGCTGGTTATGCTTTGGAGGGGGGACCCCACGCCATTTTTTCCCGTGTTTTTTCCGTTTTTAAAAAAACGGAACAAAATCCGTCAAATCGGCCGTTTTTCGTCAGCGGGACTGTCGAATCCATTTTTTTATTGCATATGGTCAATTTCGGCACCCACTTGCTGTCGAATTGTGTCGAATTGAAAAACGGCCGAAAACTTGCCGCGATTCGCCGCTAATTGCATATGCCCCATAGTGTCTCTGAGGGTTCCCCCAGGGGCACTTAATGTATTCTCCAAGCAAACTCTTGTTCCCTACATCAAAGGAAACCTGACAACTCTGGGCTGTATTGTAAACAAACTGTATCCCAGCAAAGTAATTAAATTTCAACAAGTTGTCAGCCCAATACATTTTCCACAATACAATGGGGGTAATTTAGAGTTGATCGCAGCAGCAAATTTGTTAGCAGTTGGGCAAAACCATGTGCACTGCAGGAGGGGGGTGGGTGGGGGGTATAACATGTGCAGAGAAAGTTAGATTTGGGTGGGGTGTGTTCAAACTGAAATCTAAATTACAGTGTAAAAATAAAGCAGCCAGTATTTACCCTGCACAGAAACAATATAACCCACCCAAATCTAAACATGTTATATCTGCCCCCCCCCCCCTGCAGTGCACATGGTTTTGCCCAGCTGCTAACTAATTTGCTGCTGCGATCAACTCTGAATTACCCTCAATATACTGTACAATGGGGCAGATGTATTAACCTGGAGAAGAGATAAAGTGATAAGTGGAAGGTGATAATGCAGCAGCCAGTCAGAATGGATTTGAAAAATGACAGAAGCTGACTGGCTGGTGCGTTATCACCTTGCACTTATCACTGCTTTGTCACTTCTTTATCCCTTCTCCAGGCTTAATACATCTGTCCCATTGATACATCACCCAATGTGAATAATACAATTTTTTAATCAAGCCCATTCCTATATAAAATTGGGTGTCCCCTACAATAGCGCCTAAAAATTTGTATGACCTCATGCTGCATGAGTATAGGTCCCCTGATGCATTGCATACATTTTGTGGGCATGACAGTAGTTATCATCACAATGGAGACTTGTCCAGCACTCCACGAGTTGCTGGACAGCCCCCAGCCTCTCCCGGCATAGTGTGCATGCCAACCATTATTAACTGTGATACCCAGATAGAGAGATAGGTATATAGAGAGATAGCTACAGTATAGATAGATACTATATATATATATATATATATATATATATATATATATATATATATATATATTATATACACACACACACACACACACACACACACAGTACAGTGCAAAAGTTTTAGGCAGGTGTGGAAAACATGCTGCAAAGTGAAACGCTTTCAAAAACAGACATATTAATAGTTTACTTTTAGCAATTATCAAAGTGAATGAACAGGAAAGAAATGTAAATCAAATCAATATTTGGTGTGACCACCCTTTGCCTTAATTCTTCTTGGTACACTTGAACAGTTCTTGAAGGAATTCGGCAGGAAGGTATCTTCTGTGGATGTAGGCTTGTTCAAATCCTTCTGTCTCTTCATGTATTCCCAGACTTGATGATGTTGACATCGGGATTCTGTGGGGGCCTTATCATCACTTTCAGGACTCCTTGTTCTTCTTTATGCTGAAGTAAAGTAGCTGAAGTAGTTCTTAATTATATTGGCTGTATGTTTGGGGTTGTTGTCCTGCTGCAGAATAAATTTGGAGCCAATCAGATGCCTCCTCGATGTTATTGCATGAGGGATAAGTACAGTACCTGCCAGTATTTCTTAGCATTGAAGCACAAAGAAACGGGCAACGCTGAAGAACAGAGATGCGGTGGTCAGCCAAATAAACTTAGTGGATCAGATGAAAGACACATCATGCTTACTTCCTTTTAAAATCTGAAGATGTCCAGCAGTGCTATCAGCTCAGAACTTGCAGAAACCAGTGGGACCCAGGTCTACTCATCTACTATTCTGGGAAGTCTGGTCATAAGTGTTTTTATGAAAGAATTGCAGCCAAAAAGCCATAACTTTGATGTAGAAACAAGGCCAAGCGACTCAACTATGCATGAAAACATAGGAACTGGTTTGAGGAAAAATGGCAGCAGGTGCTCTGGACTGATGAGCCAAAATGTAAAATATTTGGCTGTAACAGAAGGCAGTTCATTCATCGAAGGGCTAGAGAGCGGTACAATAATAATGAGTGTCTGCAGTCAATAGTGAAGCATGGTGAAGGTTCCTTGCAAGTTTTGTGCTGCATTTCAACAAATGGAGTTGGAGATTTGGTCAGGATTAATGGTGTCCTCATTACTAATAAATAAAGGCAGGTACTTATCCATCATGCAATACCATCAGGGAGGCATCTGGCTACAAATTTATTCTGCGGCAAGACAACAACCCCAAACATACAATCAATGTCATTAAGAACTATCTTCAGAATAAAGATCTCACTGATCCATACAAGCTTTTCAAAGCACACTGCTGAAGGGGACGTTTATTTGAAAAGTGCATTCTGAGCGGATTCACAGTTGTGTTTGCAGAAACTAATCTTGGTAAATATCCATGCTCTAATGGTGACTATGGAAAGTTCTTCCGAGTTTGGCCGATGATGTATCTATTTATTCGTACATGTATTCCAGCAAACACTGCCATGTTTTGCCTTTAATAAATTACCGAGACAGGAATTACGACTGTGTTTGCCAACTCGAATGAACATGGTGCTTAGTAAATTTACCCCTTGGTGTTCACAAAGGACACCTACAATGGTCCTCAGCTCCTCATAGAAAAATCCCAAACAGCCCTATCAATAACTGAGACCATCTCCCAAGCCACCCGCCAGCTTTTCTGGCTTTAATCACATGGAAAAATTCCCCAGGCAGGCTTTTATACCTTAGACTGCTCCCCCAGACTAACAGGTATGCAACACCCATTTTTTAGGGACTCTCCCATCTCAGAGTCCCTGGTTTGTACGGGCTGAATGATTGAGGGTCTGCCTTATCTATATGATAGTTTCTCTGTAATGATGAATCTTTGAAGAAATTGTTCCTCCTTGGGCACATGGGGACTTCAGTCAATATTCACTATTCACTATTCAGGTAGTTGATCACATGGTTGAGAAGATGCCAGTTTGCAAAGGAATATTAGAGTATATGGATGGAGTGCTTGTATATGTTAGGTAGTGTAGTAAAACCAATGCTGAAATATAAAAACAAAGTTAAAAAAGCTAGAAAAAACATTAACAGGTGCAAGGTGCCTCTTAGTTTAAAGCTCTTTTATGATTTCTTTGATTTTTTTGAAAGTCCTGGTATTGAAGTCAGAGTGTGCACATAGTGATGTTAATAGCGACACTATGAAAAGGGCCAAGGCGGGTGATCTAACTTTCCCTACCCAATCTCCAGTCCTCTGGTCGCAGTAGTGCGTGCAGCTCTCCTGCCGGCGTCTCCCTGCTGAGCCAGAAGTCTCTCAGTGTCCCTGCAGCCAGACCCACACGGTGTCCCTGCAGTCAGCTCCCAGTGTCCCTTCACACAGCTTACACAGCATCTCTCCATGCCGCCGCAGTGCCCCTTAAGCCAGACTTCCACAGTATCACTGCAGCCAGCCATCTTCAGTGTCCCACCAGTGCAGCCAGCCACCCAGAGTGTCCTAGTGCAGCTATGCCCGCAACAGTGCTCCAGTGCAGGTCCCCACAGTATCCCTCCATGCTCCTGCACTTACCTTCTTGTCTTCTGGCTGCCACCTGCGGCTCCTCTGCAGTCCTTCTTCTAGGGGCAGATCTACTATGAAACTAATTAAGTTTAAGGTCCCTAATCCCGGAAAGGCCCATTTTAACTCTTTTTTTTTATGTACTGTATGGCTATAGCTTGTCAACAATAACACCATGCCAACCAGGCTTCTAGTACAGTATAGCTGCTATTACAGTTTGGATGCGCGTCGCTTAGTTCCTGTGGGAGCTACTGAGAGTCCTAGTCTAGCTCCGTGATTTGCGCGTGAAACGTGTTTCCTTTTTAGACTTTAATTCCAGAAAGCCTGCAGAACTTCTTTTTGTGACATTCCCAGGTATGGTGGAACCTGAGAGTGCCCATCCTAGCAATGTAGTAGTCCAAGGAGGGTTCTAATAAAGACATTTTGCTGCCACTGAGCAGTGTGTGCTGTCAGGTGTTTATTGAAGGGGAGGGGGAGAGCTGTGAGCTGATTAATGCATTGGGGGGTGACTGTAAGGTGATTTTTTAAGAGGAGGAGAGCTGAGAGAGGTAGACATTAAAGTTGCCGATGGGAGGGTGCTGTAACCAGACATGCCCCATAGACTCTCGCCCTGTCACCCACCACATCTGCCCCGCAGACTCTCTCACCTCGTCACCCACCACATCTGCCCCTGCAGACTCTCTCACCGTGCCAAGTACCTGTCCTGTCCCTGCAGACACAGTCTGGTGGGAAAGGGCTCACTGTATGGCCCATTTTAAGCACTGCTCCCCACCACCCTGTTTTCACCATTTGGGCCTCGAGGTCCTTGCTGAATGTTCTCCTATTGTTGCTAGTTGCGAAGTAGTCCCCATAACAGTTCAAGCTTCAGGGCCCTAAAAATGCAGGTCCGCCACTGCCTTCTACCATAGGGTGCGGGTGGTGCGGCACCGCGTGACGTCATGACGTTATGCGCAGTGTGCCACAATAAACAAAACTTTATTGCACTGGCCACCGTCGCCAGAACCACTAGGCCTGGTACATCTGTACCCTTAGTCCACCCCAGTCGCTTGATCTGCTCCCAATCTGCCTTCTAAAGGAGTTCCTTACAGATTTTCTGGTTAATAAGTTACATGCTGTCAGCTGCACCAGGCTTCAAGGAAGAAATGCACTTAGGTCAATTATACAGGTAAGACACATATTCAATGCTCCAAATAAGTGACTTCCCTTGGTTTGTCAGCTTAATACCCCTGGTTCCTCTGTTGCACACTACTCCTATTACCACACTATAACCTTGGTCTTCAAGGCACACTAACTGCCCAGGATTTAAGTATAGCTATACTTGAGCACAGATGACTTAATTAGTACTAGCATAAGGGGAAGAGAAACGGGGGAAAGATGAGCACTAGAAAAATAAGTTTGTTTTGAATATATGTCAATGTATATAAATACACTACAACAATAGAATCTAATTTTGTTTTAGATAATTGTATCATGCGTGGAGTATGTATATACTGTAGTCACATGGAAAAGAGACAAAAGAACTCTCATTTTTCTGGGGCACTCTTGTTACAAAAAATAATACTTAACTGTTAATTTATCATTTTAAAATGTTTTGAGACAGACGCTTTACACAGACAAGGACAAACACATAGTGAGTTAGATAAGATACTGTTGGTAGCATATGAAATATTAGTTACCATATGCTGTATAAGAGCGATAATTCACAGTATCTTAACAGCAGTCATAGTAGTGGGGAGTAATCTCCCTTAATAGTACAGCATACTGTATGTTGCTGCATACCTCCCAACTGTCCCGATTTCGGCGGGACAGTCCCGTTTTTTATGGTCTGTCCCGCTGTCCCACCCACAGGTCGCAGTGTCCCGCGGGTGGGGGGGCAGTTGGGAGTCTGAGCAGAGCAGCGGTGAATAGATGCTGTGCGCATGCAGAGAGGGAGAGGGGGCATGACCAGCAGCTCTCACAGCGCTGTTCATGCCCCCATAATGATGAAATGGGGGCGTGGCTTGCGCTCGCGGCACTTGCCGTGAGGCCACGCCGCATTTCCGTTAGGCCTTCGGCGTGCGAAAGTGTCCCTCCTCGGATGAGAGAAAAGTTGGGAGGTATGTTGCGGTCAGGATTCTGTAACTTTGTCTGTCCCCGGAGGGGGCACTAGTGGGTCAGTGTAGGAGTGATAGAGGAAACGGGGAGACTGACGAAAAGTTCCGCGCATGTGCGCTTGGTATTTATTATCACACAGGGATAACGGATGACAGGAACAATGAATAATAACTTAATCCGATAAATGAATATTTCAAAAGTCACTGGTAACAAATGAGCAATGAAGATGAACTTGTAACTTGATATAAATGATAAGGCAATAATGAAATCAGATGCAGCAAACGAAACTCCGATATATAACAAATAGCAAAGCACACAGTCTCTGTAGAAGCACACGTCTTTAAGCCAAGCAAGGCCCTAGCAGGAGACAGTTCTAACACAGCAAGTTGTTAAGTGCTGAATGCAATGCACAATGCTAGATGCTGGTAATCAGGTCCACAGGCTGAGTAATGGAAGAACACCTGAAGAAAGTCTCTTACTGCAAGTTGTTGTGGCAAACTGTGGCTGGAGTTCATAGCAAACTGAAGACTGAAGACTGACAACAAGGAAACCACTGGAAACAGGAACACAGGAGCCAGGAGAACTTGTACACCGAATGTGACTCGTAGGTAAGCTGGAGTGGATGCTGGTACTTGTAGTTCCACAGGAACACTGGAACAGGGAAACAACTTGGAAATGCCAGAAATAGGAGATCGCTGGAAACAGGGGATTGCAGACTGGAACTGGAAACGGAACTGGAATGGAACTGCTGGAACCTGTAGTTCCACAGGTCCAATACACTGGGGAATCTCTGCAGACAGAGGACTGAAGACAGGAGACACCTATTCAAAGGATGTGACGCATTGTCCAAGGCGATAAGACTGAGCCAGGAACTGGAGCAGGCTTGCCTACCCTCCCGCATTTAGCGGGAGGCTCCCTTTTTTTAATTTACCCTCCCGCCGCCCCGCAAACCTTGCTTAGCCTCCCGATTTTTAACAGGTCCCTCTGTGAAAATATGGACTGCGCATGAGCGGGTCCAGAACGGCTGAGGGGCAGGGCCTGCATGAGAGCCGTCCTATAGGCAGTGTACCGATGGCTGAGTGACTGTCCTGCAGAGACAGTCAAACACTCTTAACTGCAGCCGTCATGGGTGCAGGACAGAAGCTTCACGCACAGACTGTATCCTGCCACAGCTTTGCCAGGTGAGCTTTGGTCCCAGCAGTGTGGGAACTATCAGCTGCTGCAGAACAGCAGTCTCAGTGCTGATCTCCCTGGCCGTATCTCCACTCACCCTTTCAAAGATGGTAAAAGGGATTTTTCCTGATACAGCTGCAGCAGCCATCCCACTGCCGAGGACCGGCCCTCTCCTGCGATCTTCCTCCTCACATCAGAGACAGGAACAGAATTCCCTGCTGCAGCAGGCAGCCAGAAGCAGAGGCCCCGCCCATCTCACTGGCCCCGCCACTAGAGCGATCCTCCTCCTCCTCTCAGAGACAGGAACAGAATTCCTGCTGCAGCAGGCAGCCAGAAGCAGAGGCCCCGCCCATCTCACTGGCCCCACCCCCAGCGATCTTCCTCCTCCCCTCAGAGACAGGAACAGATTTATTCCCTGCTACAGCTGCAGCAGGCAGCCAGAAGCCGAGACCCCGCCCATCTCATAGGCCCCCACCTCCTCCAGCCCCAGCTATGCAGATCCTGCACAGAGATACTACAGGTAAGAGCTCTCAGTACTTTCTATTTTCAAAGCTCTGCCACCAATATATTAGAGCATGACAAGCCTAGAAAATATAATATTGTCACTGAATGGGTCCAATATTTTTCTTTCAAAAATAACCTGACACCAGTGGTGCCGACAGTTCTGCCGCTCCCGGTAATGAGAGGGGACGTGGTAAATGGGGGAGGTGTGGTCAGACCCTGCTTTTTCAAAAATATATTTTAAAAAAAATTCTGTGTGGCGACGTAGTGGGCATGTGCTGCACAAGGTGGGAGCACCAGTGTCAGAATCAGTGGGTGGCGACGGCCAAGCGGGTGGTCAGGCGCGATTGCTCTTCTTCCTCTCATGCAGGGAGAGAGGACTGACTGCTGCTGCAGCCTCCTCCCCAGCACACAGCAGCCTGTGCAGTGCTGGGCTGGGGAGAGAGGCTGCTGCAGCAGCCGTCAGTCCCCTCTCCCTGCCCTACGTTCAGCTGTCAGCAAAGGGGGAGGGTAGCAGGACCCAGGCCCCTCCAACGAGCCCGGGTAAAAAGTACCCGCTCCCCCACCTCTCGGCGCCACTGCCTGACATAGGATGGAGCACTAAGTAACTCAAACAGCACATACCGGAAAGTGATTTACAGACCATGTACACAGGGCCGGAGTGATGTGCTCAGCAAGGGCAGCAATGCACTTTGCTGTAGAGGCATTCTCCCCACTCTGCTGCTATCCCAGGCTTGCCTACCCACCCCGTATTGAGCAGGAGGCTCCCAGTTTTTAATATAGCCTTCCACTGCCCCACAAATCTTACTTGTCCTCCCGGTTTGTCACTGTCCCCCATGAGAATCTGGACTGCACATGCGCAAGTCCGGAAATGCCGGAGGCGGTGCCTGTATGGGTGACATCATGACACATGACGTCATATTACTTAAAGGCCGATCACCGCAGGTTGTGGGTAGCGGTGGCCGCCTAGCAGTGCACGTTCAGAAAGGCACAACTCACAGTCACAGCCGTTGCCATCTCTAACTCCGCTCTGAGCCTCACTGCAGCAGCCTCATCAGCCAAAGCCACTCTGCCAGTCTCAGATGCCGCTAAGCTGCCTACATTGTCCCTGAGCACCAGCTTCAGACCCTACTACTGTCCAAGTGCAGCATCAGATCACTCTCAACTGCTCTCTCCTGCCGACCACTGCACTGCAAGCACTGTGAGATTAGCAGTAGCAGCAGAGTTAAGTCTAAATCCTATCTGGCTAAGCACCCCTGACATCACAAGCATGTGACACTCAGCAACAGGGGGAGGATCAAGGTCCAAACATGGGAGCCCAAATGCATTCATGTAGGCTTACTTCGCTCGCCACGCTTTGGGCACAGTGGCTCACTTTGCTCTCCACCTGGTTACCAAAGGCAATAGGTGGTGACGCGGATAGTGACAGTACTATCCAAACTTCCTTGCCCCTTCCACTGCCGGTGGGTGTCACGTGGTTGAGAAGCCAGAGGTACTTTAGCCCACTTGGATTTAGCAACAACGGTAGCAGCAGCTTGTATTCTTACACTAGCTTCCTGGGTCTGCATGCACCACTTTCAATCACTCTTTGCGGGAATCCACAGGTGCCATATAACCAGTCCTGGCAAAGTAGATCATCTGATCATTAACAGCATCAGGGCTTGGCTGTGCAGGTTAGCAGTTTATTTGTGTCCCATGACTAAACAGGGAGACTTGGCACACTGGTCAGAGGGGATGTAGTCCGCATTCCGACAGAATGCCAACAGTCACAATACTGACAGTGGCATCCGGACTGTCATAATCCTGACACATTCCACCAATAAGCATTAGGGTTAGGGTGAGGCTGCGGGAAGGGGAGGGATGGAATAGGGTTATGCTGTGGGAGGGTTAGGGTTAGGCTGCGGGAAGGGTGGATGGGAGGGTTAGGGGGTGGGAGGGGAGGGTTAGTGTTAGCACTAGGAGGAGGGTTAGGCTGTGGGAGGGGAGGGTTAGTGTTAGCACTAGGAGGAGGGTTAGTGTTAGCACTAGGAGGAGGGTTAGGCTGTGGGAGGGGAGGGTTAGTGTTAGCACTAGGAGGGTTAGGCTGTGGGAGGGGAGGGTTAGTGTTAGCACTAGGAGGAGGGTTAGGCTGTGGGAGGGGAGGTTTAGGCACTAGGAGGAGGGTTAGGCTGTGAGAGGGTTAGGGTTAGGTTAAGGCACTAGGAGGAGGCTTAGGCTGTGGGAGGGGAGGGTTAATGTTAGCACTAGGAGGAGGGTTAGGCTGTGGGAGGGGAGGGTTAATGTTAGCACTAGGAGGAGGGTTAGGCTGTGGGAGGGGAGGGTTAGGGTTAGGCTACGGGAAGGGTGGATGGGAGGGTTAGGCTGTGAGAGGGGAGGGCTAGGCACTAGGAAGAGGGTTATGCTGTGGGTGGAGGAGGTTAGAGTTAAGCTGCGAAAAGGGTGGATGGGAGGGGAGAGTTAGTGTTAGCACTAGGATGAGGGTTAGGCTGTGTGAGGGGAGGGTTAGGGTAAGGCACTAGGAGGAGGGTTATGCTGTGGGAGGGGAGGGTTAATGTCAGCACTAGGAGGAGGGTCAGGCTGTGGGACGGGAGAAGAGGGTTAAGGTTAGCACTGGGAGGAGGGTTAGGCTGTGGGAAAGGTGGATGGGAGGGTTAGGCTGTGGGAGAGGAGGGTTAGGGTTAGCACTGGGAGGAGGGTTAGGCTGTGGGAGGGTTAGGGTTAGGCTGTGGTAAAGGTGGATGGGAGGGTTAGGCTGTGGGAGAGGAGGGTTAGGGTTAGCACTAGGAGGAGGGTTAGGCACTAGGAAGAGGGTTAGGCTGTGAGAGGGGAAGGTTAGGGTTAGGCTGCGAGAAGGGTGGATGAGAGAGTAAGGCTGTGGGAGGGGAGGGTTAGGGTTAGGCTACGGGAAGGGTGGATGGGAGAGTTAGGCTGTGGGAGGGGATGGTTAGGGTTAGGCTGCAGGAAGGGAGGGTTAGGGGTAGGGTAAGGGTTACAGTACCAAAATGTGTAAGGATTATGACTGTCGGGATCCTCTACCCAACCTGGCCACAGCTTTTTAGACTATTGAAACTAATGTGCAGTGCTTTTAGCTAATTACTATCTTTAAGGAGAACTCTTCATTGGATTACAGGCCTCTTCTCTAATTGTTTACTGCACTCTTTCTTATATAGTCCTACTTACACGGTCTGTTGGTTGGACTTTCAAAGACGCTTTTTTTATTCAGTTAAACCTGAATAGATATTCTATATTTGTAGTGGTCACAAATGTGTAAGTTGGTTGCAACTATGTAGCATACAACTATTTTGATGGATGGGAATATGTTACATGTTACATTGTAACTTTTTCGATTTTTTTTATAGACTAATCTTGTTCAGGTACCAGCAGTTTACATCTGATTAATACATTTATGTTGTTTTTCTGTTTAAATAAATTGCTATATCTACTTAAATAATAGAGTTGAATTTAATTTTATTTAGTTTTTATGCAAATGTCGGTGCTGCTTAAATTGTTTGTTTTGTTGTTACCATTTATTGGGACTGGTATCCCTTTCAGCAGCTGCTGTATAAGCATATTTCCCAGTGCCAGCAATGTGGAAGGTTTGTGGGCAAGGTGAGGTCACTTAAATTAGTTTAAAAATTACCCTACACAACAAATGAGAATTTGCATATACGACTGTACAAATAACATTTATTCATTTTAAGTTGGGCCACTGTGAGATTGGCTTCCTTTGTACACTAACCCAAGACCCAAATGCTGACAGATGAAAGGAAAGAAACTGGGTGCCGAGTGTCACAGGCATTACCCAGAGAAAGCACTCACTGATAGCCATGGATTACTGTCAGTCACTGTCCTTTCAGAGTGCAGTTAATGCCTGTGACACTCCGCACCCAGTCCCTTTCTCCTGCCCAACCACCATGGACCGTATGATGCATTTCTGGTTTACTTAATTCCCTTCCATTCTAACAGACCACCGTGTGGGGAGAAGAGGCCACCACTACAGCTGACACTGACACTGCCATAAAGCACACTAGCCTCCGCTTAGGCTACACACTAGAACAGAGGTTCTCAAACTCGGTCCTCGGGGGCACACACAGTGCATGTTTTGCAGGTAACCCAGCAGGTGCACAGGTGTATTAATTACTCACTGACACATTTTAAAAGGTCCACAGGTGGAGCTAATTATTTCACTTGCGATTCTGTGAGGAGACCTGCAAAACATGCACTGTGTGTGCCCCCGAGGACCGAGTTTGAGAACCTCTGCACTAGAAGATATGAAATAATTCCAGGCACACAGCAATCCACACAGATACTAAACTCAGCAGCTCTGCTGCAGGACACACCCCTGAGTGGCAATAGATACGCCCATAGGTGGATCTAGACACGCCCTTTGGGTTGTACATGATACACCCCCTCAACAGCACGCTACACATTCTGCTACCACTTGCAATCTCCCTGAAACTAGTTTTCAAAAGTAGGCAAGTATGAACTGGAGTTTATACCCCTTGGTCTGTGATGATTGGATGTTGCATCTCTGTGAGAACACCCCCCGCTGGATTGGGTGTTCAGATCAGCTGTGAGTTAGCTGAAGCTAATGATTCATCAGGAAGTAATTCTGCAATGCACTGCTGACTGCTGGCTGGGCTCAGTAGTGCACCGGGAGTAAATGCTGTTAACTAGAAGCACTGTGTACTCCAGGCTGCAGTAGACTGAAAACTGGAACTGGAACTGAACTGCTGGAACCTGTAGTTCCACAGTAAGTGATGCGATGGAGAATGCAGATTCATGTTAATGCCGGAATGTATATATTTCGATCATCAGTTTATAACATAGGCTAGATGAATAGTCCAACATTATAGGGAACAAACGGCATGTAAAAGATTGCTTAATTAGTACCTCCATTAATTTGATTTAACCATCTGTGCTCAAGCATGGATATCACAAACACCTGGACTGTTAGTGAGGACAAAGTGTAGGATCTTCCCCAATACTACGCTGTATATACTAGGCTATGACGTAATGGACTTGTGATGCTATACAGAGCCGGCCCTAACCAATATGATGCCCTAGGCAAGATTTGGGCTGGTGCCCCCTAGCACCACCGCTGGTTCCGCCTCTGACCTTGCACCTCTTTCCCAGCACCATCACCCCTCACCCATAGCAGTCATTATTTTGGTGTTTGAAGCCCCTATATTTTAAATAGGAACATTTCGCACATTTGGTGCTCAGCCCAAAAAGGGGTGTGTTTTTGCTGGCAAGGGGCATGGCCACACAATAGTAACCCCAATTCCAATTACACCACACAGTACTGCAACTTTATTCACATTTGATCATGTGATAGTGTCCATAATTCATATTACATCCCACAGTAGTATCACTTTACCTTATAAACGTTACTCCTCACAGTAGAGCCCCTTATTCACATTACATCACCCTGAATTGCTCCTTATTCACATTACACCACACCCTATTGCTCTTTATTCACATTAGATGACACAGTAGTGCCCTTTCTATACGCAACACCACATGGTAGAGCACCTTATACACATAATGCCACAGAGTAATGCCCCTTACACATATGAGACACATTATTAATGTCCTTATAAACATAATGCGCCTTACACATTATGACAACCTTTATTAATGCCCTTTTACACATAATGTCCCTTACACATATGCCGCACATTATTAATGCCCTTATACACATAATGACACACATAGTGCCCCCTACACATTTGCTGCACATTATTAGTGCCCCTATACACATAATGACACACATACAGTAGTACCCTGTCACACATATGCTGCACATTATTAATGCCCTTATACACATAATAACACACATAGTGCCCCTTACACATATGTTGCACGGTATTAATGCATTTTTACATGACACACATAATGCTCCTTACACATATTCCGAACACTACTGCACAACCAACCCACTCACATGCACACAGCAATCACACTGCCACTAACACTGTGACCTCTGCCTCTGCTTGGATATTTATGTGTCCTCATAAATCTTGCCTCAATGCTGACATTGGGCACATTTTTTTTATGAAAATGCATCTTAATTGCATTGCTATGTGGCTAGGATGCACAAGCAGCTTCTGCTGATTAAGATTATATGTAGCATGCCTATATACTGTGTGAGACTGTGGCTGTATCTGCATATGAAATGCTACACACAGAATATAGGCATGATGCATATCATTTTAATCAGCAGAAGCTGCTGATGCCCCTAGGCATATCAAATGCCCTAGGCAATTGCCTAGTTTGCCTATGCCTATGGCCGGCTCTGATGCTATAGCAGGGAAACACGAATTATGAGTTCCTCAAGTAGCCATCAGAAGAAAACAGGCTTAAGGAGTACTAGAGTTTTCCCTAACAACCCCTTTAGAGTAATAATTCCCAGCAAACCCTGACATGCCTAAACTTTTTGGTACTATAAGCATTAGCATGCCCAGGCATCCATGACCCATTGGGATCTACTGTATAGTGCTCTTATGAAAAATACAGTAAAATAAACACATATCACCTTACTTTATTAAAAGTAAAAAATCCCCCACACACCCTCATTCACCACCTCATTGCTCACATAAATCCTGGGATAGGGTTCTTTTATTTCCTCCAGCTTGGCTGTCCACTGGAAAAAACAACATGTTAAGCTATGATGACATGCTCATTACCCAGAATGTGGGAATGCCGCTTTGTATGTCTTAGTACAACTAATTGCAATGAGCTATGCTGTATCACTGCAGTTTATTGATAACAATTAGGGCATCACAATGAAAATAGTGGGATATCCTTCTACCTGTTCCCATTCCTTAAGGTGATCCCCTTTCAATGGCAGATTTATTGCCAATGCAAATTATTAGCCGACTCTTCACTAAGCAGAAACAACAATCAATTGACACCGAATTGGAATATGGCACACAATATGTGGTCTCATGTACATTGCAATAGTCACAGAATTTCACGACAGAGGATATTAAAAATAGTTTGACATATAGTTCTCTGTCTCTCACAGCCACACACTAATACCAGCAGCTGACCATTCCTCTTCCTGTGACAAAAGCTCATTGCAAGGAGTTTGATAAATGGGTTTCTCCGTTTGAGATATTGGAGTAATAAGAGAAGGATCCTCAGCACAGCATGTGCTTAACCTGCTCACTGCTGGATGGGAGTTTATCAAGAGTCTTGCAAACAGTAATGGAACCAACTGAATGTATATCCTGCTTGCATAGTGTGTCTCGTTTGAACTCACACTGGACATGCTCAGAAATTCCGTGCATACAAGAAAGCAGAGTGAAACATATACTGATGGCAACTATATTTATGTAACACCCCAGGGTTGGCGGGTATGTCTAAGTGGTTGAGAGAGGCATCACAGGGGTTGGGTTGCTATATGACAGGAGCAGGGGCAGATTGGAATGGAAAACCAGCCCAGGAAATTTATGGAAGCAGCCCTAATGGAGATGTGGTCTGATGAGGGGGTGTGGTCTGTTTAGGGGGACGGGATCCCTCCTTATAGAGCCTGATTGTATGCAAAGGCGGCTTTCCTTGCAGCTTTGCTGCCGCTGTGTCTGAGACCAAGGGCAGATTGGGAGCTAAAAGTAGCCCTGTACTATTTTGTAGAAGTGGCCCGACTTGGGCAGGCAGCACAAGAGGGGGACGGGGGACAACATACAGTGTAGCCATGATAGTATCACTGGATGGCAGAGTTGCTGTACTGCACAGACGGAATAACAGAATGAATGGGGACAATGCAGTGTACTGAGTGCGGTGGGCTGCCTGTCATGTGTGGGCTGGGGCCACATGACAATACACAAAACAGGCCCCACAGACACATCGGCCTACCAGGATTCTTCATGGGGAGTCCTATGGCCAATCCGACCCTGGACAGGAGTAAGTCAGCAATTTCCACAGGATGTCTTTTTATTGAGCCGCAATGAACTCTGAATTGAGGATGATAATTGGTTATTTGGCAAAAAAATATTAGATAATCACAAGAAGAACAGGGCAAAATAAGAGATAAAGAGATGACAATTGACTACAATTCACATCACATTGGATCATTCAAGAATGCAAAAGACAATCAAATCACAGATATTTGCGTATAACAATAATAAACTATAATGTGATGAGAAGAGTAATGGAAAATACAATTTCACAATAACAGTTGCCAAATTCCTAGCTTTTCCTTACCAAGTTGTTCTAATCTTCACAAGCCAATAACATTGGAGCTCTCTTTAAATCCTGTAGTGCCACAGTTTTTCAATGGGGAAATGGCACATGTGGAAACAAGTAATCCTGGTTTAGTAAGAATGTCACTTAAGGCCAGTACTGACGGGAGAAATGTGTGCTGAGCGATCTTAACACAGACCGCTCAGCACACATCTCTCCCCCCTCTCAGCACAACGCAATGTGTGCTGAGCTAGGGGGCGGGGACGGGGGACCGCTCACTTCACACAGCGCTGAAGTGAGCAGTCCGCTAGATTGAGCCTGTATGCAAGCTCAATCTAGCACCGGCGATAGTGATGCACGGGGGCGCGCATCTCTATCGCTGGGGTGCATACACACGACAGATTTGTGCTTAAAATCTAAGCAATCTAGTCAGATTGCTTAGATTTTAAACACGGATCTCTCCGTGTGTACCCCCCTTTAGTCTATTTAAAGAGGATGAAGAGAGCAAAGGTATTGTAGTGTCTCTCAGCAAATACAGTTTATTTAGCAATAAGAACTTCTTGGGCAAATAAACTCAGTCCTTTCCAGATAAAGTAACTCAATTTGACTTGATTAAATTACTCTTTCCCTTCCAGGATCACTAAATATCTGTCAACAATACTTAAACAGGGAGTGTTTGTCTTAGCTGTACTCAAACTGGGGCTTCTTGGTAGAATATGGTGTTGTAAGGCCAGGGGGCGCTTTAAGAGATGAGGAGGCCCGTGTTCAGCCTCCTCTGTTTGGGCCCCCTCCTCTCTGCCCAGAGCCCTAGAGGGCTCAGACTCTACTGTGCATGCGCAGATCTCCGGGAAAATGGCACAGCGCCCATTTTCCCTGAGATTTCTCTACTGCACATGCGCAGAACCCCATGAAAATGGCCGCTAAGCCATTTTTCACGGTGTTCTAACAGTGCTGCGGATGCCGGCGCTGTACCTCAGAGGGGTAAGTATTTTAAAAATGGGTGCACCGCACACACTGCACCCATTATAGAAACGCCAGTGTGTAAGTCTGTATTACGCAGCTTGTTCCATTTATAATGTGCAGCATGAGGCAAATGGTTACTTGGGCTCGACACTTGTTGTGCCTGCTGTTCATGACAATAACAATCTCTGCGTACTCACTCAGAACTTCTATCACAGAAGCTAGCTCGATCTGTCTCAGCGGTTCCTTGCTGCACAAGATGGCCGCAGCATACGCGCCTTACAGTAGGCCTGGTGGTGTCCGGTCTCCGGTTGTGACACGTCTCAATCATTCACCCGGCTCTCTGCTTCCCGGTAGATCAACCAATCAGATCAATCACATGTAGCATGAGTGCATCAGATATATCTGATGCGATCTGTTGGCACATGATAGATCGCATCAGAGATATCCGTAGTGAATCTCTGGAAAATTAAGCCCAGGATCAGATCCGATTCCCGGGAAGCTGTCAGGAGAGTTCAAGAGAAATCGGATGTGACATGCAGCTCAGACAAGTCGGCCTAGCGGATGGGGGCCTTAATAACTTTCTTGTGCATTTTTCTTTGAGTAAAGTAGGTGAGATTCACTTCCAGCTCTGCATCAGCCCCATTCAGTTCTGTGGGGCTTGATTTGTCAGGCGATTGTTTGGAATTTAGTTTTGACTCATCTTTGTATGTAGACAGAGAAATATAAGAGGCTCCATCATCTTGTTAATATAATTTCACATTTTCTTCTGAAGAAAGTAAAAAGTTAAATGATGATATTTGTTTACTGAAAAATGTGTCCTTTGCTTTTAAAACCAGTTTAATTCATAGATGTAATCTGTTGTAAACCAGTTCCCATCATTTTGGCCCCCGTAGCTAACCTCATCTGAAGATGGTGTTAACAGTTGTAGCTTAAACGCACCAGGAGAGGGGCCATAGGATCCCTTTCTGACATTCACCACTTAAGCATGCGCAGTCAGCAGATTGCACATGCGTACTACCATGGCGGCCCCATATAAATTAGTAAAGTGATCGCTAATATACACCCCTGTCCATAATAGTTGTGCAAAAGAGATTCACTTACCAAGCCAGATTGAATATATCCTGTTTAACAAAGGTATAAAAGTACATATTTACTGTTAGTCTGATAAGACATGTCGGAAAATTGTTACTATGTGTTCTGAAAGATGAATAACCATTATCATCCAATATTATATGAGGAAGATTCCTATTTAAAATGTACTTTTACTGTTGAATTGGTTTCTGACAATAGTTTGATCAGTTGGAAAATCAGTTGGAAAAAGAAAAAAAACTGTATCACCCGGCACAGGTGTTTTGCTTGGGCTGCCGTGTGTGCATTGTCAGCCCGACTGCCGTGCACAGCGGCCATTATGAAAAGAGGGTTCCTAGGGAAACCTACCGGAACTACAGCCCTGATTTTTGTTTCCCATAGGCTACAATGAGCTACCTGAAGATGGTGATAGCTGCGAGGGAGGGCCAATATCAGGAATGGCAGAAGCAGTTTCTCCATCTGACCATGGCCTCCTATGCCTGTGGTTGTGTGTCTGGGAAAGCAGCCACTTGTATTGACACATCCACAATACTCACATAACACTCCCACTGAAAGGACCATTTTTACTTGCATTACTAGCCACCTCCCAGGGACACCACTTTCAGGACCAGATTAAGGGCCACACGGGATTGGGAATGAAAATGTTCAAGGGCCTATACTGAAAAGGGGAGAAGCTGTGGCCAGCACTGTGTAGGCATTTACACCCCATACACTATTAGCCCTACTATCAATGTAAATACATTAAGTAAAAAAATTGCATCATTTTGTGAAAAAACTAGAAATACAATTTTAATACTTCTGATTTATGACTGACTGTGGCCAGCTGGTA
Source organism: Pseudophryne corroboree (assembly GCF_028390025.1). NCBI lineage: Eukaryota > Metazoa > Chordata > Amphibia > Anura > Myobatrachidae > Pseudophryne > Pseudophryne corroboree. Next base: position 600,516,376 of record NC_086444.1, read on the forward strand.
GCTGGTGATTATGCTGTCATGATGATGGGCCTATATTTATGTGGAGGCCTGGAGCTGTAGCTCCATCTGCCCCATTATTGATCTGACCTGGCCACATTTCTGATACTATCTGCCCCAATCACAAGAGCCCCTTGATGTGTACGCTTGTTGTAACGCATGCACAATAGGGGTTTTTCCCAATTTTTCCACATATACACAGTTGCAAACAATCTATCAATGATATGAACATTGGCCTTGCATGTGGCTTGCGTGTGACTCAGCAACAGTCCCTTAATGCACTAAATAAACTCACAAGCCTTTCTTAAAGCATATTTCTTGTTGACAGTTTTAACCCTTAAATAACTATGGGGAAGAGTCACAGGATGGAATGCATCAAGCATGACATTTTGCATGCGATGCATCCTGCCACTGATCACATGCATAGCATCATTTGCCGTATGCTTGTACAATAAAATAGCAAAGGACAACTCTCCTGATAAGAGATGTCCTTTGCGATATAAAACAACCTGCTGGGGACACTGGGAGGGATCCAATTGGATCCCTGTCAGCAGGGCCGGTGCTAGGGTGTTCGGCGCCCTCCTGCAAAATATAAATTTGCACCCTCCCATACTTTACATGCAGGGTCGGGGGGTTACCATGGCCTCTTGGGCCCCTGAGCTGCAGGAGATCCGTGCAAGCCTGTGGATGTGAACTCTCTGCCCACACACACTCTGTGCAGCGCTAGTTACGGCTCTGCACACAGACAGTGTCGTAACTAGACATTTTACCGCTGTGTGCAAGAGAGGGCATCACCCCCCCCCCCGTATGTAAAATAGGGGCAGTGCGCGCCGCAGGCACGCACAAAAAATATAGGGGCGTGGCTTTGTGGGGAAGGGGTGTGGCCACAAAATAATACCAAGTCATATTATATAGTATAGTAGTCTCCATTATTCAAACTACGCCACACAGTAGCGCCACTACACCAGGTAGAGCCCCTTTTACACATTACGACCAACAGATTCCCCTTTTTACACATTATGTCAGACAGCGTCCCCCTTTTTACACATTATGGCAGACAGCGTCCCCCTTTTTACACATTACGGCACACAGTGTCCCCTTTTTACACATTACGGCAGACAGCGTCCCCCTTTTTACACAATACGGCAGCCAGCGTCCATCTTTTTACCCATTATGACAGACAGCGTCCCCTTTTTACACATTACGGCAGACAGCGTCCCCCTTTTTACACATTACGGCGGACAGCGTCCCCCTTTTTACACATTACGGCAGACAGCGTCCCCTTTTTACACATTATGCGGACAGCGTCCCCTTTTTACACATTACGGCAGACAGCGTCTCCCTTTTTTACACATTACGGCAGACAGCGTCCCCTTTTTACACATTACGGCGGACAGAGTCCCCTGTTTACCCATTACGGCGGACAGCGCCCCCCTTTTTACACATTACGGCAGCCAGCGTCCCCCTTTTTACACATTACGGCAGACAGCGTCCCCTTTTTACACATTACGGCGGACAGCGTCCCCTTTTTACACATTACGGCAGACAGCGTCCCCTTTTTTACACATTACGGCAGACAGCGTCCCCTTTTTACACATTATGGCGGACAGAGTCCCCTGTTTACCCATTACGGCGGACAGCGCCCCCCTTTTTACACATTACGGCAGCCAGCATCCCCCTTTTTACACATTACGGCAGACAGCGTCCCCTTTTTACACATTACGGCAGCCAGCGTCCCCCTATTTACACATTACGGCAGCCAGCGTCCCCCTATTTACACATTACGGCAGCCAGCATCCCCCTTTTTGTACATTACGACAGACAGCGTCCCACTTTTTACACATTATGGCAGACAGCGTCCCCCTTTTTACACATTACGGCAGACAGCCCTTTTTAAGTACAAACACACACACATACACACACATACACACACACACACACACACACACACACTTTCTCTCTCACACTCTTTTTACATCCCCTTACCACAATCTTGCTGGCCAGATCTTCCACAGTCTGCTAGCCTGGTCCTGTGTAGCCACGCCCCCTTGATCAGTGTAGCTCCGCCCCTTAGTCCATGTAGCTCCACCCCCTTTCATCAGAACGAAAACTGACACTCCTCTCACTGTCACAGGGGAGAGAGGAGAAGGAGTCATGCTGCCGGCGCTGCTGCGGCTGCCTGTCAGTGTGACAGGGCAGGCGTAGCAGCCAGCAGCAGGGGGGACAGGACGGCGCTTCAGCAGGGATGCAGAGCAGTGAAGGCGCATCTCCAGCCCGGCGCCTACCTGCACTGCATCCCTTTGCTGAGTGGGTGGCGCCGGGCCTGCCTGTCAGTGAACAATGCAGAGAGAAACCCAAGGCTTCTATTAGAAAATGCCATCTATAGATGCCACTGCCTGTATGGTCCAATCTCTGAAAAGTTTCACTTTCCGGATCTTGGTGCATATGGGGAATGCGGTCAAACCTCAGAAAACTGCATTTTTGTCATTAATACATCTCGCCCACTGTGTTAACAGTTTGACTGTTGGATGGCGAGGTGTTGAATTATACTCCAAAATTTCTCTGACGTCCTAGTGGATGCTGGGAACTCCGTAAGGACCATGGGGAATAGCGGCTCCGCAGGAGACTGGGCACAACTAAGAAAGATTTAGGACTACCTGGTGTGCACTGGCTCCTCCCTCTATGCCCCTCCTCCAGACCTCAGTTAGAATTTTGTGCCCGGCCGAGCTGGATGCACACTAGGGGCTCTCCTGAGCTTCTAGAAAAGAAAGTATAAATTAGGTTTTTTATTTTCAGTGAGATCTGCTGGCAACAGACTCACTGCTACGAGGGACTGAGGGGAGAAGAAGCGAATCTACCTGCTTGCAGCTAGCTTGGGCTTCTTAGGCTACTGGACACCATTAGCTCCAGAGGGATCGAACACAGGCCCAGCCTCGGTCGTCCGGTCCCGGAGCCGCGCCGCCGTCCCCCTTGCAGAGCCAGAAGCTAGAAGACGTTCCTGGAAATCGGCGGCAGAAGACTTCGGTCTTCATTAAGGTAGCGCACAGCACTGCAGCTGTGCGCCATTGCTCCCCATGCACACCACACACTCCGGTCACTGATGGGTGCAGGGCGCTGGGGGGGGGGGGGGGCGCCCTGGGCTGCAATAAGAGTACCTTACTTGGCAAATTACCACATAATATAGTCATTAAGACTATATATGTGTAAAATCCCCTGCCTTAACTTTCCATAAAAAAGCGGGAGAAGTCAGCCGAAAAATGGGCGGAGCTATCTCCCTCAGCACACTGGCACCATTTTCCCTCACAGCTCCGCTGGATGGACGCTCCCCAGGCTCTCCCCTGCAGTTTCCAGACTCCATAGGGTAAAAAAGAGAGGGGAGGCACTAAATTTAGGCGCAATCTGTGTAATATTAGCAGCTATAGGGGAAAAATCACTGTGTGTAGTGTGAATCGCTGCATTATATAGCGCTCTGGTGTGTGCTGGCATACTCTCTCTCTGTCTCCCCAAAGGACTTTGTGGGGTCCTGTCCTCAGTCAGAGCATTCCCTGTGTGTGTGCGGTGTGTCGGTACGGCTGTGTCGACATGTTTGACGAGGAGGCTTATGTGGAGGCGGAGCAGGTGCCGATAAATGTGATGTCACCCCCTGCGGGGTCGACACCTGAATGGATGGACATGTGGAAGGAATTACGTGACAGTGTCAACTCCTTACATAAAAGGTTTGACGACATAACAGATGTGGGACAGCTGACTTCTCAGCTCGTGCCTGCCCAGGCGTCTCAAAAGCCATCAGGGGCTCTAAAACGCCCGCTACCTCAGATGGCAGACACAGCTGTCGACACGGATACTGACTCCAGTGTCGACGATGATGAGACTAGTGTACATTCCAATAGAGCCACCTGTTACATGATTACGGCAATGAAAAATGTGTTGCACATTTCTGATATTACCCCAGGTACCACAAAAAAGGGTATTATGTTTGGGGAGAAAAAACTACCAGTGGTTTTTCCCCCTTCGGATGAATTAAATGAAGTATGTGAAGAAGCGTGGGCTTACCCCGATAAGAAACTGGTAATTTCTAAAAAGTTACTAATGGCGTACCCTTTCCCGCCAGAGGATAGGTCACGTTGGGAGACATCCCCTAGGGTGGATAAAGTGCTCACACGCCTGTCAAAGAAGGTGGCACTACCGTCTCCGGACACGGCCGCCCTAAAGGAACCTGCTGATAGGAAGCAGGAGGCTATCCTGAAGTCTGTATATACACACTCAGGAATTATACTGAGACCGGCTATTGCTTCAGCATGGATGTGCAGTGCTGCAGCTGCGTGGTCAGATTCCCTGTCGGAAAACATTGATACCCTAGACAGGGACACTATATTGCTAACCGTAGAGCATATTAAAGACGCTGTCTTATACATGAGAGATGCACAGAGGGATATTTGCCGGCTGGCATCTAAAATAAACGCAATGTCCATTTCTGCCAGGAGAGGATTGTGGACTCGGCAATGGACAGGAGATGCAGATTCTAAAAGGCACATGGAAGTTTTGCCTTACAAGGGTAAGGAGTTGTTTGGGGATGGTCTCTCGGACCTCGTTTCCACAGCAACAGCTGGGAAGTCTGCATTTTTACCCCATGTTCCCTCACAGCCAAAGAAAGCACCGTATTATCAGGTACAGTCCTTTCGGCCCCAGAAAGGCAAGCGGGTTAGAGGCGCGTCCTTTCTGCCCAGAGGCAGAGGTAGAGGGAAAAAGCTGCAACATACAGCCAGTTCCCAGGAACAAAAGTCCTCCCCCGCTTCCTCTAAGTCCACCGCATGACGCTGGGGCTCCACAGGCGGAGCCAGGTACGGTGGGGGCCCATCTCAAGAACTTCAGCAACCAGTGGGCTCGTTCACGGGTGGATCCCTGGATTCTACAGGTAGTATCTCAGGGTACAAGCTGGAATTCGAGACGTCTCCCCCTCGCCGTTTCCTCAAATCTGCCTTGCCGACAGCTCCCCCGGACAGGGAGGCAGTGCTGGAGGCGATTCACAAGCTGTATTCTCAGCAGGTGATAATCAAGGTACCCCTCCTTCAACAAGGACGGGGTTACTATTCCACAATGTTTGTGGTACCGAAACCGGACGGTTCGGTGAGACCCATTTTAAATTTAAAATCTTTGAACACTTATATAAGAAGGTTCAAGTTCAAGATGGAATCGCTCAGAGCGGTGATTGCAAGCCTGGACGAGGGGGATTACATGGTGTCACTGGACATCAAGGATGCTTACCTGCATGTCCCCATTTACCCTCCTCACCTGGAGTACCTCAGATTTGTGGTACGGGACTGTTATTACCAATTCCAGACGTTGCCGTTTGGTCTGTCCACGGCACCGAGGGTATTTACCAAGGTAATGGCCGAAATGATGATACTCCTTCGGAAAAAGGGTGTTTTAATTATCCCATTGATAAAGCTAACTATTTATCTTATAACATTCACTATAAATGGGTAAGAGACTCAGTACGCAATTGGCGTGTGGGGTACCGTAAGGGTACGCACTTAGCGTAGCATACGCTCGGCCGTGATCGAGACGCACATGCGACACGCTCGCTCACAGCTTAATGCGTGGTGTCGAGCACGCTATAGGCGGCCGACTACCGTAATGCTACGCTACCAGCGTAGCGGACGCTCGAGTCCACGAGGAGAACACGAGCGGCGCAGACGCTCACGGGATGACAATCAGTAAACCTTGAATGTAACACACAGAAAGGAAACTCTTATACTGTAAACCTTGTACTGAAATACTGTAGCGATGTAACGCTGCTTCACCTTGTTAATGCTAAAGCTGCTTGAGCGTTTGAGACGCTCCTATTACCCTCTGCAATATAATAAACACACGATACCTTGCTAAGGTTCCAACACCTTTACTAACAAGCTTTTAGTTATATCGAAAAGGGGAAACAGTTTACAAGTCATACACTACAAGCTAACATATCATTCTAACAGAATATCTAGACAGAAATATACAATAGCGTCACAATCCTATACTATAACAGAGAGAGAGAGAGAGTATGGCCAATACAAACATAGAACAAGTTGGTTACAGAGAATAACTTACACACACTGGGGAATGATCGCTGCGCAGCTCTGGTACCAGCTCCGAGTTAGTCAAGATGAAAACCGTTTGTGGAGAAAAGACTGGGCTGGCCAGGCTGGCTGTCCTTATATACACTGCGTACAGTACACTACAAAGGGACCTATAATCTCATTGTTCATTGGACACAGGAATGTCTCCTCGCATCATAACAAAAGGTCATAGGTTAGTTTGAACAGGTGGGCTGTGACTATATCAAACTCTGCTCAGGTGGGAGGGAATTTGAAGATTCCCGCCGCATGGGTAATGAATCGCAAATATAGTAAATGCCTAGAAAATACTAATGGCCATAACTATACGCAGGAGCGATTAATCTTTACCTAACCAGCACCGGATTGTTTCTAATAAAATGTTCTTTAGTTAGGTACCAGACACAGCTGCTCAAACCCTGTCTGACCCTTCGTACCATGCACAGAGGAATTCCTCTGTCCAGCGACCCTTTACATTAAACAAACTTACAGTCATTATTAAGGGGAACATTATCTATAAAACATACTATTTGGTTTTATTATTTAATGATTGAGTCGCCCGCTAGACGCACATGAACTCTACCGTAAATGCACATACCACGCGCTCGAGCGCATGGCCGAGGAGGCGCCATCACGCAGCTGCGAGTATTCGTACGCACGGGAGAGAATGTGCACGTGCAGCAGGCACGCGCATGGGGTGGATATATGGCAACGTGTTGCATGATATTTTTTCGACTTTGACAGTCCACCCTTTGGCAGTCATCAATAACTGCCACTTCCTAAAACAGTTAAAAAAAAAGAAAAATATATGTCATAATGTAAATACCATTTTATGATTGGGTAAAGGGAGGAGAGGAGCAGGTGGGAAAAAGGTATGACCTAGTGAGATAGTAGAAGCATGTGTGTATGAATCCATGTTTGCGGGGTCATGTATCATCGTGCCGTACGTGTTTTAAATCAAGCTTCGAGGTATTGCGAAGTATACATTTGAATTCCTTCTTATCCCGTATTACGGGTCTGTAGATGGGCTGTCAAACTTTACCGAGCTCTTTTCGGCTTTTGGTTGCAACAAATGGGGGAGCACATTTAGTTGATGATACATGAATGGGGGGGATATGTGAGTGCTGATATCTGTGTCTATATTCCCTATCGACTATGTGTGTCATTACCTGAAGGTTGTAGAAATGAAGATAAGAAGCCATTATTATAAATGCAGTCGTAAACTATGTGAGTTTAATATGCATTCGCCGATTGAGGTCTTGTCTGAAGTCTTGTCTTGATGTACATGTTGTCTGATGTCTCTCGGTGCTTTCGCTATAAATAACGAGCAAAAGTTGTTCCATTGTCCATAAAGTTACAGTCTCTAAAGTGTTGGGCTATCGTAAAAGTTAAAGTCACTAGGGAAATTGGGGTTTGTAGCATAGTTCATCAATGGTCTGTATAAAAGAGGTTGTCAAATTCTTCTTCCAAGCGGATGTCTTTGTACCTTGGAGGAAAACAAAGGAGAAACGGGTGAAAGAAACGGACCGTGGAATCACATTTTTATCACAACATTGTCTCTATCGTTGGGTCATAAATCAGATTAGTTGTTGTTAGTACAGTGTTCTCGCTCCTCAGACTCATCACCCTGGTACTACGTTTACACTTCGCTAAATCCCGAACGCATCTAAATATCAGGCCAACCAATATGACGACTCCCAGAATACACAAAAGAAATTTCCCTACATCCATAATAATACCTTGGGCCCATTCTCCTAAGCCCGAGAACCAATTTCGTGGGTTCAACCATGACACCCAACTGGTCAGCTCATTACCCACAGCAGCGAGTGTGAGATTGTGTTTCCTTCGAAACTCCCACTTTCCATCTTTTGGTCTATGACCTCGGCTGGGTCCTCCGTGCTGTTTGTAATGTACGTGCAGCACTTTATTCTATATTGAGTTGCTAGGGTAACGCAATACCCGCCTGTCACAGCTGTGAGGTAATTGAGAATCATCCTATGCTGAACCAGTTCTGTTTTGTAGGCTTGTAACTCTTTCCCAGTGTACCTGAATGTGTCCTCATACATTTCGGTGATATTGTCTAATAAATTTGCAAGCGCAGATATATATTTATAATTTATCACTCCTCTGGCGGTACGAGTGATATCTAACGCGAGTAGGCATTGAATCCCGGTGGATTCATGGATCAGATCAGAGGCTGAATGCTCTGTCCTCTCTATCAGGTGCCGTTTAACGACGTGCTCGTAATGAGTGTGAGTATAAGGAGCTTGGGCTCTGCGGTGAATATCTTTCATTTTGTTATGGGTTACAGTCATTACTTCAGGCAGTACTTTTCCAATATAGCACAATCCCTCTGAGTTTGGGGCAAGCCATTTATACGCCTTCCTCCCGCATATGAAATATGCATCATAGGGGAGAACATATGGGACGGAGTATGACATTATCATGTTACAAATTTTCCATGTGAAATCTCCTAACCCTAATTCTCCCATCTGTTTAGTACACGTATCAGTTTGTACGATCTGTGCACAGTATCCTGGTGATACTTCTCCAACTCGCATGGTCCTACTTCCTAGAGTGTACCTATACCGGAAATATTTTCCATGGTCGGCTATCTGGCGTATAAGTTCTGTGTCTATGGGCATTCTGTCGGGTCTGTATGAAAAGGTCATGGTTTGATTACTCCATGACACTTCCCAATTTCACGGTTTTCGGGGATTGGAAATGTTAAAGCACACTAAGGACCTATCCACATGATATTGGTGGAGCTTCAAACTAGGAGGACTAGAGATATTAAACCTCTTGTCCACCGGCCTCCCACCACTTAGCTCAAGTACCTCTCCTACAGTTAAAGGGAATGGTACTAGTCCTGATTTGCTATGACCTTGAGGTACTTGAGAGCATACCCAACAGTCTGTCTGGTTTAACACTTTACCCACTAAGGAGTGATAGTCACTCAATGGATGCCGGTCCATGTGGACATTAAAACTGGACTGACATTTCTTTATGCACCCATCCTCAACTATATTGTCACAATGCCTACAGATGCAGTTCTCTTTAGCTAACAATCCTTCACAATGTCTACAAATAACATGGCTGCTAGATCGTTTTCTGGTACTCGCCTTTGCTTGGTGATTGTGTTGCTATTGGAAATTTACGCCTCCGTCTCAGTCATCAGAAACCCCTTCCGGATCCTTTCTCGACCTCACTGGTACTCTCACCGAAACAGACTGCTCTGGTCAACATCATGGTCAACAGGAAAACACGGACTGCAGTCTCTTGGGGCGAGTCCATCTTACAGGAGGAGAAAGATAAATTTGTAATGGGGGCACAAAAAAAATACTTTGAGGGGAAAGAAAAAATGTTATGATGCTTTTGTCCTCTAGTCTTGTCGTTCTTCTTGCTTTGCTGTCATCTCAAAGGTGCTGTCTCTCAGTCTTCCAAACGAACATTCTGGTGATACAATATTCCTTCCAAATCTGCGATCTTTCTGTAAGGAGCAAAAATCTTGCATTACCATTTGTCCAACTGATGTGTGACATACCATCTTTAAAGCATGAGAACATGAGAAAGAAGAGGGGAAAAAAAAAAAAAAACGAGAGAGAGAACAATTCATCACATTTTGCATTAACCAACAAAAAAAACATTGTCAGATCTTCCGTTCACCATCAGGCTGTCACACCAACACATCCACTGGTGTCCTTGCGAAGTCCTCTCCCCTCCAGTATTTCCACACCCCACCCTTTTGTGCCTGGCCAGGACACACCGATGTCGGTAGGTCACACTGGGGTTAGGTAGACTTCCGCAAGGACCAAATAGCTATGTGATGTTTGAGTTCTGCCAATGAACGTCAGAGATGGGGAAAAAAAGAAACATTTACAAATAAATTACAACGTTTACCCGGCCGTTCCTGTGTTTACAAGGAACTGACCTCCCAATATCATTAACTGTAACCTCAGGCTTACTATCAGTCCTAATGATCACCTTTCCCGACTGCATATTACAGGTGCGGCCCAAACTCCTTCCTATGAGATCCCTGATTACAATTTTGTGTGTCATGACTCTGCTCATGTCTTTGTCTAGGGGGTTTATATACCTTCTGTGGTTCTTTAAACCTACAATCTCATGCATAATGACCTTCCTTCTGGCAATTATAACACCTTATCACCTTTGACTTACCCACAGGGATCTGAGGCCTCTTACCTCTCTGTGCTTCCCTGTGCTTGCTGATGTTTTGCTCATGCCCAACAGCGGACTTTCTTAATGCAGCCACCGAGATATTTCTCCAGTTTGGGTTGGTGGTCTGTACCCTTGTTCTCAACACTTCCTTTAAACCATTTATTAACACAAATACTGCTACTTCTCTGTGCGGTGCACTTGTTTTGATGTCCGTGATCCCAGTGTCTCTAGCCATTACTTGCAGTGCTCGATTGAAGTAATCAGAAGTACTTTCCCCTTCTCCTTGTCTTATGGAGAGGATTTTGTCCCACTTGACAATGGCTGGGAAATATACTCCTAACTGCCGGTTGATCTGCTTAATACATTCCTAATTGTGTTCCTCCGTACGAGGTACCTCTGTGTCTAATTTACAATCAGCAATAAATTTCGCAGGGTCAACACTGGAGGGCAAACCTGCCCTCAGCACTGTCCGCCAATCTTTGTTGGTGGGTTCTGTGGAGTTTCCTAGTTCTTTAATAAACCTTTGACATGCAACTAGATTTTTCCTAGGATCAGGAAATTCAGACATAATTGTCCATAATTCTGTCCGGGAACAGGGGCAGGGCATTACACAGCTCCTGGCGGGAATGATTCCCTGAGCATCAATCTTCCCATCTGGGACTGCGATCACCCTGACAGGATTAAATTCAACTACATCATCTTGTGTTGGTTCTACAATATGAGGTACATTTGTTTGTGCGTGATATATAACACCGTACGTACCTGTGGACACGACCTCACCTGACCCTCCGTTAGGGGGTTTGATTATTGCCTTTACCGAATTGGTCGCGTCCACCTGGATGTCTTGTGTGATGGCTGCTGGAAAAGGTGCTGACATCGTGCTGGGCTCACTTTCTTGCTGGTAATCCTGAGGGAAGTTTAACATGGAGTGCAACTTGCACGGGTTAACAGTTGTACATTTAACAGTTTTACTTTTATAATTGTTACATTTGTTACACTTATCCTTATCATCTATAATACAGTTGCTAAGTGCATTTTTATCATACACCAGTGTGCCATTCTCTGTAACCACCTTCTCTCCCGTTGCCATATTTTTCTTACCACAGTGAGAGTCAGCTGTGTAAGCTAATCCTCCTTGTATTTCACCTTCCCGTTGCCATAACTGTAAATAATCATAATGTTTGATCCGTCTCTTTGCAGATTTAATGAGACATATCCTTCTCCTTAGATTCTGTAACACCTCGGGACTAAAACTGCCTACCCGTGGGAACTTTTCCCCATCGTGCACAGTCATTCTTTCCCATTCATCGCACAAAACTTCTGTGTGTGAACCGTATTTCTCACACATTACATACCTTGCCGACCCGATTGGTCGGTTTATTAAGTCAACCCGAACTGAGGTTGATCGCCCCCTACCTGAACAACTGGCCCCCATCTTTGCAGGTGTTGCTTTCACTACCTCTGACCTTCAAATCAGGGTCTTCAGCGAACCCTTACAAAAACCAAGATGTCCGGGGTAGGCCGGCGGCGGAAGTTTACCGAGTACCTCCACTCACTCGCCCACGTCGACCAATACGCCCACACACTGCCCTAGCGCTGGCGTACTCGACCTAGGGCCCCTGCGACCTGAACCTCTATTTACTGGAACATGTGGGTGTGATCCGAAGAGCACTTAACCCTTTCCAGTAACTATTGGTTGTTGGATAGTTCCCAAGTGACCAGCGAACCTCCCTTAAAATAAAATAAAATTACACAAATCACGTTAGAATGTAAAAATAGCGTTTATGACCCCTCTAGCGTACGCAAATGGTACTGGGTCAAGATACTAACTAATGCACACAATTACGTGCGGTACAATCGTTCTGCACATAAGCAACTAATCTTGTGTGCGGAGCGACCAGTGGAATCGAAAATTGTGGCTGCGAATTCCTTCAGCCAGAGCTTAATGGCCTATATGGGTACCGCACCAACCCTTCCTGGTGTTGTGCTTCTTTACTCTTTATCTATAGCGGACCTCCTAGTCTGCTGTACCTAGACCTCCTGGTCTGTCTGGACCTCCTGGTCTGTGCTACAGTAGACCTCCTGGTCTGCTATACTCTAATGCTCTTTTTTTAAATGTTTAACAAGGGATGCCTGCCAAGCCACCGTGCAGTCACTTACACGTATGTACCTCACGAGAACTCGATGATTTCCTGTGGTTCAACCCCAAAAATTAGAAACTTATATATATATATATATACACACTCTTTCACCTCATATACTCTTTACTTTCGTTTCTGCGCAGAAATCCCTTTCATTCAGTATCGCAGGCTAATCCCGAGGAGTTGCAACTAGAGAAGGATCTATTAGCTTAAAATTTTGGACACTGAGATTGGTTTGCGCTATTATCGCGTTTGCCTCCTTATCGCCTAACTAAAACAATACTATCGTGTTATTTGTAATATGTGGGCGTACCCAGACGCTCCGTTGCGTAATATACGCTCCGTGCGTCGGCCCTTGCGTCGCGTACGCTAGTCCCGCACTTTGTTAGAGACACGTGTATGCAAGCCAGGTATATCCACAGAAATACAATTAACACGTTTATATCAATGTAGATGATCTTTAACTGTAATCATCTACCGAACACCACACCGAACTTCCTTGTATCTTAGGCAAGCCGTGCGCGTGTTTTACAAATTACTCCTTAACGTATTAATATTACTTTTAACTACCAATAGCAACACATCTTTCTCAGCACGTTATTAATTGTGAAATGGCAAACAGGAAGGTGAGGTGTGAAAATACACAAATGAAAAGAAATACAGGTGTGTGCGTGCGTACGCAAAACAGAAATAAACAGTTTTAAAAGACAATAGCGTATTGTTCTTACCTCCGGTTCCGGATTCCACCAGCACTCCTTCAACGTAGCGAAACAGACGCTTATCTAGCCAGCACTACTGTATCCCGATACGAAGGGATACTGCCTTCCCGCCCTTGCTGACAGATAAAGTCTGTGTTCGCTAGTGCGGATATGTGGAGGACGGACGAGCCGCCAATTGATAAAGCTAACTATTTCTCTTATAACATTCACTATAAATGGGTAAGAGACTCTTAGCGTAGCATACGCTCGGCCGTGATCGAGACGCACATGCGACACGCTCGCTCACAGCTTAATGCGTGGTGTCGAGCACGCTATAGGCGGCCGACTACCGTAATGCTACGCTACCAGCGTAGCGGACGCTCGAGTCCACGAGGAGAACACGAGCGGCGCAGACGCTCACGGCATGACAATCAGTAAACCTTGAATGTAACACACAGAAAGGATACTCATACTGTAAACCTTGTACTGAAATACTGTAACGCTGCTTCACCTTGTTAATGCTAAAGCTGCTTGAGCGTTTGAGACGCTCCTATTACCCTCTGCAATATAATAAACACACGATACCTTGCTAAGATTCCAACACCTTTACTAACAAGCTTTTAGTTATATCGAAAAGGGGAAACAGTTTACAAGTCATACACTACAAGCTAACATATCATTCTAACAGAATATCTAGACAGAAATATACAATAGCGTCACAATCCTATACTATAACAGAGAGAGAGAGAGAGTATGGCCAATACAAACAGAGAACAAGTTGGTTACAGAGAATAACTTACACACACTGGGGAATGATCGCTGCGCAGCTCTGGTACCAGCTCCGAGTTAGTCAATATGAAAACCGTTTGTGGAGAAAAGACTGGGCTGGCCAGGCTGGCTGTCCTTATATACACTGCGTACAGTACACTACAAAGGGACCTATAATCTCATTGTTCATTGGACACAGGAATGTCTCCTCGCATCATAACAAAAGGTCATAGGTTAGTTTGAACAGGTGGGCTGTGACTATATCAAACTGCTCAGGTGGGAGGGAATCTGAAGATTCCCGCCGCATGGGTAATGAATCGCAAATATAGTAAATGTCCAGAAAATACTAATGGCCATAACTATACGCAGGAGCGATTAATCTTTACCTAACCAGCACCGGATTGTTTCTAATAAAATGTTCTTTAGTTAGGTACCAGACACAGCTGCTCAAACCCTGTCTGACCCTTCGTACCATGCACAGAGGAATTCCTCTGTCCAGCGACCCTTTACATTAAACAAACTTACAGTCATTATTAAGGGGAACATTATCTATAAAACATACTATTTGGTTTTATTATGTAACGATTGAGTCGCCCGCTAGACGCACATGAACTCTACCGTAAATGCACATACCACGCGCTAGAGCGCATGGCCGAGGAGGCGCCATCACGCAACTGCGAGTATCCGTACGCACGGGAGAGAATGTGCACGTGCAGCAGGCACGCGCATGGGGTGGATATATGGCAACGTGTAGCATGATATTTTTTTCGACTTTGACACCGTACTGGGACGATCTCCTTATAAAGGCGAGGTCCAGGGAACAGTTGTTGATCGGAGTAGCACTAGCTCGGGAAGTGCTACAACAGCACGGCTGGATCCTGAATATTCCAAAGTCGCAGCTGGTTCCTACAACGCGTCTACTGTTCCTGGGGATGGTTCTTGACACAGAACAGAAAAAAGTGTTTCTCCCGGAGGAGAAGGCCACGGAGTTATCGTCTCTAGTCAGAGACCTCCTAAAACCAAAACAGGTGTCGGTGCACCACTGCACGCGAGTCCTGGGAAAGATGGTGGCTTCTTACTAAGCAATTCCATTCGGAAGGTTCCATGCAAAGATCTTTCAGTGGGATCTGTTGGACAAGTGGTCCAGGTCGCATCTTCAGATGCATCGGCTGATAACCCTGTCTCCAAGGACCAGGGTGTCGCTACTGTGGTGGCTGCAGAGTGCTCATCTTCTAGAGGGCCGCAGATTCGGCATACAGGACTGGATCCTGGTGACCACGGATGCCAGCCTTCGAGGTTGGGGGGCAGTCACACAGGGAAGAAACTTCCAAGGACTATGGACAAGTCAGGAGACTTCCCTACACATAAATATTCTGGAACTAAGGGCCATTTACAATGCCCTAAGTCAGGCAAGACCCCTGCTTCAACACCAGCCGGTGCTGATCCAGTCAGACAACATCACGGCGGTCGCCCATGTAAACCGTCAGGGCGGCACAAGAAGCAGGATGGCGATGGCAGAAGCCATAAGGATTCTCCGATGGGCGGAAAATCATGTGTTAGCACTGTCAGCAGTGTTCATTCCGGGAGTGGACAACTGGGAAGCAGACTTCCTCAGCAGGCACGACCTCCACCCGGGAGAGTGGGGACTTCATTGTCACGAACCGGTCTCTCACCTTTGCGGGTTCTGGGGTTCATCCGTTGCCAGTGCGGTTGCTCGCGGTGCTGTGCGCCCGTATGGGGACACGGCGTGATCAATGGCACAGGTAATGCAGAGTCTGGGAACTGTGAGTGCGGGGACCAAATGGCCTAAGGCACTGCGGTGTGTCTGCTGTATAGGAGGTGGCCATGTTGGAGACCAAATAGCTAGTACTGAGCACTTGTGAAAACACCTGTGGGCAGGTGTAAGCCAATCCCGTGCTTGTGCTTCCTTTAAGTAGGCTGGGATTATGTCACTCTGGGCCAGTGCTTTGTTGTATCAAAGCTGTGCTCTAGCTCTGAACTCTCTCCGTGCATTCCTGTGTGATTCCCGTGGTCCAGATATCGCCTCCGTTCCCAGAGGTCCGTTTTGCAGCCTTCACTGCCAAAGATCTACCGGCTCTCCATTGTGCTATCAGTCAATTGCACACCTATTGGAAATACTCGGATTCCCAGTGTCCTGCATGAGGTTACCCTGTCTGTCTGCCTATCATACAAAGTCTGGAGGATTCCAATTCCCTCAGCTGTTCGTTTGTTCAACTCTGCATTTAACCCATTCATCACCTTGCCATCTACTACAGTTTCACAGTGATCTCCGGAACCCGCAAGTAACCCAATTCAGTACTTTTCTATGTTGTCATTACAAGGATAATTCTTCACAGTCTCTCAGTTAACTCTTAAAACTCCATTGCAAATTCTTACAGTTAATTCTCCATGTCTGCATTAACCAGTTAAACACAATCTGCAGTTCAGCATCAAAGCCTGTTTATATTTGGACAATTCAACATTTATTCTTCAGCTTGTTTTTGCATATGTTTCCATGAACATTTCTTTTATTTATTTCTGAGTTTTCTCTTGCATATTATTTCTGTCATTCCTGCAATACTTCAGTATAATGATGATTAACAACTAGTCATTTAACTCCTTACCGAATTGTTACTTTAATAAATATATGAAACGGAACTTCCTTTGTCCTCCCTGTTTTCTTCATACCCCAGCACCTACACCTGAGGTTGGTTCCAGGTTAACGGATTCACAAAAACACCCGGCCCTGACAGTAAGCACTGGCCACATGGATCCGTCAAGTGACCAATTCGCAGGAGGCGGTGCTACGTCAAATATCCTTTCCCGTCTGGAAAACCAGGAGTCTATACAGACACAAATAGTGCAGTTTATGCAAACTATGGCAGACCGTTTAGAGACTCTTCATACAGCAATTAAAACGTCTCAAGTCCAGATTCCAACTCCGGTTGTCCCAGTTACCACTACAGCTTCTCCTGTGATGCTGCCTACGTCCCGCTTGCAGTTACCCTCTCCGAGTAAGTTTGACGGAACTCCAAAACTTTGCAGGGGATTCCTGAATCAATGCGAGATCCAGTTCGAACTGATGTCCGCCAGTTTCCCATCAGCTCGTTCTAAGGTTGCATATATTATTGCCCTCCTCTCCGGTCAGGCTCTGGAGTGGGCATCACCATTATGGGAGAGAGGTGATCCTATCCTCTCTAATTACAAAGAGTTTGTATCTTCTTTCTGGAGAATCTTTGACGAACCCGGCAGGACCACCTCAGCATCTTTGGAGATTCTCCGTCTACGTCAAGGTTTACGTCCTGTCAATCAATATATTGTTCAGTTTCGCACGTTGTCTTCAGAGTTAAACTGGAATGAGGAGGCCCTGATCGCCGCGTTTTGGAATGGACTTTCTGAGAGAATCAAGGACGATTTAACTATCCGGGATGTGCCAACTAAACTGGATGAATTGATTTCTCTCTGTAACAAACTTGACCTACGCTACAGGGAGCGATGTTTAGAGAAATCCAGGGCAGAGCGATCCAGTCCACGTTATCATCCTAGGCCTCGACAAGATTCTTCATCACAGTCTCCGGTAACGACAGACGAACCTATGCAGATTGGGCGCTCTCGCCTCACAGAAGAGGAACGACTTCGTCGTCGACAGGGTAACCTCTGCATGTACTGTGGGTCCTCTGAATACTTAGTTAAATTCTGCAAACTCCGACCGGGAAACTCTCGCTCCTAGCTTATTCAAGAGAGGTTAAGCTAGGAGTTACTCTAGAATCACATTCTGGGGCAGCCGAGAACTTCATCTCCTCAGCCTTTGTCATGCGGTCTAAAGTTCAAACCATGCCTCTGGAAGCAGCAGTTGCCGTTACAGCAGTGGATGGAAGTCGAATTCCAGATGGTATAATTACTCATCGAACCGTATGTCTCAAGATGAAAGTTGGTGTGCTCCATTCCGAATACCTCTCCTTCTACGTGATTCCCAAAGCCTCTCAAGATGTGATACTTGGTTTACCTTGGCTGCAGAAACATAACCCTCAACTTAATTGGCAAACCATGGAAGTCCTTTCATGGGGTAAATCTTGTACCAAGGACTGTTTAGCCTCAATTGTACCTCTCCGGTCAATCAGCCTTCCCGACCTACCTCCGGTGTATCAATCCTTTGCGGATGTTTTCAGTAAACAAGCAGCAGACTCTCTACCTCCTCATCGCGAATGGGACTGCCCAATTGTCCTGGTTCCGGGTAAAACACCTCCTAGGGGACGAATTTATCCGCTATCCATCCCAGAGACGCAAGCTATGTCTGATTATATACAAGAAAATCTAACCAAAGGATTTATCAGACCATCTTCTTCACCTGCAGGAGCCGGATTCTTTTTCGTTAAGAAGAAGGACGGTGGGTTACGACCATGCATAGATTACCGTGGACTCAATGAGATCACTGTGAAAAACAAGTATCCATTACCCTTAATTCCAGAATTATTTGACCGGGTAAAAGGAGCTACTGTGTTTACAAAACTGGATCTCCGAGGGGCCTACAATTTAATCCGCATCCGAGAAGGGGACGAGTGGAAAACTGCTTTTAATACCCGGGATGGGCATTACGAATACCTTGTAATGCCTTTCGGTCTTTGTAATGCACCTGCAGTTTTTCAAAGCTATGTGAATGAACTTTTTCGTGATCTTCTCTACAAGTGTCTAGTAGTGTACCTGGATGATATCCTAATATTCTCTAGGGATATAAAGTCTCACCGTCACCAAGTTAAAGAGGTACTGACACGTCTGAGGAAAAATCAACTTTATTGTAAGTTAGAGAAGTGCACTTTTGAAGTATCTTCCATACCGTTCCTTGGTTACATCATTTCTGGATCAGAGCTATGTATGGATCCCGGTAAGGTACAAGCTATCCGAGATTGGTCCACTCCTACAACTCTCAAGGGGATTCAGCGATTTCTCGGCTTTGCTAATTTCTATAGGAGATTCATTAAGAATTATTCTACGTTAGCTGCTCCCATCACAGCCCTAACTCGTAAGGGAGCAAATCCTACGAACTGGTCTTCAGAAGCAATCAAAGCCTTCTCTGATTTAAAGCAAGCCTTTGTGTCAGCCCCCATTCTTCGACAGCCTGATCTGAATCGTCCCTTTCTACTAGAGGTGGATGCATCTACAGAAGCAGTAGGAGCTGTGTTGTCACAAGTCTTTGAAGATAAAAAGGTCCATCCCTGCGGATATTTCTCCCGTAAGTTCCTCCCGGCAGAACGTAATTATGCAATCGGTGAGCAAGAGTTACTTGCCATCAAGTTGGCATTTGAGGAGTGGAGATACCTTTTAGAAGGAGCTCAACATCGCATTACAGTTTATACTGATCATAAGAATCTTCTGTATCTGCAGTCAGCTCAGTGTTTGAATCCACGACAAGCTCGATGGGCGCTTTTCTTCTCACGATTTGATTTCAAACTCACCTATCGTCCAGGGTCTCAGAACAAAAAGGCAGATGCCCTTTCCCGGTCCTTTGCTTCTTCTGAATTAAATGATGCTACCACGAATCAAGCCATTGTGAATCCTAGGTCCTTTTTAATGACTCGAACCTCTCCAGTTCCTCCGCCTGGCAAGACCTTTGTCGCCACAAGTCTTCGAAAACGGCTGCTTACCTGGGCTCACTCCTCTTCCTTCATGGGTCATCCTGGGGTTCTAAAGACTCTCAAGTTTATTCAACAGTCTTATTGGTGGCCACGTCTCAAAGCCGATGTCCAAGAGTTTATAGCAGCATGTCCTAAATGTGCCCAACATAAGAGTCCAAGAAGTTCTCCACCAGGTTTGTTACATCCACTATCCATACCCAAACAACCATGGACTCATATCTCAATGGATTTCGTGACCGATCTACCTCCATCAAAAGGGCGAAATACCATTTGGGTGATAGTGGATCGATTTTCGAAAATGGCACATTTCATTCCATTAACTGGGTTACCATCTGCCCCTTTACTAGCCAGATTGTTCATCTCTGAAATCTTCAAGTTGCATGGCCTTCCTCGAGAAATTGTTTCTGATCGGGGAACACAGTTTGTGGCCAAGTTTTGGAGGTCGCTTTGTTCATCTTTAAATGTCAAGTTGAACTTTTCTTCTGCATATCATCCTCAGACAGATGGACAAACTGAGAGAGTCAACCAAGACCTTGAAACATTTCTCCGGCTATATATATCGTCCTCACAGGATGACTGGGTTGACTACCTTCCATTGGCAGAATTTGCTCATAATAATCTCTTCCATTCATCTTCAGAATCTACGCCCTTTTATATTAACTTCGGCTTTCATCCTCGTGTGCCAGAGTTTCATCCATTGCCAGCCCTAGAGGTCCCAGCGGCAGATCAAGAGCTTCAACGTCTATCTAGCATCTGGAGTTGTGTACGTAAGTCCTTGGTCAAAACTTCCGCTCGTTATAAATCTTTTGCAGATAGAAAACGTAAAGCTGTACCGAATTACAAAGTGGGAGACCAAGTTTGGATTTCTACGCGCAATCTCAAGTTCAAAGTTCCTTCTAAGAAATTTGCTCCCAGGTTTATTGGTCCATTTCCCATTGTAAAGGTACTCAACCCTGTGTCATACAAAGTCAAGCTGCCTCCGTCTTTGAGAATTCCTAACGCCTTTCATACATCTTTACTGAAGCCTTTGATTCTCAATAAGTTCCGTACTACCCAGTCCAACTCTCCTAAAGTTCACTCTTTGCAGAATGAGGAATTTGAAGTTAAAGAGATTGTGGACTCACGTTCCCGATATGGACGTTTACAGTTTCTGGTCGACTGGAAGGGTTACGGCCCGGAGGAGAGATCCTGGGTTTTCTCTGAAGATGTTCATGCTCCAAGACTGGTACAGAAATACTTCTTCAAAAATCCTGACAAGGTTCAAAGGTGTTCGGAGACCACCCGTAGAAGAGGGGGTACTGTCACGAACCGGTCTCTCACCTTTGCGGGTTCTGGGGTTCATCCGTTGCCAGTGCGGTTGCTCGCGGTGCTGTGCGCCCGTATGGGGACACGGCGTGATCAATGGCACAGGTAATGCAGAGTCTGGGAACTGTGAGTGCGGGGACCAAATGGCCTAAGGCACTGCGGTGTGTCTGCTGTATAGGAGGTGGCCATGTTGGAGACCAAATAGCTAGTACTGAGCACTTGTGAAAACACCTGTGGGCAGGTGTAAGCCAATCCCGTGCTTGTGCTGCCTTTAAGTAGGCTGGGATTATGTCACTCTGGGCCAGTGCTTTGTTGTATCAAAGCTGTGCTCTAGCTCTGAACTCTCTCCGTGCATTCCTGTGTGATTCCCGTGGTCCAGATATCGCCTCCGTTCCCAGAGGTCCGTTTTGCAGCCTTCACTGCCAAAGATCTTCCGGCTCTCCATTGTGCTATCAGTCAATTGCCCACCTATTGGAAATACTCGGATTCCCAGTGTCCTGCATGAGGTTACCCTGTCTGTCTGCCTATCATACAAAGTCTGGAGGATTCCAATTCCCTCAGCTGTTCGTTTGTTCAACTCTGCATTTAACCCATTCATCACCTTGCCATCTACTACAGTTTCACAGTGATCTCCGGAACCCGCAAGTAACCCAATTCAGTACTTTTCTATGTTGTCATTACAAGGATAATTCTTCACAGTCTCTCAGTTAACTCTTAAAACTCCATTGCAAATTCTTACAGTTAATTCTCCATGTCTGCATTAACCAGTTAAACACAATCTGCAGTTCAGCATCAAAGCCTGTTTATATTTGGACAATTCAACATTTATTCTTCAGCTTGTTTTTGCATATGTTTCCATGAACATTTCTTTTATTTATTTCTGAGTTTTCTCTTGCATATTATTTCTGTCATTCCTGCAATACTTCAGTATAATGATGATTAACAACTAGTCATTTAACTCCTTACCGAATT
This sequence comes from Pseudophryne corroboree, assembly GCF_028390025.1. Lineage (NCBI taxonomy): Eukaryota > Metazoa > Chordata > Amphibia > Anura > Myobatrachidae > Pseudophryne > Pseudophryne corroboree. The sequence continues at coordinate 600,538,167 of NC_086444.1, forward strand.
GTTACTTTAATAAATATATGAAACGGAACTTCCTTTGTCCTCCCTGTTTTCTTCATACCCCAGCACCTACACCTGAGGTTGGTTCCAGGTTAACGGATTCACAAAAACACCCGGCCCTGACATTCATCCAGAAGTCTTCCAAATGATGGTACACCGTTGGGAAAGGCCACAGGTGGACATGATGGCGTCCCGCCTCAACAAAAAGCTAAAAAGATATTGCGCCAGGTCAAGGGACCCTCAGGCGATAGCTGTGGACGCTCTAGTGACACCGTGGGTGTACCAGTCGGTTTATGTGTTCCCTCCTCTGCCTCTCATACCAAAGGTACTGAGAATAATGAGAAGGAGAGAAGTAAGAACTATACTTGTGGTTCCAGATTGGCCAAGAAGAGCTTGGTACCCAGAACTTCAAGAAATGATCTCAGAGGACCCATGGCCTCTGCCGCTCAGACGGGACCTGCTGCAGCAGGGACCCTGTCTGTTCCAAGACTTACCGCGACTGCGTTTGACGGCATGGCGGTTGAACGCCGGATCCTGAAGGAAAAGGGCATTCTGGAGGAAGTCATCCCTACGCTGATTAAAGCTAGGAAGGAGGTGACCGCAAACCATTATCACCGCATATGGCGAAAATATGTTGCGTGGTGTGAGGCCAGAAGGGCCCCAACGGAGGAATTTCAGCTGGGTCGATTTCTGCACATCCTACAGTCAGGGGTGACTATGGGCCTCAAATTAGGTTCCATTAAGGTCCAGATTTCGGCTCTGTCGCTTTTCTTCCAAAAAGAACTGGCTTCACTGCCTGAAGTTCAGACGTTTGTTAAAGGAGTGCTGCATATTCAGCCCCCTTTTGTGCCTCCAGTGGCACCTTGGGATCTCAACGTGGTGTTGGATTTCCTTAAGTCACATTGGTTTGAGCCACTTAAAACCGTGGAACTGAAATATCTCACGTGGAAAGTGGTCATGCTGTTGGCCTTGGCTTCGGCCAGGCGTGTGTCAGAATTGGCGGCTTTGTCATGTAAAAGCCCTTATCTGATTTTCCATATGGATAGGGTGGAATTGAGGACTCGTCCCCAATTTCTTCCTAAGGTGGTATCAGCTTTTCATTTGAACCAACCTATTGTGGTGCCTGCGGCTACTAAGGACTTGGAGGATTCCAAGTTGCTGGACGTAGTCAGGGCCCTGAAAATCTATGTTTCCAGGACGGCTGGAGTCAGGAAAACTGACTCCCTATTTATCCTGTATGCGCCCAACAAGATGGGTGCTCCTGCTTCAAAGCAGTCTATTGCTCGCTGGATCTGTAGTACGATTCAACTTGCACATTCTGCGGCTGGACTGCCGCATCCTAAATCTGTAAAAGCCCATTCCACGAGGAAGGTAGGCTCTTCTTGGGCGGCTGCCCGAGGGGTCTCGGCTTTACAACTTTGCCGAGCTGCTACTTGGTCGGGTTCAAACACGTTTGCTAAGTTCTACAAGTTTGATACCCTGGCTGAGGAGGACCTTGCTTTTGCTCATTCGGTGCTGCAGAGTCATCCGCACTCTCCCGCCCGTTTGGGAGCTTTGGTATAATCCCCATGGTTCTTACAGAGTTCCCAGCATCCACTAGGACGTCAGAGAAAATAAGAATTTACTCACCGGTAATTCTATTTCTCGTAGTCCGTAGTGGATGCTGGGCGCCCATCCCAACTGCGGATTGTCTTCAATACTTGTATATAGTTATTGCCTAACTAAAGGGTTATTGTTTAGAGCCATCTGTTGAGAGGCTCAGTTATTTTTCATACTGTTAACTGGGTATAGTATCACGAGTTATACGGTGTGATTGGTGTGGCTGGTATGAGTCTTACCCGGGATTCCAAAATCCTTTCCTTATTGTGTCAGCTCTTCCGGGCACAGTATCCTAACTGAGGTCTGGAGGAGGGGCATAGAGGGAGGAGCCAGTGCACACCAGGTAGTCCTAAATCTTTCTTAGTTGTGCCCAGTCTCCTGCGGAGCCGCTATTCCCCATGGTCCTTACGGAGTTCCCAGCATCCACTACGGACTACGAGAAATAGAATTACCGGTGAGTAAATTCTTATTATTCCCAGTAAACTCTTTAGTTGGTGGCAGCCAAGTATAGAGCTTGAGGGGGATTTAAGTCCATTTTGTAACCTGCTTAATAGTAGTTAAGCGAGAAATTAAGTACTGAAAAGTGATTAACCCCTTGCAATATCATCATGTGTAAGAGAGTGTGTACATGACCAATAATCATTTGGACGGAGTTCTCCCGCAGGTTATAGGACACGTTAAATAGTTCATTGATCCCTTCATCTCTGCTTTTAATTAAAAAGCGAGTCATTACTTGCTAACAATCAGATATATAGCAGGGGTTTCAAAACAAGGAAGGCTATGCATTTCGTAAGTGACCGAAAAAAAAGTGCAAATAGGGCTTTTAACTTGAGACTCCCTGGGTTTCTAGGTATTTATAAGACTGCCGGACTTGAAATAATAAAAAAACATAACCCTGCATATTTATCTCTGAGCCGAGGATATTTTATACAGTTGAACTGCCTCATGCTGTTCTTGATTGGTGTGCTCATGAATAGAAATCATCGTGTAAACATACCCAGCGTGACTGTCTATCGTGGGGCTAGTGGCCGCTGCTGGGAGCCAAGTTAGCAATCAGGAACCTGTCTGACCTTGTAAGCTTTGCCACACCACACAGGAAGCATTGGGGGAAAGATAGAAAGCTAATATGAATCAGACAATTACTAAAACATTAATAACACAGGCTTAAAATATGTTTTAGAGCATCGAGGGAACTTGGACCTAATTACATAAAATCAGTCTAGGGCATTCGCACAAGAGCAGCAAATGCATGAAATGAAATATATATGAACAAGGAGATATTAGCAATGGACTCTGGCCAATCTTTTGCAGTTATACCCACATTTATTACTTCAGAGTTCTACATGGGTATAACCCTGCTCAGTTATTAAACTGCATTTAAGTGCCAGACTTCTTGCAATGATGAAAATAAAAGTTTTATTTTTTTCTTCCAACTTTTTTCCCGATAACCTTCCTTTAGCAGTGCTAAAAAAATAAATAGCTATCGGCCTGAAAACTTTCATTTCCTGTGTGTGCCCCAAGACTTGCAAAAATTCATGTAAAAAAGCTACAATATCTGTACACAATTACACACCCGGCTGGGTTATTTCATCTAAATCAATGGCCGCAAAGGGACATGCCATTAGGAGCTCTGTAATATAACACACTCCGTGGGCTCACTTGATGTGTGAGAATGTCTTCTCCCCTTCACTGCATATTTCATCCTGTCTCCAGCTACAGACAAGGCTCAGCATTCAGATCAGATGGGATCAAAAGTGTTCTCTGCTCACAGATAAACATGCACATGGAAAGTGAGAAAATCTATACAATTTCATGTTAGCTTGTGCTGGTACAAGGACTTTCTGCTCCTTGTGTTACCTTTTGACTCTTGGGCAAGCTGTAGAAACAATAAAAGGAGAGACAAGGACATTCAAAGACGATAAATAGATTTCAGCCACCATCACTTATTCTGTAGGTTGAGGGAATTAGCTCTTTGAAAATGTCCTATACCTATGAGTGCTAATGTTTGTCATTATCTGTCTCCTTTCCAGCTATGTAGGAGTTAAAGCAGAATCAGCTGATAAGCTACATTACTTGTTAGGAATCAATACCAAGACCGTTTAAAAAAAAATATAGAATCTTATTTAAGAAGGATTGCAATCTTTTTATATTGCTATCACCATCTCTGGGTGGCAAAATCAGATACAGCTCAAAGTAAAAAAAAAAATGTTTTTTTTATTTAAATAAACCATTTTTATTTTTAAACAAAACTTACGTTTGAATTCTCAAAATAAGAAAAACAGTTTTTTACATTTTCTAGTCTTTTTTTTTTTTAAATACTGTAAAGTAGAATTGGAAGTTCAAGTCTGTGGTTCCACCTCCTTTGTGCATGTATGAATCAGCAAAAAAGCATATACCATACTTGTCTACTCTCCCGGAATGGCCGGGAGGCTCCCGAAAATCGGGTGACCATCCCGGCCCCCCGGAAAAGCAGGCAAGTCTCCCGATTCCTGCACTCCTCCCTGCCTGGCCGCCCACTTAGTGAGTAAAGTGGGCGGTCCGGGCAGTCGATGATGCGATTCTTGTTGAATCGCGTCATCATAGCCACGCCCCCTACAGTATAACGCCTGTATTATGTGTTGGGGGCATGGCTTAAGTGATGTGATACCTCGGCCACTCCCCCACCCCGCCTCTGCCACGCCCTGTCCCACCTCTGATCCGCCCCCTCTCCTCATCACTACCCGTCCCCACCCCCTGCTGATCCGACCTGGCTGCTCTCTCCCGGAGAGAGCAGCTGAAAAGTCTGTAAGCATGATATACATATGTGGTACCCCAAATGTATAGAAGTGTGGGCACATATACATTAGGTATAGGTGGTTGGTACATTACAGCAGGTTGATAGAAGCAGCAAATTTGTTAGCAGTTGGGCAAAACCATGTGCACTGCAGGGGGGGGGGGGGGGGGGGGGCAGATATAACATGTCCAGACAAAGTTAGATTTGGGTTATATTGTTTCTGTGCAGGGTAAATACTGGCTGCTTTATTTCTGCACTGCAATTTAGATTTCAGTTTGAACACACCACATCCAAATCTAACTCTCTCTGCACATGTTATATCTGCCCCCCCTGCAGTGCACATGGTTTTGGCCAACTGCTAACAAATTCCTGCTACGATCAGGTCTGAATTAGGCCCTATAACAGAAAGGCAAGACCTGTGCACAGTACAATTACTAGGGGGCTGATTCATCAAGCTTTTTTTTATAAACAAAAAAAAAATAATCTGAAAAGGGTGTTTTCACACCATTTTCACATTGTTCGTGAAAAAGGGATCCAAATCCTTTAATTCACATTTTTTTTAGCAATCAGATTGCATTCCCCATACTTTTAATGGGAAATGCGATCTGGCTGAATTTATAAAAACATTTTTTTTTAAATACTGCATTGTGCCATGTGATGATGGTAATCACAGGGCATCACTGCGATATGAGTGCCTCTGCACAGCTTTTTCTGCCCCCCAGCAGAGGAAGCTGTGTGGGGAGCCCGCAGTGGACACACAAGCTAATCAACTTTAAAAAAATAAAGTTGGGGGAAAAAATCATACTCACCCGTCCAGGAGCAGGTGGTCGGTGCTCCAGTGAGCGCTGCCAGGCCTCAGGACCTACCACTGCTGTGCTGTGATGCTGCAAAGCAGCAGCTCACTTTACAGCACTGGGGGTCACAGCACAGCGGCAGGATCTGGTGTCCGGCAGCCTCCTGGAAGCAGCGGTCGGCGCGGCGCAGGGGTAGTCGTGACGTGGGTGGAGTACCTGGAGGCATCGGTAGAGCAACAGGACATCAGTTATTTTTTGCATAAAATACCCAGATAATGCAGCGGAGGGCATTCGCAGGGACAGAGCTTTCTTGCAAGCTCTGTCCCTGAATGCGATAATTGATACATCCATATGATGTACTCAATTATCGCGTTGCGATTTTGGCCAATTTTATTACCTGCCATCCGCATCCTCAGATGGGGATGGTGATAAAAGAGGCCCTTAATGGGCAGAATAATTTGATGATTTATTGTTAGCATCTATGTCTGAATGATAAAGTAAAACAATGTTGCAGCACCTCTCTCTGTAAAAGTGAAATATTATATTCTAAATGCACGCAGTATCTCTTACATACATAATATATATATACTTATTGACCAGCAAGATAGAATCGCTTCTTGTTAGCGAGTAAACATGTATAAACCCCAGACTGATCAGTCATTTACTTAATCTAAATGATCACAGTGAGTCTGGTGTAGAGGTGGACACAATAGCAATGCTGCAGCGCGTGTCAAAGTTGCACATACAGTGATGGATTAGTGCAGGCAGATGGCGTGAGAATTTATTTGCAAAGTAAGTGACAGTCAATGAGCGTTTGTGGTAGGTAGGAGGGATGTAGGAGTGGGAGGGCGTAAGTCAAACACAGGCATGTCATGACAGACATTCTGAGCAACCATACGGTGTCCCAGAGGTGCAATTAACCAACTGATGGTGCTTCTTTGCACCCAAGGTGCAGATCAGAGATGCTGTCAGTGGGAGTTTCTGTACAAATATCCATGGCTGCAACATTAGCATATTTTCTCAGATCCGCTGCCTCCAACATATGTGCGGGGGACCACCTCTGAATCAAGGACAGAGTTCTATCATTGGAGTACTCTCTTAAACTCTCCATGGCCGATGCACTCAACTTATCTAAATAAATAAATACACGGACCACTGTAAGTTGCGGTGAAATGGGGTCAGCTTTTTATTGAAAGGGCTCAAATTAACTATTTAAATTTAAGCTAACTAAAGTATGGTGGCAGGATAAGAATGGCCTAGCATAAGCCAAACTATTAACATGAACTGTATGAACCGGGGCCAACTGCCCAACAGGCAAGGAGGAGCCAACTGCCACCTTCCTTGCCCATGCGACTCGCTAAGGCAGGACCAACTGCCCACGCCTTGCAGGGACAACATCACACACTGATGAGGCCATCTGCCCACATCAGCATCGACTTGAGGCAGCAGTTCAGCCATGCAGGAGAAAGGAGGGCCCACCTGGTCCGATGATTGACCATGCCCATACTCCTCCCTGACTGAACTGCTCCCCAGGGAAAAAGAACCTATCCTATCAATAACTACACATAAGCCGTTCTGAAACCGGCCACCCAAAAAACCCAATCAACAACCAGCTGACACATAACAACAAAACCAAAAACCAAGGGAGGGACGGGAGGGTGATGTCCAAGAGAAAGAAGCTGATCCTTTGGCAACACCCTAGATTCACATCAGACCATCCTAACCCTTTTTCCAAATTAAACCAATCAAATTCCCCTAGCAACCCATTTAAGCCCTCCCAACAAAAAGCTAACCCCTGATGTGCCTGTCAGGAGCATGAGCGCACAGAGCCAGGAGGTTTATGACACTACAGTCATATGTTAATGCCCTCCGTGTTCTTTCTAGGTGGTAACTGTACTCTTACATGCATACATTTTGTAATAAACAAACGGTAACGATGTCCAATGTCCTGCACACACAAAATAGAGACTACAGCACTTAAATCAAAAATATCTTTCAGTCCAAATATCTTCAAGACATAGTGGTTGATCAAGTGCAATTTTAGGCATATTGGTCGAGACTCTCTCTCTCTCTCTCTCTCTCTCTCTCTCTCTTTCATTAGGATAGGTCTGTTCTATTAAATATATACTGTATATAATTTAGATGATGTACAGACTCACTATGGGGCGTCTTCCTTTAAACTCAGTAGCCTGTCAGTTCTCACTCACGGATACTGCATGCCTCTCCAAACACCAGGACTCAGCAGACTCAATTCTCTCCCCCACAGTGCCAGCTGCTTGGTGGCCCCTTTACTCAGCAGCTTCTCCTTAGCGCTCTTTCCCTCTCTATCTCTCCCAGTAACTTTCGCCAGACACAGTATGCTCTAGGGAAATTCTCAGCAACCCACCCACACATGCCTCCATCTAACAGCGTTCCCCTTTTGCATGTATGCCTCCCCTAACAGAGCCAGAAGATTCTGGTGGTGAGTGTGTCACCGGCGACTCGACAGGCGGGGAGCCGCTGTGAATGGCGACAACAGGGTGAGAGCGCAGTACTGATACTGCGCTCCGGAAGGCTCAGCGGTGCAGCAGGTGCGGGAAGATGCGCCATGTTTGGGGACGGAGCTTCACCTCAGAGTGGACCCAGCAGCTCACCAGCGCCATTTTCTCCCTGCAGATCCACTTTCAGCGACGCTGACAGGGAGCGCTGTCCCTCCACATGACTCCAGCTATCCTGTGCATTACCAGGGGGTTGTAGAAGGGGGGAGGCTGTAAATTCGCCGTGTAGTCTATTAAGGTACACAGTCAGCACCAGGCAGTTCTTATATAACTGTCTCTGGGGCGCTGTGTGTGCTGGATACAAACTCTGGGGCAGATGTATTAACCTGGAGAAGGCATAAGGAAGTGACAAACCAGTGATAAATGCAAGGTGATAAACGCACCAGCCAATCAGCTCTCATATGTAAATTAACAGTTAGGAGCTTATTGGCTGGTGCGTTATCACCTTGCACTTATCACTGGTTTATCACTTCCTTATGCCTTCTCCACGTTAATACATCTTCCCCTCTGTCTCTCTCTGAAGGTACTTGGGGGAAACTGTGTCTGACATTTTTCTGTGTGTGTGTGTGTATGCAAATTCTCACATAACCATGTCCAGGGACTCTGGGGTATATTATTTACTAAGGTCCCGATTTTGACCGAGATGCCGTTTTTTCTTCAAAGTGTCATGTCGGTAATTTACTAAGCAAAAATCTCGGCAGTGATGAGGGCATTCCTAGGAAAAAATCACGAATCAATACACCATCGGTCAAATACTCCTGCAATTTGGTAGAAATCGGTAATTTACTAAAAAGTGCAAATCACAAACACTGCCGACAATAGCCAAACACTGCCGTGCAGAAATACAATTCGTGAAAAAGTGCTAAAAAAAAACAGACCTGCTTTTTTTTACCGTGTTTGGATAGGCATGCACGGATCCATGAGATCCGTGCATGTTTATCAGTGGGAAGGCGATGGGAAAGTGTGTATTTTTTTAAAAAAAATTGCGTGGGGTCCCCCCTCCTAAGCAAAACCAGCCTCGGGCTCTTTGAGCCGGTCCTGGTTGCAAAAATATGGGGGGAAAAATGATAGAGGTTCCCCCATATTTAAACAACCAGCACCGGGCTCTGCGCCTGGTCCTGGTTCCAAAAATACGGGGGACAAAAAGCGTAGGGGTCCCCCGTATTTCTGAAACCAGCACCGGGCTCCACTAGCCAGATACATAATGCCACAGCCGGGGGACACTTTTATATAGCTCCCGGCGGCCCTGGCATGACAGGCGGCACACGGCAGTGTTACAATGTAGCGCCTATGCGCTCCATTGTAACCAATGGTGGGAACTTTGTGGTCAGCGGTGAGGTTACTTTCGGTCACCCGCTGACCACAAAGTTCCCACCATTGGTTACAATGGAGCGCATAGGCGCTACATTGTAACACTGCCATGTGCCGCCTGTCATACAGTACAGGAGCACACAGCCGATCAGGAGGATGCCACAACGTGGCATTCCCTGATTGGCTGATGGAACCCACTTAGACATAAGTCAGAGGGGGTTCCTGGCATTCGGGGAAAGGGGTCCCATGTGAAAACATGGGTCCCGTTTCAGTGCGGGTCGGGTGTCCTTTTTTTATTTTGACAAGTACCTGGATTACAACTGGATTAAAAGAAGAAGAGGCTTCGACACTGGATTTTGTGAGTATAATTTTTTCCACAGGTACACCATGGATTCTACATGGAGAAGAGGACCGACCCTCGTGTGAACATAAGGTAAGTGTGTGTATATGGAGGTGTTTGAAAAATGGATCAGAAGAAAAAGGGTAGGTGGACTTTTGCGCACTTGGGGAGAAGAAGCAGCACACTTAGAATGCCAAGGACATACAAACACCATATGTCAAGGAACAACTTTTGAGAGAGAAAATTGGCATCTATGGTGTGCGCTGGTTTTCCCAGGGAAGTGACAAAGGATCATAAATTATAGTCAGCTTTATGACAAGAAGACAAAAGTTTAATTCTAAACAACCATTATATAGACACAGTGCATATGTCATGGCTTGGACATACAGGAACATGAATATTAAAACATATTAAAAATATTGCACAGACCCTTAATTTGTAAACATAGATGATGTGAACATGAAAGAGCAGTCTTTGTGCAAAAATAAGCAAGGTGAGACTTCAGACTCGTACCGTTCGGGGTGTGTGGTGTGTGCCTTGATGTAAAGGTTGGGTTCCAGCTGGGCAGCCCAGCACTACACCACACGCTTAGCCCAATCGCAGTTGGAAGCAGCGAAGACGGCAGTGAGGATCCGATGTAGCTTGCAAGTCCCACTCCAGGCACAACGCGTTTCGGATTACTATCCTTTTTCAAGTGCATTTGGAGGTGTGTATGTATGTATTAAAGTTATACTTTCAAGGTGTGTGTCTTATGTTTTTATTGGGGTATTTTTTTAGTAGTAGTACTACAGGTACCAGCGGGCCTGGTTTTCCTCCGCATGCTGGTACTTGTGGTTCTCCAAGTACCAGCTTGCGGGGGAGGCTTGCTGGGACTTGTAGTACTGCTACTAAAAACAATATTCATTTTTTTACACAACGGCTATCAGCCTCCCATCCGCAGCCCATGGATGGGGGGGACAGCCTCGGGCTTCACCCCTGGTCCTTGGGTGGCTGGAGGGGGGGGACCCCTTGATTGAAGGGGTCCCCACTCCTCCAGGGTACCCCGGCCAGGGGTGACTAGTTGGTTATGTAATGCCAGGGCCGCCGGGAGCTATATAAAAGTGTCCCCCGGCTGTGGCATTATGTATCTGGCTAGTGGAGCCCGGTGCTGGTTTCAGAAATACGGGGGACCCCTACGCTTTTTGTCCCCCGTATTTTTGGAACCAGGACCAGGCGCAGAGCCCGGTGCTAATTGTTTAAATATGGGGGAACCTCTATCATTTTTCCCCCCATATTTTTGCAACCAGGATCGGCTCAAAGAGCCCGAGGCTGGTTTTGCTTAGGAGGGGCGACCCCACGCATTTTTTTTTTTTTTTAATTTAACACTGATTTTTTTTTTTTTTTTAAAGTGCACAATGAAGTTCAGCACGGATCTCTCAGATCCGGCCGAGATTCATTGTATTAAAGTCGGAAGTGTTTTACAAGTCACTCACGTAAAACACTGCCTAAAAAAACGAATGACATCGACATCGGTAAAACCGAAAATGCAGAATACGGCAGCTTAGTAAATTAGTCGTACTAAATTCAAAAAGTTGCATATTTACACTTTCGATGTCATTCGTGATTGAACTTTGACCTCAAACGGAAAATTACGAATCTTAGTAAATTTACCCCTCTGTGTCTTATGCTGCAGAGGAGGTATCTTCTCCAGAGGAATCCATTCCATATACCCAGCCATGTAATATCATGTCTCAGACTTCTGAATCTGAGCCACAATGGCTGGCTTCCATTAAGGGAATGATTTCTCAGATTTCTACTAGGGTAACCCATACTGAGACTGAAACTCAGGTTTTAAAGAAGTCTATGGAAGTTTGGTCAGGTTCTGTTCCCTTTACTTCAAAATCCCCTAGCATATACCCAAAGAAATGTGCATTTGCCCAGATTATGCAAGCCGACACGGATACCGACTCTGACACGGCAGACGGTGATGGGGATGTGCTGAGAGGGGCGGAATCCCTTGCAAAGGGGGTGCAGCTCATGATTGGGGCCATTAGGGATGTGTTACACATTACTGACACACCACCTGAGCAGGTTGAGGAGGCTTACTTCACAGACAATAAGAAAGCCTCGCTAACCTGCCCTTCATCTAAAGAATTAAACACATTGTTTGAAAAGTCCTGGGAAACCCCGGAGAAAAAATTCCAGATCCCAAATAGGGTTCTGGTTGCTTTTCCCTTCCATGAGGAGGATAGGAAAAAATGGGAAAACCCACCCATAATTGACGCATCTGTCTCCAGACTGTCTAAAAAGGTGGTTTTACCTGTCCCTGGATCTACCACGTTAAAAGAATCGGCTGATCGTAAGATTGACACTACACTAAAATCCATATACACTGCTTCAGGAGTGCTGTTAAGGCCCACTATTGCCTGTGCATGGATTTCTAAAGCCATAGTAAAGTGGTCAGGCACATTACTAGAGGACTTAGATACGATGGATAGAAGTGACATTGAACTGTTTTTATGTAACATACAGGATTCTGCGGGTTTCATGGTGGAGTCCATGAAGGACCTGGGTACTCTGAATGCAAAGCTATCTTCCATGGCTGTCTCAGCACGCAGGGGACTCTGGCTACGCCAATGGTCGGCAGACGCGGAATCCAGGAGAAGTGTGGAGAACTTACCCTTCACAGGTCAGGCTCTATTTGGGGAAGCGTTGGATGCGTGGATTTCCACGGCAACCGCGGGTAAATCGACCTTTCTTCTCTCAGCTGCTCCTTCTCCGAAGAAACCCTTTTCTTCAGCAATATCGCAGTTCTTTCGGACCGCAAAGACAAAAAAGTCCAAGCCTCCTACCACCTTCTTTAGAGGTGGTCGGGCAAAATCCAAGAAGCCTACACCTGCAGGTTTCCAGGACCAGAAGCCTGCTTCTGGTTCCTCAAAATCCTCAGCATGACGGTGGACCGCACAGCCTGGAGAACGGGCTGGTGGGTGCGAGACTCAGACGTTTCAGCCACATCTGGGTGTAGTCCGGCCTGGATCCCTGGATACAGGATATTGTGTCCCAGGGATACAGACTGGAGTTTCAAGAACTCCCGCCTCACCGATTCTTCAAATCAGGCTTGCCAGCTTTACTGACAGTAAGGGCTATCCTTCAGGAAGCCATCCAAAAATTGGAAAAGTCAGAAGTCATTGTTCCAGTTCCACCTCAAATGCAACACATGGGTTACTATTCAAACCTTTTCATGGTACCGAAGCCGGATGGTTCGGTCAGACCGATTTTGAACTTGAAATCATTAAACTTTTATCTGAGGGAGTTCAAATTCAAAATGGAGTCTCTGAGAGCGGTGATCTCAGGTCTGGAGGAGGGAGTGTTTCTGGTATCCCTACATGTCAAGGATACGTACCTCTACATTCCGATTTGGCCGCTGCATCAGGCTTATCTCAGATTTGCACTGTTAGACAGTCACTATCAGTTCCAGGCACTGCCATTCGGTCTCTCCACGGCACCGAGGGTATTCACCAAGGTGATGGCAGAGATGATGGTTCTCCTCCGCAGATAGTGAGTGAACATAATTCCATATCTGGATGATCTGCTGATAAAGGCATCATCCAGGGAGAAGTTGTTGCAGTCCATTGCTCTCACGACTCATCTGCTAAGGGAACATGGTTGGCTCCTGAACCTTCCAAAGTCACATTTGGAGCCGACAAAGAGATTGTCTTTCCTGGGGATGATCCTTGACATGGAAGTGCAGAGGCTGTTTCTACCGGTGTAGAAAGCGTTGGTGATGCAATCAATGGTCCGGGATGTCCTGAAGCCTACCCGGGTATCGGTTCATCAGTGCATTCGCCATCTGGGGAAGATGGTTGCCTCCTACGAGGCTCTACAGTATGGAAGATTTCATGCTCGGTCCTTCCAACTGGATCTCCTAGACAAGTGTTCGGGATCTCACCTACACATGCACCAGAGGATACATCTGTCGCCAAAAGCAAGGATTTCACTCCTCTGGTGGCTACAAATGCCTCACCTTCTGGAGGGCCGCAGGTTCGGGGGGTTCAGAACTGGATCCTTCTAATCATGGATGCAAGTCTCAGGGGTTGGGGCGCAGTCACTCAAGGGGAATCCTTCCAAGGAAGATGGTCAAGTCTGGAATCCATTCTTCCAATAAACATTCTGGAACTGAGAGCCATATACAATGGTCTTCTCCAAGCGGCACATCTTCTGCAAAATCAGGCCATTCAAGTACAGTCGGACAATGTGACGACGGTGGCCTACATAAACAGGAAGGAACGAAGAGCAGAGCTGCTATGTCAGAGGTAACAAGAATCCTCCTCTGGGCAGAAAAGCACGCAGTGGCGCTGTCAGCAATCTTCCTACCAGGAGTGGACAACTGGGAAGCAGACTTCCTCAGCAGGCACGATCTCCATCCAGGAGAATGGGGCCTCCATCCGGAGGTGTTCACAGAGGCGACCAGTCTTTGGGGCTAGCCTCAAATAGACATGATGGCTTCACGTCTGAACAAGAAACTTCGGAGGTACTGTTCCAGGTCGAGAGACCCGCAAGCAGTGGCGGTGGGGGCCCTGGTAACATCGTTGGTGTTCAAGTCAGTGTATGTGTTCCCTCCACTTCCTCTCATTCCAAGAATTCTAAAACTCATTGCTCAGGACTGGCCAAGGAGAGCTTGGTACGCGGATCTTCTGGACTTACTGCTGGAAGATCCCAGGCCTCTTCCTCTTCGCGAGGATCTTCTGCAACAGGGGCCGTTCGCTTATCAAGACTTGTTGAGGTTATGTTTGACGGCATGGAGGTTGAACGCCAGATCTTAGCCCGGAAGGGTATTTCGAGCAAGGTTATTCCTGCGCTGATACAGGCTAGGAAAGGAGTAATGTCTAAACATTATCATTGCATTTGGAAAAAATATGTGTCTTGGTGTGAGTCCAAGAAGTTTCCTACGGTGGAGTTTCAACTTGGATGGTTTCTACTCTTCTTACAAGCAGGTGTGGATATGGGCCTGTGTTTGGGATCCATAAAGGTCCAGATTTTGGCTTTATCCATTTTCTTCCAGAAACAATTGGCTGCCCTCCCTGAGGTTCAGACTTTTTTGAAAGTGGTTCTGCACATCCAGCCTCCCTTTGTGGCGCTGAAGGCACCCTGGGATCTTAACGTGGTGTTGCAGTTCCTGCAATCAGATTGGTTTGAGCCTTTACAGGAGGCTGAGGTCAAGTTTCTCACCTGGAAGGCTGTCACATTGTTGGCATTAGCTTCTGCTCAACATGTGTCGGAATTGGGGGCTTTATCCTGTAAAAGCCCCTACTTAATCTTCTATGAAGATAGAGCTGAGCTCAGGACATGTCAGCAGTTCCTTGCAAAGGTTGTGTCGGCTTTTCATATCAACCAACCTATTGTGGTGCCAGTAGCTACAGACTCTTCGATTACATCAAAGTCCTTGGATGTTGTGAGGGCTTTGAAGATCTATGTGAAGAGGACTGCTCGTCACAGGAAATCGGACTCTCTGTCCTTTATGATCCCAAGAAAATTGGGTGTCCTGCTTCTAAGAAGATGATTTCTCGCTGGATCAGGTTCACTATTCAGCATGCATATTCTACGGCAGGATTGCCGTGTCCAAAATCTGTTAAAGCCCACTCTACTCGTAAGGTGGGTTCTTCCTGGGTGGCTGCCCTGGGGGTCTCGGCTTTTCAACTTTGCCGAGCGGCTACTTGGTCAGGGTCAAACACATTTTCTAAGTTCTACAAGTTCGATACTTTGGTCTCTGAGGACCTAAAGTTTGGTCAATCAGTTCTGCAGGAGCCTCCGCGCTCTCCCTCCCGTACTGGGAGCTTTGGTACATTCCCATGGTACTAATGTGGACCCTAGCATCCTCTAGGACGTAAGAGAAAATAGGATTTTAATTACCTCCGGTAAATCCTTTTCCCGTAGTCCGTAGAGGATGCTGGGCGCCCGCCAGCGCTTCGTAATCCTGCAGTGGTTTCTTGGTTCAGTACTGTTTTGTTCTTGGTTATGTACTGCGTTGTTACTTGGTTCAGTAATGTTATTCAGCTTTTGCTGAGTTTTCAAGCTAGTTAGCTTGGTTTGCCTTGTTTGTGTGAGCTGGTGTGAATCTCGCCACTATCTGTATAAAATCCTTCTCTCAAAGTTGTCCGTCTCCTCGGTCATAGTTTCTAGACTGGGTCTGGTAGGAGGGGCATAGAGGAAGGTGCCAGCCCACACTATTAAACTCTTAAAGTGCCAGTGGCTCCTATTGGACCCGTCTATACCCGATGGTACTAATGTGAACCCCAGCATCCTCTACAGACTACGAGAAAAGTATTTACTGGTAGGTAATTAAAATCCTATTTTTGCTGCCTTCTCTGTCTCCATCTTCCACAGTGGCTTTCAGTGTAGGTGGGATCTGTGCTCCAGTTGGCTGAGTGACTGTGTGATGTGAGACTCAGCCAATCAAAGCACAAGAGATGCTGCTGAGGAGTTCCTGAATGTTCAGGTCACTCCTCAGTAGTACAGGCCACCCACTGCTTCCTGGTAGAATAAAGGGGGAGGACTCCATTAACTACACAGTGGGGTCTATTTACTAAGCCTTGGACGGAGATTAAGTATCATCTAAACAGCTCCTAGTTGTAATTTTTCAAACACAGCCTGTAACATGACAGTTAGGAGCTGATTGGCTGGTACATTATCTCCATCCACTTTATCTCTCTCCAAGGCTTAGTAAATAGGCCCCAGTGAGAGGGGAGGAATGGGTCGCCCCAGAGTGTACATATGCCTAGATAGGCACCATATTTACAGACTTTCTGCAGGGGAAGCATCAATCCCCAGCTACGCCACTGATTTCCCAGTACTGTATTAATGTATTCATTTCCACCAGTCCTTGCCCTGTTGCAGCTTACTGTACACTCATTTTTTTAAAACACACACACGCATGAGCATAGGCAAACGCAGGGGGGTTTCCGGTTGCCTGTAAACCCCCCACCTCTTGGCAAATGGGTCAAATTATGACAATAATAGCAATGGTATTTAATATGATTACTAGAGCTGCTGCCACATCATGCAGCTTAGGGGACAGATTAGAGCTGTTACACGTGCCCAGTGGTAGTAACTTCTTCTACAAAATGTGTTGAGTGTGTGGATCTAATCAGTGCACTGGACCAGACAGTGGCTATCAGGAAGAAGAGACAGGAGCCTTACCATAAGGTGGGAGAAAATGTGCTTAGAAAATGCAGTTCTGTCTCCTACTGGTTCTATTATGTGTGCGTATTTAATTATTATGGTACATATGTTTAACCTTTTCCTGACCACTTATTTTTATTATTTAAATCTGTTTGATACAGCCAATACTATAGACAATCTATAGCGTTAAATATTAATACTGTATTCCATTCAGTATCCAGTATATAAATAGATCAATATTTACATTAATGCCCAGAGTCATTACTAGGTACTTCTGCCACTCCCCCAGACTCCCACACTTGTGCCAATGTTCCGCAGAGTGTACTGCATTTGGAAACCCCCATCTAGAAATCCTGCATTTGCCACTGATGAGGATCTTTTTTTGACAGCAGCCAGTTGATCTACCAGTGTATCTTTGGAGTACATGAGGAAGCTGAAGCAACCAGATGAAATACAGTAGGCCCTGGTTTTAATTGAACCAATGGTCCCAGTGCTATGAGGTAGCAATACTAAACACTGTGCCACTGTCCTATTCCATGCATAAATGGATAAATGTAAGCAATAATGTGTAATTTTTTTTATTACTATGTTATGTCCTCAGTGATGATTTGCTGGCATGAAACATCTGGCCTGGAGATTTTGATGTAAAGTGAAGGGGAAGAACTTGACAGATTGTTGTGGGAGAAATTTACCCAGATGCTTTTTTTTCTATTTTTAATCATGCTTACTAGCACTTTTATTATTGTAGCTGCTTGTTGGACGCATTCCTCTCCACACCTGGAAATAAATACTCAAATATGAGTGTTTGTATTTAGGTTTTCACTGGAGTGAATGGGGGCAAGCCTTGAGCATGTCTGTGGAGCATATTTGATGTACAGCAGATATGTCCTTCGAGGTGTCTGTGCATATAACATAACAGTGATTCCCCTATGCATATAACATAACAGCGTCTGGTTATTTTGGACATGTGAAAACACATGAAAACGTAGAGTTAAAAATAAATTGAGTTTGAATACTGATGTCAAATTGTGTAAATGGGAGTTTTTTTTTAAACTTTATGAGAAAACCAAACATAGGCCCTAATTCAAGGTTGATAGCAAAAGCAAAATCTTCCTCTGATGGGCAAAACCATGTTGCACTGCATGGTAGTGCAGATGGGAGGCATTTGATATACCGCCTGTTGGGATCCCGGTGCTCACCATACCGATGCCAGAATCCCGACAGCCGGCATACCGACAACTATTCTCCCTCTTGGGGAGTCTGCGAAACCCCTGGAGGGAGAATAAATAGCGTGGCGCCACCGTGCAGGAAGCGTGGCGAGCGCAGCGAGCCCGCAAGGGGCTCTTTTGCGCTCACCCTGCTGCCTGCATGCCGGCAGTCGGGATGCTGGGCGCCGGGGTCCCAAGCGCCGGCATAACATACTACACCCGTGCAGATATAACATGTGCAGAGAGAGTTAGATTTGTGTGGGTTGGGAATGCGTTGCTGGCTACCGACCCCGATATCCCGGCAGCAGAATGCTGGCGGGGGAGGGCGAGCGCAACTTATCCCCTTGTGGGCTCGCCATGCAGCGGGCTCGGTGGCTCACTGCGCTTCCCACATGTTCTATTCTGAATCTTTGGCCGTTGTGGACACCCACAAATGGGAATAGAGTCTAGAGATGAGCGCCTGAAATTTTT
This sequence comes from Pseudophryne corroboree, assembly GCF_028390025.1. Lineage (NCBI taxonomy): Eukaryota > Metazoa > Chordata > Amphibia > Anura > Myobatrachidae > Pseudophryne > Pseudophryne corroboree. The sequence goes on from NC_086444.1 coordinate 600,556,355, forward strand.
CGGGTTTTGTGTTTTGGTTTTGGGTTCGGTTCCGCGGCCGTGTTTTGGGTTCGAACGCGTTTTGGCAAAACCTCACCGAATTATTTTTGTCGGATTCGGGTGTGTTTTGGATTCGGGTGTTTTTTTCCAAAAACACTAAAAAACAGCTTAAATCATAGAATTTGGGGGTCATTTTGATCCCAAAGTATTATTAACCTCAAAAACCATAATTTACACTCATTTTCAGTCTATTCTGAATACCTCACACCTCACAATATTATTTTTAGTCCTAAAATTTGCACCGAGGTCGCTGTGTGAGTAAGATAAGCGACCCTAGTGGCCGACACAAACACCGGGCCCATCTAGGAGTGGCACTGCAGTGTCACGCAGGATGTCCCTTCCAAAAAACCCTCCCCAAACAGCACATGACGCAAAGAAAAAAAGAGGCGCAATGAGGTAGCTGTGTGAGTAAGATTAGCGACCCTAGTGGCCGACACAAACACCGGGCCCATCTAGGAGTGGCACTGCAGTGTCACGCAGGATGGCCCTTCCAAAAAACCCTCCCCAAACAGCACATGACGCAAAGAAAAAAAGAGGCGCAATGAGGTAGCTGACTGTGTGAGTAAGATTAGCGACCCTAGTGGCCGACACAAACACCGGGCCCATCTAGGAGTGGCACTGCAGTGTCACGCAGGATGGCCCTTCCAAAAAACCCTCCCCAAACAGCACATGACGCAAAGAAAAAAAGAGGCGCAATGAGGTAGCTGACTGTGTGAGTAAGATTAGCGACCCTAGTGGCCGACACAAACACCGGGCCCATCTAGGAGTGGCACTGCAGTGTCACGCAGGATGTCCCTTCCAAAAAACCCTCCCCAAACAGCACATGACGCAAAGAAAAAAAGAGGCGCAATGAGGTAGCTGTGTGAGTAAGATTAGCGACCCTAGTGGCCGACACAAACACCGGGCCCATCTAGGAGTGGCACTGCAGTGTCACGCAGGATGTCCCTTCCAAAAAACCCTCCCCAAACAGCACATGACGCAAAGAAAAAAAGAGGCGCAATGAGGTAGCTGACTGTGTGAGTAAGATTAGCGACCCTAGTGGCCGACACAAACACCGGGCCCATTTAGGAGTGGCACTGCAGTGTCACGCAGGATGTCCCTTCCAAAAAACCCTCCCCAAACAGCACATGACGCAAAGAAAAAGAAAAGAAAAAAGAGGTGCAAGATGGAATTGTCCTTGGGCCCTCCCACCCACCCTTATGTTGTATAAACAAAACAGGACATGCACACTTTAACCAACCCATCATTTCAGTGACAGGGTCTGCCACACGACTGTGACTGATATGACGGGTTGGTTTGGACCCCCCCCAAAAAAGAAGCAATTAATCTCTCCTTGCACAAACTGGCTCTACAGAGGCAAGATGTCCACCTCATCTTCACCCTCCGATATATCACCGTGTACATCCCCCTCCTCACAGATTATCAATTCGTCCCCACTGGAATCCACCATCTCAGCTCCCTGTGTACTTTGTGGAGGCAATTGCTGCTGGTCAATGTCTCCGCGGAGGAATTGATTATAATTCATTTTAATGAACATCATCTTCTCCACATTTTCTGGATGTAACCTCGTACGCCGATTGCTGACAAGGTGAGCGGCGGCACTAAACACTCTTTCGGAGTACACACTTGTGGGAGGGCAACTTAGGTAGAATAAAGCCAGTTTGTGCAAGGGCCTCCAAATTGCCTCTTTTTCCTGCCAGTATAAGTACGGACTGTGTGACGTGCCTACTTGGATGCGGTCACTCATATAATCCTCCACCATTCTATCAATGTTGAGAGAATCATATGCAGTGACAGTAGACGACATGTCCGTAATCGTTGTCAGGTCCTTCAGTCCGGACCAGATGTCAGCATCAGCAGTCGCTCCAGACTGCCCTGCATCACCGCCAGCGGGTGGGCTCGGAATTCTGAGCCTTTTCCTCGCACCCCCAGTTGCGGGAGAATGTGAAGGAGGAGATGTTGACAGGTCGCGTTCCGCTTGACTTGACAATTTTGTCACCAGCAGGTCTTTCAACCCCAGCAGACCTGTGTCTGCCGGAAAGAGAGATCCAAGGTAGGCTTTAAATCTAGGATCGAGCACGGTGGCCAAAATGTAGTGCTCTGATTTCAACAGATTGACCACCCGTGAATCCTTGTTAAGCGAATTAAGGGCTGCATCCACAAGTCCCACATGCCTAGCGGAATCGCTCCCTTTTAGCTCCTTCTTCAATGCCTCCAGCTTCTTCTGCAAAAGCCTGATGAGGGGAATGACCTGACTCAGGCTGGCAGTGTCTGAACTGACTTCACGTGTGGCAAGTTCAAAGGGCATCAGAACCTTGCACAACGTTGAAATCATTCTCCACTGCACTTGAGACAGGTGCATTCCATCTCCTATATCGTGCTCAATTGTATAGGCTTGAATGGCCTTTTGCTGCTCCTCCAACCTCTGAAGCATATAGAGGGTTGAATTCCACCTCGTTACCACTTCTTGCTTCAGATGATGGCAGGGCAGGTTCAGTAGTTTTTGGTGGTGCTCCAGTCTTCTGTACGTGGTGCCTGTACGCCGAAAGTGTCCCGCAATTTTTCTGGCCACCGACAGCATCTCTTGCACGCCCCTGTCGTTTTTTAAAAAATTCTGCACCACCAAATTCAAGGTATGTGCAAAACATGGGACGTGCTGGAATTTGCCCATATTTAATGCACACACAATATTGCTGGCGTTGTCCGATGCCACAAATCCACAGGAGAGTCCAATTGGGGTAAGCCATTCCGCGATGATCTTCCTCAGTTGCCGTAAGAGGTTTTCAGCTGTGTGCGTATTCTGGAAAGCGGTGATACAAAGCGTAGCCTGCCTAGGAAAGAGTTGGCGTTTGCGAGATGCTGCTACTGGTGCCGCCGCTGCTGTTCTTGCGGCGGGAGTCCATACATCTACCCAGTGGGCTGTCACAGTCATATAGTCCTGACCCTGCCCTGCTCCACTTGTCCACATGTCCGTGGTTAAGTGGACATTGGGTACAACTGCATTTTTTAGGAGACTGGTGAGTCTTTTTCTGACGTCCGTGTACATTCTCGGTATCGCCTGCCTAGAGAAGTGGAACCTAGATGGTATTTGGTAACGGGGGCACACTGCCTCAATAAATTGTCTAGTTCCCTGTGAACTAACGGCGGATACCGGACGCACGTCTAACACCAACATAGTTGTCAAGGACTCAGTTATCCGCTTTGCAGTAGGATGACTGCTGTGATATTTCATCTTCCTCGCAAAGGACTGTTGAACAGTCAATTGCTTACTGGAAGTAGTACAAGTGGGCTTACGACTTCCCCTCTGGGATGACCATCGACTCCCAGCGGCAACAACAGCAGCGCCAGCAGCAGTAGGCGTTACACGCAAGGATGCATCGGAGGAATCCCAGGCAGGAGAGGACTCGTCAGACTTGCCAGTGACATGGCCTGCAGGACTATTGGCATTCCTGGGGAAGGAGGAAATTGACACTGAGGGAGTTGGTGGGGTGGTTTGCGTGAGCTTGGTTACAAGAGGAAGGGATTTACTGGTCAGTGGACTGCTTCCGCTGTCACCCAAAGTTTTTGAACTTGTCACTGACTTATTATGAATGCGCTGCAGGTGACGTATAAGGGAGGATGTTCCGAGGTGGTTAATGTCCTTACCCCTACTTATTACAGCTTGACAAAGGGAACACACGGCTTGACACCTGTTGTCCGCATTTCTGGTGAAATACCTCCACACCGAAGAGCTGATTTTTTTGGTATTTTCACCTGGCATGTCAACGGCCATATTCCTCCCACGGACAACAGGTGTCTCCCCGGGTGCCTGACTTAAACAAACCACCTCACCATCAGAATCCTCCTGGTCAATTTCCTCCCCAGCGCCAGCAACACCCATATCCTCCTCATCCTGGTGTACTTCAACACTGACATCTTCAATCTGACTATCAGGAACTGGACTGCGGGTGCTCCTTCCAGCACTTGCAGGGGGCGTGCAAATGGTGGAAGGCGCAAGCTCTTCACGTCCAGTGTTGGGAAGGTCAGGCATCGCAACCGACACAATTGGACTCTCCTTGTGGATTTGGGATTTCAAAGAACGCACAGTTCTTTGCGGTGCTTTTGCCAGCTTGAGTCTTTTCAGTTTTCTAGCGAGAGGCTGAGTGCTTCCATCCTCATGTGAAGCTGAACCACTAGCCATGAACATAGGCCAGGGCCTCAGCCGTTCCTTGCCACTCCGTGTGGTAAATGGCATATTGGCAAGTTTACGCTTCTCCTCCGACAATTTTATTTTAGGTTTTGGAGTCCTTTTTTTACTGATATTTGGTGTTTTGGTTTTGACATGCTCTGTACTATGCCATTGGGCATCGGCCTTGGCAGACGACGTTGCTGGCATTTCATCGTCTCGGCCATGACTAGTGGCAGCAGCTTCAGCACGAGGTGGAAGTGGATCTTGATCTTTCCCTAATTTTGGAACCTCAACATTTTTGTTCTCCATATTTTAATAGGCACAACTAAAAGGCACCTCAGGTAAACAATGCAGATGGATGGATTGGATACTAGTATACAATTATGGACGGGCTGCCGAGTGCCGACACAGAGGTAGCCACAGCCGTGAACTACCGCACTGTACTGTGTCTGCTGCTAATATATAGACTGGTTGATAAAGAGATAGTATACTCGTAACTAGTATGTATGTATAAAGAAAGAAAAAAAAACCACGGTTAGGTCACTGGTATATACAATTATGGACGGGCTGCCGAGTGCCGACACAGAGGTAGCCACAGCCGTGAACTACCGCACTGTACTGTGTCTGCTGCTAATATATAGACTGGTTGATAAAGAGATAGTATACTCGTAACTAGTATGTATGTATAAAGAAAGAAAAAAAAACCACGGTTAGGTCACTGGTATATACAATTATGGACGGGCTGCCGAGTGCCGACACAGAGGTAGCCACAGCCGTGAACTACCGCACTGTACTGTGTCTGCTGCTAATATATAGACTGGTTGATAAAGAGATAGTATACTCGTAACTAGTATGTATGTATAAAGAAAGAAAAAAAAACCACGGTTAGGTCACTGGTATATACAATTATGGACGGGCTGCGGAGTGCCGACACAGAGGTAGCCACAGCCATGAACTACCGCACTGTACTGTGTCTGCTGCTAATATATAGACTGGTTGATAAAGAGATAGTATACTCGTAACTAGTATGTATGTATAAAGAAAGAAAAAAAAACCACGGTTAGGTGGTATATACAATTATGGACGGGCTGCCGAGTGCCGACACAGAGGTAGCCACAGCCGTGAACTACCGCACTGTACTGTGTCTGCTGCTAATATATAGACTGGTTGATAAAGAGATAGTATACTCGTAACTAGTATGTATGTATAAAGAAAGAAAAAAAAACCACGGTTAGGTCACTGGTATATACAATTATGGACGGGCTGCCGAGTGCCGACACAGAGGTAGCCACAGCCGTGAACTACCGCACTGTACACTGGTTGATAAAGAGATAGTAGTATACTCGTAACAACTAGTATGACGACGGTATAAAGAATGAAAAAAAAACCACGGTTAGGTGGTATATAATACAATTATGGTTGGACGGACTGCCTGCCGAGTGCCGACACAGAGGTAGCCACAGCCGTGAACTACCGCACTGTACACTGGTTGATAAAGAGATAGTAGTATACTCGTAACAACTAGTATGACGACGGTATAAAGAATGAAAAAAAAACCACGGTTAGGTGGTATATAATACAATTATGGTTGGACGGACTGCCTGCCGAGTGCCGACACAGAGGTAGCCACAGCCGTGAACTACCGCACTGTACACTGGTTGATAAAGAGATAGTAGTATACTCGTAACAACTAGTATGACGACGGTATAAAGAACGAAAAAAAAACCACGGTTAGGTGGTATATATTATAATACAATTATGGATGGACGGACTGCCTGCCGAGTTCCGACACAGAGGTAGCCACAGCCGTGAACTACCGCACTGTACACTGGTTGATAAAGAGATAGTAGTATACTCGTAACAACTAGTATGACGACGGTATAAAGAACGAAAAAAAAACCACGGTTAGGTGGTATATATTATAATACAATTATGGATGGACGGACTGCCTGCCGAGTTCCGACACAGAGGTAGCCACAGCCGTGAACTACCGCACTGTACACTGGTTGATAAAGAGATAGTAGTATACTCGTAACAACTAGTATGACTATGACGACGGTATAAAGAAAGAAAAAAAAAAACCACGGTTAGGTGGTATATAATACAATTATGGATGGACGGACTGCCTGCCGAGTGCCGACACAGAGGTAGCCACAGCCGTGAACTACCGCACTGTACTGTGTCTGCTGCTAATATAGACTGGTTGATAAAGAGATAGTATACAATACTACTAATATACTGGTGGTCAGGCACTGGTCACCACTAGTCACACTGGCAGTGGCACTCCTGCAGCAAAAGTGTGCACTGTTTAATTTTAATATAATATTATTTATCATGTACTCCTGGCTCCTGCTATAACAACCTGCAGTGCTCCCCAGTCTCCCCCACAATTATAAGCTTTATATACAATACATTGATGTGCAGCACACTGGGCTGAGCAGTGCACACAGACTGAGTCACTGTGTGACTGTGTATCGTTTTTTTCAGGCAGAGAACGGATATATTAAATAAAACAAACAACTGCACTGTCTCTGGTGGTCACTGGTCACTGTGGTCGTCAGTCACTAAACTCTGTCTGCACTCTGCACTCTCTTCTAATCTACAGTATCACAGCAATCTCTCTCTCTCTCTCTCTTCTAAATCTAATCTAAATGGAGAGGACGCCAGCCACGTCCTCTCCCTATCAATCTCAATGCACGTGTGAAAATGGCGGCGACGCGCGGCTCCTTATATAGAATCCGAGTCTCGCGAGAATCCGACAGCGTCATGATGACGTTCGGGCGCGCTCGGGTTAACCGAGCAAGGCGGGAAGATCCGAGTCGCTCGGACCCGTGAAAAAAAAAGTGAAGTTCGTGCGGGTTCGGATTCAAAGAAACCGAACCCGCTCATCTCTAGATAGACCCTGTGGATCTGCATTCCATCGGCCGGCATTTTGAGTGTTTGGGATTCCGGCATCAGCATGGTGACTGCCAGGATCCCGAGCACCGGTCACATGACCGCATCCCATTTGGGTGGGTTATATTGTTTCTGTGCAGGGTAAATACTGTCTGATTTATTTTTACACTGCAATTTAGATTTCAATTTGAACACATCCCACCCAAATCTAGCTCTCTCTGCACATGTTACATCTGCCCCACCTGCAGTGCACATGGTTTTGCCCATTAGAGGAAGATTTTGCTTTTGCGATCAACCTTGAATTAGGCCCATAATGTAATTTTGGTAAGATTATTAGAAAGAAAAATAAAAGAACAATTTTAAGATCTTTCACAGTGTTCTTATTATTACTATAGTACAGCAGTTTTATATATATATAAATTAGCCATGTTCTAAATAATAATACCCCTTTTACACCGCTAGCATATAACACGGGTTATTGCACATAAGCGTGCATAACCCATGTTTGCTCGGTGTAAAAGGGTCGAGTTGGACTTGGAATAATCCGAGTCGAGTAGTTTGCAGGGTTGAACACGTGTTCAACCCGGCAAACTGTGCAGTGTAAACAGGAGCTGGATCGCACGACCCGGCTTCCCATTTACAGTCTATGTGCGGGTGGCGCTTGGAGATCATGCAACGTCACCAACCCAGCAATATGCCAGGCTGGTAACTCCAGTGGGAAAGGGAGCTGACGCGGGTCTCAGCCAGGTAGCACCCGTGTCAGACTCCCGGCTGCGACCCGCGATTTTAGTCTAAAAGAGGTATTATACTGTATATTAATTGATGAATAGACAATAACAATAATGAGATTATGAACAAATGTTAATCATTTAATGGTGACAAGCTGTTTATCAAGTTTATCAAGTTCCAGATCACCTCCGGCATTAGTAGCATATGGGGCACTGCTAAAATCTTTTCAGGTCTTTATTTACACATACTGTATCTGGTAATCTCTGACCGCTTGTTGACTTAATCAGTTTTTTGGAACTTTTCTCTACTTTCTACAGAGAAACTGGAGTATACTCCAGAGGTACTTGGCAGACCAGCACAATGCCTCTTTCTCCTAGAGCTACATAACTGAATCAGATGAACTAAACTATTCTAAATTACTAAATTCGGCAGCCTGGTAGACCAATTCCCCTCCTGAGTAATAGTAAAGGAATAGAACCTGAAAAATACATTCTCCTTATTGGTCTGGAATGTTCTGAGTTCATTTAATTGTACGCACCTCTTTGACCCTGTTTACTAAACTGAATGACCTAACAAGCGGATTGGGTTCAACTCTGAAAAAACATTAACATTTTATTTAGGATATATATTCTATAAAGCATGCTTCTCTAAAAGCATTTTATTTTTCATTTCTTTATTCATCAGAGCATATACATGGCATATCACATAGTAGTTCAGAAATCAAAAAGTATAATAATTTCATGTATAGTATGAGGGAAGCAACAATTAAAAAATGAACCCCAGAAATAATTTGGATATAATAATTAGTGATGAGCGGGTTCGGTTTCCGAGAAACCGAACCCCCCCCAACTTTACCCTTTTTACACGGGTCCGAGCCATACTCGGATTCTCCCGTATGGCTCGGTTAACCGGAGCGCGCCCGAACGTCATTATCCCGCTGTCGGATTCTCGCGAGATTCGGATTCTATATAAGCAGCCGCGCGTCGCCGCCATTTTCACACGTGCATTGAGATTGATAGGGAGAGGACGTGGCTGGCGTCCTCTCCGTTTATAATTGTAGAAGAGACAGTTGATTGCTTGTTTTATTACTAATTGTGGGGAGGATTGGGGAGCAGCTGTTAGGACTCGGAGTAGAGTGTAGAGTTTTGCTGATAGTGACCACCAGTTTTATTTTATCCGTTCTCTGCCTGAAAAAAACGCTCCATACCATATCTGTGCTCAGTGTGCTGCATGATATATCTGTGCTGAGTGCTCACACTGCTTAATTGTGGGGACTGGGGAGCAGCTATAGCAGGAGTACAGTGCACAGTTTTGCTGACAGTGACCACCAGTATACGTTTGTCTGCCTGAAAAACACTCCTGTGGTGGCTTTTTTTTATACTAGTTTAGCAGTCTGCTGACAGTGTCCACCAGGTCCATTATACTGTATATAGCAGTACGGTAGGCCACTGCTGTACCTACCTCTGTGTCGTCAGTCACTCGTCATCCATTAATAATAATAAGTATACTATCCATCCATCTACATTGTATACCTGTGGTGGCTTTTTTTCTTTATACTAGTTTAGCAGTTTGCTGACAGTGTCCACCAGGTCCATTTATTATACTGTATATAGCAGTACGGTAGGCCACTGCTGTACCTACCTCTGTGTCGTCACTCGTCGTCCATAAGTATACTCTCCATCCATCTACATTGTATACCTGTGGTGCCTTTTTTTCTTTATACTAGTAGTACTAGTTTAGCAGTCTGCTGACAGTGTCCACCAGGTCCATTATACTGTATATAGCAGTACGGTAGGCCACTGCTGTACCTACCTCTGTGTCGTCACTCGTCGTCCATAAGTATACTATCCATCCATCTACATTGTATACCTGTGGTGCCTTTTAGTTGTGCGCATTAAAATATGGAGAACAAAAATGTGGAGGTTAAAAAAATAGGGAAAGATCAAGATCCACTTCCACCTCGTGCTGAAGCTGCTGCCACTAGTCATGGCCGAGACGATGAAATGCCATCAACGTCGTCTGCCAAGGACGATGCCCAATGTCATAGTACAGAGCATGTAAAATCCAAAACACAAAAGATCAGTAAAATGACCCAAAAATCAAAATTAAAAGCGTCTGAGGAGAAGCGTAAACTTGCCAATATGCCATTTACGACACGGAGTGGCAAGGAACGGCTGAGGCCCTGGCCTATGTTCTGTCACGATCCGGGTATCTGGACGCCATTTCTTACCCATCAGATGCCTCCTAAGGCTGGCTCAGCGCTCCAGGACCGGATTCCATCTGTTATCCTGATGTGTACATTCCTGTATCCTCTCCTGTCACTCTGGGACGCTGTCACAGTAAACGCCATATTACACCTGGCATGGCGTCTCCCGCGGCCTCCGCCGCCGTCCCTGAACTTCTGCATGCAGAGTATCTGAGTGGCGATTACGTCAGCCGCGGCCTCCGCTGTGTCCGCGTGGTTGGATGTGCATCTGTCAGCCTGGCGCCTCCTGTCTCCGGTGGCCGGCGCCGCCATTACTGTTTTCATTACCACATGGATTACAAACCAAACTTCCCTCCAAGTGTCTGCATGGGCGCAGCCATCTTGGATTCTGTCAGCTGATCATTTCCACCAATCTGTTCTCAGTATTGATAATCTGCATAATTGCCTAGCCAATCCCTTCCTTGCTGCAGGTATAAATACACTGTGCCTGAGCAAGGAAGGCGTCAGTGCTTTGGTTGTCAAACCTAGTTCCTGTTTGTCTCTCTCCTGTGATTGTCTTCCAGGTTCCAGCTCCTGTCTCAAGACTTCCACCATAGAGACCCGCACCAGCATTCCACCTGCGGTGTAGCCTGACTCTCCAATCCATTGTGGATTCATCTGTTTCCAGCTACAACATTACCTGCTTCCAGCTCAGCTTCCAGCAGAGTACAGCTTCCCTTAAAGGGCCGGTGTCCTTTCTACACTTTACCACTCTCCACCGGTATTATTATTTCTCCGCTCTCAAGTTCTACATTTCAGTTCATATTTCATCGCTCCCAAGTTCATTTATTATTTAACTGGTTCCAGCCAGTATCCACTCCGTGCTAACAACAGTCTGGTTCCAGCCAGTATCCACAGCAGCTGTTTTATCTTCAGCAACCCAGCTTTTCCTGGAACACCAGCTGGCACAATCCTGGGTTATCTCCATTGCTACAGTCGGGCCTGGTAAGGACTTTCCATCTAGAAGATCATAAGAACTATCTCACACTACCAGTGCCCTGTGGCTCCTGCCATCCTGTAGTACCCAGGAACTGTATTTATTCTTTGCTGACTTTTACGTTTTCTTTTACTGCTGCTGTGTTGCGGAGTTGTCATAATAAACATCATTGACTTTTATCCAAGTTGTCGTGGTCACGCCTTCGGGCAGTTATTATTCATGTTACTTACATGTCCAGGGGTCTGATACAACCTCCCTGGTTCCGGTACATCTCAGCCCCTACAACTGAGGCTGCCTCCCGTCAGCTCAGGCCCTCAGTTGTGACATGTTCATGGCTAGTGGTTCAGCTTCACATGAGGATGGAAGCACTCATCCTCTCGCTAGAAAAAAGAAAAGACTTAAGCTGGCAAAAGCACAGCAAAGAACTGTGCGTTCTTCGAAATCACAAATCCCCAAGGAGAGTCCAATTGTGTCGGTTGCGATGCCTGACCTTCCCAACACTGGACGGGAAGAGCTTGCGCCTTCCACTATTTGCACGCCCCCTGCAAGTGCTGGAAGGAGCACCCGCAGTCCAGTTCCTGATAGTCAAATTGAAGATGTCAGTGTTGAAGTACACCAGGATGTGGATATGGGTGTTGCTGGCGCTGGGGAGGAAATTGACAAGGAGGATTCTGATGGTGAGGTGGTTTTTTAAGTCAGGCACCCGGGGAGACGCCTGTTGTCCGTGGGAGGAATATGGCCATTGACATGCCTGGTCAAAATACAAAAAAAATCAGCTCTTCGGTGTGGAATTATTTCAACACAAATGCGGACAACAGGTGTCAAGCCGTGTGTTGCCTTTGTCAAGCTGTAATAAGTAGGGGTAAGGACGTTAACCACCTCGGAACATCTTCCCTTATACGTCACCTGCAGCGCATTCATCATAAGTCAGTGACAAGTTCAAAAACTTTGGGCGACAGCGGAAGCAGTCCACTGACCAGTAAATCCCTTCCTCTTGTAACCAAGCTCCTGCAAACCACACCACCAACTCCCTCAGTGTCAATTTCCTCCTTACCCAGGAAAGCCAATAGTCCTGCAGGCCATGTCACTGGCAAGTCTGACGAGTCCTCTCCTGCCTGGGATTCCTCCGATGCATCCTTGAGTGTAACGCCTACTGCTGCTGGCGCTGCTGTTGTTGCTGCTGGGAGTCGATCGTCATCCCAGAGGGGAAGTCGGAAGACCACTTGTACTACTTCCAGTAAGCAATTGACTGTACAACAGTCCTTTGCGAGGAAGATGAAATATCACAGCAGTCATTCTGCTGCAAAGCGGATAACTGAGGCCTTGGCAGCCTGGGCGGTGAGAAACGTGGTTCCGGTATCCATCGTTAATTCAGAGCCAACTATAGACTTGATTGAGGTACTGTGTCCCCGATACCAAATACCATCTAGGTTCCATTTCTCTAGGCAGGCGATACCGAAAATGTACACAGACCTCAGAAAAAGACTCACCAGTGTCCTAAAAAATGCAGTTGTACCCAATGTCCACTTAACCACGGACATGTGGACAAGTGGAGCAGGGCAGACTCAGGACTATATGACTGTGACAGCCCACTGGGTAGATGTATTGCCTCCCGCTGCAAGAACAGCAGCGGCGGCACCAGTAGCAGCATCTCGCAAACGCCAACTCGTTCCTAGGCAGGCTACGCTTTGTATCACCGCTTTCCAGAATACGCACACAGCTGAAAACCTCTTACGGCAACTGAGGTAGATCATCGCAGAATGGCTTACCCCAATTGGACTCTCCTGGGGATTTGTGACATCGGACAACGCCAGCAATATTGTGCGTGCATTACATCTGGCCAAATTCCAGCACGTCCCATGTTTTGCACATACCTTGAATTTGGTTGTGCAGAATTATTTAAAAAATGACAGGGGCGTGCAAGAGATGCTGTCGGTGGCCCGAAGAATTGCGGGCCACTTTCGGCGTTCAGGCACCGCGTACAGAAGACTGGAGCACCACCAAAAATACCTGAACCTGCGCTGCCATCATCTGAAGCAAGAGGTGGTAATGAGGTGGAATTCAACCCTCTATATGCTTCAGAGGATGGAGGAGCAGCAAAAGGCCATTCAAGCCTATACATCTGGCCACGATATAGGCAAAGGAGGTGGAATGCACCTGTCTCAAGCGCAGTGGAGAATGATTTCAACGTTGTGCAAGGTTCTGCAACCCTTTGAACTTGCCACACGTGAAGTCAGTTCAGACACTGCCAGCCTGAGTCAGGTCATTCCCCTCATCAGGCTTTTGCAGAAGAAGCTGGAGACATTGAAGGAGGAGCTAAAACAGAGCGATTCCGCTAGGCATGTGGGACTTGTGGATGGAGCCCTTAATTCGCTTAACAAGGATTCACGGGTGGTCAATCTGTTGAAATCAGAGCACTACATTTTGGCCACCGTGCTCGATCCTAGATTTAAAATCTACATTGTATCTCTCTTTCCGGCAGACACAAGTCTGCAGGGGTTCAAAGACCTGCTGGTGAGAAAATTGTCAAGTCAAGCGGAACGTGACCCGTCAACATCTCCTCCTTCACATTCTCCCGCAACTGGGGGTGCGAGGAAAAGGCTAAGAATTCCGAGCCCACCCGCTGGCGGTGATGCAGGGCAGTCTGGAGCGAGTGCTGACATCTGGTCCGGACTGAAGGACCTGGCAACGATTACTGACATGTCGTCTACTGTCACTGCATATGATTCTCTCACCATTGAAAGAATGGTGGAGGATTATATGAGTGACCGCATCCAAGTAGGCACGTCAGACAGTCCGTACGTATACTGGCAGGAAAGAGGCAATTTGGAGGCCCTTGCACAAACTGGCTTTATTCTACCTAAGTTGCCCTCCCTCCAGTGTGTACTCCGAAAGAGTGTTTAGTGCAGCCGCTCACCTTGTCAGCAATCGGCGTACGAGGTTACTTCCAGAAAATGTGGAGAAGATGATGTTCATTAAAATGAATTAAAATCAATTCCTCCGTGGAGACATTCACCAGCAGCAATTGCCTCCAGAAAGTACACGGGGACCTGAGATGGTGGATTCCAGTGGGGACGAATTAATAATCTGTGAGGAGGGGGATGTACACAGTGAAAGGGGTGATGAATCGGAGGATGAGGAGGAGGTGGACATCTTGCCTCTGTAGAGCCAGTTTGTGCAAGGAGAGATTGATTGCTTCTTTTTTGGTGGGGGCCCAAACCAACCAGTCATTTCAGTCACAGTCATGTGGCAGACCCTGTCACTGAAATGATGGGTTCGTTAAAGTGTGCATGTCCTGTTTATACAACATAAGGGTGGGTGGGAGGGCCCAAGGACAAATCCATCTTGCACCTCTTTTTTCTTTCATTTTTCTTTGCATCATGTGCTGTTTGGGGAGTATTTTTTTGAAGGGCCATCCTGCGTGACACTGCAGTGCCACTCCTAGATGGGCCAGATGTTTGTGTCGGCCACTTGGGTCGCTTATCTTAGTCACACAGCTACCTCATTGCGCCTCTTTTTTTCTTTGCATCATGTGCTGTTTGGGGAGTATTTTTTTGAAGGGCCATCCTGCGTGACACTGCAGTGCCACTACTAGATGGGCCAGGTGTTTGTGTCGGCCACTTGTGTCGCTTAGCTTAGTCACACAGCGACCTTGGTGCGCCTCTTTTTTTCTTTGCATCATGTGCTGTTTGGGGAGTATTTTTTTGAAGTGCCATCCTGCGTGACACTGCAGTGCCACTCCTAGATGGGCCAGGTGTTTGTGTCGGCCACTTGGGTCGCTTAGCTTAGTCACACAGCTACCTCATTGCGCCTCTTTTTTTCTTTGCATCATGTGCTGTTTGGGGACAATTTTTTTGAAGGGCCATCCTGTCTGACACTGCAGTGCCACTCCTAGATGGGCCAGGTGTTTGTGTCGGTCACTTGGGTCGTTTAGCTTAGACATCCAGCGACCTCGGTGCAAATTTTAGGACTAAAAATAATATTGTGAGATGTGAGGTGTTCAGAATAGACTGAAAATGAGTGGAAATTATGGTTATTGAGGTTAATAATACTTTGGGATCAAAATGACCCCCAAATTCTATGATTTAAGCTGTTTTTGAGGGTTTTTTGAAAAAAAAACACCCGAATCCAAAACACACCCGAATCCGACAAAAAAATTTCGGTGAGGTTTTGCCAAAACGCATCCGAATCCAAAACACGGCCGCGGAACCGAACACAAAACCAAAACCCGAAAAATTTCCGGTGGACATCACTAATAATAATGTGCAGATACTGTAAGTCAGTACATAGTATATAGAAGATAAAAAGAATACACCTTTACAATTGCACAATAAACCTTTAAATGCAGCCCAGGTCACTCTAGGTTCACCAAACCACACACCAGAATACAGAAGAAAAGGAGATACCCTGTGGCACAAAGAAAGTTACATGTATAGTAAACAGTACATAACCAAGAACATTCCTGTGGTTATAGCTCTCAAAGGTTCCTTCAAGGCGAATCAATTTTCCTTCATGTAGCTCCACTCGACGTACCTCAAACAGGAGAAAACACTTAGTGCAACACCATTTGATAGTTACAGAGGGAGACTATGTTAGGTATCACACTCACATTTAGTAAGTGTACAACTTGCTTATCATCCTCCAAAGTGAAGGTATTTCCTGACTTATCTTCCTCCAATCAAGCATATGAAACTCAGAAGGAGAAGGATTTAGTGCAACAATGTGTTTTTAAAAACATGATCATTTAATGACAAAGTTACACTCACATTGTATATAAAATCACAATCACATAAAAAACTCCATGGGGATAACAGCTCTCACTTGGACAGAGTCCCGAACCAGTGGTTCCATACAGCAATGGTCAAAGTCCTCATCCTTAAGATGTTAATGGGGAAACTGTTCCATATTGTTCCCTCGGAGTCGTCTAGAAAGCCACCTGCTTAACGCGTTTCGAACCCTGGAGTCCTTCGTCAGAAGCATCATACATAATATATAGTTCCCCCACCTAAGCATGATCGGCAGTTTCCCCCCTTCTCCCCAACTAAAAGCATTTTTAATACTTTATTATTCATTACTGAATTCCACCCAAAGAATGCGGTTGTTATAAGAGAAGATGACTCCTAAAGGGGGGTACACATGGAGAGATCAGTTCTTAAAATCTAAGCAATCTGACTAGATTGCTTAGATTTTAATCACGGATCTCTCGCACATCGATATCGCCGGTGCTAGATTGGCCTGCATGCAGGCACAATCTAGCACATCGCACATTTCCCCCGCTGGGTGAAATGAGAGGCCCCTTCTCTGTCCGCTCCCTCCCTCAGCACACATCGCGCTGTGCAAAGTGGGGGGAGAGATGTGTGCTGAGCGGTCACTGATAGATCGCTCAGCACACATCTAAAAACGTGTGCACTGACCTTAAGTGATCTTTAATGGAAAGTGAAAATTCAACATTTTCCAATGACATAACTTAGTTAGATTCAGCTTTTTACATGTAGACCCAGTTTTCATTTAGCAGGGGCCGGGGGCTAGCTTTGTTTACCCTTTCCTTACTATTACTATTGTAATAGCCTAAGGAGGGAGTAGGGCTTACCGGTATCCGTTTCGATGGTCGACCACTATTGGTCGACATTGACATGGTCGACATGGACACATGGTCGACACATGAAAATGGTCGACACATAAAAGGTCGTAACGTGTTTTTCACTTTTTTTCTTTTGTGTAACTTTTCCATACTTTAGGATCCACGTGGACTACGATTGAGAACGGTAATCTGCCCGAAGCATGGCGAGCGAAGCGAGCCATGCGAGGTGACGCGGTGCACTAATTGGGGTTCCCCGTCACTTTACGCAAAAAACAACACCAAAAAAGTTAAAAAAACTCATGTCGTCCTTTTAATGTGTCGACCTTTCATGTCGACCATTTTCATGCGTCGACCATTTGTCCATGTCAACCATGCAAATGTCGACCAATAGTGGTCGACCTAATGACTGTCGACCGTAATATGGTAGACCATTCATACCGGTACCGGGCTTACCATATCCTCACTGCTCTGCTCCTGTCATCGAGGTGGCCCTGCTTAATGGCTGTCTGCTACATAAGATCTTCAATTTAATGAGTCTCTCAGCCTGAGCAATACTACGTCCAGGACCTTTGGAGACAGAAAAGTAGCTAAGGCCCAACCCTGCCGGCCCTTAAGCACAGAGGGAATTCCCCAGAACAGATATATGCAGGTACAGAAAGTGAAACCAAGTAATATTTTGAACAGACACATTGTTTTTCTAATAAATTATATAAGTACAGCTATAAAGGAAGAACTCCTGCTGCTTTTACACATTTTAACATTGCCACTTCATATAAAGATGCATCGGCTGTGCCTGCTCTGTAAAACATTGAATCAGGCCAATTGTATGGCTGTTATTTGGATGCTTTCTGTATTGTTGGTCACTAGAATGTGTTATGTACTGTTTGTCAGTCACTACAATGAATTCTGAATTGTATGGAGGTCATGAGAATGCTCTCTGTATTGTATGACTGTAGCATACTTAACTACTTTGTGGCTTGATATTGGAACACTTGCCCCATGTGGTGCCTTGATGAAATATGGGACCTGTCCACAAGTAGAGCATGATCATGGATTATTTATATGTAAACCTCACATGGGTTAACTATGAGCTTCATTGCAGCATTAAAGTTCATTGTATTTATTGAGTTTTTGAGGGGGGACCTCACGCTGTTTGTCCTTCAGTAGTGGTGACTATCCCAGGCTATGAGTATTCTTGTTCATTTCAATGGGGATATGGTCTCTTAATCATCCATTTATTTATTGTAAACGTTGTAAAGAAACATGCAGATTATTAATATAATTAGTACCTATGTATCTATATAACATGGCTTAAGTAGCCTCATAAAATATACCTGTTACATCTGACTAATGTTGCAGTAATGTTCTGTATGGCTTTGGCTTTTGGAATGAATTTTATTTGATAAAATGTGTTTGTCATAGGTAAAACGCTTCTAGTAAGGAATTTTATAAACAAGTACCTACACTACCAACTGTAATGAGGTCAGTTCGCCCCTGCCTCTACCCCACACAGGAGCGGAACTCCCAGAGGCAAAGAGTCAGTTGCCGCTGGGCTCCAATGCTGAAGGGGGCATCTGACTCCATAGAGGTGCGCACGGGGTCACTAGGCTTACCCTAGAGTACAGAGCCGCCAATGGTGCAAGCGTCAATGGCCACAGGAATCAGGAGCTGCCGCTGCGGTAGCTGGTCATGTGATCGCGTTGAGCAGTCTTCAAGGGAGCTGTGACGCTGTCAATAAAGCCGCTGCCGCCTGCCAGAAGTTTGAGAGAGTGATGCTGCATATCTGCACATAGCGCTGTGCTGTGCATTGCTCTACCAGTCCGGGGTCCGCACTCTAGGACTACATACTGGGACACCACAGCAAGGATTTCTGGAAGTCCTGGACATCATGCCAGCTCAGTAGGGTTATTGCAAGTTCAGATCTTGGCATACACCCTGTAACAGGCTTCTACACTTGTTCTCTATATGTGTGGTGGCTGATAGCTATTTGGCTGGTCTGTACGGGTCAGCACACTTGTGACAGGCATTGTTTATTTCATTATTTATTTTCGGATACTGTACTGTAGTTGCATTGTAATATAGAGATGTGCACCGGAAATGTTTCGGGTTTTGTGTTTTGGTTTTGGATTCGGTTCCGCGGCCGTGTTTTGGATTTTGGCAAAACCTCCCTGAAATTTTTTTGTCGGATTCTGGTGTGTTTTGGATTCGGGTGTTTTTTTTCCAAAACCCCTCAAAAACAGCTTAAATCATAGAATTTGGGGGTAATTTTGATCCTATAGTATATTAACCTCAATAACCACAATTTCCACTCATTTCCAGTCTATTCTGAACACCTCACAATATTATTTTTAGTCCTAAAATTTGCACCGAGGACACTGGATGACTAAGCTAAGCGACCCAAGTGGCTGGCACAAACACCTGGCCCATCTAGGAGTGGCACTGCAGTGTCAGACAGGATGGCACTTAAAAAAATTGGCCCCAAACAGCACATGATGCAAAGAAAAGAGAAAAAGAGGTGCACTGTGGTCGCTGGACAGCTAAGCTAAGCGACACAAACACCTCAATATCACAGGAATTATTTGTTCTAATCAATGGTATTATTGGTCCAAATCACTGGAAGAAAATGACAAAATCACTGGAATTATTCGTTCTAATCAATGGTATTATTGGTCCAAATCACTGGAAGAAAATGACAAAATCACTGGAATTATTCGTTCTAATCAATGGTATTATTGGTCCAAATCAATGGAAGAAAATGACAAAATCACTGGAATTATTCGTTCTAATCAATGGTATTATTGGTCCAAATCACTGGAAGAAAATGACAAAATCACTGGAATTATTTGGCAAGATCACTGGAATTAATAATTATAAATCACTGATATTAATTGGTAAAATCTCGCTATCGCCTGCCTAGTGAAGTGGAATCTAGATGGGATTTTGTACCGGGGACACAATAACTTCATCAATTGTCTAAATCCCACTGCACTAATGGCGGAAAACGGGCACACGTCTAACAGCGCACTGATTATACTGAGAACTGATTATACTGATCACTGATGATACTACGGAGAACTGACACTGAGCAGCGAGAACAGCACTGGACTATTGTACTGTAGTATACTGGTCACCACAATGCAGTACTGACACTGAGCACAGATATTAAGCACTGATCAGGATACTGGAAGTGACACAGAGCTGCAAGATACAGCAATGGCCTACTGTACTGTACTACTATATACTGGTGGTCACCACAATGCTGCACTGTACTACTATATACTGGTCACAACAATGCAGCAGATATTGAGCACTGATCAGGATACTAGAACTGAGTCTGAGACGGAGCTGCAAGATACAGCAATGGCCTACTGTACTGTACTATATGTATACTGCTGGTCACCAAAATGCTGCACTGTTCTACTATATACTGCTCACAACAAAGCAGCACAGATATGGAATGGATACTTGCAGTGACACAGAGCTGCAAGATACAGCAATGGCCTACCGTACTGTACTACTATAATAATATACTGGTGGTCCCCACAATGCAGTACACTGAGCACAGATATTACCAGATGTATCTCACACATCGCTCAGTACAGATTACAGGATGTATAATCACCAGGTGTATAACACACGTTGCACAGTACAATATACAGTATGCAGCTCTGGAGGGATAAGTATTTGGCAGGAAGGCGAGGCCTGGTCCTGGCAGCAGAGTGACAGGCGGCTGTATAGTAGCAGCCAGCTCCAAATCTGGCAGTGTATGGAGAGGGAGGGGGCGAGGGAAGGGAACGAGCGCTGGAGTGTCTGAGCGGAGGGCTTGGAAGTTCAGGGGGAGTGAGGCGGGAGCTGCTCTTCCATAGCAGCGCACAGTGGTGGTGACGGAGTCTGACAACGGAGGGAGGAGGAGGATTGGGGCAACTGGCCGCAGGGGAGCACTGTGCCGCATCCATCACCTGCAGGGGGAGTGGAGGGAAACACATCCTATCTGCCCCAGATAAGTGACTTCTATTCAAAACAATTGAGGGTCGGAGTTTTTCTGAAAGGTGGAATGGAAGGGGTTCTTTTTCATGTAGACTGGAAGGACTACAACAAACTTGGAGTGACTACACTTTTCACCCTAGTTCGGCAGCCCTGCTGCCCTTTAATACACAGATGAATGAAGACTCCATTTGGAAAGGCGGCCGCTCAGCGATCAAGAGCTGATGCAGCACATGCAGGTTTTTCTGCAAATATGATGAAGAAAAGGACATCCCATAAGAAACATCGAAACAATATGGGACCAAGTAAACCAATCTCCCAGCAAAGGCGAAATATTGTAGGCTGTAGAAAACAGAATGGGTGGAAAGAGGGCAGTGTGCGAATAACCCAGTGGAAAGGAACAGTTCTGGATCAAGTACCAGTGAATCCCTCCCTCTATCATATAAAGTATGATGGATTTGATTGTGTCTATGGACTTGAGCTTCACAAGGATGAAAGGGTGTCTGCTCTTGAAGTTCTACAAGACAGAGTTGCCTCATCCCGAATCAGCGACGCCCATTTGGCTGACATAAGATATTGGTAAAGCAGTGAAGCATATGTTTGAAACAGAGGATGGTTCCAAGGATGAGTGGCGAGGGATGGTATTAGCACGAGCACCGATTATGAACACATGGTTTTATATAACCTATGAAAAGGACCCAGTCCTATATATGTATCAACTTTTAGATGACTATAAAGAAGGAAATCTTCGGATCATGCCAGACTCAAATGATATTTCTCCAGCTGAAAGAGAACCAGGGGAGGTTGTGGACAGCCTGGTGGGCAAGCAAGTGGAATATGCGAAAGAAGATGGCTCAGAAAGGACTGGCATGGTTATTCATCAAGTTGAAGCTAAACCATCTGTGTACTTCACTAAGTTTGATGATGATTTCCATATTTATGTCTACGATTTGGAGAAGACATCCTAAATGGGATTCTGTACTTTTTTTTTTTTGCCAAACGTATTCTAATGTAAACATTTGTAGAAAGTCGCTGCTTTCTGATTACAGAAATGCTCAGATATTCCTGCGAATCCAAAATCCCTTCCCAGAGGAAAAAAAATGTTGTTCGAGGACGTTTGTTCTCTTTCCCTTACAAAGAACAAACCACTTTCCAAGAAGACTGACGTTTTTGGGATTATGGAGACATAATGTTTTTGAATATAAATCCTAAAGCAGGTGGTGTATTAGAGCAAAAGAGTGCAAGAGACTAGCCATGCAGTTCCTGAAATATTATGACAAAATGTTACTGTATTTCATAAGCACTCATTCCTAACTCTGCTAAGTACTGTTTGGTATACTGTATAAATCTCATCCTAACCCTCTGTTCCACGTTCTCTATGTACCCCATCTGTGTCACCCCTGTCTGTCTACCCCTCCCCTTTAGATTGTAAACTCTCACGAGCAGGGCCCTCTTCCCTCATGTGCTTATCCTTTGTCTTACTTTAATAATCTTCAACTGTACCACATCCAGCAGTCTTCTGCCACCTGATACTTATTCCAGTGTCATCTGCTGATGTAACTATGTTTATATACCCTGTACTTGTCCTATACTGTTATCAACTGTAAGTTGCTGTTTTCATGTTTGATTATTTATGTACTCTGTAATTGGGCACTGCGGAACCGTTGTGGCGCCATATAAATAAAGGATAATAATAATAATATAGAGTGTATAATCCCCAGGTGTATCTCACACATCGCTCAGTACAGATTACAGGATGTATAATCACAATAATGCAGCACAGATATGGATAGTATACGTGACACAGAGCTGCAAGATACAGCAATGGCCTACTGTACTGTACTACTATAATTATATACTGGTGGTCCCCACAATGCAGCACACTAAGCACAGATATTTGCAGCACACTGAGCACAGATATGGAGCGTTTTCAGGCAAAGAACGTAGATATTTGCAGCACACTGAGCACAGATATTTGCAGCACACTGAGCACAGATATTTGCAGCACACTGAGCACAGGGGGTAATTCCAAGTTGATCGCAGCAGGATTTTTGATAGCAATTGGGCAAAACCATGTGCATTGCAGGGGAGGCAGATATAACATGTGCAGAAAGAGTTAGATTTGGGTGGGTTATTTTATTTCTGTGCAGGGTAAATACTGGCTGCTTTAATTTTACACTGCAAATTAGATTGCAGATTGAACACACCCCACCCAAATCTAACTCTCTCTGCACATGTTATATCTGCCTCCCCTGCAGTGCACATGGTTTTGCCCAATTGCTAACAAAAATCCTGCTGCGATCAACTTGGAATTACACCCACAGATACGGATCTTTTCAGGGAGAGAATGCAGCCACGTCCTCTCCGTTCAATCTCCAATGCACGAGTGAAAATGGCGGCGACGCGCGGCTCTTTATATAGAATACGAATCTAGCGAGAATCCGACAGCGGGATGATGACGTTAGTCCGCGTTCGGGTTAACCGAGCAAGGCGGGAAGATCCGAGGCTGCCTCGGACCCGTGTAAAATAGGTGAAGTTCGGATGGGGGTTCGGATCTCGACGAACCGAACCTGCTCATCTTAATATATATATATATATATGTATAGAAGAATAGAAATAAGGCGACACTCAGGAGACTTGTACGTGGTGAAACCAGCAGGTGCTTTAGTCAACGTTTCGGGGATCGTGACCCCGTCTTCAGGACACACAGGTGTGTGTCCTGAAGACGGGGTCACGATCCCCGAAACGTTGACTAAAGCACCTGCTGGTTTCACCACGTACAAGTCTCCTGAGTGCCGCCTTAGTTCTATTCTTCTATGTACACGGGCTGCTGGCCTGGTTGGAGGGCACCGGAGCATCTTTTACCACTTGCTGTCCACCATTGAGTGCCGGACCAGTACTCTCTCTCTCTCTCTCTCTCTCTCTCTCTCTCTCTCTATATATATATATATATATATATATATATATATAAATTTCACTTATCCTGTATACATCTTACATCTGACGCATTAGTGCTTCTTTCCTTTATTTTAAAAATACATAATCCAGGGAGCTGCTGCATTTGTGAAGGAACACTGGACTATTGTTGTTTATTGTATATAGTTAAGCTATATTCATATAGGGTAATGTACCTGGTCCTTCTGTCCCCACATGTCATGAATTACACATGTTTTGTTTGCTTTTTTAGTCTACATCTCACCCTAACCCTCCCAGTGCCTAACCCTAACCATTCCCTCCCATAGCCTAACCGTAACCTTCGCCCGGTCCCTAACTCCAATCGTCCCCTCTTGTAGCCTAACCCTAATCATCCCCCTATTGCCTAACCCTAACCTCCCCTCCCATAGAATAACCGTAACTTCTCACCGGTGAAAAACCCTAATTTTCCCCACACGTAGCCTAACACTAACCATCCCCCTGGTGGCAAACCCTAACTGTCCCCTCACGTAGCCTAAAATTCTAACCGTCCCCCAAGTGCCTAACCCTATGGCATATGCTTGCCCTGTTTCAGTGTAATGCGTATGATCCTAGCTGTCAGGATGCCAGCAGTCAAAATACCAACTGCTGCGTCCCAATGCTGGGAATCCTGACAGGTTTGTGCAAAGGTCCCTAATCCCTAACCCCCCTAACCCTAAACCTCCCTCCCCACAGCCTAAACCTAAAGCAGCCTAACCCTCACCAGTGATACCTAACACTAAGTCCCTGTTCCCATAGCCTAAACCTAACCCCCCCTTCCCGCAGTCTAACTCTCCAATCCCTGTAGCCTAACCCTAACCCTCCCCCTGCAGTCTAATCCTAAACATTCCCCCGCACCTCGGCTTACCTCTCCAGCAGCTGGCACTTCTTCGTTCAGGACCCCAGCACTTGGGATCTTGGCGTTCGGAATGCTTGCGCCCGGATTGTGATCTATGTCAGGATCCTGGCGTCTGTATTCTGAGCAATACCGGAATTCTGGCGTCGGTAATCCGAAAGCTGGGATTTCAAATGCCGGGATCCTGACCGCATCCCATTTCTGTGTGCAGTGTTATGTTCCTGTGGGCCCTGTGTGCTTTATTATGTTCCTGTGAAGGCTTATATGCTGTATTATTCTTCTATCAGTGTTTTGTTTTTTGCTATCTGTGCCAATGGGTGTGTGTTTTTTTTTCTACAGTGGGCACAGTAATATTGTGTAGGGTATACAGGGGTCTGTAATGTAGGTTAGAGTACAATGGAGCCAGTAATGTAGTTTAGAGTGCAGAGGGGTCAGTAATTTAGTTTAGGATATAAATGGGTCAATAGTTTAGTGTAGGGTGTAGTATAGAGGGGTCAGTGATGTAGTGTGGGATATGGAGGGGTCAGTAATGTAGTGGCGGGTATAGAGGGGTCAGTGATGTAGTGTAGGGTATAGAAGAGTCAGTGATGTAGTGGCAGGTATTGAGGGGTCAGTGATGTATGTAGTGGCGGGTATTGAGCGGTCAGTGATTTAGTGTAGGGTATAGAGAGGTCAGTGATGTAGTGGAGGGTATAGAGGGTTCAGTGTTGTATTGTAGGGTATTGAGGGGTCAGTGATTTAGTGTAGGGAATAGAGGGGTCAGTGATGTAGTGGTGGGTATAGAGGGGTCAGTGATTTAGTGTAGGGTATAGAGGTGTCAGTGATTTAGTGTAAGGTATAGAGGAGTCAGTGATGTAGTAATGGGTATAGAGGGGTCAGTGATGTAATGACATGTATAGAGGGGTCAGTGATGTAGTGTAGGGTTTAGACGGGTCAGTGATGTAGTGTAGGGTATAGAGGGGTCAGTGATGTAGTGCAGGGTATGGAAGGGTCAGTGATGTAGTGTCAGGTATAGAGGGGTCAGTGATGTAGTGAGGGCTATAGAGGGGTCAGTGATGTAGTGTAGGGTATAGAGGGCTCAGTGATGTAGTGACGGGTATAGAGGGGTCAGTGAGGTAGTATAGGGTATAGAGGGGTCAGTGATGTAGTGACGGGTATAGAGGGGTCAGTGATGTAGTGGCGGGTATAGAGGGGTCAGTGATGTAGTCGCGGGTATAAAAGGAGTCAGTTAAAATACTAATCATTTTTTGTAAGGGGGGCACAAAATTTACCTTGCCTCCGGGCAACTGGGATGAATTTACGCAACTGACCCCACATACAGTATATTAGGCTATTAGCTGGTATCATCGTGTAATAGCAGTGGTTCTTTGACTCTTTCCTACAGCTGCTCAGACACAGGCCAGTCCAGTCCCCGGCTGGGAGTGAGATTGTGCAGCACTTAACAGCTGCTCTCACTCACTGCTGCAGCAGTGCTGGTCTGACATCATGAGCCAATAGGAGACGGAGGTCAGCAGCGTTGGTGACACAGTTGAGTAGAAGCTATTTTTAGTGTGCCTGCTCTACCCGGCTGTTGCAGCCTCATACGGCGCAATATACACACGTGTAAGAGCGGCCACTAGTGACAGTCATACCTGCCACTGAGTGACTCTCTGCTGCGCACCAATGCTGTGTATCAGAAGCTCTATTACTAATCTGCATCTACTATTCTTCTTGGTCAACTCCATTGTAATGAACTGTCCCAGTCTGTCACTGCATGCTAGGTGCAAAGGACCAATTCTAGTGGATCTACCACTTCTTTTACAGTGTCTATTACAATGTGAGACAAAAGCGCTGATTGGCTGTAATGCTACTGTTAGGTGACTTTAGCTTGACCCTCAAGGAAGATACATTGCTGATAGTATGGGCCATAACAACAGTCTCTTGACACATGAACTTGGGACTGCTGTCACTATCACAATTCTTAATGCTATTTACACTTGTGGTTTTTAAATCTTGCAAAGTCTTGTAAAGTCTCTATGGCTTTCTTGGATTTTTATTCACACCAGTAAGACTTTATATTTGGTTTCTGGGTATCTTAAGGCTCGCTGACTGCAATGTTCACAAATTCTTCATCATAGCTCTTAGGTGGTTTGAGAAATTTTCTCTCCTCTGTGGTTGAACTTCCACGCTTATAGTCTCTGACAGATAAATATGTAATTAGCTGCTGGTAAGTCCAGTGGCATACACTTGCTCTGCATATCAGCTTCCAACTTTTCTTCAACTTGTGTTGTTTCTTTGAAGATAACGGACCTGATTCAGATGCAGACGCAAATTGATGATGTTTTCTTAATGCACATGCGTATGAGCCGCAGTGTGTATGCGCAGTGATTGAATTGCTATAGTGGTCTCAATGAGGAATTGAGTAAGTGACAGGAAGACAGCATTTGGGAATAGTAACGGGAAATAGTTGGCCAAATGCAGGTGTGTCATGGCCTTTCAGACAGCGTTTTCTGGGCATTCAAAAATTAGCAGTTGCGATCTTACTACTGGAGAGCCCTCTGCGTCCTGGGAGAGCAGCTTAGCTGGCATGTCTACAGAGACTCTGCAACATGACCCTATTTGCAACGATGGTACTGATGTATCAGCAATTATACGCTGTTGGATAGAAATGATGCGATAGCATTGAGCGTCCTTAAGCTCAGGTTAACTTCTGCCCATATTAGCATGTAATCACAATTGCATACTGCAAAAGATAGCAACAGCAGCAACAATAACAACTACATCTGAATTAGGCCCAACATCTCTAGACTTGACTTTTTGGCATTTGGAATTATTTTATAGCCTTTGCTTACATGGCAATAGTCAAGCATGAAGCACTTTACTGATTCTGAATCCAGCTTGTGTCTTCTTACTTTTGCTATATGAACACAGGTAGTGCTTACAAAAACTTTTCACTTTGTCCAGGCTTCAATAGGTGGTATATCCTTTAAAGTATTTGTAGGCACAGAACTGCTTGTCTAGGCCAGTGTTCTTTTAGTATACATACCACTCACTGACACCGTTTTGCTCAGGAGTATAGACAATGGTAGGCGAATGCTCTATTCCTAATTTTCTTAAGAATTGTTCCACCTCTCTGTTGAGATACAGTCCACCATTATCAGATCTCAGGGTTTTGACTATGTGACCTATTTAATTTTCTACAAGTCTCTTGTAGTCTTCAATCTTCTTTGATACTTCAGATGTCTCTCTGACGAAGTACATGTGTGTCATTCTTGTGATGTCAATTCATATTTGGATGGAACTGTACAGCCACAAGGAAGTGGCTGTGCAGTTCCGTGTAATTAAAATTAAAATGCAGCAGGTGGCATCTGAAGCAGATAGACACCTTCTGTATGTATTTGCGAGATTCAAGGGCTGTGGTTGAGGATGTTGTTATGTTTGCAGCTGAGGCTGTTATAATGTTTTTAGGCACCGGTTAGCCTGAAGCACCTGGGTTCAATAAGTCTGCATCAGAATGCGCAGACCATGAATGCATCAAACCAGAGCTGGCCAAATCAGTCCTCGAGATCTACCAACAGTTCACATTTTCCAGACCACCTAGCTGGTGCACAGGTGTAGTCATTACTAATTAAGATGTGCTGCATTCATTCCTAACTGACAATTCTACAAATCTCCAGGAGGCCTGGAAAACATGAACTGTTGGTAGATCTCGAGGACTGGTTTGGCCAGCCCTGCATCAAACCTTCAAAATGGGGATGACATGCCTCAGTCTGAAGAATACTGCCAGATTGTGTCCCCGTTCCGCTCCCCAAAAGCGGTCATGCTGCGGTTGACAGGGAGCTGTGAGTGATATCATAAGATCCGTTCTACACATGCACAGAATAGGTCTTGCACCTGCACAGGCCCCACAACATCGGATCTGTACATAAACCATTGGGTTTGCATATAAATCTGAAATAGACCCTGTGCCTGTGACTCACTTGTCATCATTGCGTAACACTCTTTTCTGTTTTTCTCAATGCACTTTTCTTTAGCAAAGTGAACTCTGTGGCCTCTCTATTCTACTACACAGATGGTGATAAGATTTGTTTCCATCTCTGGTACATTAAGCACGACTTGGGTCTCTCTGTGACTTTTGTCTTTGTTCCAACTCTCAAGCTGGCTTTAATTGTTCCAACCTTTGTAGCTGTAAGCACTTGGTTGCTAATCCCTTAGGCTGTGATAGGGTAACATTTGGTTAACGTGATGAACCACTCCCCATTGCAGCTGAAATGCCTTGTTGCACATGAATCGTTATTCCAGCAATCTTTTCTGTGGCTAAGTCATCATTGCCATTTCATTTCTTGCTTTGCACAGGATTCATATTATTTTGCTTACATTGAAATGCTTTGTGACCCATCTGGTGACAGTTGTAGCACTTGAACTTTCTGAATTTTTCACTTTTTGTATGCAGTAGTCTCAGCATTTGACTCACAGAGAACACGTTCTTGAAACTGTAATGACTTTGCTCTAACCGTGTCTGTGATTAATTTTGCTGTGTGTCTGCTTGTCAAACTCAGAGATCAAGTTTTGCAGCAATGCTGCAGCGATCGCTTCATAATCTATTTGCACTCCAACAAATGTTAGTTACTGAGAAACAGACATCATATTGTCTATATAACTACTCATACTGCAGTAATACTATTCACTTAAATTTGTGTTGTTCAATACAAGTCTTACATTTATTTACTTCATACAACCCCCATCTTGGTATGCTGCCTGTAGTGTTGTCCACATGTCTTTGGTATCTTCCAATGTATTACAGAATACACATGTTGCTCTACACTAAAGCCTAAGGTACCCATGTCTCTCTCTATATCATCTGGGTTTGAATCTGCATCTGGTTCTACAGTGACCTCTCACAACTTCTCATGCTTAATTTCCATAGCAAACTTCAAGGTTGTATCATTCTTGCGCCTTTTTACTTGATAAATCCCATTATGGGTGTAGCTCCTGTATTCATGCTTCCTACAGACATAACTATGCAGCCTGTGTACACTAAACAACTTCAGTGTTGTTACACTGCACTGGAAACACTCTGTACTGTCTTTACTCTGTTTTCTGCATAGCTTTGGTGTACTACTGAAAAGCTTTTGTGCGACTGACTGAACTGGAAACAATCTGTGCTGTCTCCCAGTGGCGTATCTACCCCTTGGCCAGGATGGCACTTGCCAGGGGCGACGGATGGTGGGGGCACTACCCGGCGAAGTCCCCCTTGGCCAGGGTGTAGATTAAGATGCTCTTAATCTATACCCTGGCCAAGAGGGACTTCGCCGGGTAGTGCCCCCACCATTGAGGGGGCGGCATGGGGGCTCTATGAGCCAGTCCCCGATCCCTCTATCAGGAAACCCCCTCCCCGGAACACACAACGCTGCTCACTGCTGAAAGAAAAGGAGCCGCATGGACCCGGTGATTGGGTGGAGTGGTGCTGCGCATGCGCAATGTGTGTCGGGAGTTAGTGGCTGGCAATGGCACTAGAGTGTGTGCACTGTGTGATGTTTGTTCTGTTAGAGACCCCGGCAGTGAGTACTAGACACATGGCTCCCTCATCCCACTGCTTCCTGATTCACCTACTGTAACTTGTTCTGGGAGTGAGTGCACTGTATGGGGGAGCAGCGTGTTAGGAGGGCTGTCATGCAGTGTATGGTGAGCAGTCTATGAGGAGGGGTGTTATGCAGTGCATGGGGAGTAACGCGTGAGGAGGGGTGTCATGCAGCATATGAGTAGAGGTATATGAGGAGGGGTGTCAAAAAGTATATGAGAAGTGTGTGAGGAGGGGTGTTATGCAGTGCTTGGGGAGTAGTGCGTGAGGAGGGGTGTCATGCAGTATATGAGGAGAAGTGTGTGAGGATTGGTGTCATGCAGTGTATGAGGAGAAGTGTGTGAAGAGGGGTGTCATGCAGTATATGAGGAGAAATGTGTGAGGAGAGGTGTCATGCAGTATATGAGGAGAAGTGTGTGAGGATTGGTGTCATGCAGTATATGAGGAGAAGTGTGTGAAGAGGGGTGTCATGCAGTATATGAGGAGAAGTGTGTAAGGAGAGGTGTCATGCAGTATATGCGAGAAGTGTGCGAGGATTGGTGTTATGCAGTATATGAGGAGAAGTGTGTGAGGATTGGTGTCATGCAGTATATGAGGAGAGGTGTGCGAGGATTGGTGTCATGCAGTATATGAGGAGAAGTGTGTGAGGAGGGGTGTCATGCAGTATATGAGGAGAAGTGTGTGAGGATTGGTGTCATGCAGTATATGAGGAGAAGTGTGTGAGGAGGGGTGTCATGCAGTATATGAGAAGTGTGTGAGGATTGGTGTCATGCAGTATATGAGGAGAAGTGTGTGAGGATTGGTGTCATGCAGTATATGAGGAGAAGTGTGTGAGGAGGGGTGTCATGCAGTATATGAGAAGTGTGTGAGGATTGGTGTCATGCAGTATATGAGGAGAAGTGTGTGAGGATTGGTGTCATGCAATATATGAGGAGAAGTGTGTGAGGATTGGTGTCATGCAGTATATGAGGAGAAGTGTGTGAGGATTGGTGTCATGCAATATATGAGGAGAAGTGTGTGAGGAGGGGTGTCATGCAGTATATGAGGAGAAGTGTGTGAGGATTGGTGTCATGCAGTATATGAGGAGAAGTGTGTGAGGAGGGGTGTCATGCAGTATATGAGAAGTGTGTGAGGATTGGTGTCATGCAGTATATGAGGAGAAGTGTGTGAGGATTGGTGTCATGCAATATATGAGGAGAAGTGTGTGAGGATTGGTGTTATGCAGTATATCAGGAGAAGTGTGTGAGGAGGGGTGTCATGCAGTATATGAGGAGAAGTGTGTGAGGATTGGTGTCATGCAATATATGAGGAGAAGTGTGTGAGGATTGGTGTTATGCAGTATATCAGGAGAAGTGTGTGAGGAGGGGTGTCATGCAGTATATGAGGAGAAGTGTGTGAGGAGGAGTGTCATGCAGTATATAAGAAGGGGTTGGGTATGGTTGACTGGCGCTGGGGATCCTGGCTGTCCGCATACCGACTGCGGGATCCCGGCACTAGAATGCCGGCAAGGGGGGCGATTGCAACAAAGCCCCTTGCGGGCTCGCTGTGCTCACTACGCTGCTGTTTCTGTGGCGAGTTGTGCTCCCACAGGTTCTATTCCCACTCTATAGGTGTCGAGTGGGAATAGTCCCTGTTAGCCGACTGTCAGGATTTAGAGGGGTCGGGATGTAGCCGTTGGTATTGTGACTCCTGACCGCTGGTCACATAACTACATCCCTATGAGAAGTGTGTGAGGAGGGGTGTCATGCAGTGCATGGAGAGCAGCACGTGAGGAGGGGTGTCATGCAGTGTATTCAAAGCAGAGTGTGAGGATGGGTGTCATGCAGTGTATGAGGAGCAGCACTTGAGGAGGGGTGTCATGCAGTGTATGGGAAGCAGTGGTAGATCTAGGGGCGTCAATAAGTACGATCTCTCCCCATAACACACAGAATGGACATGGGGCCTAATTCTGAGTTGATCGCAGTAGCAAATTTGTTAGCAGTTGGGCAAAACCATGTGCACTGCGGGGGGACAGATATAACATGTGCAGAGAGAGTTAGATTTGGGTGGGGTGTGTTCAAACTGAAATCTAAATTGCAGTGTAAAAATAAAGCAGCCAGTATTTACCCTGCACAGAAACTAAATAACCCACCCAAATCTAACTCTCTCTGCAAATGTTATATCTGCCCCCCCTGCAGTGCACATGGTTTTGCCCAATTGCTAACAAACTTGCTGCTGCGATCAACTCAGAATTACCTCCATGGGCCCAAATGTATTAAGTCTTAACAAGAGATAGAGTGGAGACAGATAAAGAGTAATAGATGACCAGCCAACCAGCTCCTAATTCATTTTTCAAACACAGCCTGTGACATGGCAGTTAGGAAGCTGATTGGCTGGTCATTTATCACTCTTTATCCATCTCCACTTTATCTCTTGTTAAGGATTAATACATTTGGGCCATAAGGTGTAAGTGGCACTACTACTGTGTGGGGATAATGTGTCAGTGGTACTACTACTGTGTGGGCATAATGTGTAAGGGGCACTACTACTGTGTGGGCATAATGTGTAAGGGGCACTACTACTGTGTGGGTATAATGTGTAAGGGGCACTACTACTATATGGGCATAATGTGTAAGGGGCACTACTACTGTGTGGGCATAGTATGTAAGAGGCACTTTTACTGTGTGGCATATTATGTATAAGGTATACTAACGTGCAGCACAACATGAATAAGGGGCTCTATCTAGTGTGTATAATGGGTACTGTTGTGTGGCATAACATTAATAAGAGACACTTCTTTGTAGTGTAATGTGTAAAGGGACACTACTATGCCGTGTAATGTAAGAGGCACTACTGTGTGGTATAATTTGAATTTGGAGCACTATTGTGTCCCCACGAGACCATGCCCCTTTTTCTATTTCAAATGTGAGGAGGGCGCCAGTCCCAAACTTTGCCAGGGGTGCTCAGACCCCTATATACACCCCTGCTGTCTCCACTCTGTGTTCTATGGCAGTCTGCAATACAAATACACAGGTGCTTAAGATGACATCTGTATGCTTCTCTGTGCTTCCTAGTAGCCTGGAGCTTGTGCACTTAAACTTTGTGTGCCTGTTCCCATAACCTGTTGGAAATTATGTATTTGCAGGTGTTGGTATTGGAAAGTAATATAGGCATACACCAGGGGATGAACCAGTTACTTAACCAGTAGTGTTGGTTTATTGATAAATAACAGTTACAGCCGTACTCACTGTTACATGTACACTGGTGATAGAGCAGAGCTTGAGTGGAGTGGGGGGTTTTACAGCTCATCAGCCACTGAGTGTATGCTCCAAACGGGTAGCAGTACAGGGATGCTGTGACAGCTTTATTCTGTATCAGGTATTAACCATACCTCTAATTGACATTTGTGTAAAAAGTCTTTGGCGCTTTCTTTTGTTTATCTCTAAAAAAATTTAATCTTCCCAGTGTACTAAATGGTAAGAAAAAAGAAAAAAGGAGATCATGAACCACCATGTACAGTAATATTGAAAGGGTTCACTACGATATGCCGGCGGTCGAGCTCCCGGCGACCAGCATACCGGCGCCGGGAGCCCCACCCCCGGCTTACCGACAGTGTGGCGAGCGCAAATGAGCCCCTTGCGGGCTCGCTGCGCTCGCCACGCTACGGGCACGGTGGCGCACTACACGCGCCACACTATTTTATTCTCCCTCGTGGGGGTCGTGGACCCCCACCAGGGAGAATAAGTGTCGGTATGCCGGCTGTCGGGATCCCGGCGCCGGTATACTGTGCGCCGGGATCCCGTCAGTCGGCATACTGAAGACCACCCTATTGAAATTGGTTAGGATAGTAACACCAACTGTGACACTGCACACAAAAGCCCTTGGGAAGTTGAAATTGTTACCTCCACAAAGACAGAGGATAAGATTCCAGAATTCCAATAGTAGGAGAAAAAAAAGGCAAAACAATAGACCTTCTATTATTTCAGCGATTCCTCTTACAAATGTGCTTGCATCACAAATCATCAAAAGACATCCAATTGGTGCAATCACCTCTCAATCAGTGATGGGTCAGGAAATATCATGTGGAATAAATACGAGAAATCCATGCTCATTACTGCTTTAAAAATTATTTCATGCAATGCATTTTTACAATCATAATTTCCTTTTAATAAACATTACTACATCTTAAAATACAATTGGGGAAAATCTGCCTAACAGAGAAGTTGTACAAGCAAATTGGTACAATACAGCATATATAGGTCAATATGTAGGCAGCAAAAGAAGATATCCATGCTATGTGTGATACCGACACATTTCTACAGTACATCAAGTAAAACTTCTCAAGGTGTAAGGTCTCTAACTGGAGCTAAGCAGGAGCTTCTGTCTCACACGATGTCACTCTTCACAGTAAAGAAGACAAGATGGCCCCTGCACATGCTCAGTTAGAGTTCTTGGCTACCATCTTGGGATAGGACATAAACCCTCCCTGGTGAACAGGAAGACTGCAGTACACGCAGTAGTGCATTCCTCTTTAAACACAACTGTGGGGCAGTACAACCATGGCTACAGTACCTCTCCCCCTCAGACTCTCCACCTCTCTACAAAACATTAAACGGGCTCTCAAGACCCACTTCTTCACCAAACCCAGCCAAATCTCATCCTAACCCTCTGTTCCACGATCTCTATGTACCCAGTCTGCGTCACCCCGGTCTGTCTACCCCTCACCTTTAGAATGTAAGCTGTGTAGAGCCCTCTGCCCTCATGTGCTTATCCTTTCTCTACTTTAATAATCTTCAACTGCATCAACTCCAGCAGTCTTCTGCCACCTATACTTATTTCAGTGTTATCTGCTGATGTAGCTATGTTTATTTACCCTGTACTTGTCCTATATTATCTTCAACTGTAAGTTGCTGTTTTCCTGTTTTGTTTATGTACTCTGTAATTGGGCGCTGTGGAACCCTTGTGGTGCCATATAAATAAAGGATAATAATAATAATAATAGGCTCAGATCTGACCTCAGTATCCTAATCACTGTGGCAAACAGCATCACCCACCACCTGGCAGCTGCAGCTCATGGTAGCTGTGGTTCTGACCCCAGAGTCCCAAACACTGCTGATCACAGTGATTGGGCAGCCCAGTGTCACCCTCACCGAGTTGCCCCTTTTCGAAGCATCACAGCAGATGTGATGGGCCATCCTCAGGATCACCTACCCACTGCTGCTGGTTTATTTTGCAGGACTATGAAGTCCTGCAAGAAGTGAGGTTTTTTTTACAGTCTTGAAAGATGACAAAAAACAGTCCTTAGATCCACTGATGGATATTGATTGCTAGATGTAGACTATCTACCATACCGGTATAGTTGTCAGTAGGACACGTTGCAAAATCCATAAACTGTTGCTATACATATCTGAGGTGGTTATGCTTGTTTTATAGATTGATAATCCCATCAAGATTCTGTGGGAGGGTTGCAAACAGACTTTGCTATAAAATCCTGGTGTTGGATATTTTGCCCATTCATCTCTGTGTAACTCCTAAAGTTTGCAAGAATTTTTAAATCCTACATAAAAAAGGCTAACGCTGCTCCTCACTACAAAAACAAAGACAGCGCTTCCATAGAATCGTGTATAATTTATTTATACAAACATTTATAAAATAAAAATAAAAATAAAAATCACAATACCGGCCAGTATTGAATTATACTACACATTTGTCTATATAAAAAGATAATAAACTTGCATAACCACATATATATAATTAAAACGTCAATATGGCAACTTTTCAGTGGACAATTGTATCCAAATTCATAAGTGCATTAGTCCCGATGTTAGTAAGGCTCATAGAATTGTTAAAGTTGTTGCAAACAGCAAAGCTCAGTGCACTGATATTGAAGCAAGTGTTAATCAAGCTGTGTTAGTATGTTATTTGGCAATTTTGATGCATTTGCTTTGCAAAAAACTGCAGTGCTACATAGCTTATCATGGACAGCTTTGTTATCACCTGATTGGCAAGTCCTTTAAATAGACAGCTGAAAACTTCTCCCGGCTCCTGGTGCTTTTAAACCTTACACGGTGCCATATCTGGAGTGTCCAATTCAGGGGCTGTTAATGTACACGTGCCGTATAGAGATAGCCGGTACCACACCAAAGTAATGACTTACGCGTTTCTCCGCCTACAGCGCATCGGCGGCTTCTTCAGAGATGATGAGAACATGAGTCTCTGTGCCCGCATTTAAATAGTGGTACATTCCCGCTTCATGTGCCCTGCGTCTGCTCTCCAAGCCTCATTTCGAGCCAGACCGCATGCGCAATGATTACAAATGACGTCTATTAGTCATATGTCCGCTTTCCAAGCCTCGTTCTCATGTTGAGACGTCAATTACATCCTCCTCAGATGGATACATTATGCGTTCCACATAATTTCTAAATGCAGTCCATATTTAGCATCATTATGTCTTTATTGTAACTAATTACTACTCTGCATAATTCGACAGTTTTGGATTTATGACACCGAGACACAGTTATATAAATTTTAGTTATACTATTCAATAAAAAATATAATAATAATATTTAATAAAACACATTACCA
Organism: Pseudophryne corroboree; assembly: GCF_028390025.1. Lineage (NCBI taxonomy): Eukaryota > Metazoa > Chordata > Amphibia > Anura > Myobatrachidae > Pseudophryne > Pseudophryne corroboree. The sequence goes on from NC_086444.1 coordinate 600,592,865, forward strand.
TTGCGAGCATTGGTTTATACATTTATGCATCCATGTATAGGCGCCAACATCAATATCTTAAATCATAGATTAAGAGCCATACATTATATACATGTGCCGACACATAGACGCATATAAAGATATTAGGAAAAAATAAATACAGTCGACAATCCGGTGTATCGCTAATTCTCATTCCGTTTTGTAAAGAGGAAAAATGGAAAAAATGCATACATATGTATATACATGCATACATATATACATATATATATATATACACATACATATAGCCCTACGTACATACATTTTTTTTGTATGCGTACTTATATATCAACAGAGAGATAATATCCAAAAAACATATATCATTGTTATAGTTTACCATTTTTGTTCCAAATACAGATCTTATACTTTATATATCTGGGGTGTTCCCAATATAATCCTTATTAGCTACTTCCAACATAAGTCATATAGTTCAATTTAAAAATATATAATTCATCAATTAACCTCCTCTCCACCTATATCTCTTCTTCTATGATTGTTCAAACCCATACACATACACATATATGATTTTAAATTTATACACATGCATACATGTACTGTATGTAAAGGAATCAGGAGAGGGGAAAAAGAAATATAAACCTAAGGGCAGTCCAGAGTTCTCTATTCTCCAACCTCACAAATATACCTCCCAAGACATCATAGACACAAACCTAAGTTATAGCATACCACATTCCCTGGAGGCAACAATATTATATCTTATAACAGTAGAGAATAAAAAGGGGGGAAATCCTAAATTGTACGAAAGGAAAGGATGAGGAAACAAGAAATATCCCAATTTTTTTCAAAATAAGTAGAATATTGGTAGGGGCAGATGAACTTCACATATTTGGTTATACATCAGTATGTACCCAAAATACTTAAGTCCCTAGACATTATTCAGCTCAACTGTATCATTAAGCCCCCCAGTTGTTAGGGTTCCCAGTACATATATCCAATATGCTTCTCGTTTGCACAGTTGTTTAAATCTATCACCCTGCTCCTCTATCACGCTGCTCCTCACCTCTATGGGAGGAATTCAAGTGTTTGGTGTGCCGACATCCACTAGATGGTGCCCCCAAAAGAGCAATTCTAGTGTTGCTCCATTTGGGCGTGCACAGCCATGGGCGCTGACACTTTGATGGGCCGGTAACTAGTCCTCTTATGAAAGTGTCTGTGTCCCCATCTCTTTTGGTAACAGTTAAATACTCTAGAGACAGTTTGAAAGGTGTTAAATACTTGGATACCTGTTTTTTTGGAAAAACTTTAAACCTTTAACCCAACTGCAGCTGGCAGAGCCGTAACTAGACTTTCTCTTTCATCCACTAGGGGACACTGGAGTTCCATCTTAGACATTAGGGGCGTGAAGTCTGCAACCGGAGGTGTGGCACAATCTAAAAAATTTGCATTGTCTTCACAGCCGGCTCCTCCCCCTTCACGCCCCTCATGCCTCAGTTTTGAAAATTGTGCTGGAGGTGCAGCACGTAGGAGCAGATAGCTCCTGACTAAAATCTATTTTTTTACAGAGAAAAGCAGGCTGCGTCAACCTAAGAAAAGGGGGACAAAGCTGAGGTGTATCTGAGAGACAAAGATCCCTTCTGAAGGGATCGGCATCTCTCATCAGGAGATCCTCTTTATAAGAACAGTGAGTACTGTTTGTAATAGGGCCTAGTATATACACCTCATATTTAACTAAAAACCCCTCATAACTAAGAATATTCCAATAGTTAGAGGGTCCCGTTTAGAGTATAATGAGGTTAATAATCATTTGGCCTGTAGCGCGGCTGAGCGGATCGCACAGCTTATAATGTGGTGGAGATGCGCGCCGCTCGAGCAGTTGCGGAGCTCGAGCGGCGGGGAGACAGGCGCCGCCCGAGCAGTTGGGAGCTCAAGCGGAGGGGAGACACGCGCCGCCCGAGCAGTTGTGTAGCTCGAGCGGCGAGGAGACATGCACCGCTCGAGCAGTGTGGAGCTCGAGCGGCGGGGAGACGCGCGCCAATCGGCAGCCTGACTATTACAGAGCTCCTGGTTTACGCGCGCACAGGACCTGGCGGTAACACGGGCCGCGGGGGTAACGGAGCTCCGGTGTCAAGGCTAAATAGGTTTAAGAGGGTTATGTGTATATATATTTATAAGATTTTGCTGAAACTTAGTAAAGAAACAGTTTAATGATAAAATTTAGGGGCGGCCATTTTTTAAGAACATACAGGCGCCAATTTGAGGGGCAGGACCCTCCCCCTCTTATTCCTTATCCACTGAAATATAGTTTAGATAAACTCCCTCTGCTGGTGGTATGTTAGAATAGAGGATCTCCTGAAAAGTAATTCTTTTTATTATTTATATTTTCAAGGGACTTCTATTTAAAGATCCTGAAGAAAATACTGGGAGTGCGTGGACAACCCTATCATCGTAGATGATTGACAGCTGGGTCTGTGAGGGCTGCTAACCGGCTGGTGTTTCATAATTTTATTATTTTAATTTTTTTTTATTTATTTTTTATTATTTCTCTTGTGGTGTTTTTTTTTTTAATACCCCTTTTAAGACAGAGATTACTACAGCCGGTTCCAAACACTTCACTCCCGTCATATATTACAGCCTTTCTCTTCCTGAATAAAGGGTGAAAGCACTGGTTAAAATTGTCAGATAAAGAACTAATCATGTCTAAGGCAGCAACCAAGACATCCAAAACCTATTACGTATGTACGAAGTGTAACAAGAAGAGCACGAGAGTTGGCAGCTCCGGGGTGTGCGACTCCTGCTTAGACAGGGACGCACAACCTGGGAGCAGTGCTCCGTCTAGGTCATGGGAGGATGTTCTTACAGACAAAATAGCCAAAGAAATGGCGGAATCACGCAAACAACAATCAGAGTGGGCTGCGGGAATCTCAAAGACGATGGAAGATTTTCTCATCAAATTAACGCCACCCGCACAACCAGAGACGAATGTGCGCAAGGCAGTTAAAAGGCCCCTTCCTATTGCTCAGTTAATGGAGGAAGAGGAGGGCCTCATTATGGATACGGAGGAAGGTGAGTTAGTTGAATCTAACTTGGACGTTGATTCTACAGAAGAAGATTCAGCGATCTCAGGTATTGATTCCTTGATTGATGCAGTTAAGGATATCCTAGATTTCAAAGGAGAGGAGGTTAAAGAACCTGAGGAATTTGATTTATTCGAATCCCAAAAACCGCGTTCAGCAGTGTTTCCCATCCCTAAGTCTCTCCAGACTCAAATGGAGGAGGCCTGGAAACAACCTGATAAACGCTTTCAATTTCCAAAATGGTTTCAAGTAACGTATCCTTTACCTAAGGGTGTAATGGATAAATGGGAAAACCCACCGGTAGTAGATGCTTCCCTAGGTAGGTTATCAAAGAAGACAATCTTACCGATACCTAATGTAACGACTTTAAAGGATGTCTCAGACCGTAAAGTTGACACAGCTTTAAAGTCGATTTTCGTAGCAGCAGGTGCAGCACAGAGGCCTACCCTCATTTGTGCTTGGGTTAACAAGGCCATGGGAGCATGGGCCAGCCGTATTATACAGGCTATTGAAGAGGAAAATAGCCTGGAAGAGATTACTCAACTGGCGGAACACATTCGAGAATCAGCTTCATACCTATGTCAGGCATCTAAAGATACTAGTAGAATTGCATCGCGCATCTCAGCATCGGCCATATCAGCAAGGCGAATTTTATGGCTTAGAGAATGGCAAGGAGATTCTGACACATAGAAGGCAGTGGAAGCCATTCCATTTGCGGGTGAAACACTTTTCGGTCCAGAATTGGACAAGTGGATTGCCCAGGCTACGGCAGGGAAGTCCACTTTCCTCCCGACTCCTTATACGAGAACCACTCCACAGGTCAAGAGAGGTTACTCGGGACCAATGTTTAATTCTTTCAGAGCTCAATCCTTTCGAGCCCGAGGAAGAGGTTTCGGTGGATCAGCACATGGGGGCAGAGGCCGCCCACAGGCAACGACCAGAAAACAAAATAAACCTGCTGAAAAAACAGTGGCATGACGGTCTTCCAGCTCACCTAGGGTCCCCCCTGGTGGGCGCACGACTGGAGGGGTTTCAGGATTCATGGGCCAACACCTCTCCAGAAATCTGGATAAACAACATAATTTCTCAAGGGTACAAGATGGATTTTCAAGAAAGACCTCACAGTCAGTTTTTTACGACTGGTTTGCCTCGGTGCCCTCAGAAAGCAGAGGCTTTGCTTACGGCAATTCAAAAATTGCTACAGTCAGAGGTCATTATTGCAGTCCCTACCTCTCAGAAAGGAACGGGATTCTATTCCAGTCTTTTTGTCGTGCCAAAACCAGACGGAACAGTCAGACCGATTCTCAATTTAAAAGTTTTAAATCAATTTCTAAGAGTTTACAGATTCAAGATGGAATCAATACAGTCGGTCATTGCAGGGTTGGAACACAAAGAGTTCATGATATCCATGGACATAAAGGATGCGTACCCTCATATCCCAATTTGGTCCCCCCACCAAGCTTACTTAAGGTTTGCACTGGGGAGGGATCATTATCAATTCAGAGCTCTACCGTTCGGCCTATCCTCAGCCCCAAGGATCTTCACAAAGATCATGGCGGTCATGGTAGCAGAATTAAGGTAACGGGGAGTCACAATAATACCGTACCTAGACGATCTTCTAATCAAGGCCTCTTCTCAGGAGAAACTGATAAAGGATGCTTACACATCTTACCAATTTCTGATTCAACACGGATGGATAGTGAATTTCAAGAAATCCAACCTCATTCCAATGCAACGGATTCAGTTCCTAGGTCTTATATTGGACACGGTGAAATTGAGATTTTTTCTGCCGGAATCCAAGATTCAGGACATACAGAAGTTGGTGACTCAGGTACTAGGGACGCCGACGGTTTCTCTACATCTCTGTGTACAACTTCTTGGGAAGATGGTCGCGTCATTCGAAGCTATCCAGTACGGCAGACTTTATTCCCGACCATTTCAGATGAATCTCATCGATCAAGGAGCAGGGTCGCATTGGCTGCTTCATCGGAGAATCCGACTGCAACCACAGGTACGTGTCTCCCTGACATGGTGGTTGGTGCACAAGAACCTCGCAGCAGGGAAGAGATTCGGCATTTGGGATTGGAGGATTCTGACAACAGACGCCAGTCTCAGAGGTTGGGGGGCCGTCCTGGACGACCATCAATTTCAAGGAAGGTGGACACCTCAGGAGAGCAGATTACCCATAAACATTCTCGAGCTACGAGCAGTTTACAATGCACTCCTCTTGGCCGAAGAGCTGGTCATAGGTCAGTATGTGCGGATACAGTCGGACAATGTCACGACAACGGCTTACATAAACCGTCAAGGAGGAACAAAGAGCAGGATGGCGTTGAGGGAATCAACAAAGATCCTGTTGTGGGCGGATAGACGAAATGTCATCCTCTCGGCAGTATTCATTCCAGGTGTAGAAAACTGGGAAGCAGATTATCTCAGCCGCCAGGACATGCATCCGGGAGAGTGGTGTCTTCATCCACGGATCTTCAAGATGATAGTGAGTAGATGGGGCCTTCCGCAGATCGACCTCATGGCGTCGAGACAGAACCATCAACTGCCCAGATATGTACCAGGACAAGGGATACTGCAGCAGAAGGAGTAGATGCGTTGACGCTTCCTTGGGATTACGAAAGGGTGTACGTCTTTCCACCCTTTCCACTCATACCAAAAATACTGAAAAGGTTGAAACGAGAACGAGTGTTTGCGATTCTAATCGCACCGGATTGGCCACGCAGGAGTTGGTACTCGGACCTACAAGGGTTGCTGTCAGAAGTTCCGTGGCGGTTACCCCAGAGAGAGGACCTACTGTCTCAGGGACCGTTTCTTCACCCAGATCTGAACAGATTGCGTTTGACGGCGTGGCTGTTGAAACCCGGATCTTAAGAAACAGGGGAATACCTAGATTAGCCTTTCCTACAATGATTGCAGCTAGAAAGCCGGTTACAGCTGGGCATTACTACAGAATTTGGAAGAAAAATATAGACTGGTGTCAGGAACGTGGATGGGATTCGAAGACCTTCCATTTATCTAGACTGTTACTTTTCCTTCAAGCAGGCCTAACCTTAGGCCTGCGGTTGGGATCTTTGAAGGTTCAGGTGTCGGCTCTGTCCATTCTGTTTCAACAACACTTGGCATCCTTGCCAGAAGTCCAAACCTTTTTACAGGGGGTGCTACGGACACAGCCCCCTTTTCGTAACCCCACGGCACCATGGGATTTGAATTTGGTGCTAGATTTTTTGAAATCACCTTTGTTTGAGCCGTTACCAAAGACAGACCTAAGATATCTATCTTGGAAGGTAACGTTGTTACTAGCTTTAGCTTCGGCTAGGCGGGTCTCTGAGTTAGGAGCCTTGTCGTGTAAGAGTCCCTTTTTGATTTTCCATGAGGATCGGGCGGAACTCCGTACAAGAGCAGATTTCCTTCCTAAAGTTGTTTCGGGTTTTCATGTAAACCAACCTATTGTAGTCCCATCTTTCCAGTGTCTAGCAGACGGGGATGTGTCCTTGGATGTTGTCCGAGCTTTAAGGGTGTACGTACATGTTACATCGTCCTTTCGGAAGTCGGACCATTTGTTCGTCCTTTATGATGGACCAAAGAAGGGTTGGCCGGCTTCTAAGCAGTCTCTAGCTCGATGGATTAGACTTGCCATTTGGCAAGCTTATATTTCCAGTGGTAAACAGGTTCCCTTACGGACGAGTGCGCATACCACTAGATCAGTGGGTGCCTCCTGGGCGGCTGCCAGAGGGGTTTCCACTACTCAACTTTGCAGAGCGGCGACGTGGTCCTCAGCCCACACATTCGCAAAATTTTATAAGTTCGATACCTTTGCGTCCGCAGATACTAAGTTCGGACGTTTGGTTTTGCAGGCAACAGACAGCACTCCCTCCCTGGGAGATAACTTTGGGACGTCCCCTAATGTCTAAGATGGAACTCCAGTGTCCCCTAGTGGATGAAAGAGAAAAGAGGATTTTGGTACTTACCGATAAATCCATTTCTCTGAATCCTCTAGGGGACACTGGACGCCCGCCTCTGTGCTGTCAATCCTGCTGTGTTCATAGTTCTTGTTCATACAGTTCGTACAAACAGCGTTGGTTTTTCATTTAAAGAAGTTTCTTGGATGCTGTTTGGCATGTTGTACGGTTCGGTTCCTCGCCATAGGCTCTCGTACATGTCCTCGTCTCTCAGTCAAAATTTTCAAAAATGAGGCATGAGGGGCGTGAAGGGGGAGGAGCCGCCTGTGAAGACAATGCAAATTTTTTAGATTGTGCCACACCTCTGGTTGCAGACTTCACGCCCCTAATGTCTAAGATGGAACTCCAGTGTCCCCTAGAGGATTCAGAGAAATGGATTTATCGGTAAGTACCAAAATCCTCTTTTTGGGTGCCCTGTGCCAGAGAGAGAATTCCCCCCCCCCATTTTTTTCAATAGGGACATAAGACGCGTGCCTCATGGGGTAGGGGCATGACAAGATTGATCCCAGAGAAAGCCCATGCTATGATGCCCCTCCACATATATAAACAAAGACAAAAGAGGCGGCACTCAGAGTCTTGAAAACAGTGTCTAACTTGTATTAAGTGCGATCTACGTTTCGGGGACCATCTCCCCTTCGTCAGGATAACTGCACAAGTGAACAAAACAGTCTTAAATAACAGTGAACTTACCCCCTTGTCAGATTCCCCACGCCCGTTCTCCCCTGGCCACGCCACTCAGGCGTCCCGTCCGGCGTCACTGCTCACTCCGGCGAAACCGGAAGTGACGTCGCGGCTCCCTCCTGTGTGACCATGGAGACGCTGAACAACAACAAAAGCAAGTGTAAAAACCATCGTGTCTAGCAGTACGACTGTAGCATTAGCTGCAATACAGATAAAGTGCATCTAGATAATAACATGACAATTCATTAATCGTGCTAACCAATCTAAAAATATCTGATCAAAGTGACCTTTACAGTTGTTTAAAAGAACAGTGTCACTATTTCCATGTAAACACCTTCATGTGCACAGTAAATTAAAACTCAGCAAATGTAAGTGATGGCGTCACGGTACGCCTAGATCACTGGATATGAATACTCAATGCCACTTAGGAACTTCCATATAATTAATTAATTAGTTAAATAACATCCTGCACTAACACCTACTAGGGCTTCCTGGTAAATCTAGCCCTCAAGGGGCAAGAAGTATCCTGCTGCCTCATGGAGGACATCTTATGGATCTAAACAATTATAACAGGTTGTGAAGGGTTAAAAAGTTATAAGCACTTCTGGACAGTTATAACAGATTCTAAACAGTGGTAAAAAATTATAGAAAATTAATGAGGCCCAAACTCTCATTGAGCCCACCTGGTTTGAGTGTGTTGAGCCTATGTATCCACATAGACTCAAGCTGCAGCAATTTTTTGCCCCTGTTGCCCCCTCGAGGGGACTCAGGGACATGGTCAATGATACGATGTTTAAACGTGGCCATGCTGTGCCTATGTTCCAGAAAATGCTTGGCTACTGGCTGCTCACCATCCCCAGATGCCAGCGCGTTTCTAATGGCAAGCCTGTGTTGCGCCATCCTCACCTTAAATTGGCATCCCGTTTTGCCAATATAGTAACGCCCGCATGGGCAGATAATGGCATAAACCACATATTTCGAAGTACACGTGAGGGGCCATCTGATATTAAATCTCTTACCCGAAAAGGGATGTGAGATGCTGTCTCCAGGAGACATGTGGGTACACGTAGTGCAACCTGAGCACTTAAAGCAGCCATTTTTACGAGATAAGAAATGCCTGGGGGGAGGTAACTTGAACCTTGTCATATCAGTTTTAACTAGCCAGTCTCTGATGTTTCTGCCTCGTGTATAGCTAGGCATCACCCTCTTGTCTCGAAAGGTTTTTAAGTCTGGGTCTGTGGCTACCAAAGGCCACAGTTGACGCAGCTTCTTGGCACTTTGCTCACTCTGTGTACTAAATTCAGTGATCCATGGAATGACTTTAGTCATATCCCGTGCCTGTATGGGTGATAGTAACTCCTCCCTATTTTTAGCTGCAGCCTTTTGTTTGGCTGTTCGGAGGAGGTCGCGTGGATAACCTCTTTCAGCGAACCTCTGCTCCATTTCCTCCAGTTGTGTCTCTCTCACCTTAGTGTTACTATTAACCCTGCAGACCCTAAGGAACTGGGAATACGGCAAGCCCTGTAGCGTAGATTTAGGGTGAAAACTGTCGTATCTCAAAAGCGTATTCCGATCTGACGGTTTTTTATACAGGCTCGTTTCCAATCTCCCATCTCCCAGTGTCAGCTGGATGTCCAAGAAACATATCTCGGTTTTATTGTGGCTCATGGTCAATTTCACGGGACTATCTGTGGAATTATGCGCTGTTACAAGATCACAGAGATCCTGTGCTTCACCTCTCCAAAACACTAACAGATCATCTATATATCTGTAGTAGATGAACAATCTGTGAGCAATGGCGGGATTGGTGAAAAATAATGCCCGCTCCACCTCCCACATATAAGCATTGGCGAACGAGGGTGCCACGGCCGACCCCATGGCACACCCCGTTCGCTGTCTGTAATAGACACCATCAAAAATGAAAAAATTATGTGATAAAGTGAAACGCAATAATGAAATGAAAAAATCTATGTCAGGGCCTATGTATGCACTATTGCCTGTGATCAGCTGTCTCACGGCTTGTAAGCCCTGTTCATGCGGTATGCATGTGTACAGGCTTGTGACATCTATAGTAGCCAATGTGACATCCTCTGGAACTTGATCTATCATTAACAACCTCTTTAATAGCATGCTCGAATCTTTCAAATGGGTAAATGTACCCTGCACACAGGGCTGTAAATATGCGTCAAGATATATAGCTAGAGGCTCACACAGGGAACCCCGGGCAGAGATAATAGGTCTCCCCGGGGGTCTCTGTGCGTCCTTGTGTATCTTTGGGATAGTATAGAAAAGGGGAATAACCGGCCATTCAGAGGATAATTTTTGCACAATGTTAGTACCAATAGTACCCTCATCTTTGGCCTGCTGCAACAGTTGAGCTAATTCTGCCTGATAAGCCTTAGTGGGGTCTTTGGATAACACACAATAAGTGTCACCATCCGACAATAATCGGTGACACTCCTGTGTGTAATCCGCGACCTCCTGAACCACAATTGCTCCCCCTTTGTCCGCACTGCGTATTACAATGTCAGTTCTTTTACTAAGCGTCTTAAGGGCTTCTCGTTCTTCCTTTTGCAAGTTATGCCATCTTCTGTGCTGCGGCTTGTTTTCTGGACTGTCCAGCATGCGGTGGAAGGTCTTCAATGACGCGTTATTGGAAACCGGGTCAAAATGGGATTTGGGACCTAGCCTCTGGACCCTCGCCGGTAGTAAATTGTCGGAAGTTGCGGATGGCATTTTAGAGTAATAGTCCTTGAGCTTCAGTGTACGATGTAACCTGAATGCATCCACCTTCATTCTAAATTCATCGCCAGAATTTGTGGGCACATACGAAAGTCCCTTATTGAGAACCTTTATCTCAGCTGGAGCAAGGGGGGTTCTTGACAAATTGAAGATTAGCGTTTCTTCGTCTTTACTGGTTTTGTTTTTGTCTTTGTCTTTGGTTCTGTCCTCCCCTCCGTGTGCACTTGAACTTTTTCCCCGTGCTGCTATCCCAGCACGGGTTCGAGCCCCTAAAGGGGTCTCTCGGTGAGACGTGGCCGACGAGCTGGTGTGTGTATCGTCTGAATCACTGGCGGATGTGTGTCCCGCTCTGCCGCTGCCCCTGGGTCTGCGCATGCGGTGCGGGCCAGGCCCTGTGTTCAAGTGTGAGGAGCTGCCAAGCCAGGTATAGACCCGGTGGTGGGCATAGTCCATCTGAACTTTGTTCAGTTTCTCCTTTTTGAACTTTAATAAGTTGGATTTATACTGTTCCACTTGTTCTTGTAATTTGGTCATCCACCCCTTGGCCTGTTCGGACGTGAGCAACCCTGCGTGCTCTGTTTCAAATTTCATAATGAGGTCTTTGGTTCTGTCATGTTCTTTAGTGGACTCCTCAATGACGAGTAATATTAGATCCATGGAGCACTTGTTCAGCACAGAGATCCACTTTTTGCAGAACTCCATGTTGTAACGTCCTATGGTGGGTATATTGTGCACCCTGAAGCCTCGGGGTAACTGCTTAGCTCTGTAGTAGTCCGACAGTGTGCGGCTATGGTACAAATAGTCAAGTTCACGTTTCTTGAGACGTAACAGGTCCCTGTACGCCTCATCGTTGGTAGTGGCAGTTGTTTCAGAGAACACAGGCTCTTTGTGCAAAATAAGCTCAGCCTCAACATCAGAAAAGCTGAGAGTATCGTAGGTGTCGCAGTGCAGTAAAAATGAAGTAAAGTCTCCTTGATCAGCAGCTGCCGTGGCCATCTTGTGCATTCACTGAGTGATGCTATTTATGGTAGTGCAAAAAGTAGCAAATAGACAAGTGTTGATACACTGTGAAAAGTACGTGCAAATATGCAACCGACATATAAAGTGCTCTAGTGCTGTGAAAAAATCCTGAGGAGCGGAAAGTCAATGGTAATAAATGATCCAGGTGCCTTGAGTGAGAAATCCCGTGTGCCTGCACGGCACGCCCGGGTCCAATACAACAACCAAAATGCTCCGGCACTCCAGAAATCCCGCAGGACCGACTTGCTCAGGTGCCCTCCCCTGGGGGGTCACCCCAGGACACAAACAAAGACAAAAGAGGCGGCACTCAGAGTCTTGAAAACAGTGTCTAACTTGTATTAAGTGCGATCTACGTTTCGGGGACCATCTCCCCTTCGTCAGGATAACTGCACAAGTGAACAAAACAGTCTTAAATAACAGTGAACTTATATATATATCCATTGTAGAAGAGCCGCACTCACATGTAGTTAATAATCACAGTTGCTGTGGTGCAAAATCCAGGAACAGGTCCTATCAGAACAAAGTTCCACGATACATGTGCACAAATAAGGATGCACTCACCAGACTTCTCCAGGGTGAAATTGATAGATTTTAATCCAGACAGCACATACTCACAAACAGAAGGTCAACGTTTCGGCTCACAGCAGAGCCTTTGTCAAGACCAGATTACCAGGTTGCCATCTCCCTTGACAAAGGCTCAGCTATGACCGGCACTCCTTACATAATGAAAGATGAATAATTGCCCTGGTACCATCCGATGGATAGTTGACACAAGTTTGCAGAAATGATGGTGGCACTCGCATCAGTTACAGCAGTCAGATGACTTCCAAGTTGTCAACGTTTCATTTATTTTAAATATATTTGAAATATATTTCGTAAGGACATGTCCTGATGAAATATATTTAAAATAAATTAAATGTTGACAGCTTGGAAGTCGTCTGACTGCTGTAACTGAGGTCTTATACTGCAAGACCCGCGAGTGCCACCATCATTTCTGCAAACTTATATATTATATATATATATATATATATATATAGAAGAGAAAGGTCGCACTCACGTTATAGATCCTCAACACAGCAGCTGGGGTGTCGTCCACAGATCCCCTCCAGAAGATCCAATTAAAGAAAAAAGCAGATGGAGCACTCACCAGTCTTTTCATAGATTTGAGTATCAGAACGAAATTTTATTTCTCCAGACAGCACAGACAGCACAACGTGACTGTTTACTACAGTCCAATATCATTGTAGAAAGCCCAAACGTTTTCGGCCATATCCAGACCGTCATCAGGGGACACAAAGAGCATCAGAGAGCTGTCACATCATCATAAGAACATCAGCAGCCTAACTGACCATGCCTCACCGGCTCCCTATATACCCATCATTCAAAAAAACGCGCCAAAATTGCGTCATTATTGCGTCATTATATGGGCGGAGTTAGCCCATTGTGTTCATTATTATATACAAGAACAACCGTATTATCAGTGCATATAGGTGCTAGTGCAAAACACCTCCCTTATCCAACAATGTCACCAGTCTTAAATACATTACCAAAAATAAAGGAGCCTCACTATTTTCACCCCACACCACGAATGTACCTGGACGGACGGACATCACATCTCATAGTGGTTGCATAGCAACCACCACCGGGCCGTCCCTTATCCGTCAGCCGCCAATGAGTGTCAAAGCGGAAATGACGTGTCGGACTGGTTGCCAAGCAACCTTCCGAGCGTCACTCCACAGTCTCACCGGGCGGAAATGATGTAAATGAGTGGCTGAGCGGAAATGACGTGTCGGACTGGTTGCCAAGCAACCTTCCGGGCGTCACTATACAGTCTACAGATGATTATCAGGGCGGAAGTGATGTGAATAGACTAGTTGCCGGGCAACCTTCCGAGCGTCTCATCGCACTGATTACATGTGGTTGCCGAGCAACCTGACAAACACCTCCATAGGCTGACGGGAGGAACTACAGCCTCCCGCTGGCAACAAACCCATAGTGTGCGGTAACATGGTCGTAACACTATGGGACAAATACTCATACTCGGGGGTCAAGGGGAGAAGTGCTAGCATACAAACTAGATATCAATCACCCAATTAATAATTTACGGGTGACCAATTAGGTTGAACTATGGGCAGTAAGGAGCCAGTGAGGTACGACCGACAATCAATCATGACAAACAACAACAAAAAACACAAATACATAGACATACATACATATGTGTATGCGTCTAAAATACATATACATATGAACACCTATAAAAATGTGTATATAATAAAGTGCGTTTAATTAACGCTATATAGTGCACTGGTCTAAAAGGACAAAAGCCCCTTTCATTATCTGAGGAAAATCCCAAGATGATTATTCTCATTTAGTCCATTAGGGGCTAGGGTTCCCAATCTGAAGATCCATCTTGCCTCCAATTTTCTCAGTATAAGGGCACGGTCTCCGCCCCTCTCGGGTTCCGGCACCCAATCAATCATACGACATCTAAGTACTGAACCCTGATGTCCCGCTTTTAGGAAGTGCTGTGCAACCGGTTTGTCGGATGAACCAGATATAATTGCTTGGTGAATCGAGCTCCTGTGGTTTGCCATCCGTTCTCTAAAAGTGCAGGTCGTCATCCCAACGTATGCCAGGCCACATGGGCATAAGAGCATGTAAACTACATGGCTTAACCTGCAGTGAAGCTTATATCGGATGTTGATCAATTTACCAGTGTGGGGGTGTGGAAAAGAGGTACCCGGCAGCAGCGAGCGGCACGTCACACATCCAACACATCTGAAACAACCTGGCTTCTTGGAGTTTAGCCATGTACTATTCTCCTTGGCATTGAGGCGTCGGGCAGGTTGCATAAGGATCTGCTTCAAGTTTCTACCACGCCTATAGGCCATCATTGGTGAATTCTCCAAGGTACCCTTAAATTTCGGGTCAGATCTTATTAATGGCCAGTGCTTTTTCATGGTTTTAGAGATAACAGGAGACATATCATCGTACTGTGTCACAAATATCATCCGATTCCGTCCCTGTTTGCGTTTCTGATGAAATTTCCGTCTAGCCTTAATAAGACAGCTCTCCACTACGCTCCTTGTGTATCCCCTTTCGAGAAAACGTTCTTTCATCTCTCTGATTTGAACTTCCGCGGTATCAGGGTTAGTATTATTCCGTAGAACCCTCATAAATTGGGAAATGGGGAGACTTGATTTGAGGGTGGGTGGATGCTTACTAGTCGCATGCAGGAAGGTGTTTCTATCAGTTTCTTTCCTGTATAATGTGGAACCCAATTTTGTTCCATTCCGGAACACAGTCACATCCAAGAAGTTGATGGAGTCATATTCACACGCCCCAGTAAAGCGGACCGTAGATTCTAAACTGTTGAGTTCATTCAACATAGAATGAAATTCCTCCCTGGTGCCATTCCACAGTAGAAATATGTCATCTATAAATCTCTTGTAATAGGCAATCTTATTGCCAAATTTAGGATAGATATTACTAGACTCATAATCATGCATGAAAATACCAGCGTACATCGGGGCCACATTAGACCCCATTGCGGTCCCCGAGCACTGAAGGTAATAATTACCCTGATAAGTAAAGTGGTTATGTATCAGAATTAACTCAAGTAACTCAAGAATAAATTCACATGGAAGATGCATATTACCATGTCTAATCATCAATTTTCTAACAGCCTCGATCCCTTCAGTGTGGGGAATGATAGTATATAAAGATGATACATCCAGGGTTGCAAATAACATATTTTCATTAAGATCTCCAAAGGCAAGGATATTGTCCAGGAAATCACTCGTATCATGAAGATAACTCGGGATGTAAGGGATAAGTTCTTGTAAGAAACTATCCACAAAAATGGCTAAGGGCTGCAACAGGGAACCCCTGGCAGAGATGATGGGTCTGCCAGGGGGATCCACCAATGACTTGTGGACCTTGGGCAGTGTATAAATCAATGGACAGATTGGAAAGTCTACCCTTAAATACGAAGAGACCTGTTCAGTGAGCCAGCCATTCTGTGTGGCCATATCAATGACCTGATCTATGCGTTTTTTTATTCCTGGCATAGGGTTCACACTGCACTTAGTGTAAGTTGTTACATCCGCCAACTGGCGTTTAATTTCCCTGTCATAGTCAACTGCATCCTGGATGACAATTGCCCCGCCCTTATCCGCAGGGCGGATCACAATGGTGTCATTGTCTCTCAGGGATTTAAGAGCCTGTCTCAGTGGGTAATTAAGATTGTCAAAATCCCTCCTATCTTTAGAGTTCTTACAGTCATGTTCTGTCATCCTCAGAAAGGTACGTATACTAGCGTTATTAGTCTGTGGGTCAAAGAGGCTTGGTTTCAAAAATTGAGAACCTGTCTGTTCAAAGCGACCAGTCTCATCCTTATCCATAAAAAAATCACGTAACCTTAACTTCCTCCCAAACTTATAGTGGTCCACAGCAAAATTGAACTCATCATGTCTAGAGGAAGGCACAAAGCTCAATCCCAGGGCCAACAGAGAGCCTTCAGCCTTAGACAGAACATGATTGGATAGGTTAAATATACATCCCAAGTCTACCTCCTCCGGCTTCTTCAATAAGTGTTCCTTGGACCTGATCCTACTAGTTATTGAGGAAGTTGGCATCGAACTAGTGAAGGTCCGTGATGAAATCACGAAATTTGAAAAATCTAATTTAACGACTTTAAAAAATGACAAGACGGAAAACTGGTGTGAAAAAATCCAAACACAGATAAACACCTATAGGGAGGAATTGGTTTCCTTTAAGAGGAAAAAATTGCAGACTGTAACTAATGACTACGCCACACATAGTGTTTATAGATGGCTTTTTGGTAACCCAAATGGAGGTAGGAGACAGAGGACATATCGTCCACAGAGACACAGGGGTAAACCTGGACTAGAATCTTCTACATCACAGTCGGCATCCGATTCCGAACCTAATGCACCGCTTCCACCAAGTGGTTTTTTAGGCCCACGAAGGAGAAGGGCGGGCACACCTGGAAACCAGGTAGACCACACCCGCGGAGGGGGGGATTCAGGCGGAAGAAGCCGGAGGAGGTAGACTTGGGATGTATATTTAACCTATCCAATCATGTTCTGTCTAAGGCTGAAGGCTCTCTGTTGGCCCTGGGATTGAGCTTTGTGCCTTCCTCTAGACATGATGAGTTCAATTTTGCTGTGGACCACTATAAGTTTGGGAGGAAGTTAAGGTTACGTGATTTTTTTATGGATAAGGATGAGACTGGTCGCTTTGAACAGACAGGTTCTCAATTTTTGAAACCAAGCCTCTTTGACCCACAGACTAATAACGCTAGTATACGTATCTTTCTGAGGATGACAGAACATGACTGTAAGAACTCTAAAGATAGGAGGGATTTTGACAATCTTAATTTCCCACTGAGACAGGCCCTTAAATCCCTGAGAGACAATGACACCATTGTGATCCGCCCTGCGGATAAGGGCGGGGCAATTGTCATCCAGGATGCAGTTGACTATGACAGGGAAATTAAACGCCAGTTGGCGGATGTAACAACTTACACTAAGTGCAGTGTGAACCCTATGCCAGGAATAAAAAAACGCATAGATCAGGTCATTGATATGGCCACACAGAATGGCTGGCTCACTGAACAGGTCTCTTCGTATTTAAGGGTAGACTTTCCAATCTGTCCATTGATTTATACACTGCCCAAGGTCCACAAGTCATTGGTGGATCCCCCTGGCAGACCCATCATCTCTGCCAGGGGTTCCCTGTTGCAGCCCTTAGCCATTTTTGTGGATAGTTTCTTACAAGAACTTATCCCTTACATCCCGAGTTATCTTCGTGATACGAGTGATTTCCTGGACAATATCCTTGCCTTTGGAGATCTTAATGAAAATATGTTATTTGCAACCCTGGATGTATCATCTTTATATACTATCATTCCCCACACTGAAGGGATCGAGGCTGTTAGAAAATTGATGATTAGACATGGTAATATGCATCTTCCATGTGAATTTATTCTTGAGTTACTTGAGTTAATTCTGATACATAACCACTTTACTTATCAGGGTAATTATTACCTTCAGTGCTCGGGGACCGCAATGGGGTCTAATGTGGCCCCGATGTACGCTGGTATTTTCATGCATGATTATGAGTCTAGTAATATCTATCCTAAATTTGGCAATAAGATTGCCTATTACAAGAGATTTATAGATGACATATTTCTACTGTGGAATGGCACCAGGGAGGAATTTCATTCTATGTTGAATGAACTCAACAGTTTAGAATCTACGGTCCGCTTTACTGGGGCGTGTGAATATGACTCCATCAACTTCTTGGATGTGACTGTGTTCCGGAATGGAACAAAATTGGGTTCCACATTATACAGGAAAGAAACTGATAGAAACACCTTCCTGCATGCGACTAGTAAGCATCCACCCACCCTCAAATCAAGTCTCCCCATTTCCCAATTTATGAGGGTTCTACGGAATAATACTAACCCTGATACCGCGGAAGTTCAAATCAGAGAGATGAAAGAACGTTTTCTCGAAAGGGGGATACACAAGGAGCGTAGTGGAGAGCTGTCTTATTAAGGCTAGACGGAAATTTCATCAGAAACGCAAACAGGGACGGAATCGGATGATATTTGTGACACAGTACGATGATATGTCTCCTGTTATCTCTAAAACCATGAAAAAGCACTGGCCATTAATAAGATCTGACCCGAAATTTAAGGGTACCTTGGAGAATTCACCAATGATGGCCTATAGGCGTGGTAGAAACTTGAAGCAGATCCTTATGCAACCTGCCCGACGCCTCAATGCCAAGGAGAATAGTACATGGCTAAACTCCAAGAAGCCAGGTTGTTTCAGATGTGTTGGATGTGTGACGTGCCGCTCGCTGCTGCCGGGTACCTCTTTTCCACACCCCCACACTGGTAAATTGATCAACATCCGATATAAGCTTCACTGCAGGTTAAGCCATGTAGTTTACATGCTCTTATGCCCATGTGGCCTGGCATACGTTGGGATGACGACCTGCACTTTTAGAGAACGGATGGAAAACCACAGGAGCTCGATTCACCAAGCAATTATATCTGGTTCATCCGACAAACCGGTTGCACAGCACTTCCTAAAAGCGGGACATCAGGGTTCAGTACTTAGATGTCGTATGATTGATTGGGTGCCGGAACCCGAGAGGGGCGGAGACCGTGCCCTTATACTGAGAAAATTGGAGGCAAGATGGATCTTCAGATTGGGAACCCTAGCCCCTAATGGACTAAATGAGAATAATCATCTTGGGATTTTCCTCAGATAATGAAAGGGGCTTTTGTCCTTTTAGACCAGTGCACTATATAGCGTTAATTAAACGCACTTTATTATATACACATTTTTATAGGTGTTCATATGTGTATGTATTTTAGACGCATACACATATGTATGTATGTCTATGTATTTGTGATTTTTGTTGTTGTTTGTCATGATTGATTGTCGGTCGTACCTCACTGGCTCCTTACTGCCCATAGTTCAACCTAATTGGTCACCCGTAAATTATTAATTGGGTGATTGATATCTAGTTTGTATGCTAGCACTTCTCCCCTTGACCCCCAAGTATGAGTATTTGTCCCATAGTGTTACGACCATGTTACCGCACACTATGGGTTTGTTGCCAGCGGGAGGCTGTAGTTCCTCCCGTCAGCCTATGGAGGTGTTTGTCAGGTTGCTCGGCAACCACATGTAATCAGTGCGATGAGACGCTCGGAAGGTTGCCCGGCAACTAGTCTATTCACATCACTTCCGCCCTGATAATCATCTGTAGACTGTATAGTGACGCCCGGAAGGTTGCTTGGCAACCAGTCCGACACGTCATTTCCGCTCAGCCACTCATTTACATCATTTCCGCCCGGTGAGACTGTGGAGTGACGCTCGGAAGGTTGCTTGGCAACCAGTCCGACACGTCATTTCCGCTTTGACACTCATTGGCGGCTGACGGATAAGGGACGGCCCGGTGGTGGTTGCTATGCAACCACTATGAGATGTGATGTCCGTCCGTCCAGGTACATTCGTGGTGTGGGGTGAAAATAGTGAGGCTCCTTTATTTTTGGTAATGTATTTAAGACTGGTGACATTGCTGGATAAGGGAGGTGTTTTGCACTAGCACCTATATGCACTGATATTACGGTTGTTCTTGTATATAATAATGAACACAATGGGCTAACTCCGCCCATATAATGACGCAATAATGACGCAATTTTGGCGCGTTTTTTTGAATGATGGGTATATAGGGAGCCGGTGAGGCATGGTCAGTTAGGCTGCTGATGTTCTTATGATGATGTGACAGCTCTCTGATGCTCTTTGTGTCCCCTGATGACGGTCTGGATATGGCCGAAAACGTTTGGGCTTTCTACAATGATATTGGACTGTAGTAAACAGTCACGTTGTGCTGTCTGTGCTGTCTGGAGAAATAAAATTTCGTTCTGATACTCAAATCTATGAAAAGACTGGTGAGTGCTCCATCTGCTTTTTTCTATATATATATATATATATATATATATATATACACACACACAAGGGATAAGAGCGCCTCCTAGTGCAGTATCACTCAAACACCACATGTGTGCAAGATAAAAGAGGTGGACCCGTACCAAGTGGAAACAACTTTGAAGCTTATCTCAAGTAATCCACATGAAGTCATCAATCGTGTAAGGTTTTCAGAGGATTTTAATTAGAGATGAGCGGGTTCGGATGTAACGCCAGAATTAACGCCAGTTCAGTTTTATCCGGATGTTTCTTATTGGCTATCCAAAACACGTGACGTCCATGAGCCAATAAGATGCCGTTTTGAGAACCAAATAAATCTGGGTAAAACCGAGTAAAACTGAACCCGCTCATCTCTAAATGTAATACAGATCCATACCATAAAATGAGATGATAAAAAATATACACAATGTAAAACAGTTTAACAATTAAAAATATAGGAACATAAGTAAATGCCCGTACATTTAGAAAGAGGAAAAACAGCTTATCTGAGCAGTAGGATACGGCAAGTATCATCCAGCATGTTTCGTCATGGAGGAGCTATGTCCTGTCCATCTGACTTCCTCAGGGGTAATAGATGAGCTCTTGTGCACAGAAAGGATCTATTTAGGATAATTGATCAGTAATTGCCTTCTCTAAGATAGCTGAAACTGTATATCCTGTCATACAAAACAGGATATCCTAAAATATGAAGAAGAAGCTGTCTCCTAGGCGACGTGGGTTTGTATTAGAATCCATGAATTTTATTTTATCACATAATTATTTTTTGTTTAATTCACAGTTTTATCTTCAAGTACACGGTACCGCCATGGGCACCAGGTTCGTGCCGAGTTTTGCCAACTTATACATGGGGCTCTTCGAGGAGAAATATATTTGGGGGGGGCCCTTCGGCGCGAATCTGGTGCTCTATGGCCGATACATTGATGATCTGTTTATTATTTGGGATGGGGTTTCTAGTGTGTCTTCTTTTCTTTCATATCTTAATTCTAACACTTTTGGGCTTAAATTTAGTCACTCTTGTCACCCTACTCACATCAACTATTTGGATATTGCTCTCTCGGTTAGGGATAATAAGCTGGTCACCCAAACTTATAGAAAGGAGGTGGACTGCAGCAGTTTTTTAAACTATGGCAGTTGCCACCACCTTAAATGGAAAGATAACATACCTATGGGACAATATCTCAGGATGAAGCGCAACTGTACTGATGAAGGGATGTTCTATGAACAGTCCGATATCCTTACATGTGCGTTTCTTGACCAGGGATACCCGAAGAAATTGCTGGAGGATTCCCTCGAAAGGGTGGCCAATAGAGAAAGAAGTTCTCTCCTTCTTATGACCAATAATTCAGGGGCACCAAAAGTTAGTCATGATAACAATCAGATCATGCCCTTTATAACAAAATATAATACATATGCTGAGGACGTTAAGAAAATTATAAAGAAAAATTTTGGACTCCTGAAGTTAGATAAAGTTCTTAACCCTTGCCTGGGAGATTTAGCTAGAGTGGTGTTTTAGAAGGCTAAGAACCTAAAGAATCACTTGTCTCCAAGTTTTTTTCAAGATAATACACAATTAATGGTCAAAAAAACCTGGTTAAATCAAAGTGTAGGCTGTTTTAGATGTGGAAAGACCAATTGCATCACTTGCAAATTTATAATGCATAGAAGCATTTCATTTAAATCAGCAGCACTGGGATTGGAATTTGCAATTGAGAATTTCATTAACTGTCAGCAGACATATGTCATTTATTTAATAAGCTGCATATGTGGAAAACAATATGTGGGGAGGACGGTTAGGAGCCTCAACACTAGGTTTTTAGAACATAGACGAAATGTCCTTAAGAAGAATCCTTATCATAGTGTGTCGAGACACGTAACCCATCAACATGATGGTAACGTGGACTCACTGAAGGTACAAGGTATTGAATCTGTGGCCCCCACCCCTAGAGGGGGCGACAGGTTCAATAAATTATGCACAAGAGAAGCATTCTGGATTTTTAATCTGGGCACTTTGGTGCCCGAAGGTCTAAATGAGAATATGGAGATCAATAATATCAGATGAAATCCAGGTGCTAGTTGGATTGTTTTCGCTTTCCTGTTCCCTACACCTTTCCATCTCTATCTTTTCTTCTTTCTTGACATTATATTTCTGTACATATGTGATAAACAGTGATAATAATGATATCCTCACAGAGTATAGATCTTTTAATTTATTTTATTAGATTGTTGAGTTTGCTGATTTTTATTGTACTCTGAAAAGTACAGTACATTTAGAAGTACTGTTCTTAATGAGATTTATAATTATTATTGATTGCGGTCCCTCTTGAAAAAGTGCTTTCACAATGTATTTTATGTTTTTTGTTTCTGTATTTTAGTTAGAATTATGCACTCGCTGTAATTTATGTGAGTTTGTAACTGACGAATATAAACAATAATAACAATATTGAAAGAAACAAAAACATAAAATTTGAAATCAAAATTATATGTGGGGACATGTTGGAATTGAACTCAGGACCTTGTGGGTATTAATACGGTGCATTAGACCACTAGGCTAGAATAGATGCCGCATAATCAATATGGATTCTCTGCAGACTTGTTGTTGTTGTTTATAGTTAGTGAGTGTGTGCCATCACCTCTGTTCTCCGATCATTAGAGATAGAAATGTATTCTATTGTCTCTAAAAAGTAATTTTAAGGTTTATGAATATATAGCCATATATTAATTCCACCTTTTGTAACTGTATTGTAAGATTATGGTAATTTATGGGTCGTTATGTGATTGAATTTCAATTTTGCACATGTGAGATCAATTTAATGAGTATTCAGGTGTGACAATTAAATAGTATCATTATGATTGGTCCCCTGATATTTAAATAGTATGCAAGACAGCCCCATGTCATCCTCTGACGAAACCGCACATTTACATTGGCGGAGAAACGCGTAAGGACCGGGGCTTACTTCACATTGGTGTCCTTCCTGCTACTAGCGGCTTATGGTCAAGCAATACTTCTTGGTGCTATTGTCCGTTTGCAAGCTGATCGGCTTTAGAGACTCTCCGGTGCACCTCGCTATAGGTGCTTCCTCGTAACTGTGACTGAGACCTACAACGGGGGCCGTCCACGGATAATTAAAGGACATACTCCTGGCTGTGAGTATAAAGTGGACATTTTTGCAAGTATGGCCTATTAGCACAGTGAGAGTGGATGAAAAAGTCTTTTTGATACTGATACCGGAGCATAAGCATTTAAAGTTTCTGGCCGTTCAGCGGCAGTGATTAACGGAATGGAAAGTCTGCTGCTATCAGATATACAAGGAGATCTCTATTAGCAAGTGGAAAATTCCTACAGCTGAATTTAAACAGCAGGCACTAAAAATCGTTCTTAAATTGGACGGTATACCGTTCGGGACGTTTAAATTGAAAATAAGGCTATACCAAGCGCTACAAATTTGGACATAGTACTAGTGTCCAGTTATCCGCTGCAGCAGGGAGGATTTTTTTATTAATCTTTTATTGATTGTTATTCTTATATGCACATGTGTTTATTTTTAATATATATGCAATAAATTTGAGCTATAAAGTTATATGCGCTCTCTGATAATCTGTTATTATCCTTTGTGCTATCCTAAAATATGAAAGTGGTATATACCACACATAGGACTTCTCATTATACAGTACATCATATACTAAAATCATGTTGCGGAAATAAACCAGAAAGTCTAAGTGTAACACAATATATAAAATTGTATATAAAGGCTCTTTATAAGGCCCCCCAGTTATAGAACAATCAAACACTCAACTCATTTAGCTATTTGATCCTGCATGAAAACTATGAACACTATATGAAGCTACTGGTACTTCGTAAAAGAAATAATTAGCATTGTAATTGAGCAGATCTATATAGGGTGCAACCACACATCCAATCTCTTGCAACCACACACTACATAGATCTGCTCAGCCACAATGCTGATCATGTTTTCACAAAGTACAAGGTATGCTTCAAATAGCTAGAATTCTCTACCTTAGAATTACCTACCTTTCTATGCAAGGGCAGATAGCTCAGTTAATAGATAGTCTGACTGCAATGACACAGGCAATGGCTTAGAAACCCGGGTATGTCAGCATCTTGAAATGTATCAAAGGACAGTGTGACTGAATAACAAAGAAGTCTCAAGTTGAGTTAATGATTGTTGTATAGGTATTAGCTATAGAAGGGGTCAGGGTAGGAGACAGCGGCTGTCAGGAAATTCTGGCCTTCAAAAAGTGGGGAAGCTGCAAGTGAAAGTAATTAAAATAGATAACCGACAAGTGCTGCCAACAGCGCCCCCTACCCTCTGCACACACCTAGTTACGGCCCTGGCAGCTGGTACGCTATCTCTTTACTCTGCATTCGGCAGACTCTGTCTTTGCCTGGCCTGGTGTTCTGCAAACTCTCACTCTGTCCTTGCTTGCCATTCTGCATGGTCTCTTTCCACCTGGAATTCTTGTAAAACAAACTGCATGCACATCTTACTGTTGCACATACCCATATAAAGAACCATTGGCAAAGAAAAGACCCTATCTTCCTGAGAACTGTGACTGATGGCATGCTCTGCTCCAATAATCCTTGGCTTGAACGACATAACCTGTGTAATCCTCCGGTGCTGTAATTGTTCCTAGCTCAGCTACCATGCTGCCTTGTTGCTTTGCAGCATCTTACACTTATGGATGGATTAGCCCATCTTTCATTTTACTAGAACCATCAATACCTCTTTGCTCACAGAGGTTAACTGAGCATCTCTATGTTGTGATAAATGACTGTCCAATTCAATTGTTTCATATCCATACACAATTCAGTCACTGACACCACCTATTGTATTGGTTCAGCAGGACCGGAAAAGTCTTACACAAATGTATAAGTTGGACCACATTACTCTATCTGGTTGTCAAAGAGCTAACACTTTGGGGGAGATGTACTGTACTAAGCAGAGTGTAAAAGTGAGCCAGTGGAGAGGTTGCCCATGGCAACTAATCAGCTGCTCTGTATAATTTTATAATATGCAAATGATAAATGTTACTTCAATGGTGATTGGTTGCCATGGGCAACGTCTCCATTGGCTCACTTCTCCACTATTTTACTGCTTAAGACATCTCCCATGTCCAAAGGGTTAATATATCAAATCATACTTTTCAAAAAAGGTTGACACAGCCAAGCAATATCACTTTATACCGTAACATACTGTACTGTACCTGTACAAAAAAGTAAATACACACAAGTAATGCTCTACACTATAGCATTCAAAGGGTTTTAAAAGGGAAGCAAAATGACTCTTCTTAAAAGGTTTATAGATTTGTTACAGTAACAAAGATAAATGTATTCAATTGTAGATTTAATATAAAAAGGTACAGTGTTTTAGCTATAACAATGTGTAATAAAATGACATGCAAAAGAAATTATAGAAGTTTAGAGGTTATAAAAAATTAAATTACAGAAAATAGAACAGTTTCATAGGATAGCATTATCTATTAATCTGTGCTCTACCTGGTCAATGTGAATATACAATACTGAATTTAACAAAAAGCAATGCTGTGGTGCAATGGAATGGCTCATGTTTACTGGTAATATATTAATTATGTAAAAATGGGCTGGATTTAAAGTAAAATATTTATATCCAATGATATCCAGATCTTTTATTGTATAGCCTTAATGGTGGAACAAAAAAGTATATTTTATCATTTTGTCTCATTAAGGTGGCTGGGTTCTTACGTACTCAAATCTTCATCTGCTGTTGTTATATAATAAACTTATGGGGGTATACAGTTAGCTGGAAAAAAAATTCAGAGGCAAAAAAGGAGGGGTGCGATCTGGGTGCAATATTAGCACCCGGTATTTCATTGCAATATGCGATTACATTAGCAGGGATGTATTATGGAGCACCCGCAGGGACAAGGGCCCCGAAAGGAGCCTGTCATTGTGATGGGCTTCGAGTGATGCCAGGGCTGCTGCGCAGGCGCTGTCCAGCTGACCACACATGCACAGTGGCCATTTCCCAGGGAGGGTTTCGGGGAACCCTCTGTTGGCTGCGTATGTGATTTGTAGCCATGGAGGGCGGCAAATTACTACCTTGCCCCTAGTGACAAAAATCCTTGTTTTGGCCCTGCAGCCTGTAATATGGCAGTTAGACGCTGAGCTGCTTGTACTTTATCTCTCTTCGCTTTACCTTTCTCCACGCTTTGATAAATATCCCCCTAAGTTATGTACAGTAGGTTATCTAATTAATACTATTTATCTTATCTATCTATTATATTGACTTACATTTTTACGTTTCTTCAAAGTTAGAGATTATGTATATCTTTACCAACACACCAATGTTTAAACAGAGAAATAAGCCCTACCCTTAGAATAATACACATGTATACCTGTAATACCTAGGAGTTTGCTACACTTTAAAGTCTTCATTCTTTGGCGTTACTGGATTGCATCTTATATTATTTCTATTTGACTGTGAACCATCAGCCTAATGTTCAGGGGAATATGAAGTCAAAACTATTCCACTAAGGCAGCACTAAAGAATCTTTCTTGCTAATTGGAATGTGTTTGGTAAAGGAGAAAGCACTCGAGGAGGTTAAATTGATAAACCATGTTCCTGACTTCCATTGCAATTGCTCAGCAAGCTTCCCTCCAGCAACAATAAGTTGTCATTCGCTGAATAAAGTAGAGATAAGGCCTTACTCAGAAACCAGAACGAGGCAAAATGTCATCATCCCGCTGTCGGATTCTTACGGATTTTGGATTCCATATAAGGAGCCACGTGTTGCCGCCATTTTCACTCCGACATTGGAGAGTGTAGCGAGAGGACGTGTCTCCGTCTTCGGTGTCTGTGCGGGAGGGAAAGTAGGGTGGCGATTCCAGTGCTGTGTTGTGCTGCTCAGTCCAGTGTAGTGTCTTATGCTTCATCAGTCCAGTCACAGTGGTGGTGTCCTCTGCTACCATATGTCCAGTGTAGCTGTATAAATCCAGTGCAGTGGTGCTGTGTTGTGCTGCATCAGTCCAGTGGAGGTGTCTTGTGCTGCATCAGTCCAGTCACAGTTGTGGTGCCCTCTGCTGCCATATGTCCAGTGCTGCTATATAAGTCCAGTCCATTACAGTGGTGCTGTGTTGTCCTGCATCAGTCCAGTGGTGGTGTCCCTGTGCTGCCGTATAAGTCCAGTAGTACTGCCGTATATGTCCAGTGATACTGCCGTATATGTCCAGTGATTCTGCCGTATATGTCCAGTGTTACTGCGTATAATTCCAGTGATGTTGCATATAATTTCAGTGGTACCGGCGTATAAGTCCAGTGATACTGTCGTATAAATCCAGTCCAGTGATACTGCCATATAAGTCCAGTGGTATTGCCGTATATGTCCTTGTGGTACTTCTGTATAAATCCAGTCCAGTGATACTGCCGTATTAGTCCAGTGATACTGCCGTATATAAATACAGTGGTACTGGCATATAAATCCAGTCCAGTGATATTGTCGTATAAGTCCAGTGATACTGCCGTATAAGTCCAGTGGTACTGCCGTATAAATTCAGTGGTACTGCCATATAAATCCAGTCCAGTGATACTGCCGTATATGGCCAGTGGTACTGCCAAATAATTCCAATGATACCGCCGTATATGTCCAGTGGTACTGCCGTATAAATCCAGTGGTACTGCCGTATAAACCCAGTCCAGTGATACCACTGTATATGTCCACTGATACTGCCGTATATGTCCAGTGGTACTGCCATATAATTCCAGTGATACTGCCGTATATGTCCAGTGGTGCTGCCATGTAATTCCAGTGATACCGCCGTATATGTCCAGTGGTACTGCCGTATAAATCCAGTCCAGTGATACCGCCGTATATGTCCAGTGATACTGCCGTATATGTCCAGTGGTACTGCCATATAATTCCAGTGATACTGCCGCATATGTCCAGTGGTACTGCCGTATAATTCCACTGATACTGCCGTATATGTCCAATGGTACTGCCGTATAAATCCAGTGGTAATGGCATATAAATCCAGTCCAGTGATACTGCCATATAAGTCCAGTGATACTGCCATATAATTCCAGTGGTACTGCCGTATAAATCCAGTCCAGTAATACTGACGTTTAAATCCAGTCCAGTGGAACTGCTATTTAATTTCAGTGATACTGCCATATAAGTCCAATGGTACTGCCGTATAATTCCAGTGATACTGCCATATAATTCCAGTGATACTGCCGTATAATTCCAGTGATACTGCCGTATAATTCCAGTGGTACTAGCGTATAATTCCAGTGGCAGTGGTGTATAAATCCAGTGGTACTGCCATATAATTCCAGTCCAGTGGTATTGCCATATAAATCCAGTGATACTGCCATATAAATCCAGTCCAGTAGTACTGCCGTATATGTCCAGTGATACTGGCGTATATGTCCAGTGATACTGCCATATATGTCCAGTGATACTGCGTATAATTCCAGTGATGCTGCGTATAAATCCAGTGGTACCGGCGTATAAGTCCAGTGATACTGCCGTATAAATTCATTCCAGTGATACTGCCATATAAGTCCAGTGGTATTGCCGTATATGTCCAGTGGTACTTCTGTATAAATCCAATCCAGTGATACTGCCGGATAAGTCCAGTGATACTACCGTATAAATACAGTGGTACTGGCATATAAATCCAGTCCAGTGATACTGTCGTATAAGTCCAGTTATACTGCCATATAAGTCCAGTGGTACTGCCGTATAAATTCAGTGGTACTGCCATATAAATCCAGTCCAGTGATACTGCCGTATATGGCCAGTGGTACTGCCAAATAATTCCAGTGATACCGCCGTATATGTCCAGTGGTACTGCCGTATAAATCCAGTGGTACTGCCGTATAAATCCAGTTCAGTGATACCTCCATATATGTCCAGTGATACTGCCGTATATGTCCAGTGGTACTGCCATATAATTACAGTGATACTGCCGTATATGTCCAGTGGTACTGCCATATAATTCCAGTGATACCGCCGTATATGTCCAGTGGTACTGCCGTATAAATCCAGTCCAGTAGTACTGCCATATAAGTCCAGTGGTACTGCCATATAAGTCCAGTAGTACTGCCGTATAATTCCAGTGATACTGCTGTATAATTCCAGTGATACTGCCATATAATTCCAGTGGCACTGCCGTATAAATCCAGTGGTACTGCTGTATAATTCCAGTGGTACTGGGTTATAAGTCCAGTGATACTGCCGTATAATTCCAGTCCAGTGGTACTGCCGTATAAGTCCAGTGGTACTGCCGTGTATGTCCAGTGGTACGGTCGTATAATTCCAGTGATACTGACATATAATTCCAGTGGTACTGCCGTATAAATCCAGTGGTACTGCCGTATATGTACAGTGATACTGCTGTATATGTCCAGTGGTATTGGCGTATAAATCCAGTCCAATGATACTGCCGTATAAGTCCAGTGGTACTGTCGTTTAATTCCAGTGATACTGCTGTATAATTCTAGTGATACTGCCCTATAATTCCAGTGATCCTGCCGTATAATTCCAGTGGTACTGGCGTATAAGTCCAGTGGTACTGCCATATAAGTCCAGTGATACTGCCATATAATTCCAGTGGTACTGCCGTATAAATCCAGTGGTACTGCTGTATAAATCTAGTGGTACTGGCATATAAATACAGTGATACTGCCATATAAATCCAGTCCAGTGGTACTGCCGTATAAGTTCAGTGGTACTGTCCTATGCTGTATATTGTTTACTCCATTTAAAGGGGTTATTAATATTTAACACAAATAATTTTGTCCTGTGCCGCATATTGTGTTATATAACTCCAGAAAAATAATGGAGAAAAAAAATTTGGAGGATAAAATAGGGACAGATCAAGAACCACTTCCTCCTAGTGCTGTAGCTGCTGCCACTAGTCATGACATAGACGATGAAATGCCATCAACGTCATCTGCCAAAGCCGATGCCCAATGTGATAGTAGAGGGCATGTAAAATCCAAAGAGCCAAAATTAAGTAAAAAGACGTAAAAAAAAGAATTTAAATGGTCTGAGGAAAAACGTAAACTTGCCAATATGCCATTTACGACACAGAGTGGCAAGGAATGGCTAAGTCCCTGGCCTATGTTCATGACTAGTGGTTCAGCTTCACATGACGATAGAAGCCCTCATCTTCCCGCTAGAAAAATGATAAGCATTAAGCTGGCAAAAGCACAGCAAAGAACTGTACGTTCTAAGATGGTATCAGAAATCCCCAAGGAGAGTCCAAGTGTGTCTGCGGTTGCAATGCCTGACCTTCCCAACACTGGACTGGAAGTGGAGGCTCCTTCCACCATTTGCACGCCCTCTGCAAGTGCTGGAAGTAGCACCCACAGTCCAGTTTCTGATATTCAATTGAAGATGTCACTATTGAAGTACACCAAGATGAGGATATGGGTTTTGCTGGCGCTGAGGAGGAAGTGACGATGAGGATTCTGATGGTGATGTGGTTTGTTTAAATCAGGCACTGGGGGAGACAGTTGTTGTCCGTGGGATGAATAAGCCCATTGTGATGCCTGGACAAAATACCAAAAAAGCCACCTCTTCGGTGTGGAATTATTTCTCCACAAATTCAGACAACAGGTGTCAAGCCGTGTGTTGCCTCTGTCAATCCATAATAAGTAGGGGTAAGGACGTTAACCACCTAGAAACATCCACCCTTATATGTCACCTGCTGCGCATTCATCAGAAGTCATTGTCAAGTTCAGAAACTTTGGGTAAGAGCATAAGCAGTCCACTGACACCTAAATCCCTTCTTCCTCTTGTACCCAAGCTCCTGCAAGCCACACCATCAACTCCCTCAACATCAACTTCCTCCTCAGTCAGGAACGTCAGTAGTCTTGCAGGCCATGTCACTGGTAAGACTGAGGAGTCCTCTCCTAACCAGGATTCCTCCGGAGGATCCTTGAGTGGTACGCCTGCTGTTGCTGCCACTGCTGTTGTTGCTGCTAGGAGCCGCCTCTGTTATTGCTGCTGGAAGTCGATCGTCATCCCAGAAGGGAAGTCGGAAGCCCACTTGTACTACTTCAGCTAAGCAATTGACTGTCCAACAGTCCTTTGCGAGGGAGATAAAATATGACAGCAGTCATCCTGTGGCAAAGTGGATAACTGAGGCCTGGACAGCTATGTTGGTGTTAGACGTGCGTCCGGTATCCGCCATTAGTTCAGTGGGACTTAGAGAATTGATGGAGGTACTGTGTCCCCGGTATCAAATCCGATCTAGATTCCACTTCACTAGGCAGGTGATACAGAGAATGTATAGAGACATCAGAAAAAGAATCCTCAGTGTCCTAAAAAATGCAGTTGTACCCACTGTCCACTTAACCACGGACATGTGGACAAGTGGAACAGGGCAGACTAAGGACTGTATGACTATGACAGCCCACTGGGTAGATGTATTGCCTCCCGCAGCAACAACAGCAGCGGCACCAGTAGTAGCATTTCGCAAACGCCAACTCGTTCCTAGGCAGGCTACACTATGTATCACTGCTTTCCCTAAGAGGCACACTGCTGACAACCTCTTATGGAAATTGAGGGACATCATCACTGTCGAAGTCGGAAAATATTACAGTACACACATCACATACAAACACCACACAGATGGCCTCCGTGCACGTACTTATTCTGCCGTGCGTGCACATATTCGCAAATTGCGTATGATCGCTCATGCAGTCATGCGTGTTAGCGCGTGGTATGAGTAATTACGGAGGCATTTGTACTCGCATGGAAAAGGCACAAAGACATATCATATATTTAATCCATATAATGCATAAATCACCCACTGTCTGCTCTGCCTTCTAATAGCAAGAAGATGGTTCACACATAAATTATTCTCCCAGAAACTCTAATACAATGTACCAGACGGCCTTGTTTACGCAAAGCTTTGAAATCCTATGAAGAAGGCAAATACCTTTGGTTACCCCCATTGTTCTAGAATTGTCCAGTATCTGTCGAAGACAATAAATACTGGATTGTCATTGTCTTATCTGAAGACAGGACAAACAAAAAGACAATATCCAGGAACCTAGTTTGAAGAGAAACTCAATTTGCAATAGCTGACAAATTACAAACCAGACATTTAGATAGCTAAGGTAATAACATTCATGGTCTGAACTCTTGGAAATGTGTGTGTGTTATATATATATATATATATATATATATATATTTATATGTGTGTGTGTGTGTGTGTGTGTGTGTGTGTGTGTGTGTGTGTGTGTTCCCTAACAAATTGTAATAACAGGAATGTGTATGTATGTATGGATGGATGTATATATATATATAGATAGATAGATAGATAGATAGATATATGAATATCTTGAGGATGGAAATGGATAATCATATCATGTGTGGGATCATATTGGTGGGTATAAGAATATTGTCACATATTGCAACAATAAGTTATTAATAATACCAGATTTATGTATGATTAATGTGATGGGTTTAACTGGTCATGGGGCGGGAACTCAGATGCAAACAACCGAAATCACATCTCAAGTCTTAGCCATCGCCCACCGATTGAGCTGACAAATGATCCCCGGTGCACAGGATATGTCCCACCCCCGAACCAATGGAAGAAGAGCAAACAGTGTCTATTGTATTGTGTTTTGGACAAAAGTATAAAAAGCCAGCTGCAGGCCCGGTCACATACAATCTCTGAAGGTCATCTACCTTGATGACTGAGGACCGGACCGGGAAGCGCAGGCGATCAAAACGTATGTATCATTGACTGTAGCCATTTTCTTATTGTATTGTATTGTTATTATTGTAACCCCCTGCTAGTAAAGAACCGTTGGTGGGTCAGATCCCAACATAGTCTTTGAAATACAAATTGGTGTTGTGTCTCTCTTTCCCTGCTAGTATTATATAAGTGTAATCTAGTCACACGTGTAGCTGCAAAGTGCTCACGGCATGTCTTTGTGTGTGTACGCACTGCGTGTACTTTGTACAACCGTTGCGGCGTTTGTACGCAAAGTGCATACACGGTACGGGGCTTTGTACGCTAACTGTGTAAAAAGTACGCAGGCTAAGCATTGATTACAGCGGCCGCAGCGGCTTCATTTTAAAGTGTATTGAATGTATTTCTAAAGTGTTGCTTTTAGTCCTGTAAGTAAATCAGCATTTACAATTGAGGGCTCAATCCGGTTTTTCACACACTCAAGGGCTAGCAGATCATAGCAGACTTTAATCTATCAGCAAAGGGTGGAAATATATCTACGTTAAACCTTTTTCTGGTTGCTGGATGTTTTAAAACCCTATTTGTGTGCTGTTAGATTGCGTCTACTCTGTCTGGCCTGCAGAAGTGCTGATAGAACCCGTAGGTAAACAGGAAAAAAGCTATTTAAAAATCTGTGTGATTTTTTTGGCGCCAAAAGCATACACAAAGGGTACCGATACTTTGCATACCCTCTCACATATTGTTGCCACAAGGTATAGATTTTTAGATCAGTTTAGATCTGTGTAAAATCGAATACATTTGTTGCTATATAGATACATTTGAAGTAAATGTATTTAAGGGAGTAATTATAAAAACACAAAACATAGTTCTGGCCCAGTCGTAAAGGGTTATACAGAACAAGTGTGGGTTGTGTTAAGTGAGCGATTATAGTTAGTATTGCTCACATTTATAGAGACTGTGTGGTTTGTTGAATTGCGGACGTACGTTGTACACATGGTACGGACAAAGTACAGGGTCGCACACGCGGCGTAAAAGGCACGCTGGCCACGTGTTTACGCAAGGTTGAGTAAGAGTGCGGATGTTAAGTACAAATTACACAATAGTTTTGTTCAATTAAAAGGTGGGATAGTATACCTTAAATACAATAGCACATAACTATCCAATTTCAAAAGCAGATTAGTATAAGACTTTTGTTTAAACTGTACTGCCTCTGAGGTAAAGCTGCCGATCAGAAAGAGTGGAAATTTTTTGTACAGAAAAACGCTGTGTATTTGAGTGAGTGAAAGTGGAGTGAGTGGAGCTGAACCCCAGAATTCTGGATCCTGTCGGTGAACACTGGGTTAGTAGAGGCCCGGTGGCGTAGGGTTCGCTACCTTGCGTGATCAGAACTCGGTGGTCTAGGTGTCCCAAATATAGGTGGTCTAGAGTGGTCTAGGTGTTCTAGGTGGTCTACAGCAATCGTAGGGCATATAGATAACTAGTATCTATAGGCTGTGCGATTGAATCGCACGTCCGTGTGTTCTACACAGCACAACGTGATACCATTGTGTCATAAGCGCTGTGGAAAAGCAAACGCAGACGTGATTGTATAGACAAAGGGGTTTTTCTTTGATAATGTCGGGAAATCTCCCTGGTGGGCTTCCACTGGAAAGGCTGAACAATAGTTATCTAATTTCCCTGTTTTTCACCCTACAAAAATTCCAGTGGAAAGATACCGAAAAGGAATTTTTCGCTGCCTCTCTCAGGAAAATATTCCAACAGAACCTCCACCGAAAGAAATTACGGTACTGTAAGGTCTTATAGGAGCCCTAAGTTGGGTACATTGCGATCCACTATCAACAGTGTATCGTTGTACTGGCCAGCATGGGCGAGAGCGAGTGAAAGGCGCTCGAGTAACTTTCACCGTCTGCTTGCATTGAGTATTTTGGTGTTTGTGGGAACGGCCGATAGGGCAGGACCCACAAATATGGGAGCCAGTTGCTCAAGTGAGAGACGTTCAGTATGCAGGGTTCAGACTGGAGAATTGCAGCCGAGAGGGTCAGCAAGGTTTATTATGTGTGAGAAATATGGTTCACACATGGAGGCTTTTTGCAATGAATGGGTACGTATGACTGCAGAAGATAGGGTATCATTCCCTAGGGTGGGCAGCTTTGAGCCAGAGGTATTACAGAACATAAGGATTAGGATATGTCTGATAAAATCCAGAACACAAAGGATTAGACATACAGATTGTTTAAACTTGTGGCAGCAAGAGGGGGATGTGCAGAGGGAATTAGCTCGCACAGCAGGTTCCAAACCTAGCGGGAAAACAATGGCGACCGCACCACCACCATATGTTGATGGGGAGAAATTGGCTACAAGCAATGATGCATTGGTACAGAATAGGAAAGTAATTGATAAATGTGCTAACGCTAACCCTTGCCAGCTGTATCCCTTTTTAAATTTCCCCCAGGACTGTGTGCAGGAAGATGAGCCCAGCACGATATCGGCACTCTCTCTAGCAGCCATCATACAGGACACCCAGGTGGGCACGGCCCAACCATCTAGAGTAGTAGCGATGCCCCCCAGTGGAGGGGTGAGTGTGGTTGTGTCCACTGGTAAGTATGGTACCACACACTATGCAGAGACAATAGCTCCCCGCATCATAGAATCAAGTCAAAATGATATAGTTGAACTAAATCCTGTCAGGGTGATTGCAGTCCCCAATGGGAAGACTGACAGTCAGGGAGTGACTCTTATAAAGGACATTGCCATGCATTGCCCTTGGTCCTGAGCAGAGTTATGGTCAATTATGTCAGAATTCCCCGATTCCAGAAAAGATCTAGTCAGATGCCAGAGGTTCATTAAAGAGTTAGGTAACGCCCACGAGCCCACAATAAAGATTTGCGAACAGTGCTACGGGTGTGTTTACCCTCAAATATTGACATCACGAAATTCATAACAGATTGTAAGTTAGATGCAGAGGTACCTCTCACTGATGAATACAATCAGGAGTATGTATGGCAAATCAACCTGCAATTAGAAGTGTATTTCCCTCCTGTTGTTAAATGGAATAAAATCATCTCCATAAGACAAAAGGAAGGTGAAATGGCATCCGAATATTTCCATCGAGCACTGCTGGAAATAGCTAGATACACTGGGATCGAGGATATTTAGGATAATGCACATCACAGGGAGGTAGCTGTCTCTGTATTAATGGACGGGTTAAAAGAGGCACTGAGGACAAGGGTGCAAACCTCTCTACCTAACTGGAGGGGTATTTCGGTGGCTGCGCTGGGAGAGTCCGCTATCGAGCTTGATCGTAACATCAGTAAGCACATGGAGTTGCAAGGAGATAAGCTGATGACGGTAAGTATACAGGCTCTTACAGCAAAACCCCATCAGCCAAAACCCCAGACCCCTGCTGTTTGGAAAAGACCGAGAATATGTTACATTTGTAAAAAGGAAGGACATTTTGCCCAGGATTGTAGGAGCAGTAGGACACATAATGTATACAGACCCCCTAGACCAGAATACGAACCACACTACAACTGACATAATTGGGATCAGGGACCATATAGAAGAGATTACGAGCCATATAGAGGGGAAACAAGGAGGTACCCACCCAGGAGAGACTGTCAGGCCTCCGAAAACTCACAGCTAACCCCCTCACATATTGTAGCTGCCAACGCGCTGTGGGAGGGTCCCACTACACAATAGGGGTTGGGCCACACATGTAGTCTGCAGCCAGTGAAGTTGATTGCTAGCCTTGGTAGTGAACCTGAGGTCATGGTTGATGTAGCTGGTGTACCATTACCTTTTCTTGTAGATACAGGGGCGGCCAGGTCAGTGTTGAATTCCACATCAGGTGTAAAAACCACAGGAAAAACGATTTTGGCAATGGGAGTAACGGGAACAATGCAACAATACCCTTTGAGTAGACCTGCAGAGATTACGATAGGGCCCTTGCAGACAAAACATTCCTTTCTGCTGGCTGCATTAGCTCCGACTAATCTACTTGGCAGAGAGACGTATTGTGTAAAATGAGGTGTGTCATATATTGTACTCCTGAGGGTGTCTTCTTGGATATACCTGAGAACCATGCTCAAGAAGTGCAAGATATACTAGACGCCCCTCAAAGGCTAATGTCGCATTCTACTGTTATAGACACGTGTCAATCCAAGGTAGAGGAAATGATCTCACAAATACCGGGTTCCCTTTGGACCAAAGATGGACAAGACACTGGATTGATGGCGAATGTAGCTCCAGTAGCAGTACAAGTAAAAGATGGCAGGATAACTCCAAAAATCCCTCAATATCCTCTGAAGCCAGAGGAAGAGTTAGGAGTGTACCCCGTCATAGAGCGGCTGCTACAGCAGGGCATCCTAGTCAGGACGTCCAGCACCACCAATAGTCCCATTTTCCCTGTGTAAAAGAGTGGGGGGAGGGGTTACAGGCTAGTGCAGGATCTAAGGGGGATAAACAAAATAGTTGAGAGCCATTTCCCTGTAGTGCCCAATCCAGCTGTCATCCTTATGCAAATTCCCCTTACCGCAAAATTCTTCACTGTCATTGATCTCTGTTTCGCTTTCTTTTCTGTCCCTCTTCACCCTGACAGCCAATACCTTTTTGCTTTTACGTACAGGGGAGTACAGTACACCTGGACTCGTCTCTCCCAAGGTTTCATTGACAGCCCGAGTATTTTCTCCCAGGCCTTGCATGACTGTTTGCAATCCTTTCAACCTGAGAGTGGATCAGTGCTAATACAGTATGTCGATGACTTGTTGTTGTGTTCTGACTCACTTGAATCGTCCTTGAAAGATACGAAACAGCTTCTGTTTCATCTTTCTCAGACAGGACACAAGGTTTCAAAGGATAAGTTGCAGTTGTGCCGGACCAGGGTCAAATACTTGGGACACTGCTTGACACAAGGACTTAGACACCTCACCGCTGATAGAATACAGGCCATCTGTGACATGACTCTGCCACAAACTCAGCAACAGATCCGCACTTTCCTCGGAATGTGTGGGTACTGTCGGAATTGGATCCCAGGGTTCTCCATACTGGCTTTACATTTGCAAGAATGGGTCTCTTCTAACAAACCGGAACGGATCTCTCACACAGATGAGTCCGAACTGGCATTTGAGAGACTCAAACAGTGTTTATCACAAGCACCTGCATTAGGTATGCCAGATTATGAGAAGCCCTTTGAATTGTATGGTACTGAAAGTGCTGGGTGCGCGGCAGGAGTCTTAACAGTGAGACATGCAGTATCAGCCTTACTAAACTCTGCCCAAACCAGACATGTCTCATCTGCTCGGTTTACAAAGTGGGAATTATCACTGATGGTCCCTGATTGACCCATTCCAGTTTGCTTATAGACAAAATCGGTGCACTGATGATGCGATTATTTCACTGTTGCACTTTACTTTGTCTCACTTGGAAGAGAGGAATGTTTATGTTAGGATTTTATTTGTTGATTTTAGTTCAGCTTTTAATACAGTGATTCCAGTGTCTTTGATAAATAAATTATCTGCATTAGGCCTTGATTGTTTTACTTGTAATTGGATTTTAGCATTTTTGACAAATCGCCCTCAGATGGTTAAAATGGGCAGCATTAGGTCCGGGTAGGCGCAAATTAATACAGGTGTACCCCAGGGCTGTGTTCTTAGCCCTTTCTTATATTCGCTGTTCACTTACGATTGTGTATCAGCGGACGCATCAGTAAAATTTATTAAATTTGCGGATGATATTGCTGTGGTAGGGTTAATTAGGGATGACGATGAGTTAGCGTATAGGACGGAAGTTGTGAAGTTAGTCTATTGGAGTAATGAAAATCATTTATTCTTAAATAGCGGGAAGACAAAAGAACTGATTATTGATTTTAGGAGAAGGCAGCCGCTGAAATCGCCAGTGTTTGTTGGTGATCAGGCTGTTGAAATGGTTACCTCATTCCGTTTCTTGGGCATTCAGATTTCGTCATGTTTGACTTGGTCTGAGCACCTGCTACTGATAGTAAAAAAGGCTCAACAACGACTTTTCTTCCTGCGGCGTTTAAGGGCTGCAGGTGTTGGTGCACAGACCATGTTAAACTTTTATAGGTGCTCGATAGAGAGCATTCTTAGTTATGGGATCGTGGCATGGTATGGTGGCTGCACTTTAAAAGATTGATGGGCATTAGAGAGGATTAGGAAAATTGCTAGTAAAATCATTAGCATGCCATTGCCTAGCTTAGATGAATTGTATAGGCGTAGGGTTTTAAGCAAAGCTAGGTGTATTTTATCAGATAGCGCGCATCCTTTTAGTATGCTTTTTGACAAACTTCCATCCCGAAAGAGGTTTCGTACTTTGTTAACTCGTACCAATCGTTTTAGGGTTAGTTTTATCCCATCTGCTGTACGTATGTTAAATGAATGATTCATTTTTTTGTTTTATTTTATGTTGCCGCCTGCTACTACTTGATGCTTTGTATAATTGCAATTTCGTCTGTCAACTTGCTTTGGCTGATGGCAATAAACTTGAACTTGAACATCACCATTAAGAGATGCAGCTCACTAAATCCTGCAACCTACTTGCTAAGTGTGCCTGGACAGGCACAAAGGGTGGAGGATGAGAATGATGGTGAAGGAGGATTTAGTGCAGATACTGACACGCATGATTGTATGGAATAACTGAACCAGACTTTCACTGCGAGGCCTGACATCAGTGTGTGCTTTATGTTTTTGTTCCTCTGAGGGCATTTACCAAAGAGAGAACCGTATAGGTGATAATTCGTTTTGCCTCATATATTGGTTCATGTTAGGAACTAATATTTGTTCTGATTAAGAATTTTCTGGTAATATCACCAGTGACACTTAAGGCCTTGGTACACTGCACAAACTCATTAATTAGCCAATGCTACAAAAATCTGTTATGTACAAGTAGCGATATACATACTATGTGATCTGGCACCACTCATATGAAATTATTATTATCCTTATTTCTTTTGGAAATTTGTCTTGACACCTGTCACAGTGATCTATGTTGAACCAGGATTTATTAGAATCCAAATAATTGAGGGAACCCAAAGGGACCCACTGTAATTCACAACAACCTAGCTTCTACTTTCTTTTATCCTTGAAATAGTGTTTCCTGCTGTTCTTCTTTCTGTGAACTCTCATCCACGATTCAGGGGAGCGTGTCCCCTCAGGAGACACGTCTCTTCAGTCTAACGTGGACAGCAGATTCACACTTACTTATCTACTACCACTCTTTTCTCCACGCATTCTCAGCTTTTCTTTTCTGAGGAGGAATCAATCCTCCCATTTCGGTGCACTCTCATTGGTGCTGTAGGGTCAAATCTCCCTACGACCATACCCCTACGTTCACGCCCAATCTCGTCCAATCTTGGAAGCTAAACGGAGGTGGGCTGGGTCAGTACCTAGACGGGTGACCGCTAGGGAATACCCAGTGAAGTAGGGAGACTCTCTTCCCCGTAGAAACCACACCAACAGCAGTATCACCACTTATACTTCATTCTCCCAACCCCTTGACAATGTTAAATTCCTTTGTCGTATAAACAACCCTTAATGAAGTCTAAGAACACAGTACGCTGTTTACTTAAGTAGTACCGTAAGGGTACGCTAGTTGCGTAACGATCGCTCAGCCGAAGGCGAGGCGCTCAAGCGTCACGTTCGCTCACGGCCCAGTGATCACAGGACAACACGTTATTGGTGATGACTAGAGTAATGATTCGCTATGGCGTAGCGGACGCTCGAGACCACGAGGAGATCACCAGCGGCGCAGACGCTCACAACGCTATACCTTTATGTCTAAACCTTTTATCAATGAAATACACAGAATACCTTAATGTGAATACAGGGTGTAAGTGCAACCTTGTGTAACCTGACTAACTACAAAGCTGCTTGAGCGTCACCGACGCTCAAGTGAACACTTAACACTATGAGAAAAATACACAGATACCTGTTTAGGGTCCAAAGCCTATTATCTGTATTATAACTATTATACTTGCAAAAAGAATCACAGTACAAATGATACACTACAATATAACAGAGACTTCCTAACCAAATAACTATACAAGAAATACAATACAATACTATGCTGATCTAATACAATACAATACTAGTCAATGGGAGATACGAGAGAAAGAGAAGGGAGAGAGAGAGAGAGAGAGACGGAGAGAGAGAGATTGGCTCACAGTAAGACAATATGATTACGGAGAAAAACTTACGCACAAAGGGTATGATCGCATGCGCCTCTGGACATCCAGCTTCCCGATTATCAGCAATGAGAACCGTTTGATGAGAAGTGAAAGCTGGATGCCACAGGCCCGTCTTTTATGCTACTCACACAATGCAATCTAATGGTCCCTACAACCTCATTGTCCATTGGACGCAGGAATTCGGCTTCGCATTATAACAAAAGGTCATAGGGTGATTCATACAGGTGGGCTGTGACGATTTCAAACAGCTCAGGTGGGTGGGAAACTAGGTTTCCCGCCGCATACCTGAGTATGAGTAAATAATAGAAATGGACATAAACTTCTTATGTCCATAACTATCCGCACGAGCGATTAATACGCTCCAAACCAACACCGGAATATTGTTAATTAAATACTCTTCCGATGGGTACCAAACACTGCTGTATGATTCCTGTTAGACCCTTAGCACAATACAAAGAGGGATTCCTCCGTTCAGGGACATTCCATATTAACCAAACTTTCAGAATCTATCAAAGGGACCATGGTCTACAAACTATATTAATTGTGAAAATATGTAACGATTGGGTCGCACGCTACGACTACATACTCCTTACCGTAAATACGCATACCGATGCGAGCGGGTGCACGCATCAGCGGGTATGCGCTATCACGGGAAAGCGCACGCATGCGCAGCACGGACCAGCGTGAGGTGCAAATATGGCAGCGTGTATAGGGATATTTTTCTGACTTTGACAGTCCACCCTTTGGCAGTCAATAATAACTGCCTCCTTCAAAACAAAAAAAGGAGAAAAATATAAGTCAGGGGTTAATTCATTTCCATGGTTGGGTAAGGAAGAAGAGAGGAGTAGGTGTGAAGAGGGTATGACCTAGTGAGAAAGCAGAAGCATGTGCGTATGGGTCCATGTTTGGAGGGTCATGTATCATCGTGCCGTACGTGTGGTAAATCAAGCTTCGAGGTATTGCGAAGTATACATTTGAATTCCTTCTTATCCCGTGGTACAGGTCTGTGGATGGGCTGTCAAACTTTACCGAGCTCTTTTCGGCTTTTGAACAAAATGGGGAGCACATTTTAGTTGATGATACATGAATGGGGGAATATGTGATTGCTGATATCTGTGCCTGTATTCCCTATACTATGTGTGTTATTACCTGAGGGTTGTAGAGATGAGGATGAAGAACACTTATGGAAAATGCAATGATATTCTATGTCAGGTAAATGTACATCTGTCGTTGAAGTTTTGTTCGGTATCTGTTGAGAGTCGTCTTCTTTGCGCTGTATTGCTCCTTGGGCATGAGCAAATAGCTTTGTCAGTGCCATCAGATTTACAAAAAAAATGTTGGGCTAGCGTGAGTTTAAAAATACTAGGGAAACTGGGGATCCATGGCAAAGTTCATCAAGTGTCCATATCATAGGTAGTCAAAACTTAATCTTTGGTGCTTGTCTGTTGTCTGTATAGCGTCTCGTCAACTTCCTCGTCCAAGGGGGTCTTTGTATCTTGGAGAAAAGCAGAAAAACAGGTGAAAGAAACGGACCGTATAATCGCATTTTTCATCACATCCTGGTTTCTATCATTGGGTCATAAATCAAATCCAGGTTAATTACAGTTTCCTCACTCCTCAAGCTCATCACTTTTGTACTTTGTTTGCACCTCATTAAAGCCTGCCCGCATCTAAATATCAATCCAATAGATATAACAACACCTAAAATACATAGGAGAAACTTTCCAACATCCCTTATGACTCCTTGAGCCCAGTCTCCTAAACCGGAGAACCAATTTCGCGGGTTCAACCATGACACCCAACCAGTCAGCTCATTACCTACAGCAGCAAGGGTGAGATTGTGTTTTCGACGAAATTCCCACTTCAATTGGAGAATATCGTCCATCTTTTGGTCTATGACCTCTACCGGATCCTCGGTGCTATTTGTGATATACGTGCAACACTTTATGCCGTACTGTGTTGCCAATGTAACACAATATCCGCCTGTTACTGCTGTAAGATAATTAAGAACCATCCTATGCTGAACTAGTTCTGTTTTATAAGCTTGAAGTTCTCTTCCAGTGTATCTGAACGTGTCATCATACATTTCAGTGATATTATCTAACAAATTGGCGAGTGCGGAAATGTATCTATAATTCATCACTCCTCGAGCGGTGCGAGTGAAATCTAACGCTACCAGAACCTGAATCCCGGTGGATTCATGGATAAGATCAGAGGCCGGATGCTCTAACCTTTCTGACAGTTGTCTTTTAACTCGGTGCTCGTAATGAGTGTGAGTATAAGGAGCTTGGGCACCACGGTGTATGTCTTTCATTTTGTCATGTGTTACAGTCATCACTTCAGGCAATACTTTTCCAATATAACACAATCCTTCAGAGTTTGGGGCAAGCCACTTGTACGCCTTTCTCCCGCATATGAAATATGCATCATCGGGGAGAACATATGGGACAGAGAAGGACATTACAATATTACACACCTTCCAGGTGAACTCTCCTGACCCTAATTCTTCCATCTGCTTAATGCACGTATCAGTTTGTACGATATGTGCACAGTATCCTGGTGATACTTCTCCAACTCTCGTAATCCTATTTCCTAAGGTATACCTATACCGGAAAGATTTTCCTCTACTGGCTATGTGGCGTACAAGCTCTGTATCTGTAGGCATTCTATCTGCTCTGTGTGAAAAGGTCATGGTAAGGTTGCTCCATGACACTTCCCAATTTCCCGGCTTACGGGGATTGGAGATATTAAAACATAAGAGGGACCTATCCACATGGTATTGGTGGAGCTTCAAACTAGGAGGGCTGGAGATGTTAAACCTCCGGTCCACCGGTCTCCCACCACTTAGCTCAAGTACCTCCCCTAACGTTAAAGGAAATGGTACTAGCCCTGATTTGCTATGACCCTGAGGTACTTGAGAGCATACCCAACAATCTGTTTGGTTTAATACGTTACCCACTAAGGAGTGATAGTCACTCAATGGATGCCGGTCCATATGGATATTAAAACTGGATTGGCATTTCTTTATGCACCCATCCTCAATCAAATTGTCACAGAGCCTACAGATACAGTTTTCTTCAGCTAACAATCCATCACAATTTCTTCTATCGGATCGTTTTCTGATACTCGCCTTTGCTTGTTGGTTTGGTTGATCTTGGAAAACTACGCCTCCATCATCATAATCGGAACCCATTCCAGAACCTCTCTCGACCTCTATGGTGCTCTCGCCGGAACAGACTGCTCTGGTCAACATCATGGTTAACATCAAAATCCGGATCGCAGTCTCTTGGGGCAAGTCCATCTTTGAGGAGGAAATAGAGAAGAATGAGAAGGGGGAAAAAGAAATTTTAAGGGAGAGGGGATGGGGAGTGGAGAAAAACAATAAAAGGGAGAAGGGAGTCGACAGCTGCTTTCGGTCTTCAAGGCTCAGGTGCCGCCTCAGTCCTCCTGGAACAGACACTCCAGTGATACAACCTCTACCGTCTGTTCCTTATCACGGGACTTCTCTGGATCAGCAACCTTTTTGCAGTGGGATGAATGGACCCAAGTCTCTCTCTCAGCAACCTTCAATGCTGTGGTGCTAGTCAATAAGACCTGGTATGG
The DNA here is from genome assembly GCF_028390025.1 of Pseudophryne corroboree. NCBI lineage: Eukaryota > Metazoa > Chordata > Amphibia > Anura > Myobatrachidae > Pseudophryne > Pseudophryne corroboree. The sequence goes on from NC_086444.1 coordinate 600,637,372, forward strand.
TCCTTCCCATCTATCAATAAGACAACCTGAGCGTAGAAAATTTCGTATCATTACATAATCCCCAGGTTCAATGTCATGACAATTACTATCTGGTAAATCAGGAATCACCAACTTCAGATTATCATTTTGATTCCTCAACTGCTTACTCATGTTAATCAAGTATTTTACAGTCACTTCATTGTTACATTTCAAATCATCCTGAGGGTTAATCATGACATGCGGTTGTCGACCAAACAGAATTTCAAAAGGGGACAGGTTAAGAGGGGACCTGGGAGTGGTTCTGATGCTATACAAAACAATGGGTAAAGCTTCTGGCCACGTCAATCCTGTCTCTGCCATTACTTTACTCAATTTATTTTTAATAGTGCTGTTCACTCTTTCGACCTTCGCACTCGCCTGTGGACGGTACGGAGTGTGCAGCTTGCTATCAATACCCATTAATTTACACATTCCTTGAAAGACATCACCGGTAAAATGGGTACCCCTATCACTTTCGATTATTCTAGGGATACCATATCTACATACAAATTCCTGCACAATTTTCTTAGCTGTAAACATAGCAGTATTTGTAGCTGCTGGAAATGCTTCGACCCAATTCGAGAAAACATCTATACAAACAAGTACATATTTCAAATTTCGACATGGGGGTAATTGAATGAAGTCAATTTGTATTACCTGGAAAGGGCCGCCGGCAGGTGGGATATGGGATGGTTCTGTAGGTATTGCTTTTCCAATATTCTTTCTCAGACAGGTAAGGCATGACATTGCTCTTTTACCCGCATGAGAGGAGAATCCTGGGGCGCACCAGTATGCTCTTACCAATTTGCACATTCCCTCCTTGCCTAGATGAGTCAACCCATGAGCTGCTTCAGCCAGACATGGAAGATATGCTCTGGGGGCCACTGGTTTACCATGTCCATCCGTCCAGAGCCCTGAGGACTCCTGGCCATATCCCTTTGCCTTCCAGACTGCCTTTTCCTGTGTGGAACACAAATTCTGCATCTCACACAACTTCTGTGTGTTGATGGTATTAAATACCATCAGTTGTGTGGTGTCTGTCTGTATGGGGGTAGCAGCTGCAAGCTTAGCTGCTTCGTCTGCTCGGCTGTTACCAAGTGACACTGGGTCTTGACTATGTGTATGTGCTTTACATTTGATAACAGCCACTCTGTCGGGTTCCTGTATCGCTGTTAGAAGCCTTTTTATATAAGCTGCATGCGCTATCGGTGTACCAGCTGCCGTCATGAAATTTCTGAGGCGCCATAGGGCTCCGAAATCATGTACTACCCCGAAGGCGTATCTAGAATCGGTGTAGATATTGGCTGACTTACCCTTAGCCAATTCACATGCTCTGGTTAGGGCGACCAGTTCAGCAACCTGGGCTGAGTGAGGTGGACCTAGCGGTTCCGCTTCTATGGTGTCTTGGTCATCTACGACTGCGTATCCAGTACACAAGTCTCCCGAGTCTGACTGTCTATGACAACTACCGTCAGTGTAGAACGTGAGTTCTGCATCTTCCAGTGGATTGTCACTGATGTCAGGCCTTGCGGTAAAATTTTGGGTCAAATATTCCATACAATCATGTGCATCTTCCTTTGTATTAAATCCTCCTTCCCCATCACTCTCACCTTCCACCCTTTGTGTCTGACCAGGCACACCTGGGAGAAATGTTGCAGGATTTAATGCGCTGCATCTCCTTATGGTGATGTTTACTGGGGCCATTAATGCCAATTCCCATCTTGTAAACCTTGCTGATGAGACGTGTCTGGTTTGGGCAGAATTCAATAAGGCAGATACTGCATGTGGTGTATGGATTGTGAGGTTGTGGCCTAGCACGACATCTTCGCTTTTTGTCACTAGCAATGCTATCGCCGCAACGCTACGCAAGCATGTGGGGAGGGATCGCGCTACCGTGTCTAGCTGAGCGCTGTAGTATGCAACTGGCCTGCTGGTATCACCGTGTTTTTGGGTTAGTACACCTGCTGCGCAACCAGCACTTTCTGTTCCGTATAGTTCAAAGGGTTTCCCATAGTCTGGCATACCTAGTGCTGGTGCCTGCGTTAGGCACTGTTTGAGTCTCTCAAATGCTGTTTCGGATTCGTCTGTATGCGAGATCCTATCAGGTTTGTTTGAGGAGACCATTTCCTGCAAAGGTAACGCCAATATGGAAAACCCTGGGATCCAATTACGGCAATACCCACACATTCCTAAAAACGTCCTGATCTGTTGCTGGGTTTGTGGCAGTGTCATGTCTCTAATGGCTTGGATTCTATCAGCGGTCAGGTGTCTCAGTCCTTGTGTTAGACAGTGTCCCAAATATTTTACCTTAGTTTGGCATAATTGCAACTTGTCTTTGGAAACCTTATGTCCTGTGTCTGAAAGATGAAACAGGAGCTGTTTCGTATCCTTCAGGGAAGCTTCCAGCGAATCTGAACACAGTAGTAAATCATCTACATACTGTATCAATACTGATCCACTCTCCGGTTGGAAAGACTGTAAACAATCATGCAAAGCCTGAGAAAATATACTTGGACTGTCTATGAAACCTTGGGGTAACCGAGTCCACGTGTATTGGACTCCTCTGTATGTGAATGCAAACAAATATTGGCTGTCAGGGTGCAGAGGTACCGAAAAGAATGCGGGGCAGAGGTCAATAACAGTGAAAAATTTGGCAGTGGGAGGAATTTGCATTAGGATGACAGCTGGATTTGGCACTACGGGGAACTGACTCTCAACTATTTTGTTAATCCCCCTTAGATCCTGCACTAGCCTGTAACCCCTCCCCCCACTCTTTTTAACAGGGAAAATGGGACTATTTGCTGTGCTGGACGTTCTTACTAGAATGCCCTGTTGTAGCAAGCGCTCTATTACTGGGAAAACTCCTAACTCCACCTCTGGCTTCAGAGGATACTGTGGGATTTTTGGAGCTATCCTACCATCTTTTACTTGTACAACTACTGGAGCTACGTTTGCCATTAATCCAGTGTCCTGTCCATCTTTTGTCCAAAGTGACTCTGGTATCTGAGATGTCATCTCTTCTATTTGGGATGGATTCCTATTTGTCATAATGGGATGTGACATTAATTTTGATGGGGAGTCTAACATGTCTCGTACTTCCTGAGCGTGATTCTCAGGAATGTCCAAGAATACACCTTCAGGAGTACAATAAATGACGCAACCCATTTTACATAGTAAGTCTCTTCCCAGGAGATTGGTTGGTGCCGATGCAGCTAGCAAAAACGAATGCTTGGTATGCAAAGGCCCTATTGTAATCTCGGCTGGTTTGCTAACAGGGTAGTGCTGGACTACTCCTGTTACTCCCATGGCTGGAACTGTCCTACCAGTGGTTCTCATGCCCACTGTCGAATTTATCACTGACTTGGCCGCCCCTGTGTCTACAAGAAAGTTTAAGGTTTTACCAGCTACATTGATTGCAATCTCTGGTTCACTTCCAAGACTGGCAATCAATTTCACTGGCTGCAGATTACAGGTATGGCCACACCCCTATTGGGTATGCTGACCTCCCTGAATCCCGTTGGCAGCAACTACTTGTGGGGGAGTTAGCTGGGAACTACCAGAGGCATGCCAATCTCTGTTCGGGGGGTATCTTTTTGTTTCCCCTGTATGTGGCTCAAAACTCCGCCTCTGTGGACCCTGCTCCCAATGTCGTGTGTCGTGTCGTTGTCTAGGGGGTTGAAAAGATCTTTGTACACTCTTTGTTCTACAGTCTCGTGCATAGTGTCCCTGTTTGTTACAAGAAAAACATGTTATTACACTTGACTTACCCACAGGATTCGGTGGTACATACGCAGGCTGCCTTGTGGTCAGCGCCTGTATACTTACTGACATCAACTTATCACTTTGCGACTCCCTGTGTCTAGTGATGTTTCTGTCGTGATCAATAGCAGCCTCTCTCAATGTGGACACCGACAGACCTCGCCAACATGGTTGCGTGGTCTGAACCCTAGTCTTTAATGTTTCCTTTAAACCATCCATCAGTACAGATACTGCTACTTCTTGGTGGTTTGGGTTGGTCCTAATGTCTTCTATTCCAGTGTACTTTGCCATTTCTAATAGTGCCCGATGAAAATATTCTGTTGCCGTTTCGGACTCTTTTTGTCTAATGGAGAATATTTTGTTCCATTTAACAACGGCTGGGAAATACTCCTTTAGCTGTAAATTTATCCTTTTTACGTTATCTTTGTTGTACACATCTGAAAGTGGTACATCTTTATCTAGTCCACAATCCGCTAAGAATTGAACTGAGTCGACATTTGAAGGTAAACAAGCTCTTAGCAGTATCTGCCAATCCTTGTTGTTGGGTTCTACAGTGTTACCTAGATCCCTGATGTATTTTTGGCTAGCAACTAGGTCTTTCCTGGGGTCAGGAAATTCAGACACTATTGTTCTTAATTCCATTCGGGAAAATGGAGTGTACATGGCAATGTTCCTTATGGGAGTGGCTCCTGATACATCTGTTTTCCCATTGGGAACTGCTATTACTCTAACAGGGTTAACTCTAACAACCTCATTCTGTGTAGATTCTACAACTTGTGGTGAAATTGTTTCAGTATAATGCATGGTGCCGTACTTACCCGTTGACACGACCTCACCTATCCCTCCGCTAGGGGCCTTCGCTAATCTCGTGGGTGTTGCTGTGCCTACTGTGGTCTCTGCTATGGTGGCCGCTAGAGAGAGAGCTGAAATTGTTGCTGGATCGTCTTCTTGATCACACTCCTGAGGAAAGTTCAAAACAGGGTACAACTTGCACGGGTTAATACTTGCATGAGTTACTTGTTTAACATCATTAACATTTACAGGGTTACTAAGTGTTTGTGTTTTACAACCCAGTGCGTTTCTCTCCGTAATCAACTTCTCTCCTGCTATGTATGGTGGTGGCGGGGCTGTGGCTATCAGTTTCCTGACTGCCCCAGATCCCGCCGCCAGAGCCAAACCTCTCTGTATCTCACCTTCCTGGTGCCATAACTGTAAATAATCATGATGCTGAATTCGTCTCTTTGTTGATTTTATGAGACATATCCTCCTCCTTAAATTTTGTAACACTTCTGGACTGAAGCTACCTATTCTTGGGAATTTCTCCCTGTCTTGTACAGTCATTCTCTCCCATTCATCACATAAAACCTCTGTGTGACTTCCGTATTTTTCACACATGATGTACCTTGCCGACCCGACTGGTCGGTTCTCTGAATCAACCCGAACCGAGGTTGATCGCCCCCTACCTGAACAATTGGCCCCCATAATCTGCAGGTGTTGCTTACTACTCCTTTGATCTTTATATCACGGTCTTCAGCGAACCCTTACAGCAAACCAAATTATTCAAAATAGGCCGGCGGTGGCGGTTTACCGAGTACCCCACTCACTCGCCCACCTCGACCAATACGACCTGATCACACCGATATGGTGCTGGCGTACTCGATACAGGGCCCTACCAGAAACCTTCTGTTTACTGGAACATACGAGGGTTACCCGCAGGACACTTACTCTTTCCAGTAAAGGTGGGGTTGTTAGATAGTTCCTGAGTGACCAGCGAACTTCCCTTTAAAAATAAAAAATTACACAAATCACGTCAGAATGTACAAATAGCGTTTGTGACCACTTTACTCTAATGGTATTAGGTCAGATTACTAACTACTGCACACAATTACGTGCGGTACAATCGTTCAGTACATAAGCACTACCTGTTATGTACTGAGAGATTAATGGAATCGAAAATTGCGGCTGCGAATTCCTTCAGCCAGAGCTTCCAATGGCCTATATGGGTTTTAGCACCAACCCCCGGGGTTGTGCTTCTTGTACCTTTATAGCGGACCTTCTTTGTCTCCTTATGACCTCCTGGTCTTGTTCTGTACGACCTCCTGGTCTGACCTCCTGGTCTTGTATACTGGTCCGCTATACTCTAATGCTCATATTTTATTTAACCAAGGATGCCTCCTTAGCCACCGTATATGTCACTTACACGTATGTCCTACCCGATTTCTTTTTGGTTCAACCTCTAAGTTATATAAACTTATGTAATAAAAACACACTCACTCAACACATGTACACTTTCGTTTCTATATCTATTTCTGCGCAGAAATTTTCTTTAGCCCAGCTGTGTTACCAATTAGGAGCAGGATCTGTTAAACTAAATTTCAAATTTTCCAAAAATAGATTTGCGTTATTTACCGCGTCGCGTTATCTATCGCCTTTGCGTTACTTATCGCCTTTTTCACAACTTGAGCTACGTGGGCGTAACCGGACGCTACGTTGCGTAATGAACGCTGCGTGCGTCGGCCTTTGGATTGCGTACGCTAGTCTTTGTTAGAGACACGTGTACGCAAAACAAAGATCCACCGTAACACAATATACTTTTATCAATGTAAACGATCCCTGATCATCTACCGCGTACCCCACTGGCTTTGCCTTATCTCCCAGGCAAACCTGTGTGTTTGTCTACACTTTTAACTATTACCTCTATTCTTAAACTATGAAATAACAGCAAGTCTCTTTTAGTACTTTCTATCAACTATAAAAATTGGCAAACAGGAATAGTGATATACGAAATTGAAAAAGAAATGCAGATATATATGTATGCGTGCGTGTATACGCAAGACAGAAGAGAAATAAACAGTTTTAAAGGACACAAGCGTTTTGTTCTTACTTCCGGTTCCCGGATTCCTTCAGCACTCTTTATCTAAGTGAAGCAGACGCTTATCCCGTCAGCACTGCGAGACAACCTCCCACCCTTTGCTGGGGGATAATGTCTGCTGATCTACCTAGTGCAGATATGAGAAGGACAGGACGAGTCCCCAATTGACAATGTTAAATTCCTTTGTCGTATAAACAACCCTTAATGAAGTCTAAGAACACAGTACGCTGTTTACTTAAGTAGTACCGTAAGGGTACGCTAGTTGCGTAACGATCGCTCAGCCGAAGGCGAGGCGCTCAAGCGTCACGTTCGCTCACGGCCCAGTGATCACAGGACAACACGTTATTGGTGATGACTAGAGTAATGATTCGCTATGGCGTAGCGGACGCTCGAGACCACGAGGAGATCACCAGCGGCGCAGACGCTCACAACGCTATACCTTTATGTCTAAACCTTTTATCAATGAAATACACAGAATACCTTAATGTGAATACAGGGTGTAAGTGCAACCTTGTGTAACCTGACTAACTACAAAGCTGCTTGAGCGTCACCGACGCTCAAGTGAACACTTAACACTATGAGAAAAATACACAGATACCTGTTTAGGGTCCAAAGCCTATTATCTGTATTATAACTATTATACTTGCAAAAAGAATCACAGTACAAATGATACACTACAATATAACAGAGACTTCCTAACCAAATAACTATACAAGAAATACAATACAATACTATGCTGATCTAATACAATACAATACTAGTCAATGGGAGATACGAGAGAAAGAGAAGGGAGAGAGAGAGAGACGGAGAGAGAGAGATTGGCTCACAGTAAGACAATATGATTACGGAGAAAAACTTACGCACAAAGGGTATGATCGCATGCGCCTCTGGACATCCAGCTTCCCGATTATCAGCAATGAGAACCGTTTGATGAGAAGTGAAAGCTGGATGCCACAGGCCCGTCTTTTATGCTACTCACACAATGCAATCTAATGGTCCCTACAACCTCATTGTCCATTGGACGCAGGAATTCGGCTTCGCATTATAACAAAAGGTCATAGGGTGATTCATACAGGTGGGCTGTGACGATTTCAAACAGCTCAGGTGGGTGGGAAACTAGGTTTCCCGCCGCATAACTGAGTATGAGTAAATAATAGAAATGGACATAAACTTCTTATGTCCATAACTATCCGCACGAGCGATTAATACGCTCCAAACCAACACCGGAATATTGTTAATTAAATACTCTTCCGATGGGTACCAAACACTGCTGTATGATTCCTGTTAGACCCTTAGCACAATACAAAGAGGGATTCCTCCGTTCAGGGACATTCCATATTAACCAAACTTTCAGAATCTATCAAAGGGACCATGGTCTACAAACTATATTAATTGTGAAAATATGTAACGATTGGGTCGCACGCTACGACTACATACTCCTTACCGTAAATACGCATACCGATGCGAGCGGGTGCACGCATCAGCGGGTATGTGCTATCACGGGAAAGCGCACGCATGCGCAGCGCGGACCAGCGTGAGGTGCAAATATGGCAGCGTGTATAGGGATATTTTTCTGACTTTGACACCCTTTTTTTCTATTCGTTATTCTTTTCATTTATTACAGTGGTCAATTGTCAGAATTGTTACCCAGTGTGTGGGCTCTCCCACTCACGAATGTAACCCAATTTAGGGCTGCATTAATACAAACACAGTTTGTACAGATCTTGGGCAGACGGAAGCAGCATAGTAAGTAGCTACCTTCCGATATGCACTTATCCAGGTATAATTAAGATCTGGACATTTTCTAATTTTTGGGAGACCTATTTCCCCAGCTGGCATACCCACGTTTGTGTTATGTTTAACCTGTTGTGTTTAGTCCCCATGCATTTTAAAGAGTAGAGAATAAAGACTTCATCATTTATTTTTTAGATACATTATGTACTAATTAACATTTAGTTTACTACAAGAGTGCGCCCAAACAAGAGTCATACTTTTCTCTTTTCACACGTATAACCCCCTTTTTTGACTCTGGGCGCACAGCCACACGGACAGATATGAATTGCTAATATCTAGCATTATTGTCCATTACTGGTTATTATATGATTACTTTTGTATTTTTGAATCTAGGTTGGTGCAGGATCAAAAACCTTTCTCTTTTGTGTAATCAGTGACAACCCACTGGAAGGATTAGACTTTACCTTCTACACTGACGGTAGTTGCCACAGACAGACGGCATCGGGAGACCTGTGCACTGGATATGCAGTTGTAGATGACGAAGGTATCATAGAAGCTGAACCCCTTGGACCACCACACTCAGCGCAAGTCGCTGAGCTGGTCACCCTAACCAGAGCATGTGAGTTGGCCAAAGGTAAGTCAGCTAACATATACACAGACTCTAGGTATGCCTTTGGAGTAGTGCATGATTTTGGGGCCCTGTGGCACCTCAGAAATTTCATGACGGCAGTTGGCACACCTGTAGCGTATGCGTCACACATCAAAAGGCTTCTGACAGCAATACAAGAACCAGACAGAGTGGCTGTTATCAAGTGTAAAGCACACACTTACAACCAAGACCCAATCTCACTTGGTAACAGCCGGGCAGATAAAGCTGCTAAATCAGCAGCAAGCACCACCATACAGATGAACATCACATCACTGATGACATTTAACAAGGTCAATACACAGCAGCTAAATTAAATGCAAAATTTGTGTTCCCTACAGGAAAAGGCGGTCTGGAAGTCGAAGGGGTATGGTCAGGAGTCCTCAGGACTTTGGACAGGTGGACACGGTAAGCCAGTGGCCCCCACAGTATATCTTCCAAGTCTAGCTGAGGCGGCACACGGTCTGACTCATCTGGGCAAAGAGTGTATGTGCAAGCTGGTAAGAGCCTACTGGTGTGCTCCAGGATTCTCTTTTCATGCAGGTAAGAGAGCAATGACATGTTTTACTTGCTTGAGGAAGAATATTGGTAAGACCATACCAACAGAGCCATCCCATATCCCTCCTACAGACGGACCTTTTCAGGTAATACAAATCGACCTCATACAGTTACCACCCTGTAGGAATTTGAAATATGTGTTAGTATGTATCGATGTGTTTTCCAACTGGGTAGAAGCATTCCCTGCTGCCACAAATACTGCTACGTTCACTGCAAAGAAAATTGTGCAGGAATTTGTGTGTAGATATGGTATCCCTAGAGTGATTGAAAGTGATATGGGTACCCATTTTACAGGTAAAGTCATTCAGGTCATGTACAAACTGATGGGAATTAATAGCAAGCTACATACTCTGTACCGACCACAGGTGAGTGCGAAGGTAGAGAGAGTAAACAGCACTATTAAGAATAAGCTGAGCAAAGTGATGGCTGAAACTGGATTGCTGTGGCCAGAAGCTTTGCCACTAGTGTTGTACAGCATCAGAACCACTCCCAGGTCACCGCTTAACTTGTCACCCTTTGAAATTCTTTTTGGTCGACAACCTCATGTAATGATAGACCCCCAGGATGATTTAAAATGCAATAATTAAATAACTGTGAAATATTTGGTTAGGATGAGCCAGCAGCTGAGAAATCAACAAAGAAATCTAAAGCTGGTGATTCCTGACCTACCGAACAGTAATTGTCATGACATTGAGCCTGGGGATTATGTGATGATACGAAATTTTCTACGCTCAGGTTGCCTCATTGACAGGTGGGAAGGACCGTACCAAGTCTTGTTAACCAGCACTAAAGCATTAACTGTCGCCAAAAGAGGGACTTGGGTCCACTCGTCCCACTGCAAGAAGGTCGCTGACCCGGAGAAAACTCGTGACAAAGAGCAAGGTGAAGAGAACCTTATATCACTAGAGAGTCTATTCTGGGAAAGTTGAGAGGCAGGACTGTTGAACGGCACCTGAGCGCGGAGAGCAACGAGATCAAGGACAGTTGTCGCACCATTTTCTTTTTTCACCCCCCCTGCATTTTCCTTTCTTTTCTTCTTCTTATTTTTCCTTCTTTCCCCTAACGAAATAGATCCATCACAAGAGACTGCGTTTCAGGTTCTACTAGTAATATTGTTTTTGCTCAGGACAATTTGTTTTGGTGAGGGTCCCAGAGAGGTCGAGCAAGGATCTGGAATGGGTTCTGATGGCGAGTACGAATTTGTAGGATCTCAGGAGCAGCACATCACTCGAGTAAAGGCTGGTATCAGTAAGCGCTCTGGTACTCATGGAGCTCGGAGGCAATGTGAAGGGTTATTGTCTGATGAATATTGTATTTGTAAATATTGGCCCTCATTCCGAGTTGTTCACTCGCTAGCTGCTTTTAGCAGCATTGCACACGCTAAGTCGCCGCCTGCTGGGAGTGAATCTTAGCTTAGCAGAATTGCGAACGAAAGATTCTCCAAATTGCGAATAGAAATTTCTTAGCAGTTTCTGAGTAGCTCGACACTTACTCTGCCACTGCGATCAGTTCAGTCAGTTTCGTTCCTGGTTTGACGTCACAAACACACCCAGCGTTCGCCCAGGCACTCCCCCCGTTTCTCCAGCCACTCCCGCGTTTTTCCCAGAAATGGCAGCGTTTTTTCACACACACTCATAAAACGGCCAGTTTCCGCCCAGAAACACCCACTTCCTGTCAATCACGCTCCGATCACCAGAACGAAGAAAAATCCTCGTAATGCCGTGAGTAAAATACCTAACTGTTGAGTAAAATAACTAAGCGCATGCGCTCTGCGAACATTGCGCATGCGCAGTAAGCGACTAATCGCATTATAGAGAAAACTGGCAAAGAGCGAACAACTCGGAATGAGGGCCATTGTGAGAACATAGTCGAAGATGGGTGCATCCAGAGATGTCAGTCCAACAGTAATATCAACATGGACCGACATCCGTTGAGTGATTACCACTCATTAGTGAGTAAGGTCTTAAACCAGACAGAATGTTGGGTGTGCTCACAAGTACCTCAAGGACAGAGTAAGTCAGGATTAGTGCCGTACCCTTTAGCAATAGATGAGGTACTCGAATTATGGGGTGGGAGACCGGTGGACAAGAAATTCAATATATCTAGGCCGCCTAGCTTGAAGCTCCACCAGTATCATGTAGATAAGTCCCTGTTGTGTTTTAATATTTCCAATTTCCGAAAACCAGGAAATTGGGAAGTGACGTGGAATAACCAGACAATGACCTTCTCAAACAGAGCTGATGGGATACCTATCGACTCTGAACTTGTACGCAAGATAGCCAACAGTGGAAAGTATTTTCGGTACCGGTATACACGTGGAAGCAAGACCATGTGGGTTGGAAAGGTATCGCAGGGGTATTGTGCCCATATCATCCAGCCCGATACTTGTACTGAGCAACTGAGAGAACTAGGGATTGGTTTCTTTACATGGAAAGTTTGCAATATGGTGATGTTACATTTTGTCCCCTATGTTCTCCCAGATGATGCCTATTTCATATGTGGGAGGAAAGCATACAAGTGGCTCACTCCGAGTTCTGAGGGATTGTGTTACATTGGAAGGGTACTACCAGAGGTCATGACCATAACCCACGATAAAATGAAAGACGTTCACCGCAGCGCTCAGACTCCTTATACTCATACTCACTATGAACACATCATCAAGAGACACCTCATAGATAGGGCAGAGCACGCAGCCTCTGATTTAATCCATGAATCCACCGGGATTCAGTTTCTTCTCGCATTAGATATCACCCGTACTGCCAGAGGAACTATATATTATAGGTACATCCATGCGCTAGCGAACTTGATAGACAATATCACCGAGATGTATGATGACACCTTCAGGTACACGGGAAGGGAGTTACAAGCCTACAAGAAGGAACTAATCCAGCACAGGATGGTCCTTAATTACATCACAGCCGTGACAGGTGGGTACTGTGTTACCCTGGCAACTCAATATGGTGTGAAGTGCTGTACGTATATTACAAACAGCACTGACGACCCCACGGAGATCATCGATCAGAAGATGGACGAGATCTTGCAGTTGAAGTGGGAGTTCAGGAGGAAGCACAATCTTACCTTAACGACTGTGGGTAATGAACTGACTGGCTGGGTCTCATGGTTGAACCCACGCAAATGGTTCTCAGGGTTAGGAGAGTGTGCACAGAATGTTATTATGAGGATGGGGAAGTTTCTCCTTTGTATACTGGGAGTCATCATAATTATTGGCCTGATATTAAGGTGTGTTCGAATTCTAACGTGGCGCAGGCACAGCACAAATTTGATGAGTCTAAGGAGCGAGAGCGCTGTTACAGCAGCAGATTTGATTTATGATCCATCCATAGAGACATTGTTATGATAAGGATTGTAAAATGAATTTCATGGCCTGCTTCTTTCACCCGTTTTTCCCCTGTCTCCCCCACTGCCCAGATACATCCAACCAGAAAAAAACCGCCAACCCTACCCAAATGTTTATGTGAATGTAATTTTTATATATATATATATATATGTCTTTTCTTAATCTCTGCAACCCTCAGGTAATGGAACTCATAGTCGTCAGGTGTTATCCACATATAGCAACACTCACATATGGGGGGTAATTCCAAGTTGATCGCAGGAATTTTTTTAGCAGTTGGGCAAAACCATGTGCACTGCAGGGGAGGCAGATATAACATGTGCAGAGAGAGTCTTTTAGATCTAAACTGATCTAAAAATCTATACCTTGTGGCAACAATATGTGAGAGGGTATGCAAAGTATCGGTACCCTTTGTGTACACTTTTGGCGGCCAAAAAAATCACACAGATTTTTAAATAGCTTTTTTCCTGTTTACCTACGGGTTCTATCAGCACCTCTGCAGGCCAGACAGAGCAGACGCAATCTAACAGCACACAAATAGGGTTTTAAAACATCCAGCAACCAGAAAAAAGGTTTAACGTAGATATATTTCCACCCTTTGCTGATAGATTAAAGTCTGCTATGATCTGCTAGCCCTTGAGTGTGTGAAAAACCGGATTGAGCCCCCTATTGTAAATTCTGATTTACTTACAGGACTAAAAGCAACACTTTAAAAATACATTAAATACACTTTAAAATGGAGCCGCTGCGGCCGCTGTAATCAATCCTTAGACTCTCCTGGGGATTTGTGATATCGCACAACCCCACCAAAATTGTGAGTGCATTACATCTGGGCAAAGTCCAGCATGTCCCATGTTTTGCACATATAATTAATATGGTGGTGTAAACATTTTTGACAAATGCCAGGGCCTTGCAGGAGATGCTGTCAGTGGCCTGAAAAAATTGCGGGCCACTTTCCACATTCAGCAACTGCATGCTGAAGACTGGAGCACCAGCAAACACTCCTGAACCTGCTTTGCTATCACCTGAAGCAAGAGGTGGTAATGAGGTGGAATTCAATACTCTATATGCTTCAGAGGATGGAGGAGCAGCAAAAGGCCATTCAAGCCTATACATCCACCTACGATGTAGACAAAGGATGAGGAATGCACTTGACTCAAGGGCAGTGGAGAATGATTTCCATCTTCTGCAAGTTTCTCCAACCCTTCGAACTTGCCACACGTGAAGTCAGTTCAGACACTGCCAGCTTGAGTCAGGTCATTCCCCTCATCAGGCTTTTGCAGAAGCAGCTGGAGAAACTGAAGGAGGAGCTAAGACGGAGCGATTACGCTAAGTATGTGGGACTTGTGGATGGAGCCCTTCATTCGCTTTGCCAGGATTCAAGGGTGGTCAATCTGTTGAAATCAGAGCACTACATTTTGGCCACTGTGCTCTATCCTAGGTTTAAAGCCTACAATATATCTCTCTTTCCAGTAGACACAAGTCTGCAGAGGTTCAAAGACCTGCTGGTGAGAAAATTGTCAACTCAGACGGAACGTGACCCGTCAACAGCTCCTCCTTCATTTTCTCCTGCAACTGGGGCTGCAAGGAAAAGGATAATATTTCCTAGCCCACCCGGTGGCGGTGATGCAGGGCAGTCAGGAGCGAGAGCTGACATCTGGTCTGGACTGAAGGACCCGCCAACAATTACTGACATGTCTACTGTCACTGCATATTATTCTGTCACCATTAAGAGAATGGTGGAGGATTATATGAGTGACAGCATCCAAGTAGGCATGTCAGACAGTCCGTATGTATGCTGGCAGGAAAAAAGAAGAATTGCTGCGCTATATAAGAAACTTTTAATAAATAATAATAAATAAAAAAAGAGGCAATTCGGATGCCCTTGCACAAACTGGCTTTATTTTACCTAAGTTACCCCCTCCGGTGTGTATTCCGAAAGAGTGTTTAGTGCAGCCGGTAACCTTGTCAGCGATCGGCATCTGAGGTTACTTCCACAAAATGTGGAGAAGATGTTCATCAAAATTAATTATAAATTCCTCCAGGAAGACCTTGAACAGCAATTGCCTCCAGAAAGTACACAGGGACCTGTGATGATGGATTCCAGTGGTGATGAATTAATACTCTGTGAGGAGGAGGGTGTACAACTGAAAGGGGTGAGGAATCGGAGGATGAGGATGAGGTTGACATCTTGCCTCTGTAGAGCCAGTTTGTGCAAGGAGAGATTGATTGCTTATTTTTTGGTGGAGGCGCAAACCAACCAGTCATTTCAGCCACAGTCATGTTGCAGACCCTGTCACTGAAATGATTGGTTTGTTAAAGTGTGCATGTCCTGTTTATACAACATAAAGGTGGGTGGGAGGGCCCAAGGACAATTCCATCTTGCACCTCTTTTTCTTCTTTGCATCATGTGCTGTTTGGGGACTAGTTTTTTTAAGTGCCATCCTGTCTGCCACTGCAGAGCCACTCATAGGTGGGCCAGGTGTTTGTGCCGAACACTTGTGTCACTTATCTTAGTCATCCAGCTACCTCATTGCACCTCTTTTTCTTCTTTGCATGATGTGCTGTTTGGGGCCTAGTTTTTTTAAGTGCCATCCTGTCTGCTATTGCAGTGCCACTCCTAGATGGGCCAGGTGTTTGTGCTGCACACTTGTGTCGCTTAGCTTAGTCATACAGCTACCTCATTGCACATCTTTTTCTTCTTTGCATGATGTGCTGTTTGGGGCCTAGTTTTTTTAAGTGCCATCCTGTCTGCCATTGCAGTGCCACTCCTAGATGGGCCAGGTGTTTGTGCCGCACACTTGTGTCGCTTAGCTTAGCCATCCTGCTACCTCATTGCACCTCTTTTCCTACTTTGCATCATGTGCTGTTTGGGGCCTATTTTTTAAATCTGTCGTCCTGTCTGCCACTGCAGTGCCACTCCTAGATGGGCCAGATGTTTGTGCTGCAACCTTTTGGCCTAAAAACAATATTGTGAGGTGTGAGGTGTTCAGAATAGACTGGAAATGAGTGGAAATTAATGTCATTGAGGTTAATTATACCGTAGGATCAAAATTACCCCCCAAATTCTGTGATTTTAGCTGTTTTCATGTTTTTTTTTCAAAAATCATCCAGATCCAAAAACCAAAACATGAAATGGGTGGTTTTGGCAAAACCAATCCAGATCCAAAACACAAGCAAAGAACCAAAAACAAAACTCAAAACACGAAAAGTCCCCGCCGCACATCTCTAGAATAAAGCAAATGTCAACTGTGGCCTTTAATTGGTGGCACTATGCACAGTGACGTTGAGAGGGGGGAAAACGGGTACAAATAACCCAGGCTGCTGGAGGGGCCCGGGTTAGCAGAGTCCGCTAACGCTAACCCTCCCTTGAGTATACCTGTGCTTAGGACGAACGACGGAGACGGCATCTTCCCGGTGATATCTTCAGGAAGATGACACTGCACAGAAAAAGCAAAGACTCTGGCACTGTGCCCAGTGTCCTCTTCCTAAATATTACTGGGTAGATGGCGCTGGCTGTGGAATAGGGACCTGCTTCCAGACCCGTGCTGTCCCCCCCCCCCCCCCCCCCCTTTGCGTGTTAAAATGCCCCCCCCCCCCCCTTGTGGAGCGTGCTGGTTTGCTTTGGTGCCTCACAATTATTTTATTAAAATTATTTTATATTAAAGGGCATAATAACCTTTACCGGGGTCCGGCGTGGATCTCAACGGACCTGACTATGCAATATGTGCCAGTGGTTTGTGCCAGAGCCTATTCCACGCTCTAAACGATCAGTCTTTATTGTACTCACTGGTTTTGTCATTCACATATTTTAGTATATAAAAGTAAAACTTTAAAAGTTAAAATCAGTTATATTACAGTATATGTTAGACAGACATTGGGGCTGATGGTGAATTTTAATGTATTTGCGCGAACACACACAGATGTAGAAAGCATAGTATGTGAAAAACCTGCTTATGTAAAGCTACAAACATCCCAAGATGCATGCAGAACCACACCATCAGCATATGCAGCAGGTTTGCTGATACATCCTGATGATACGGGATCAGTACGGGATCCCGGCGGTCGGGATCCCAGTGGACAGGAGACAGACGCCAGGGAGCCCGACAGCCAGGATCCTGCCTGTGAGCGCAGCGATTCCCCTCGCGGGCTCGCTGCTCTCGCTCCGGGTGGTGGCATGGACCACCACCTAAGAGGGGTAACCAGCCGGCGGTATGGACTCCGACTGCTGGTGTTTCAGCTGGTGTCGGGATTCCGGCGTTGGTATCCTGACCGCCGAGATCCCAACAGGCGGTCAGTTGACTGCTTCCCGATTATACTTTTACATACATGTTTTGATAGCAAAACATGCATTTATTGTTCAGTTTTATTATATGAAAAACTCTCAAATACAGCAGTTAGGCGATCATGCCTTTACTGTATACAAACTGGCCTAAAGTTCAACTCAGGGGCATTTTAACAGAGTAGGGGGTCACATGTGCAGACATCAGGTGGGCCCTCTCCACAGTACAGTAGGCTCCCACATTGTATCGGAGTCTACTGCACAAGCTCCCGCCATGTTCCAGAGACTAATTAATACTGCGCTGCGCATGTGACGTGGCCATTTTGGCAGTGATATTTGCCCGATGTGGGACTCCAGAAAAGTAAGTATTAAAACATGGTTGCAGTATCTGTAATGTGGGGCCCCCCTAGAGCAAGGCATTGCACCAATTGTAGAAATGCCAACTCATCACCTGCATTGTCAGCAAGCTGCAGGGTTACTATCTCATCCCTTAGTATTTTCTGTACATTGAGTTTTTATTAACTTATTTTCCTATTTAAACTTTTTTGCCCGCAAAATGCTGTGTATTACATCTCCATGTCTGTACTAGGTAGACAAGGTATGTTTCCTATGGGTCTCTCACTTGCGGGACATATTTAATAAAGGTCTATTTTCATTGATTTTTATCAATTCAAAATCAATGAAAATCAATCTCAATCTATGTTGTGTTTCCAAGTCTAAAATACACATTTGCTAACAGATAATTTTTTATATTAAGTTTTAAATGTAGTAAATGTGTGTTTTAGCCCTGGAAACCTAAAATCGTTTGAGATCGATTTTCATAAATTTAATATCTATAAAAATCTATGAAAATCAATCTTTAATAAATATATCACTTACACTTCTTCAGATGCATTCCATTTAATGTTCAAGCAGCATCATTAGTATTATGTTCTAAATCAGTGGTTCCCAAACTCGGTCCTCAAGGAGCTCTAATGGTCTAGGTTTAAGTATAACCATGATTGACCACATTTAACTTATACCCCTTTTCCACTAGCTGTTTTTACCCGTGTTTTTGCACGGGGGCGCGCATCGACACGGTTTTTTAGTAGGTGGAAACGGGTCAACACGGGTTGAGTGACCCGGGAATCCAACCCGGCTATTTACCTGGGTAGAACACGGTAATAACACGGATAGCGGTGCAGTGGAAACGGTCATTACACGTGTTTTCAGACCCGAGTAACGCTCTGAGACGCTGATTGGCTGCTTCTGGGGCACTGGAAGATGATGTCATCCCTGGGAGACACGCTGGGCACATGCAGGCACCGCAGCAGCAAACAACACTACGCTGGGCACATGCAGGCATTGAGGCAGCAAACAAAACACTCTGAAGTCGCGCTGGGTACATACAGATATTTTTATTGCAGCAGCTTCCAAACAAACAGACAATATACAGCAGCAGAAGCTCCAGCACAGCAACATGGCTAGCCATACCTGGTCAAACACAGAGATCAAAGAGCTGCTTAATATTCGGGGAGAGGAAGAAATAAGAAGGCAGGTGACTGGAACAGTTAAGGATGCTATCGTTAACAAGAACATATCCCTTATGCTGGCAGAAAGGGGCATCCAAAAAACCCAGCAACAAGTCGTTAACAAATTGAAGGCACTACGCAGATAATTCACCAAAGTACACGACCATAACCGCAAGAAAAGTGGTGCTGGACGTATGGAATGGCCATATTATGACCTATGCTATAGTGTCTTCGGCAAAACTGCGATAACAAATCCCATAGCACTATCGTCATCCAGCTCTGCCAGTCGCCAGATGTCAGTCGACGAGGACTGTGACGAAAACAGCACAGCCTTCCCAGCTCACAATGCAGCCCATCATCCCCGCTGCTTATATCGGACAGCAGTTTCGAAGACTCGACCGTCAATGATGATTCCATCAGTGCCACTATTGAGGACGTACCACAGTCTCAGGCGGAGACGTCGCAACCCCCCAAGACCACGACTTTGCGCTCAAATAGTAAGTATTACCATTACAAATACAGTTGCAGCAGTCCCTATATGTAAAGGCATGGTAATGTTGCAGAGTATAGCTAGTGTGCAGGTGGGAGAAGGCCACAAACACGTATATGCTACCACTGCTATTTTTTTATAGAATCATGGTAATGTTGCAGAGTATAGCTAGTGTGCAGGTGGGAGAAGGCCACAAACACGTATATGCTACCACTGCTATTTTTATATTGTTGCTTACATTCTGTTTCATCTCCTTCACAGTCTACAACGTTCCACAGCGGAAAAAGAAACTGAACAAAACAGAACAAACGGTCAAAGCAATGAAGTCCATTATCGTGGATCACCTGCGTGAGGCAGATAGTGAGCTCAATGCCCAGGAAGATGCACGGCTTGAGAGATTTCTTGCGTCAGAAAAAGAAATGCATCAAACTTTTATGAGTCAGTTAATGACCATGCATGATAGGCAGATGACATTTTTTGAACGCACGTTTGCACGTACCATAGGGAATACCACACAAACACAACAGCAAGACACAGCCTACCCACAGCACCCATATGGTCCATACAACTATGAGCCTCCCTCAAATCCCCCAACACAAATCCCGCAATCCTCAGAATTTCGGGTATATAGACAACTGCCTTAGAGCAGCGGGTTATAAAACAATGTTTGTGTTTTAAGGTTCTGTTTGCACTGTATCCTCAACCCTGATACATACAAATGCAAACATTATTTTGATTTTACAGAGTGCCCTGTTAGCACTTTAAACTTTTATATTGTTACTAGAGATGAGCGCCGGAAATTTTTCGGGTTTTGTGTTTTGGTTTTGGGTTCGGTTCCGCGGCCGTGTTTTGGGTTCGACCGCGTTTTGGCAAAACCTCACCGAATTTTTTTTTGTCGGATTCGGGTGTGTTTTGGATTCGGGTGTTTTTTTCAAAAAACACTAAAAAACAGCTTAAATCATAGAATTTGGGGGTCATTTTGATCCCAAAGTATTATTAACCTCAAAAACCATAATTTACACTCATTTTCAGTCTATTCTGAATACCTCACACCTCACAATATTATTTTTAGTCCTAAAATTTGCACCTAGGTCGCTGGATGACTAAGCTAAGCGACCCTAGTGGCCGACACAAACACCGGGCCCATCTAGGAGTGTCACTGCAGTGTCACGCAGGATGTCCCTTCCAAAAAACCCTCCCCAAACAGCACATGACGCAAAGAAAAAAAGAGGCGCAATGAGGTAGCTGTGTGAGTAAGATAAGCGACCCTAGTGGCCGACACAAACACTGGGCCCATCTAGGAGTGTCACTGCAGTGTCACGCAGGATGTCCCTTCCAAAAAACCCTCCCCAAACAGCACATGACGCAAAGAAAAAAAGAGGCGCAATGAGGTAGCTGTGTGAGTAAGATAAGCGACCCTAGTGGCCGACACAAACACCGGGCCCATCTAGGAGTGTCACTGCAGTGTCACGCAGGATGTCCCTTCCAAAAAACCCTCCCCAAACAGCACATGACGCAAAGAAAAAAAGAGGCGCAATGAGGTAGCTGTGTGAGTAAGATAAGCGACCCTAGTGGCCGACACAAACACCGGGCCCATCTAGGAGTGGCACTGCAGTGTCACGCAGGATGTCCCTTCCAAAAAGCCCTCCCCAAACAGCACATGACGCAAAGAAAAAAAGAGGCGCAATGAGGTAGCTGTGTGAGTAAGATAAGCGACCCTAGTGGCCGACACAAACACCGGGCCCATCTAGGAGTGTCACTGCAGTGTCACGCAGGATGTCCCTTCCAAAAAACCCTCCCCAAACAGCACATGACGCAAAGAAAAAAAGAGGCGCAATGAGGTAGCTGTGTGAGTAAGATAAGCGATCCTAGTGGCCGACACAAACACCGGGCCCATCTAGGAGTGTCACTGCAGTGTCACGCAGGATGTCCCTTCCAAAAAACCCTCCCCAAACAGCACATGACGCAAAGAAAAAAAGAGGCGCAATGAGGTAGCTGTGTGAGTAAGATAAGCGACCCTAGTGGCCGACACAAACACCGGGCCCATCTAGGAGTGTCACTGCAGTGTCACGCAGGATGTCCCTTCCAAAAAACCCTCCCCAAACAGCACATGACGCAAAGAAAAAAAGAGGCGCAATGAGGTAGCTGTGTGAGTAAGATAAGCGACCCTAGTGGCCGACACAAACACCGGGCCCATCTAGGAGTGTCACTGCAGTGTCACGCAGGATGTCCCTTCCAAAAAACCCTCCCCAAACAGCACATGACGCAAAGAAAAATTAAAGAAAAACGAGGTGCAAGATGGAATTGTCCTTGGGCCCTCCCACCCACCCTTATGTTGTATAAACAAAACAGGACATGCACACTTTAACCAACCCATCATTTCAGTGACAGGGTCTGCCACACGACTGTGACTGAAATGACGGGTTGGTTTGGACCCCCACCAAAAAAGAAGCAATTAATCTCTCCTTGCACAAACTGGCTCTACAGAGGCAAGATGTCCACCTCATCATCATCCTCCGATATATCACCGTGTACATCCCCCTCCTCACAGATTATCAATTCGTCCCCACTGGAATCCACCATCTCAGCTCCCTGTGTACTTTGTGGAGGCAATTGCTGCTGGTCAATGTCTCCACGGAGGAATTGATTATAATTCATTTTAATGAACATCATCTTCTCCACATTTTCTGGATGTAACCTCGTACGCCGATTGCTGACAAGGTGAGCGGCGGCACTAAACACTCTTTCGGAGTACACACTTGTGGGAGGGCAACTTAGGTAGAATAAAGCCAGTTTGTGCAAGGGCCTCCAAATTGCCTCTTTTTCCTGCCAGTATAAGTACGGACTGTGTGACGTGCCTACTTGGATGCGGTCACTCATATAATCCTCCACCATTCTTTCAATGGTGAGAGAATCATATGCAGTGACAGTAGACGACATGTCCGTAATCGTTGTCAGGTCCTTCAGTCCGGACCAGATGTCAGCATCAGCAGTCGCTCCAGACTGCCCTGCATCACCGCCAGCGGGTGGGCTCGGAATTCTGAGCCTTTTCCTCGCACCCCCAGTTGCGGGAGAATGTGAAGGAGGAGATGTTGACAGGTCGCGTTCCGCTTGACTTGACAATTTTCTCACCAGCAGGTCTTTCAACCCCAGCAGACTTGTGTCTGCCGGAAAGAGAGATCCAAGGTAGGCTTTAAATCTAGGATCGAGCACGGTGGCCAAAATGTAGTGCTCTGATTTCAACAGATTGACCACCCGTGAATCCTTGTTAAGCGAATTAAGGGCTCCATCCACAAGTCCCACATGCCTAGCGGAATCGCTCCGTGTTAGCTCCTCCTTCAATGTCTCCAGCTTCTTCTGCAAAAGCCTGATGAGGGGAATGACCTGACTCAGGCTGGCAGTGTCTGAACTGACTTCACGTGTGGCAAGTTCAAAGGGCATCAGAACCTTGCACAACGTTGAAATCATTCTCCACTGCGCTTGAGACAGGTGCATTCCACCTCCTATATCGTGCTCAATTGTATAGGCTTGAATGGCCTTTTGCTGCTCCTCCAACCTCTGAAGCATATAGAGGGTTGAATTCCACCTCGTTACCACTTCTTGCTTCAGATGATGGCAGGGCAGGTTCAGTAGTTTTTGGTGGTGCTCCAGTCTTCTGTACGTGGTGCCTGTACGCCGAAAGTGTCCCGCAATTCTTCTGGCCACCGACAGCATCTCTTGCACGCCCCTGTCGTTTTTTAAAAAATTCTGCACCACCAAATTCAAGGTATGTGCAAAACATGGGACGTGCTGGAATTTGCCCATATTTAATGCACACACAATATTGCTGGCGTTGTCCGATGCCACAAATCCACAGGAGAGTCCAATTGGGGTAAGCCATTCCGCGATGATCTTCCTCAGTTGCCGTAAGAGGTTTTCAGCTGTGTGCGTATTCTGGAAAGCGGTGATACAAAGCGTAGCCTGCCTAGGAAAGAGTTGGCGTTTGCGAGATGCTGCTACTGGTGCCGCCGCTGCTGTTCTTGCGGCGGGAGTCCATACATCTACCCAGTGGGCTGTCACAGTCATATAGTCCTGACCCTGCCCTGCTCCACTTGTCCACATGTCCGTGGTTAAGTGGACATTGGGTACAACTGCATTTTTTAGGACACTGGTGAGTCTTTTTCTGACGTCCGTGTACATTCTCGGTATCGCCTGCCTAGAGAAGTGGAACCTAGATGGTATTTGGTAACGGGGGCACACTGCCTCAATAAATTGTCTAGTTCCCTGTGAACTAACGGCGGATACCGGACGCACGTCTAACACCAACATAGTTGTCAAGGCCTCAGTTATCCGCTTTGCAGCAGGATGACTGCTGTGATATTTCATCTTCCTCGCAAAGGACTGTTGGACAGTCAATTGCTTACTGGAAGTAGTACAAGTGGGCTTACGACTTCCCCTCTGGGATGACCATCGACTCCCAGCAGCAACAACAGCAGCGCCAGCAGCAGTAGGCGTTACACGCAAGGATGCATCGGAGGAATCCCAGGCAGGAGAGGACTCGTCAGAATTGCCAGTGACATGGCCTGCAGGACTATTGGCATTCCTGGGGAAGGAGGAAATTGACACTGAGGGAGTTGGTGGGGTGGTTTGCGTGAGCTTGGTTACAAGAGGAAGGGATTTACTGGTCAGTGGACTGCTTCCGCTGTCGCCCAAAGTTTTTGAACTTGTCACTGACTTATTATGAATGCGCTGCAGGTGACGTATAAGGGAGGATGTTCCGAGGTGGTTAACGTCCTTACCCCTACTTATTACAGCTTGACAAAGGCAACACACGGCTTGACACCTGTTGTCCGCTTTTCTGTTGAAATACCTCCACACTGAAGAGCTGATTTTTTTGGTATTTTCACCAGGCATGTCAACGGCCATATTCCTCCCACGGACAACAGGTGTCTCCCCGGGTGCCTGACTTAAACAAACCACCTCACCATCAGAATCCTCCTGGTCAATTTCCTCCCCAGCGCCAGCAACACCCATATCCTCCTCATCCTGGTGTACTTCAACACTGACATCTTCAATCTGACTATCAGGAACTGGACTGCGGGTGCTCCTTCCAGCACTTGCAGGGGGCGTGCAAATGGTGGAAGGCGCATGCTCTTCACGTCCAGTGTTGGGAAGGTCAGGCATCGCAACCGACACAATTGGACTCTCCTTGTGGATTTGGGATTTCGAAGAACGCACAGTTCTTTGCGGTGCTTTTGCCAGCTTGAGTCTTTTCAGTTTTCTAGCGAGAGGCTGAGTGCTTCCATCCTCATGTGAAGCTGAACAACTAGCCATGAACATAGGCCAGGGCCTCAGCCGTTCCTTGCCACTCCGTGTGGTAAATGGCATATTGGCAAGTTTACGCTTCTCCTCCGACAATTTTATTTTAGGTTTTGGAGTCCTTTTTTTACTGATATTTGGTGTTTTGGATTTGACATGCTCTGTACTATGACATTGGGCATCGGCCTTGGCAGACGACGTTGCTGGCATTTCATCGTCTCGGCCATGACTAGTGGCAGCAGCTTCAGCACGAGGTGGAAGTGGATCTTGATCTTTCCCTAATTTTGGAACCTCAACATTTTTGTTCTCCATATTTTAATAGGCACAGCTAAAAGGCACCTCAGGTAAACAATGGAGATGGATGGATACTAGTATACTTATGGATGGACTGCCGAGTGCCGACACAGAGGTAGCTACAGCCGTGGACTAACGTACTGTGTCTGCTGCTAATATAGACTGGATGATTGATAATGAGATGAAATCAATATATATATGTATGTATATATAATATCACTAGTACTGCAGCCGGACAGGTAGATAATATATTTATTAGGTAATGATGACTGATGACGGACCTGCTGGACACTGTCAGCTCAGCAGCACCGCAGACTGCTACAGTAAGCTACTATACTATAGTAGTATGTACAAAGAAGAAAGAAAAAAAAACCACGGGTAGGTGGTATACAATTATGGATGGACTGCCGAGTGCCGACACAGAGGTAGCTACAGCCGTGGACTAACGTACTGTGTCTGCTGCTAATATAGACTGGATGATTGATAATGAGATGAAATCAATATATATATGTATGTATATATAATATCACTAGTACTGCAGCCGGACAGGTAGATAATATATTTATTAGGTAATGATGACTGATGACGGACCTGCTGGACAC
Organism: Pseudophryne corroboree; assembly: GCF_028390025.1. NCBI lineage: Eukaryota > Metazoa > Chordata > Amphibia > Anura > Myobatrachidae > Pseudophryne > Pseudophryne corroboree. The sequence continues at coordinate 600,662,791 of NC_086444.1, forward strand.
TGTCAGCTCAGCAGCACCGCAGACTGCTACAGTAAGCTACTATACTATAGTAGTATGTACAAAGAAGAAAAAAAAAAACCACGGGTAGGTGGTATACAATTATGGATGGACTGCCGAGTGCCGACACAGAGGTAGCTACAGCCGTGGACTAACGTACTGTGTCTGCTGCTAATATAGACTGGATGATTGATAATGAGATGAAATCAATATATATATGTATGTATATATAATATCACTAGTACTGCAGCCGGACAGGTAGATAATATATTTATTAGGTAATGATGACTGATGACGGACCTGCTGGACACTGTCAGCTCAGCAGCACCGCAGACTGCTACAATAAGCTACTATACTATAGTAGTATGTACAAAGAAGAAAGAAAAAAAAAAACCACGGGTAGGTGGTATACAATTATGGATGGACTGCTGAGTGCCGACACAGAGGTAAATACAGCCGTGGACTAACGTACTGTGTCTGCTGCTAATATAGACTGGATGATTGATAATGAGATGAAATCAATATATATATGTATGTATATATAATATCACTAGTACTGCAGCCGGACAGGTAGATAATATATTTATTAGGTAATGATGACTGATGACGGACCTGCTGGACACTGTCAGCTCAGCAGCACCGCAGACTGCTACAGTAAGCTACTATACTCTATAGTAGTATGTACAAAGAAGAAAGAAAAAAAAAACCACGGGTAGGTGGTATACAATTATGGATGGACTGCCGAGTGCCGACACAGAGGTAGCTACAGCCGTGGACTAACGTACTGTGTCTGCTGCTAATATAGAGTCTAGACTGGATGATAAATTATTGATAATGAGATGAAATCAATATAATATCACTAGTACTGCAGCCGGACAGGTACTATATATATTTATTATGTAATGACTGATGACGGACCTGCTGGACACTGTCAGGTCAGCACAGCACCGCAGACTGCTACAGTAAGCTACTATAGTAGTATGTATAAAGAAGAATGAAAAAAAAAAAAACACGGGTAGGTGGTATACAATATTATATATATATATATATATATATTATATACAATTATATATATATATATATATATATTAAACTGGTGGTGATTGATTATTAAACTGGTGGTCACTTCAGGACAGGTCACGTTGCAACTTGCAACTAGTACTCCGAGGCCTAAGCAGACAATCACAAAATATATTATTATACTGGTGGTCAGTGTGGTCACAACAATGGCAGTGTGGCACTGACTCTGGCAGCAAAAGTGTGCACTGTACGTTATATGTACTCCTGAGTCCTGCTCTCAGACTCTAACTGCTCCCCACTGTCAGTGTCTCCCCCACAAGTCAGATAATACACTTACAGTCACACTATCTAATCTATAAATATCACTTCAGCAAGTAGTATAGTAGTATACAGTAGTACTCCTCCTAATAATGCTCCCCGAAAATACTGTGTCTCTCTCTTCTCTAAACGGAGAGGACGCCAGCCACGTCCTCTCCCTATGACTCTCAATGCACGTGTGAAAATGGCGGCGACGCGCGGCTCCTTATATAGAATCCGAGTCTCGCGATAGAATCCGAGCCTCGCGAGAATCCGACAGCGTGATGATGACGTTCGGGCGCGCTCGGGTTAGCCGAGCAAGGCGGGAAGATCCGAGCCTGCTCGGACCCGTGTAAAAAACTAGAGATGAGCGCCGGAAATTTTTCGGGTTTTGTGTTTTGGTTTTGGGTTCGGTTCCGCGGCCGTGTTTTGGGTTCGACCGCGTTTTGGCAAAACCTAACCGAATTTTTTTTGTCGGATTCGGGTGTGTTTTGGATTCGGGTGTTTTTTTCCAAAAAACCTAAAAAACAGCTTAAATCATAGAATTTGGGGGTCATTTTGATCCCAAAGTATTATTAACCTCAAAAACCATCATTTCCACTCATTTTCAGTCTATTCTGAATACCTCACACCTCACAATATTATTTTTAGTCCTAAAATTTGCACCGAGGTCGCTGGATGACTAAGCTAAGCGACCCTAGTGGCCGACACAAACACCTGGCCCATCTAGGAGTGGCACTGCAGTGTCACGCAGGATGTCCCTTCCAAAAAAACCTCCCCAAACAGCACATGACGCAAAGAAAAAAAGGCGCAATGAGGTAGCTGTGTGAGTAAGATAAGCGACCCTAGTGGCCGACACAAACACCGGGCCCATCTAGGAGTGGCACTGCAGTGTCACGCAGGATGTCCCTTCCAAAAAACCCTCCCCAAACAGCACATGACGCAAAGAAAAAAAGAGGCGCAATGAGGTAGCTGTGTGAGTAAGATAAGCGACCCTAGTGGCCGACACAAACACCGGGCCCATCTAGGAGTGGCACTGCAGTGTCACGCAGGATGTCCCTTCCAAAAAACCCTCCCCAAACAGCACATGACGCAAAGAAAAAAAGAGGCGCAATGAGGTAGCTGTGTGAGTAAGATAAGCGACCCTAGTGGCCGACACAAACACCGGGCCCATCTAGGAGTGGCACTGCAGTGTCACGCAGGATGTCCCTTCCAAAAAACCCTCCCCAAACAGCACATGACGCAAAGAAAAAAAGAGGCGCAATGAGGTAGCTGTGTGAGTAAGATAAGCGACCCTAGTGGCCGACACAAACACCGGGCCCATCTAGGAGTGGCACTGCAGTGTCACGCAGGATGTCCCTTCCAAAAAACCCTCCCCAAACAGCACATGACGCAAAGAAAAAAAGAGGCGCAATGAGGTAGCTGTGTGAGTAAGATAAGCGACCCTAGTGGCCGACACAAACACCGGGCCCATCTAGGAGTGGCACTGCAGTGTCACGCAGGATGTCCCTTCCAAAAAACCCTCCCCATACAGCACATGACGCAAAGAAAAAAAGAGGCGCAATGAGGTAGCTGTGTGAGTAAGATAAGCGACCCTAGTGGCCGACACAAACACCGGGCCCATCTAGGAGTGGCACTGCAGTGTCACGCAGGATGGCCCTTCCAAAAAACACTCCCCAAACAGCACATGACGCAAAGAAAAATTAAAGAAAAAAGAGGTGCAAGAAAAAAAAAACCACGGGTAGGTGGTATACAATTATGGATGGACTGCCGAGTGCCGACACAGAGGTAGCTACAGCCGTGGACTACCGTACTGTGTCTGCTGCTAATATAGACTGGTTGATAATGAGATGTAGTATGTATAAAGAAGAAAGAAAAAAAAACCACGGGTAGGTGGTATACAATTATGGATGGACTGCCGAGTGCCGACACAGAGGTAGCTACAGCCGTGGACTACCGTACTGTGTCTGCTGCTAATATAGACTGGTTGATAATGAGATGTAGTATGTATAAAGAAGAAAGAAAAAAAAAACCACGGGTAGGTGGTATACAATTATGGATGGACTGCCGAGTGCCGACACAGAGGTAGCTACAGCCGTGGACTACCGTACTGTGTCTGCTGCTAATATAGACTGGTTGATAATGAGATGTAGTATGTATAAAGAAGAAAGAAAAAAAAACCACGGGTAGGTGGTATACAATTATGGATGGACTGCCGAGTGCCGACACAGAGGTAGCTACAGCCGTGGACTACCGTACTGTACTGTGTCTGCTGCTAATATAGACTGGATGATAATGAGATGTAGTATGTATAAAGAAGAAAGAAAAAAAAACCACGGGTAGGTGGTATACAATTATGGATGGACTGCCGAGTGCCGACACAGAGGTAGCTACAGCCGTGGACTACCGTACTGTACTGTGTCTGCTGCTAATATAGACTGGATGATAATGAGATGTAGTATGTATAAAGAAGAAAAAAAAAACCACGGGTAGGTGGTATACAATTATGGATGGACTGCCGAGTGCCGACACAGAGGTAGCTACAGCCGTGGACTACCGTACTGTACTGTGTCTGCTGCTAATATAGACTGGATGATAATGAGATGTAGTATGTATAAAGAAGAAAGAAAAAAACCCACGGGTAGGTGGTATACAATTATGGACGGACTGCCGAGTGCCGACACAGAGGTAGCTACAGCCGTGGACTACCGTACTGTACTGTGTCTGCTGCTAATATAGACTGGTTGATAATGAGATGTAGTATGTATAAAGAAGAGAGAAAAAAAAACCACGGGTAGGTGGTATACAATTATGGATGGAGTGCCGACACAGAGGTAGCTACAGCCGTGGACTACCGTACTGTACTGTGTCTGCTGCTAATATAGACTGGATGATAATGAGATGTAGTATGTATAAAGAAGAAAAAAAAAACCACGGGTAGGTGGTATACAATTATGGATGGACTGCCGAGTGCCGACACAGAGGTAGCTACAGCCGTGGACTACCATACTGTACTGTGTCTGCTGCTAATATAGACTGGATGATAATGAGATGTAGTATGTATAAAGAAGAAAGAAAAAAAAAACCACGGGTAGGTGGTATACAATTATGGATGGACTGCCGAGTGCCGACACAGAGGTAGCTACAGCCGTGAACTACCGTACTGTGTCTGCTGCGACTGGATGATAAATAATGATATAAAAAATATATATATATCACTACTGCAGCCGGACAGGTATATATTATATAATTACGGACCTGCTGGACACTGTCTGTCAGCAGAATGAGTTTTTTATAGAATAAAAAAACACCACACAAGTCACACGACGAGTGTTTAACTTTTTCAGGCAATCACAATATAGTATACTATACTGGTGGTCAGTGTGGTCAGGTCACTGGTCAGTCACACTGGCAGTGGCACTCCTGCAGCAAAAGTGTGCACTGTTTAATTTTAATAATATGTACTCCTGGCTCCTGCTATAACCTATAACTGCTCCCCAGTCTGGACACTGTCTGTCAGCAGTCTGGACACTGTCTATCATCCAGTCTACATTAGCAGCAGACACAGTACAGTACGGTAGTCCACGGCTGTAGCTACCTCTGTGTCGGCACTCGGCAGTCCATCCATAATTGTATACCACCTACCCGTGGTTTTTTTTTCTTTCTTCTTTATACATACTACATCTCATTATCATCCAGTCTATATTAGCAGCAGACACAGTACAGTACGGTAGTCCACGGCTGTAGCTACCTCTGTGTCGGCACTCGGCAGTCCGTCCATAATTGTATACCACCTACCCGTGTTTTTTTTTTCTTTCTTCTTTATACATACTACATCTCATTATCATCCAGTCTATATTAGCAGCAGACACAGTACAGTACGGTAGTCCACGGCTGTAGCTACCTCTGTGTCGGCACTCGGCAGTCCGTCCATAATTGTATACCACCTACCCGTGGTTTTTTTTTCTTTCTTCTTTATACATACATACTACATCTCATTATCAACCAGTCTATATTAGCAGCAGACACAGTACAGTACGGTAGTCCACGGCTGTAGCTACCTCTGTGTCGGCACTCGGCAGTCCGTCCATAATTGTATACCACCTACCCGTGTTTTTTTTTTCCTTCTTTATACATACTACATCTCATTATCATCCAGTCTATATTAGCAGCAGACACAGTACAGTACGGTAGTCCACGGCTGTAGCTACCTCTGTGTCGGCACTCGGCAGTCCGTCCATAATTGTATACCACCTACCCGTGGTTTTTTTTTTCTTTCTTCTTTATACATACTACATCTCATTATCATCCAGTCTATATTAGCAGCAGACACAGTACAGTACGGTAGTCCACGGCTGTAGCTACCTCTGTGTCGGCACTCGGCAGTCCATCCATAATTGTATACTAGTATCCATCCATCTCCATTGTTTACCTGAGGTGCCTTTTAGTTGTGCCTATTAAAATATGGAGAACAAAAATGTTGAGGTTCCAAAATTAGGGAAAGATCAAGATCCACTTCCACCTCGTGCTGAAGCTGCTGCCACTAGTCATGGCCGAGACGATGAAATGCCAGCAACGTTGTCTGCCAAGGCCGATGCCCAATGTCATAGTACAGAGCATGTCAAATCCAAAACACCAAATATCAGTAAAAAAAGGACTCCAAAACCTAAAATAAAATTGTCGGAGGAGAAGCGTAAACTTGCCAATATGCCATTTACCACACGGAGTGGCAAGGAACGGCTGAGGCCCTGGCCTATGTTCATGGCTAGTGGTTCAGCTTCACATGAGGATGGAAGCACTCAGCCTCTCGCTAGAAAAATTAAAAGACTCAAGCTGGAAAAAGCACAGCAATGAACTGTGCGTTCTTCGAAATCCCAAATCCACAAGGAGAGTCCAATTGTGTCGGTTGCGATGCCTGACCTTCCCAACACTGGACGTGAAGAGCATGCGCCTTCCACCATTTGCACGCCCCCTGCAAGTGCTGGAAGGAGCACCCGCAGTCCAGTTCCTGATAGTCAGATTGAAGATGTCAGTGTTGAAGTACACCAGGATGAGGAGGATATGGGTGTTGCTGGCGCTGGGGAGGAAATTGACCAGGAGGATTCTGATGGTGAGGTGGTTTGTTTAAGTCAGGCACCCGGGGAGACACCTGTTGTCCGTGGGAGGAATATGGCCGTTGACATGCCTGGTGAAAATACCAAAAAAATCAGCTCTTCGGTGTGGAAGTATTTCACCTGAAATGCGGACAACATTTGTCAAGCCGTGTGTTCCCTTTGTCAAGCTGTAATAAGTAGGGGTAAGGACGTTAACCACCTCGGAACATCCTCCCTTATACGTCACCTGCAGCGCATTCATAATAAGTCAGTGACAAGTTCAAAAAAGAAGAAAAGTGGGTGGGCGCTAGTTTAATGGCTATAGGACACCTAAAATATAAGTGCTGTTGTGCTGGTTGCGGCTTCCCAAGGTTGAGGTGCTGATCCTCAACCAAAAAAGTTGCAGAACAAAGAATACTCGGTGAAGCGCTACCATTCAACAGCATAAATAAATTTATTATTAAAAAACATATATAAAAACTGTCACAATTCAGTGAAATAAGCCCAATATCCTGTATTATGGTAAGCTCATATATTATGTATCAAACAATCATAACACAAATGGTAACAATGTATACGTATATGATAGAAACTCCTTAGGAGAAAGAAAACCACCTATATTCTGGTGGAGACTGCAGCATTTATAATTAGATGACCCTCATTGTGTTAAGCTCCATGCATGGACTATTTAGTCATGTAGATTTTCTTTAGAAGTCCATCCGTTTTTAAATGATGTAGGTGTAGTGTGATTATAATCTAACCACCATTTGATAGAGAGCTTAAATGCTCGCAGTGAGTTACTTCCAACGGAAATTACGGTTTATTGGGTAGCTCTAATGGACATGCTTCCATATGTAGATGACTTTAAGCTGTAATTGCTATTTGAAAAAGTCCCGTATGTACGGCTTACCCAAACCTTTCCGTGATGAGAAGATTGATTGCTATCTCCTGTATATCGGTGGGCGCCGGCTGCCCACACTCAGGTCCTGCTGTGCGTCGATGTCCGGACGCTGATAGGGAACCAGGTGGAGATCAACCTTCAAGTGCTGATGTCGGAGCGTGGATGTAAACCTGTATTGCATAAGCTCGTAGCTCCGTCTGCGGGAGCCGCCGAACACCCTTGTGCACTGATGTAGAAGCGCAGCTTGATGTCCCCAGGCCGTGCGCTTATGTTCTATTAGCGGGAGCCGTTGAACACACTCCGTGTGTGTGGATGCTTTGAGGAGCTCAGGATATCGGGTCGACGTCGGGCGGATGCTTGACGCGTTTCTCAGCCACAAAACAGGGGCTGTTTCATCAGAAGTCTTCTGATGAAACAGCCCCTGTTTTGTGGCTGAGAAACGCGTCAAGCATCCGCCCGACGTCGACCCGATATCCTGAGCTCCTCAAAGCATCCACACACACGGAGTGTGTTCAACGGCTCCCGCTAATAGAACATAAGCGCACGGCCTGGGGACATCAAGCTGCGCTTCTACATCAGTGCACAAGGGTGTTCGGCGGCTCCCGCAGACGGAGCTACGAGCTTATGCAATACAGGTTTACATCCACGCTCCGACATCAGCACTTGAAGGTTGATCTCCACCTGGTTCCCTATCAGCGTCCGGACATCGACGCACAGCAGGACCTGAGTGTGGGCAGCCGGCGCCCACCGATATACAGGAGATAGCAATCAATCTTCTCATCACGGAAAGGTTTGGGTAAGCCGTACATACGGGACTTTTTCAAATAGCAATTACAGCTTAAAGTCATCTACATATGGAAGCATGTCCATTAGAGCTACCCAATAAACCATAATTTCCGTTGGAAGTAACTCACTGCGAGCATTTAAGCTCTCTATCAAATGGTGGTTAGATTATAATCACACTACACCTACATCATTTAAAAACGGATGGACTTCTAAAGAAAATCTACATGACTAAATAGTCCATGCATGGAGCTTAACACAATGAGGGTCATCTAATTATAAATGCTGCAGTCTCCACCAGAATATAGGTGGTTTTCTTTCTCCTAAGGAGTTTCTATCATATACGTATACATTGGGGTATATTTACTAAGCTCCCGATTTTGACCGAGATGCCGTTTTTTCTTCAAAGTGTCATCTCGGTTAATCTCGGTCATTTACTAAACACTAATCACGGCAGTGATGAGGGCATTCGTAATTTTTTGCAAGTTCAGGTAAAAAATTACGAATGAATACACCATCGGTCAAAACGCGGCTGTTTAAGTATGAATCTCGGTCATTTACTAAGAAGTGCAAAGCCAAAAAAGAACAAACACTGCCGTGAAAAATTACAACTCGTAAAAAAGTGCTTAAAAAAAACAGACCTTTTTTTTTTATTCGTGATTGGATAGGCATGCACGGATCCATGAGATCCGTGCATGTATATCAGTGGGAAGGGGTGGGAAAGTGCTTATTTTTTCAAAAAAAATTGCGTGGGGTCCCCCCTCCTAAGCATAACCAGCCTCGGGCTCTTTGAGCCGATCCTGGTTGCAGAAATATGGGGAAAAAAATGACAGGGGTTCCCCCATATTTAAGCAACCAGCATCGGGCTCTGCGCCTGGTCCTGGTCCCAAAAATACGGGGGACAAAAAGAGTAGGGGTCCCCCGTATTTTTAAAACCAGCACCGGGCTCCACTAGCTGGACAGATAATGCCACAGCCGGGGGTCACTTTTATACAGCGCCCTGCGGCCGTGGCATCAAAAATCCAACTAGTCACCCCTGGCCGGGGTACCCTGGGGGAGTGGGAACCCCTTCAATCAAGGGGTCCCCCCCCCCCAGCCACCCAAGGGCCAGGGGTGAAGCCCGAGGCTGTCCCCCCCCATCCAATGGGCTGCGGATGGGAGGGCTGATAGCCTTTGTTGTAAAATAAAAGATATTGTTTTTAGTAGCAGTACTACAAGTCCCAGCAAGCCTCCCCCGCATGCTGGTACTTGGAGAACCACAAGTACCAGCATGCGGCGGAAAAACGGGCCCGCTGGTACCTGTAGTACTACCACTAAAAAAATACCCAAAAAAAGACAAGACACACACAACGTGAAAGTATAATTTTATTACATACATACACACATACATACATACATACTTACCTATGGCCCCACGCAGGTCGGTCCTCTTGTCCAGTAGAATCCAAGGGGTACCTGTTGAATAAATTATACTCACGAGATCCAGGGGTCCAGGCTCCTCGGCAAATCCAGGGTTAATCCACGTACTTGTTAAAAATAAAAAAACGGTATTCCGACCACGAACTGAAAGGGGACCCATGTTTGCACATGGGTCACCTTCCCACGAATGCCAGAAACCCACTTTGACTTCTGTCTAAGTGGGTTTCTTCAGCCAATCAGGGAGTGCCACGTTGTAGCACTCTCCTGATCAGCTGTGTGGTCCTGTCCTCACTGACAGGCAGCACACGGCAGTGTTACAATGTAGCGCCTATGCGCTACATTGTAACCAATGCTGGGAACTTTCTGCTCAGCGGTGACGTCACTTTAGGTCAACCGCAGGGCAGAAAGTTCCCAGCATTGGTTACAATGTAGCGCATAGGCGCTACATTGTAACACTGCCGTGTGCTGCCTGTCAGTGAGGACAAGAGCACACAGCTGATCAGGAGAGTGCTACAACGTGGCACTCCCTGATTGGCTGAAGAAACCCACTTAGACAGAAGTCAAAGTGGGTTTCTGGCATTCGTGGGAAGGTGACCCATGTGCAAACATGGGTCCCCTTTCAGTTCGTGGTCGGAATACCGTTTTTTTATTTTTAACAAGTACGTGGATTAACCCTGGATTTGCCGAGGAGCCTGGACCCCTGGATCTCGTGAGTATAATTTATTCAACAGGTACCCTTGGATTCTACTGGACAAGAGGACCGACCTGCGTGGGGCCATAGGTAAGTATGTATGTATGTATGTGTGTATGTATGTAATAAAATTATACTTTCACGGTGTGTGTGTCTTGTCTTTTTTTGGGTATTTTTTTAGTGGTAGTACTACAGGTACCAGCGGGCCCGTTTTTCCGCCGCATGCTGGTACTTGTGGTTCTCCAAGTACCAGCATGCGGGGGAGGCTTGCTGGGACTTGTAGTACTGCTACTAAAAACAATATCTTTTATTTTACAACAAAGGCTATCAGCCCTCCCATCCGCAGCCCATTGGATGGGGGGGGACAGCCTCGGGCTTCACCCCTGGCCCTTGGGTGGCTGGGGGGGGGGACCCCTTGATTGAAGGGGTCCCCACTCCCCCAGGGTACCCCGGCCAGGGGTGACTAGTTGGATTTTTTATGCCACGGCCGCAGGGCACTATATAAAAGTGACCCCCGGCTGTGGCATTATCTGTCCAGCTAGTGGAGCCCGGTGCTGGTTTTAAAAATACGGGGGACCCCTACTCTTTTTGTCCCCCGTATTTTTGGGACCAGGACCAGGCGCAGAGCCCGATGCTGGTTGCTTAAATATGGGGGAACCCCTGTCATTTTTTCCCCCATATTTCTGCAACCAGGATCGGCTCAAAGAGCCCGAGGCTGGTTATGCTTAGGAGGGGGGACCCCACGCATTTTTTTGGGGGATTTTACATTGTTTAATTAAAAAAAAAAAAAAAAAAGAACCCCAGCACGGATCACACAGATCCGGCCGAGATTGATTGTAAAAAAAAACGGCAGTGTTTTGCTAATCACTGCCGTAAAATTAGGTAAAAAAAAACGAATGACATCGACATCGGAAGAAAAGAAAAACACGAATACGACAGCTTAGTAAATCCATCGTAATAAATTCAAAAAGTTGCAGTTTTACACTGTCGATGTCATTCGTGATTGAACTTTGACCTATTTTCGGGAATTACGAATGTTAGTAAATGTACCCCATTGTTACCATTTGTGTTATGATTGTTTGATACATAATATATGAGCTTACCATAATACAGGATATTGGGCTTATTTCACTGAATTGTGACAGTTTTTATATATGTTTTTTAATAATAAATTTATTTATGCTGTTGAATGGTAGCGCTTCACCGAGTATTCTTTGTTCTACAAGTTCAAAAACTTTGGCCGACAGCGGAAGCAGTCCACTGACCAGTAAATCCCTTCCTCTTGTAACCAAGCTCACGCAAACCACCCCACCAACTCCCTCAGTGTCAATTTCCTCCTTCCCCAGGAATGCCAATAGTCCTGCAGGCCATGTCACTGGCAATTCTGATGATTCCTCTCCTGCCTGGGATTCCTCCGATGCATCCTTGCGTGTAACGCCTACTGCTGCTGGCGCTGCTGTTGTTGCTGCTGGGAGTCGATGGTCATCCCAGAGGGGAAGTCGTAAGCCCACTTGTACTACTTCCAGTAAGCAATTGACTGTTCAACAGTCCTTTGCGAGGAAGATGAAATATCACAGCAGTCATCCTGCTGCAAAGCGGATAACTGAGGCCTTGACAACTATGTTGGTGTTAGACGTGCGTCCGGTATCCGCCATTAGTTCACAGGGAACTAGACAATTTATTGAGGCAGTGTGCCCCCGTTACCAAATACCATCTAGGTTCCACTTCTCTAGGCAGGCGATACCAAGAATGTACACGGACGTCAGAAAAAGACTCACCAGTGTCCTAAAAAATGCAGTTGTACCCAATGTCCACTTAACCACGGACATGTGGACAAGTGGAGCAGGGCAGGGTCAGGACTATATGACTGTGACAGCCCACTGGGTAGATGTATGGACTCCCGCCGCAAAGAACAGCAGCGGCGGCACCAGTAGCAGCATCTCGCAAACGCCAACTCTTTCCTAGGCAGGCTACGCTTTGTATCACCGCTTTCCAGAATACGCACACAGCTGAAAACCTCTTACGGCAACTGAGGAAGATCATCGCGGAATGGCTTACCCCAATTGGACTCTCCTGTGGATTTGTGGCATCGGACGCCAGTAATATTGTGTGTGCATTAAATATGGGCAAATTCCAGCACGTCCCATGTTTTGCACATACCTTGAATTTGGTGGTGCAGAATTTTTTAAAAAACGACAGGGGCGTGCAAGAGATGCTGTCGGTGGCCAGAAGAATTGCGGGACACTTTCGGCGTACAGGCACCACGTACAGAAGACTGGAGCACCACCAAAAACTACTGAACCTGCCCTGCCATCATCTGAAGCAAGAAGTGGTAACGAGGTGGAATTCAACCCTCTATATGCTTCAGAGGTTGGAGGAGCAGCAAAAGGCCATTCAAGCCTATACAATTGAGCACGATATAGGAGGTGGAATGCACCTGTCTCAAGCGCAGTGGAGAATGATTTCAACGTTGTGCAAGGTTCTGATGCCCTTTGAACTTGCCACACGTGAAGTCAGTTCAGACACTGCCAGCCTGAGTCAGGTCATTCCCCTCATCAGGCTTTTGCAGAAGAAGCTGGAGACATTGAAGGAGGAGCTAACACGGAGCGATTCCGCTAGGCATGTGGGACTTGTGGATGGAGCCCTTAATTCGCTTAACAAGGATTCACGGGTGGTCAATCTGTTGAAATCAGAGCACTACATTTTGGCCACCGTGCTCGATCCTAGATTTAAAGCCTACCTTGGATCTCTCTTTCCGGCAGACACAAGTCTGCTGGGGTTGAAAGACCTGCTGGTGAGAAAATTGTCAAGTCAAGCGGAACGCGACCTGTCAACATCTCCTCCTTCACATTCTCCCGCAACTGGGGGTGCGAGGAAAAGGCTCAGAATTCCGAGCCCACCCGCTGGCGGTGATGCAGGGCAGTCTGGAGCGACTGCTGATGCTGACATCTGGTCCGGACTGAAGGACCTGACAACGATTACGGATACGGACATGTCGTCTACTGGCACTGCATATGATTCTCTCCCCATTGAAAGAATGGTGGAGGATTATATGAGTGACCGCATCCAAGTAGGCACGTCACACAGTCCGTACTTATACTGGCAGGAAAAAGAGGCAATTTGGAGGCCCTTGCACAAACTGGCTTTATTCTACCTAAGTTGCCCTCCCACAAGTGTGTACTCCGAAAGAGTGTTTAGTGCCGCCGCTCACCTTGTCAGCAATCGGCGTACGAGGTTACATCCAGAAAATGTGGAGAAGATGATGTTCATTAAAATGAATTATAATCAATTCCTCCGCGGAGACATTGACCAGCAGCAATTGCCTCCACAAAGTACACAGGGAGCTGAGATGGTGGATTCCAGTGGGGACGAATTGATAATCTGTGAGGAGGGGGATGTACACGGTGATATATCGGAGGATGATGATGAGGTGGACATCTTGCCTCTGTAGAGCCAGTTTGTGCAAGGAGAGATTAATTGCTTTTTTGGGGGGGGTCCAAACCAACCCGTCATATCAGTCACAGTCGTGTGGCAGACCCTGTCACTGAAATGATGGGTTGGTTAAAGTGTGCATGTCCTGTTTTGTTTATACAACATAAGGGTGGGTGGGAGGGCCCAAGGACAATTCCATCTTGCACCTCTTTTTTCTTTTATTTTTCTCTGCGTCATGTGCTGTTTGGGGAGGGTTTTTTGGAAGGGCCATCCTGCGTGACACTGCAGTGCCACTCCTAGATGGGCCCGGTGTTTGTGTCGGCCACTAGGGTCGCTTATCTTGCTCACACAGTCAGCTACCTCATTGCGCCTCTTTTTTTCTTTGCGTCATGTGCTGTTTGGGGAGGGTTTTTTGGAAGGGACATCCTGCGTGACACTGCAGTGCCACTCCTAGATGGGCCCGGTGTTTGTGTCGGCCACTAGGGTCGCTTATCTTACTCACACAGTCAGGTACCTCATTGCGCCTCTTTTTTTCTTTGCGTCATGTGCTGTTTGGGGAGGGTTTTTTGGAAGGGACATCCTGCGTGACACTGCAGTGCCACTCCTAGATGGGCCCGGTGTTTGTGTCGGCCACTAGGGTCGCTTATCTTACTCACACAGTCAGCTACCTCATTGCGCCTCTTTTTTTCTTTGCGTCATGTGCTGTTTGGGGAGGGTTTTTTGGAAGGGACATCCTGCGTGACACTGCAGTGCCACTCCTAGATGGGCCCGGTGTTTGTGTCGGCCACTAGGGTCGCTTATCTTACTCACACAGTCAGCTACCTCATTGCGCCTCTTTTTTTCTTTGCGTCATGTGCTGTTTGGGGAGGGTTTTTTGGAAGGGACATCCTGCGTGACACTGCAGTGCCACTCCTAGATGGGCCCGGTGTTTGTGTCGGCCACTAGGGTCGCTTTTCTTACTCACACAGTCAGCTACCTCATTGCGCCTCTTTTTTTCTTTGCGTCATGTGCTGTTTGGGGAGGGTTTTTTGGAAGGGACATCCTGCGTGACACTGCAGTGCCACTCCTAGATGGGCCCGGTGTTTGTGTCGGCCACTAGGGTCGCTTATCTTACTCACACAGTCAGCTACCTAATTGCGCCTCTTTTTTTCTTTGCGTCATGTGCTGTTTGGGGAGGGTTTTTTGGAAGGGACATCCTGCGTGACACTGCAGTGCCACTCCTAGATGGGCCCGGTGTTTGTGTCGGCCACTAGGGTCGCTTATCTTACTCACACAGTCAGCTACCTCATTGCGCCTCTTTTTTTCTTTGCGTCATGTGCTGTTTGGGGAGGGTTTTTTGGAAGGGACATCCTGCGTGACACTGCAGTGCCACTCCTAGATGGGCCCGGTGTTTGTGTCGGCCACTAGGGTCGCTTTTCTTACTCACACAGTCAGCTACCTCATTGCGCCTCTTTTTTTCTTTGCGTCACGTGCTGTTTGGGGAGGGTTTTTTGGAAGGGACATCCTGCGTGACACTGCAGTGCCACTCCTAGATGGGCCCGGTGTTTGTGTCGGCCACTAGGGTCGCTTATCTTACTCACACAGCTACCTCATTGCGCCTCCTTTTTTCTTTGCGTCATGTGCTGTTTGGGGAGGGTTTTTTGGAAGGGACATCCTGCGTGACACTGCAGTGCCACTCCTAGATGGGCCCGGTGTTTGTGTCGGCCACTAGGGTCGCTTATCTTACTCACACAGTCAGCTACCTCATTGCACCTCTTTTTTTCTTTGCGTCATGTGCTGTTTGGGGAGGGTTTTTTGGAAGGGACATCCTGCGTGACACTGCAGTGCCACTCCTAGATGGGCCCGGTGTTTGTGTCGGCCACTAGGGTCGCTTATCTTACTCACACAGCTACCTCATTGTGCCTCTTTTTTTCTTTGCGTCATGTGCTGTTTGGGGAGGGTTTTTTGGAAGGGACATCCTGCGTGACACTGCAGTGCCACTCCTAGATGGGCCCGGTGTTTGTGTCGGCCACTAGGGTCGCTTATCTTACTCACACAGCGACCTCGGTGCAAATTTTAGGACTAAAAATAATATTGTGAGGTGTGAGGTATTCAGAATAGACTGAAAATGAGTGGAAATTATGTTTTTTGAGGTTAATAATACTTTGGGATCAAAATGACCCCCAAATTCTATGATTTAAGCTGTTTTTTAGGGTTTTTTGAAAAAAAACACCCGAATCCAAAACACACCCGAATCCGACAAAAAAAATTCGGTGAGGTTTTGCCAAAACGCGGTCGAACCCAAAACACGGCCGCGGAACCGAACCCAAAACCAAAACACAAAACCCGAAAAATTTCCGGCGCTCATCTCTAATAGCAACACATGCTGGTACATGTTGTTCCACAACAGCTGGAGGGACACATGTTGAAGACCCCTTGCGTTATGTGGAATTTTACAGTGACATGTTTGCACTTAAATATTTTATATCGTTACCTCAGAAAATGTGTGCCAACTGTTTAAAAGAAAAAATATAATAACAACTTTTGAACCAAATTTTTATAACTGAAAATCGAAATAAACAAAAATTGTTTGCACACAAAAACTTGTCTGTCTTCTCTACTGCAACATTGTTTGAAGATTAGCTGCAATGGTGGCCCTTATGCACTCGCTGGCAGCGTCATGCCCCCCCACCAAGCCTGGTGCATCATGTACAGCGACCCCCGCCCCATGATCATGTATATTCCACTCGGGGAGAAAGTTTTCCTTTTGAATCTCACATATGTTATGGAGAATGCAGCAGGCAGCTACTATATCTGGCATTATTTTCAAGTCCACATCATTCCTCTTCATGAGGCAGCGCCAGCGTCCTTTTAAACGCCCAAACGCATTCTCTACTGCCATACGGGCCGAACTTAGGGCATGGGTATATGATGTCTGTTCGGGGGATAAGTGAACATGCTGGGTGTAGCCCTTCATTAGCCAGCGCTGTAATGGGTATGCTGCATCACCAATGAGATGGACCGGGATGTCCACACCATGTACGATCACCGATTTCTGTTAATAAAACATTAATATTATTACAGGGGTAAAACTTGACTATTGGTTTATGGGCAAACAATTCAGTTTAAGTAGTAAATAATCTTACCTCTCGAGGGAAATGCCATCCACCAAGCTTGTCCTCAGCAATACTGTAAAGATCGGAGTTGGCGAGAACCCTTGCATCATGTGACCGTCCGGGCCACCCTATGAAGACATCTGTGAAACTAAAAATAAAGGTTTATACATTATCATAAAACAGGCCAAGCCTATTTCAAACACATTAGTGAAACAGTGCTTACCAGTATTTGTGGTCCACTACCGCTTGCAGAACAATGGAATGCCAACCCTTACGATTGTAATAGTCTGCTGGGTTGTCACGGGGGGCGATGATGGGGATGTGGGTCCCATCTATGGCACCAGCACACTGTGGGTAGCCACGCTTCTTAAACCCTTTTATAGTCTCATCTAGCCGCTGTCCTTGTGGCAAGGAAATAAAGCGATGGTACATGGTATCCAGCAATGCCCGCGTGACCTGGTAGACAATCTTGCAGACCGTGCCAATCCCTACTCCAAATAAACTGGAAACTGTGCGATACTCTCCAGGGGTAGCATACCACCAGAGAGCAATCGCTAATCTCCTGGCTGGCTCAATGGGCTTACGGAACCTGGTGGTCTGCATGGTTATTGCGGGGGACAGTAGTTCCAAAACATACTCGAATGTAGCGCGAGACATCCTGAAGTTTGCCATCCACTGCTCCTCCTGATATGCTAGAATAGTCTGCATGAATGCTTCCCCATGTCTGCGATCTCTCATCCACATTCTTCGGCTTGGTGTAGAGTTCATTGTTATGAGAGAAATAACAACAGTGGATGATATACGCGCTCTCCTCCTTTTCAAATATTTGCGTCGATAGGTAGCCCTCTCTGCAAAGAATTGAGCTCTCCTTCTCCAGCTCTGCAGTAGGTAGCACAAGGTGAAAAGCTGCATCAAGCTGTCTGTAGCAGAAAGCAGCAGTAAACTGCAAACAGTCTGCGACTCCATGCTAGACACAGCTACTGCACCGGCGTCCATTGCTGCAATGCTGTGAGCAGGCCCCACCCCTCTGTTTTGGTCCTTTTGATGACATCATCTTGATGAGACAGTAAAAAGTCCATTTGTAATGACAGCAATAGGCTTTTACAGAGCTTACCCGGGTTAGGTGGAAACAGATCAGACACGGGAATAACCCGTGTCGAAGTGTAGTGGAAACGGGGGAGCCGACACGGGTTGTAGCCGTGTTAAACATCCCGGATCGGACACGGTACGTAGGTGGAAAAGGGGTATTAATTAGTACCTCAGGCAGTTTGATTTAACCATCTGTGCTGAGCCATGGACATCTTCAAACCATGGACTGTCAGTGTTCATTGAAGACAGAGTTTTGGAACCTCTGTTCTAGATGCATAACTTTATCACGTTTCATCTGCAGTTTCCCACTTTACCATTCTGTGTAATACTTTTTGTAGAAAGTTATTATTCTGCGTCATTTTACTAATTCAACATAGCATAGGGGTCTATTTACTAAGCCTTGGATGGAGATAAAGTGGATGGAGATAAAGTACCAGCCAATCAGACACATTTATACAGGTTCCTGCGACCGTGCCATTACCCCCCCCCCCCCCCCCCCCCAACTAGTCATCCCTGGCCGGAGTTCACTCAGGGAATGGGGACCCCCTAATAAACCCCCCCCCCCAAGGGCCAGGGCTGAAGCCCTAGTGTAGAAAAAAAACCTGTGATTGGGAATGACCCTTGTGTTTTTTTCCACTAAAGTGGTTCCCACCATAGGAATGACTGGACCGAGTGTCTCCATACATTCCTATGGGCAAACAGGCTCCTAAAATACTGGGGACCCTTTACACAATTTCCCCCCAGTATTTTAAGAACCAGGAACGGCTCAAAGAGCCTGGGGCTGGTTATGCTTAGGAGGGAGGACCCCACACAGTTTGTTCTCTGTTTTTTAACTGTTTCAGACACTTTTACACAGAGAAGCATGCTCGGATCTCACTGATCCATGCATGATTCTCCAAACACACCAGCAAAAAGCAGGTCTATTTGAAAGTTCTATTTCTGTACAAATTCCATCCTTTGCGACAGTGTTTATGTAATGTCGGTAGTGATTGAAAATACAAATTCTTAATAAATTCCTGTGTTCTATGATGTGTATGTAAATATCCAACCGTGTTTGGCCGATTGTCTATTTGTTCGTACATGTGTGGCCGGCCGTGTATCTCAATATGAATTGGTGAAATTCTGCCGTGATTGGTGTTTTGTAAATTACCGAGATGCATTTTCGGCCGGCAATGCAAGCTCAAATGGACCCGGGAGCTTAGTAAATGACCCTATTTGTCTTCTATACTTCAATCAGTTTTCCATATGCATCCCCCCCCCACCCCACCCCCCTTCCCTCACACACACACACACACACACCTTCCTCTTTTACTTTTTTTGGGGGGGCGGGGTTAGATCTACTCCACATAATTTTTGAGTACCTTGTGTACAGTGAACCCACTGTGTGCTCTCAACTGGTGTTCTTGACAGTGTTTTCCTTGTTCTTTATTTTCTGTTATTACTTTTTGGTCCTTTTGTTAGGTCTTATTGGGAAAGTCAAACTTTGAAATAAAACCATAATCTGTTTTATACTCCAATTAATTGTTGCAGTTTGGAGAAATAACTATGAAGATCTGGTAAGATATGTTTCATTTAGATTCTGAGTTATGTAATGAAATCTAAAATGTCAGTGCTATGTGAGGTGATACATAGTCTCTGACGCAGCAGAGTTACTGTATGCATTTGTTTAACATCAGTGGCTGAATGACTGGTAATTTCCTCTGTTCTCCATTTGCATGTTATTTGAAGACTTGCTACATTCCTTGTGTTATTTCTTTGCCCAGACCCTCACTGTCCTCACTAACCATTCCATTCCATTATCTTTCAGTCTTCACACTATAAACACTTGTTTTTCTGTCTTTTGCTGTGGAACAAATGACTTTATCAATACATATATTTATCTCTAGTGCAAAATATCAGGTCATCTTATGATATGCTGTGATTGAGGAGCCTTTTTTCTAAGCATTGTTATTTCAGGAACCTCTAAGCTATTTATCTGAGTGGACCATCAAGTGTTATTTAGTGACAGAAGGTTTTTAACTGAATGGCGCCAATTTCTGAAAGCATTACAATTTTTGGTATAGAAAGGTCCAGCTTTAAGCCCTTCTGGGGCTGATGGGGATTGTTACAAGTAGTTTTTGTAGCTTTCAATATCCCCCAAGCTGCATTTCTGTCCACCAACAAACAATTGCATCGGCCTAGGAACCACGTAATGTACACTTGTCATTCAGACCAAAGCGCTTCCTCCATCATGTGAGGGTCGTTATTGGCTAACCAGCTGCAACATAATCCTCTATTCTCTGAAACAAAAAGTGGGTAATGGAAGCTGACAGCTGTGTCTAAAGTTTTCCATTCTGTTATATGGGTACTAAAATCACTTGTGGAAAGATTTCCGTCTCTGTTTTGTATTTCGGACTTTTGGCTTAGTTTTAAAGTCACTGTGTATATGTAGCTAGTAGAATCTTTTTAATAATAGCCACATTTTATTCTGCAGAGCTTTTGTGTCAGCTTGCTTTGCCTTTATATATACATTATAAAGTTGCTGAAAATATTATATCTCTATGTTTCTGTATTAATAAACATTGTTGTAAATAGATTGTATGTACCGCTTACTGGAGTACTTAACTATTAGCAATACATCAGATTCAATATTTCAACTATAATATCAATAGATGACAGTAAAATTATCCAGTGACTGCTTAGATAATGGGTGAGTGGGTAAAAGTTATTACTGTATATTGTTGGTGTACTCCCTTTACTTATGGCAGGAACAAAGTACAACTGAAACTATACTCATTGGCTACAGTACAGGGGATCCGGTCTGAAGATCGACAGTGTCTAGGTCGACAATGTTTAGGTCGACCACTATAGGTCGACAGTCACTAGGTCGACATGGATGGAAGGTCGACAGGGTTTCTAGGTCGACATGTGCTAGGTCGACAGGTCTAAAGGTCGACATTAGTTTTTCACATTTTTTTTCTTTTTTTGAATTTTTTCATACTTAACGATCCACGTGGACTCCGATTGGAACGGTAAAGTGTGCCGAGCGAAGCGGTAGCGGAGCGAAGGCACCATGCCCGAAGCATGGCGAGCGAAACGAGCCATGCAAGGGGATGCGCTGCACTAATTTGGGATCCCGGTCACTCTACGAAGAAAACGACAAAAAAAAAAAATCCTCATGTCGACCTTTAGACCTGTCGACCTAGCACATGTCGACCTAGAAACCCTGTCGACCTTCCATCCATGTCGACCTAGTGACTGTCGACCTATAGTGGTCGACCTAAACATTGTTGACCTAGACACTGTCGATTTGATGAACCACACCCACAGTACAGACACCTGGCAGGAGTAACTATAAAAGTGAACTGCGTTTGTACAATCGTTTTACATAGGAGTGATCACCAGTATCCTAGTATCGGTATCGGTATCCATCTTGTTTCCTCTGTGCACAATTACTGACAGGTCATTTTTAAGAGGTCATATTGGAACACAACTCCTGTACTAATGAAATATATTAAAGCACTTTTGATGAGTAGCATTGCAGCTACTATGTAAGACACAGCTTCTTCAGAGCAAATTATCAAAAACCGACAGTATTGCCAGTAACCACACATGAGAGCATAGCATATTGCCTTCTCCAATTGATCTGTTCACACTGACTTGAATCCTAATTTCAGAAATGATTCACTTTGACTGTTTCTGCTTACAAGTTCCAGAAATAATAAGAATTTACTTACCGATAATTCTATTTCTCGGAGTCCGTAGTGGATGCTGGGGTTCCTGAAAGGACCATGGGGAATAGCGGCTCCGCAGGAGACAGGGCACAAAAAAGTAAAGCTTTACTAGGTCAGGTGGTGTGCACTGGCTCCTCCCCCTATGACCCTCCTCCAGACTCCAGTTAGGTACTGTGCCCGGACGAGCATACACAATAAGGGAGGCATTTTGAATCCCGGGTAAGACTCATACCAGCCACACCAATCACACCGTACAACTTGTGATCTAAACCCAGTTAACAGTATGACAACAGAAAGGGCCTCTTAAAGATGGCTCCTTAACAATAACCCGAATTAGTTAACAATAACTATGTACAAGTATTGCAGATAATCCGCACTTGGGATGGGCGCCCAGCATCCACTACGGACTCCGAGAAATAGAATTATCGGTAAGTAAATTCTTATTTTCTCTATCGTCCTAAGTGGATGCTGGGGTTCCTGAAAGGACCATGGGGATTATACCAAAGCTCCCAAACGGGCGGGAGAGTGCGGATGACTCTGCAGCACCGAATGAGAGAACTCCAGGTCCTCCTTTGCCAGGGTATCAAATTTGTAAAATTTTACAAACGTGTTCTCCCCCGACCACGTAGCTGCTCGGCAGAGTTGTAATGCCGAGACCCCTCGGGCAGCCGCCCAAGATGAGCCCACCTTCCTTGTGGAGTGGGCTTTTACAGTTTTAGGCTGTGGCAGGCCTGCCACAGAATGTGCAAGTTGAATTGTGTTACAAATCCAACGAGCAATCGACTGCTTAGAAGCAGGTGCGCCCAACTTGTTGGGTGCATACAATATAAACAGCGAGTCAGATTTTCTGACTCCAGCCGTCCTTGCAATGTATATTTTTAAGGCTCTGACAACGTCCAACAACTTGGAGTCCTCCAAGTCGCTAGTGGCCGCAGGCACCACAATAGGTTGGTTCAGATGAAATGCTGATACCACTTTAGGGAGAAAATGCGGACGAGTCCGCAGTTCTGCCCTATCCGAATGGAAGATTAGATAAGGACTTTTATAAGATAAAGCCGCCAATTCAGATACTCTCCTGGCAGAGGCCAGGGCTAGTAACATAGTCACTTTCAATGTGAGATATTTCAAATCCACCTTTTTCAATGGTTCAAACCAATGGGATTTGAGGAAATCTAAAACTACATTTAGATCCCACGGTGCCACCGGAGGCACCACAGGAGGCTGTATATGCAGTACTCCCTTGACAAAAGTCTGGACCTCAGGGACAGAGGCCAATTCTTTTTGGAAGAATATTGACAGGGCCGAAATTTGAACCTTAATGGATCCCAATTTGAGACCCATAGATAATCCTGATTGCAGGAAATGTAGGAAACGACCCAGTTGGAATTCCTCCGTCGGAACCCTCCGATCCTCGCACCACGCTACATATTTTCGCCAAATGCGGTGATAATGTTTCACGGTGACTTCCTTCCGTGCCTTAATCAAGGTAGGAATGACTTCTTCTGGAATGCCTTTCCCTTTTAGGATCTGGCGTTCAACCGCCATGCCGTCAAACGCAGCCGCGGTAAGTCTTGAAAAAGACAGGGACCCTGCTGTAGCAGGTCCCTTCTCAGAGGTAGAGGCCACGGTTCGTCCGTGAGCATCTCTTGAAGTTCCGGATACCAAGTCCTTCTCGGCCAATCCGGAACCACTAGTATTGTTCTTACTCTTCTTTGCCGTATGATCTTCAATACCTTTGGTATGAGCGGCAGAGGAGGAAACACATACACTGACTGGTACACCCAAGGAGTTACCAGTGCGTCCACAGCTATTGCCTGTGGATCTCTTGACCTGGCGCAATATTTGTCCAGTTTCTTGTTGAGGCGAGACGCCATCATGTCTACAATTGGTCTTTCCCAACGGTCTATTAACATGTTGAAGACTTCTGGATGTAGACCCCACTCTCCCGGATGAAGATCGTGTCTGCTGAGGAAGTCTGCTTCCCAGTTGTCCACGCCCGGGATGAACACTGCTGACAGTGCTATCACGTGATTCTCCGCCCAGCGAAGAATCTTGGCAGCTTCTGCCATTGCACTCCTGCTTCTTGTGCCGCCCTGCCTGTTTACATGGGCGACCGCCGTGATGTTGTCCGACTGAATCAACACCGGCTTTCCTTGCAGGAGAAGTTCCGCCTGGCTTAGAGCATTGTAGATTGCTCTTAGTTCCAGAATGTTTATGTGAAGAGACTTTTCCAGACTCGTCCATACTCCCTGGAAGTTTCTTCCTTGTGTGACTGCTCCCCAGCCTCTCAGGCTGGCGTCCGTGGTCACCAGGATCCAATCCTGAATGCCGAATCTGCGGCCTTCTAATAGGTGAGCCTTCTGCAACCACCACAGAAGTGATACCCTTGTCTTTGGTGACAGGGTTATTCGCAGGTGCATCTGCAGATGCGACCCTGACTATTTGTCCAACAGATCCCTTTGGAATATTCTTGCATGGAATCTGCCGAATGGAATTGCTTCGTAAGAAGCCACCATTTTTCCCAGGACTCTTGTGCATTGATGTACTGACACTTTTCCTGGTTTTAGGAGGTTCCTGACCAGATCGGATAACTCCTTGGCTTTTTCCTCTGGAAGGAAAACCTTTTTCTGAACCGTGTCCAGAATCATTCCTAGGAACAGCAGACGAGTTGTCGGGATTAAATGGGATTTTGGAATATTCAGAATCCACCCGTGTTGTCTTAGCACCTCTTGAGATAGTGCTAAAGCTGTCTCCAGCTGTTCTCTGGACCTTGCCCTTATTAGGAGATCGTCCAAGTATGGGATAACTAATACGCCTTTTCTTCGAAGAAGAATCATCATCTCGGCCATTACCTTGGTAAAGACCCGAGGCGCCGTGGACAATCCGAACGGCAGCGTCTGAAACTGATAGTGACAGTTTTGAACAATGAACCTGAGGTACCCCTGGTGTGCGGGGTAAATCGGAACGTGTAGATACGCATCCTTGATGTCCAAGGATACCATAAAGTCCCCTTCTTCCAGGTTCGCTATCACTGCTCTGAGTGACTCCATCTTGAACTTGAACTTTTTTATGTAGAGGTTCAAGGACTTCAGATTTAGAATAGGCCTTACCGAGCCATCCGGCTTCGGTACCACAAATAGAGTGGAATAATACCCCTTTCCTTGTTGTAATAGGGGTACTTTGACTATCACCTGCTGAGCGTACAGCTTGTGAATGGCTTCCAACACCCTCTCCCTTTCGGAAGAGACGGTTGGTAAGGCAGACTTCAGGAAACGATGAGGAGGATCCGTCTCTAATTCCAACCTGCACCCCTGAGATATTATCTGCAGGATCCAGGGGTCTACCTGCGAGTGAGCCCACTGCGCGCTGTAATTTTTGAGACGGCCCCCCACTGTCCCCGAGTCCGCTTGAGAGGCCCCAGCGTCATGCTGAGGTTTTTGCAGGAGCCGGGGAGGGCTTCTGTTCCTGGGAAGGAGCTGCCTGTTGGTGTCTCTTCCCTCTTCCTCTGCCTCGTGGCAGGTACGACAAGCCCTTTGCTCTCTTATTTTTGTAGGAGCGAAAAGGCTGCGGTTGAAAGGTCGGTGCCTTTCTCTGTTGGAGAGTGACTTGAGGTAAAAAAGTGGATTTCCCGGCAGTAGCCGTGGCCACCAAGTCTGATAGACCAACTCCAAATAACTCCTCCCCTTTATACGGCAAAACCTCCATGTGACGTTTTGAATCCGCATCGCCTGTCCACTGTCGTGTCCATAAGGCTCTTCTGGCTGAAATGGACATAGCACTCACCCGAGATGCCAGTGTGCAAATATCCCTCTGTGCATCACGCATATAGATAAATGCATCCTTTATTTGTTCTAACGACAGTAAAACATTGTCCCTATCTAGGGTATCAATATTTTCAATCAGGGATTCTGACCAAACTACTCCAGCACTGCACATCCAGGCAGTTGCTATAGCTGGTCGTAGTATAACACCTGCATGTGTGTATATATTCTTTTGAATAACTTCCATCTTTCTATCTGATGGATCCTTAAGTGCGGCCGTCTCAGGAGAGGGTAACGCCACTTGTTTGGATAAGCGTGTGAGCGCCTTGTCCACCTTAGGGGGTGTTTCCCAGCGCGCCCTAACCTCTGGCGGGAAAGGGTATAATGCCAATAACTTTTTTGAAATTATCAACTTTTTATCAGGAGCAACCCACGCTTCATCACACACGTCATTTAATTCTTCTGATTCAGGAAAAACTGTTTGTAGTTTTTTTACACCATACATAATACCCTGTTTTACGGTATCTGTAGTATCAGCTAAATGTAACGTCTCCTTCATTGCCAAAATCATATAACGTGTGGCCCTACTGGAAAATACGTTTGAATTTCTACCGTCGTCACTGGAATCAGTGCCCGTGTCTGGGTCTGTGTCGACCGACTGAGGCAAAGGGCGTTTTACAGCCCCTGACGGTGTTTGAGGCGCCTGGACAGGCATTAATTGATTGTCCGGCCGCCTCATGTCCTCAACTGACTGTTTAAGGGAAGATAAACCATCACGTAATTCCACAAATAAAGGCATCCATTCTGGTGTCGACCCCCTGGGGGGTGACATCTGCATATTTGGCAATTGCTCCGCCTCCACACCAATATCGTCCTCATACATGTCGACACCACGTACCGACACACACCGCAAACTCACAGGGAATGCTCTAATGAAGACAGGACCCACTAGCCCTTTTGGGGAGACAGAGGGAGAGTCTGCCAGCACACACCACAAAGCGCTATATATACAAGGGATATCCTTATATTAAGTGCTCCCTTATAGCTGCTTTAATATATATATATATAGCCATTAATGTGCCCCCCCTCTCTGTTTTACCCTGTTTCTGTAGTGCAGTGCAGGGGAGAGACCTGGGAGCCGTTCTGACCAGCGGAGCTGTGACAGAAAATGGCGCCGTGTGCTGAGGAGATAGGCCCCGCCCCTTTTTCGGCGGGTTCTTCTCCCGCTATTTTTCCAGTCAGGCAGGGGTTAAATATCTCCATATAGCCCCTATGGGCTATATGTGAGGTATTTTTAGCCTTGTATAAGGTTTATATTTGCCTCTCAGAGCGCCCCCCCCCAGCGCTCTGCACCCTCAGTGACTGCCCAGTGAAGTGTGCTGAGAGGAAAATGGCGCACAGCTGCAGTGCTGTGCGCTACCTTATGAAGACTGAGGAGTCTTCAGCCGCCGGTTTCCGGACCTCTTCACGCTTCAGCATCTGCAAGGGGGTCGGCGGCGCGGCTCCGGGACCGGACTCCACGGCTGGGCCTGTGTTCGATCCCTCTGGAGCTAATGGTGTCCAGTAGCCAAGCAGCAAATCCACTCTGCATGCAGGTGAGTTTACTACTTTCCCCCTAAGTCCCACGTTGCAGTGATCCTGTTGCCAGCAGGACTCACTGTAAAGAAAAAAACCTAAACTAAACTTTCTCTAAGCAGCTCTTTAGGAGAGCCACCTAGATTGCACCCTTCTCGTTCGGGCACAAAATCTAACTGGAGTCTGGAGGAGGGTCATAGGGGGAGGAGCCAGTGCACACCACCTGACCTAGTAAAGCTTTACTTTTTTGTGCCCTGTCTCCTGCGGAGCCGCTATTCCCCATGGTCCTTTCAGGAACCCCAGCATCCACTTAGGACGATAGAGAAATTATGGTATCTTCTATTCTGGTTTTATCCAGTGTAAATGTTAACCATGCTTTTTCCAACTTTTTCTCAGTCATCTACCAAAAGCCCTATGCAATTGTATGAAGAAATTCAGCAATGGGGTTAACAAGGGAGGAATAGTAGAATGCCCATGGAAATTATATTTTTAATCTTAGACCTACAATATATCCAGGTTCCTTGTTGAGTGCAGGTCAGGCACAGACACATACGTTAAGTCTGTCTACTTTTTTATTCACATCAAAAAAAAATTATTTTATGGATGTAATTACTTCAATAAAATAAGTGATGATGCACTTTTATAGGAGCATTCTCTAAATCTGCAATGTGGCATAACTATGCTATCTTTTCATTGGGATGCACGTTGCAGCTTTCAGTAGCACTTTTGCAGAATATACAGATTTGTAGCTGTACACACAAAAGGGCCACAGTTCCACATGTAATGCTGTCCATGTGTAATGATTATGCCATGGATCATTAATGGATGGTAGCCACAGGTTTCGCATCAAACAGGTTGAGGGAATGAGAATGCAGATGGATATTATTGAGAATGAGAGTAGTCGTAGGTATAAATTCTTGCGCCTGGGGTGTAATTGCCAGTCTGCAATTTACCAGTCTAGAAGAACAAGCTGGGCACAGAAGACCGAATGGGGGGCTGGAAGTGACAGCATACCACAGTTATATTGCAGTCTCACAGCTCTACAGAATACCATAAATATCATTAATGTCCACCTTCTGTGTCAGTAATTTCACAACATACCAACCGAAAGATCCCATCTGCTGACAGTTGTAAAAGAATAATAAAATACTGTATATGTATTTGTGGTATAAGCAGGTCCTTACTCTTATCAGCAATAGAGCCTAAAAATACTCTTCATGGAATAGATTTTGTTCCTGACTGTGCTGTATTTAAAGGGAAACATTACCCACTGGAGCTGCTCCTTTTTAGAATGAGAGTCGAATGCCCAAGTCTTCATTCATGTCTTATATATTGAAACAGACAAGAGTGAAATCAGCCATGTGCTCATAGTGATGGATACATACAAGTATTCACTAATCAAGAACGAGGGCCATTATACTAACCCTTTAGCCACTGTTTAAGTCAATCAATTAATACCGTACATTGAGTGTGATGATGAGTGGGAGCTACTGTAGATGAACTCTTTCCCAAGTAGATCACTCAAGAGGCCATAGTCAGTAAACTACACAAAAAAATTATATATATATATATATATATATATATAGATATATATATAGATATATATATA
Source organism: Pseudophryne corroboree (assembly GCF_028390025.1). Classification (NCBI taxonomy): domain Eukaryota; kingdom Metazoa; phylum Chordata; class Amphibia; order Anura; family Myobatrachidae; genus Pseudophryne; species Pseudophryne corroboree. The sequence continues at coordinate 600,691,266 of NC_086444.1, forward strand.
TATATATATATATATATATAAAACAAAGGATAGGGTATAAAAGCAACCTTAAGTGTCTTAATTTCTATAAAATTATGACTGACATATTAGATAAAAAGTATAACATGAATTTAATTAGACAGATATAGCAAATAAAAGTATATTACATAAAATTGCTATAATTGCACAGCATAAATGAATCACACTAAGAATAGATAATCCTAGACAATCAATAAAAGGTGACACTTTTAAAGTTAATTCGAATTCAATTAAACTATAATAGCAAATAAGGCAGAACGAAGAAGAAAAAAAACTTAGTTAAAAAAAAAAGAGAAATACTTTGGGGTCTTATCATGTAGCAGTGAAAAGAGTGGAGAAGTGAGCCTGTGGTGAAGTTGCCCGTGGCAACCAATAAGCTGCTCCGTACAATTGTATAGTATGCAAATTATAAATGTTACTTCAATGCTGATTGGTTGCCATGGGCAACTTCTCCACTGGCTCACTTCTCCACACTTTTCACTCCTTCATGAATAGACATAGAAACATAGAATTTGATGGCAGATAAGAACCACTTGGCCAATTTAGTCTGCCCCTTTTTGAGCTATATTTTTTATCTTAAACCTTATTTGATCCTTATTTCTTTGTAATGATATCCTTATGTCTATCCCATGGATGTTTCAATTTTTCTGCTGTCTTAGTCTCTACCACCTCTGATGGGAGGCTATTCTACTTGTTCACTACTCATTTCGGTGAAGTAATTTTTTCATCAAATTTCCCCTAAAACCCCATTAAGGGTGTACAGTCATAGTTACATATTCTGCAACCAGTATATTAATTCTCCAATGTATACCAAAACAAACCATGGTATTCAAAACTTATATAAAACCACTTATTCTTAAAGGTGAGCGGGACCCACCCGAACTTCAACTCGAGTCCGAATCTGAGTCCTGCTCTGCGTTTTTTTGCCAGTCTCAGATCCCAAAATGAGGCAAAATATCATCATCCCACTCTTGGATTCTCGCAGGATTTTGAATTCTATAAAGGTCCCAGTGATCAGCGCCATTTTCACTCCTGCTGTGGAGAGTGCACTGAATGGACGTGTCCGTCTCAGTGCTGGGTTGTGTGGCGTGGGGCTGGTGGCTGCTGTAGGGCTGGTGTATCAGTCCAGGGGTGCTCTGTCTGTCGTTAAGTGGTGTATCTGACACGGGGTGATCTGTCCTTAATCCATATACGTCCAGGGGCTCTGTCCCAAAGTTAAAACTCAGTATACTATGTGTACATAGTGTGTCCTAGTGTGTGTCCTAGTGTGTCCTCAGTATCAGTCCCAGGGTGCTCTGTCTTTTGTCTGGTGGTGTATCTGACAAGGGGTGTTCTGTCCACCTAGGGGTGATCTGTCTGTCCATCCAAGGGCTCCACCCCAATGTAAAATTAAAATAATAAAAGCTAAAAAGCCTAAAATATAATTAGAAAAAATATATATTTTTGGTTTGTGCTGTACTCCAGTGTACTGCACTATACCATTTTTATTTTATTTTCATAAGGTGGTACCACAGTAATATATTCTTTCGTACCCATCTCATACACATATTGTGTGACACTGTTGGTGAAATTAAACCGCAGCGTTTGATTACTATTCCTGACTCATACACATAATAAGCGACACTGTGGGTGAAGGTGGTACCATAGTAATATATTTTTTTGTACTCATCTCATACACGTATTGTGCGATACTGTTGGTGAAATTAAACCGCAGTTTTTGATTACTATTTCTGATTATTAAATTTTTTTCTACAAATTGTGGTGTGTGCTGTACCCCACTTAATTTGTGTTTGTGGAGAGATTTGGAGGATGAACATACTAATGGTGTAGGTGCTGCCACCAGTCATGACGATACAAGTCCGTCAACATCATCTACTAAAGACAATGCCCATAGGCAGAGAGGGCTTAAGTCAGGCATGTAAACTCTTTTAATTTTACATTTGTAAAGAAAAACATAAAAAGGAAAGTTAGCTGCAGAGGCAATAAGACAAACTGTGCATTCAGAACCATCAGACATTCCTGAGGAACGTTTATGGGTGTCCACGTCAGCTATGTGTGAGTCTGACATTTCTCACACTGTCCTCATAGAGAATCCTCTTTCATCTCCTTCCACCATTTCTGCACCATCTGCACATGTGGGGAGCAGTACAAGTAAAGATGGTGATAATGAGGAGGACATACTAGAAATTGGGAATTTATGTGTGTTTAAGTGGGACAGGATGAGGGGGTTATGTGTGTACGATCTGACAGTGAGGATGTTGATGATGATGATGTTGTTTGTGTAAGTCAGCCACCAGTGGCTGCAGTTATTGACCGTGAAAAAATTAAAAACCATGGCTATTCCTGGGTAGAAGACCAAAAAAGCCACCTCTTGGCTGTGGAATTATTTTTACCCCAATCCTAACATTGTTTGTGAAGGCATCTGCTACATTTGTGAGCCAAATTTAGTAGAGGTAGGAACATTAGCCATCTAGGCAACTCCTCCATGTTACGTAATTAGCTGTAAAGACATGAAATTTATTGTACAAGATTATTATGATGTAATTAACATCATCACCATCCTCTTAATTAGTAATCGGAGCTAGTACTTCTAAAATATTGTTTTGTGGGGGCCCAAACAAAGCAAGCGCTTCAGCCAAAAAAGTGAATGTCCCTGTCACTGAAGTGCTTGCTTTGTTAAATTGTGCATGTATTTTTCAATATCCAACATAAGGGAGGGCAAGGACAATTCCATCTTGCACCACTTTTCAATTCTGCACTGCCATTTGTCAATGTGTCATAGATGTGCTATAAACTACTGCGTGTTTGTGCCTCTGCTGTGTCGGTTAGTGACCAGCCGGCTTGCTGCAACCTTTGGCATAAAATGGATGAAAACAATATTGTGAACTATGAGGTGATCAAAATTCATTGGAAACCAATAGAAAAGAATGTTATTGAGGTCAATAATACCATGGGCCGGCGCTCATCTCTACTTATTTTATGCTTGAAAATTGAAATAATTGCTTTGAACAAAGACAGAGAAAGACTAAATGCACTCCCTATTCAGATCTCTGTGCATCAGATAATTCATATTTATAGTTCATTACATGTTGATCCTATATACAACTGGTGAAGATATACTAACCAAAGGTTTTCAGGTGCTTTGATATGTGTGTTTTTTAACCAAGTGATTTACTAAAAAGCAAACTTCACATCAGAGCACTTACTGTACAAACAGGGCCATGCAGTAAGTGGAGACTTATGCGTGGAAAGCCGCTAAAATTTTTACAGAAGTACCAGTGATAGGGATCGCTGGGGCAGCTGATCTTCAGATTAGCTGTCTCCGCACCAGAGTAATTGCTTTGATGATATTGCATCCACCGTTGTAACTCGCAGTGAGTTGGAAGCTAAAGTGTCACTGATGTTAATATTACATCATAAATAGACCCCTTTTGGAGGAAAAAATTATGTATCTGTTGTTGTAGAGGGAAACAAGTATCTAGTGGAGCTAGGGGTCATGTAGATGTAAGAAGTATGTAAGGATTTTCCAAATAATTCTGGCTTGCTAAACTTTCATTTAGGAGACACTAGACACATAAGGAATGAATTTAGGAGACCATTCATTTGAAGTATTATATATTGGGGTTTGCATTAATTTGGTTGACAGTAACATTTATAAATATTAAGTAGTTTCATTTTAAAATAGACAGTATTATACTACATTTATGTCCCTTACAGCGGGAAGGCCACAACACGACGCAATCTATAAAAGGGAGATATTTACTATTATACGCACAAGGTATAAATAATATTAACTGTCATTTACAGTAACTGATATAATTTTCTTGGAATATATTACATAGATAATGTATAAGTAAATTTGAAGAAGACAGACGTCTAAGATATGGACACACTAGGAGGCCAACAGGTTCCCCACATTAAAAAGATTGGTTGTCTTTTGAATTAGGTTGTAATATTTTAATTGGATGAGAGCGAAACATATCAGCAAGTATATATTCCTGTAACATTTCATACTTTAATACCAATTTAGAACTAAATTCCAATACCTGGAGATGGAGTCCTACTGGCATAGAGGCACAGGATCACATAAGACATCGCAGCAATTCAGCAAAGCAGGGGACCTCTTCATATTCAATAACTAATGGTACTTCATTTCTTTTAAAACAAACAGTTTTCAGTAAGCTGCTGCTTTTGTTTTCAGTTCATGTTTATTTCAAAAAACATTTCTGAGAGAGACGGAGGCTGTGAATATTTCCATATCAATCTCTCATTGTATGGGGCTTGATACACAAGTAAAAAGCAAAGGCAACTTTTTCAAATGTTTTATTCGTTGCACAGCTTGCATAATGCATGATGTGTACAGGCGATATTAAAAGTTTCTACCCCTTTTTGTTTCAGGATATTTTAAGTAAAAGCAGGCAAGGACATTGAAGGTGGTTGTGAATCCTTACATTCTCTTCTAGGCCTCAAAACTACCCTGTTAAATGTTGTGACAGATATCCTTTTCTTTTATCTTTAGAAACAGGTTCAAATAGTGTAAATGGGTTTTTATGTTTCACTCTGACAAAAATTTACATAGTATTTTTTATTTATATATTTTTGTACAAGGACAACACGAGCCGAGAGCCTTGCTGCTACCTCTGTAGATAGTTTTTGTGCTATGCTGTCAAGTTCCATTGCCTAATACAGTTGTTGGAAAACTCTTGCATGCCATCTTGTTCCACAAAGCCATACACTTTTCTTGGCACACCTGTAGAAAGAAGATTTTGCTCTGCTCCTCGAATGGTTTACATTTTGTAATGAGGGCCACTCATAGAGTCTTCCTGTAGTGTTTTAGATCTAGGGTTAGCACATTTTTGTTTTCAGATTCCCGGAAAGAGAAATTTGCAGTAGGGTTACAACCCTTTATTGACAGATTTCAGGTGATTTTTTTTTTACCGCTCATGCTCCTATATATGCTAGACCGATTTCCTTCATGCCCCTATATATGACAGATAGTGCCTCCTGATGTCCCTATACATGACAGACAGAGACACCTCATGCCCCTTTATATGCAGTCACATGGAGCCCCCTCTTCAGTCATTCATGCTACCGACTGATTAGTAATTGCAAAAGACAAACCATGACCAGAGAGAGAGAGACTAATCTTTAAAATAATTTCCTTCATAAAATGATGAATAAGCTTTTCCAAGACCTCACCTTTCCATAGACACCCACCTGCCTACCTGTACACAGTTTCTCTTCACAGCACACACCACAAACTGCGGACAGGAATCCCAACACCGCACAGCATATCGGTGCCGTAACAACGACCACGGGCATCCCAAAGGTACATATCTACCTGCCTCTTAGGGTTAGGGCCAAGGAGGTTAGCTTTAGAGTTAAGCTTTAGGGGCTGTTAGGCACTGGGGGGGTTAGCTGTAGCCCCCCTTTCCCCACCCGAAATTTAGCTATAGCCGCGACCCCCTAGATTTAGCCCTAGCCGCCACCTAGGGAGAGCTAGGGTTGGGGGGGGGGGGGTTTGGTCTACTTACCCCCCAAAACTGTCTGCATTCTCAGATTCGGGATGCCGGGGTCATTCATGTGACCATCCGGCATCCCGAATGCAGGGATAACACATTACACCCAAACTAAGCCTGTTACCTTTTTAGTTGTGCAGCCATACTATTGCACACATTTTGCTGCAGACTTCCCTTAGGAGTGGATTCATTTAGCCACTGTTAATTACCTCAGGCTAATTGACTTGCCAGGGCTATTCAGTTATAGCCCACAACCAGCCAGCAGGCTGCAGTGAATTCAGATTTCTCTTACGTCCTAGAGGATGCTGGGGTCCATTTTAGTACCATGGGTTATAGACGGTTCAGCAGGAGCCCTCGGCACTTTAAGACTTTTCAACAGTGTGAACTGGCTTCTCCCTCTATGCCCCTCCTCCAGACCTCAGTTTAGAAAATGTGCCCAGGAGACTGGATACACACAAGTGGAGCTCTATAGAGCTTTGCTGGAAAAATACTTTCTTAGGTTTTTTATTTTACAGGGAAGCTGCTGGCAACAGCTTCCCTGCTTCGTGGGACTTAGGGGGGGAAGTAGGAACCAACTTCTCAATTAGTTAATGGTTCTGCTTCCGCTGACAGGACACCATTAGCTCCTGAAGGGTACTGAACACAGCCCAAGCCTGGCCAGCGTTCACCCCCACAGCACTGCCGCCACCCCCTAATAGAGCCAGAAGTCAGAAGGCTGGTGAGTATATTACCAGAGTCCTGCAGAGAGGGGATTCTCCGGTCTTCGTTGGCGGCATACAGATACACGCGCAGCGGCGGGACGCTGCGTGCCATGTCTCTCAGCACAAGTGTGCAGAGCGCGGGGGGGCGCTCTGAGGGCATGTTTTAAAACCTTACTCTCACTGGCCAAAAGGGTACATACATGTACAGCCGCTGATGTGCCATCCCCAGCCAGTATAAATATTACATTGCTGAGGCTGAAGGGCGGGGCTTCTCCTCAGACTTGCCAGAACACTCACTGGGTGACATTTTCTCCTGCAGAAACTCCAGTGTGAAGCTCCTGAACGCTGTTTCTCCTCATGACAACGCTGATACAAGTACAGGGTGTTATAGAAGGGGCAGAGAGTGTTCATTATAATTAGGTCTGTGGGCCTATTATTGGTATATGCGCTGTAAGTGGGTAATATTTCCACAATTCACAATAAGGTGCAGTATGTGGACTGGCAAATCCCTCTGTATCTTTCTGACAGAATTTAGTGTGGGTCTGTCCCCAATAGCTCCCCTGTGTGATAGGGGTGGGTGGGTGTGTGGGTGTGTGTATATGTGTGTGTGTGTGTGTGTGTGTGTGTGTGTGTGTGTGTGTGTGTGTGTGTTTGTGTACAAGTTTGTAACATGTCAGACATTGGGGAGGGTTAATCCCAGGAAGAACCCATTTTAGATACACAAGAGGGTAATGTGGTGGCCCTTCCCTCTCAGGTGGGTAATGTGGTGGCCCTTCCCTCTCAGGAGCCGGAGTGGGTGAGAATGTTGCAAAAGAATATGTCAATGATTGCAAAGAAATTCTCTGAGTCTGAACAACCGACTCTAAATATTGGAGGCAGTCTGTGGAGGATGCACTGTTTGCTGACCCCTCCATATCATCCACTCTGGTCCCATCCAGTTCCCAAAAAAGGTCTCTGGCCCAGATAATGCAAGGGGACACAGACACAGATTCTGACTCTGACATTGACACTGGGGATTTGAGAGGGGTAGACCCCAAATTAGCCAAAAGCATACAATGCATAATAGTTGCTATAAAGGAAGTGCTGGAGTTTCTGGAAACAACACTGGTCCTGAGGAAAAGGATTATTTTAAATTAAATAAAAGGCAGGTTGTGACTTTTCCTCCTTCTAAGGATTTGAATGCGTTCTTTGAAGAATCCTGGGCTAACCCAGAGAAGAAATGTACCCTTCCCAGAAGGATACGTGTAGCGTACCCTTTCCCTGAGGAAGACAGGCACAAATGGGAGACTCCCCCAATGATAGACACCTCAGTTTCTCGGCTGTCTAAGAAAATAGTTTTGCCTGCCCCTGGTTCAGCCTCTGTAAAAGATCCAGCTGACCGTAAATTAGAAACAACCCTGAAATCCATATATATGGCTAACGGAACGGTGCTCAGGCCCACCATTGTTTGTGAGTGGGTGGGTAATGCTGTGGAAAAATGGTCTGACAACTTGCTTGTTAACATAGACACAGTTGACAGGGATGAAATAGTCCTAACTCTCGGCCATATCAAAGATGCTGCAGGTTACTTAGTTGGAGCTATGAAGGATATTGGGTTGCTGAGTTCAAGATCCTCCGCTATGGAGATTTCAGCCCGCAGGGCGCTGTGGATCCGCCAATGGAATGCTGATGCGGAATCAAAAAAGAACATTGAGGTGCTTCCTTAAAATGGAAAAGCCCTCTTTGGAGACAAGCTGGATGCCATGATTTCAACATCTACATCAGGCAAGTCAGCATTTCTGCCTTCCGCAGCTGCTCCACCTAGGAAAGGATTTCATTCTCATACAATGCAATCCTTTCGGCCCAACAAGTCCAAAAAAGCAACGGGTACCCCCTTCTTCGCAGGAAGAGGACGAGTAAGGGGTAAAAAATCTACAACACCTTCAGGCTCGCAGGAGCAGAAGTCAACTGCTAAAACCTCAGCATGACGCTGGGGCTCCCCTGCGGGAGTACGATCGGGTTGGGGCACGTCTACTGTTTTTCAGCCAGGTCTGGGTTCACTCAGATCTGGATCCTTGGGTATTGCAGATAGTATCCCAAGGGTACAAATTGGAATTTCAGGACCTTCCTCCATGCCGATTTTTCAAATCAGCCTTACCAGCTTCTGTTCAGGACAGAGCATAAGTGCTGAACGCAATACAGAAATTATGTCAAGACAATGTAATTTCCTTAGTTCCTGTGTCACAACAGGAAAAAGGATTTTATTCAAGCCTGTTTGTAGTGCCGAAACCGGATGGCTCGGTCAGACCGATTTTAAACCTAAAGACTCTGAACCTATATTTGAAAATGTTCAAATTCAAGATGGAATCCCTGAGAGCAGTGATCTCCAGCTTGGAGGAAAAGGAATTTCTGGTATCGATGGACATCAAAGATGCTTATTTACATGTTCCTATCTACCCGCCGCATCAGGCATACCTGAGGTTTGCGGTGCAGGACTGCCACTACCAGTTCCAAACATTGCCTTTCGGGCTCTCCACGGCTCCGAGAATATTCACCAAGGTGATGGCGGAGATGATGGTTCTTCTTCGCAAGAAAGGAGTCAAAGTCATCCCATACTTGGACGATCTCCTCATAAAAGCGAGATCCAGGGAGAAACTTTTGCAGAACATTGCACTTTCCCTGACGATGCTTCAACAGCACGGTTGGATCATAAACCTTCAAAAATCACAATTGGAACCCACAAGGGGGTTATAATTTCTGGGAATGATATTGGACATGGAAGCACAGAAAGTATTCCTACCGGTGGAAAAGGCTCTGGAGATTCAGAGGATGGTCAAACAAGTTTTAAAACCAGCACTCGTATCGATTCATCAGTGCATCCGCCTACTGGGGAAGATGGTAGCGGCCTACGAGGCTCTACAATTTGACCGATTCCACGCCAGGGTGTTCCAATGGGACCTACTGGACAAGTGGTCCGGATCGCACTTACACATGCACCGGAGGATAATCCTGTCAACAAAAGCCAGAATTTCACTCTTGTGGTGGCTTCAAAGTTCTCACCTCCTGGAGGGATGCAGGTTCGGGATTCATACTTGGATCCTGGTGACCACAGATGCAAGCCTCCGAGGTTGGGGAGCAGTCACGCACGTGGAAAGTTTCCAAAGACGATGGTCAAGTCAAGAAGTACTCCTTCACATAAACATTCTGGAATTGAGATCTGTGTACAACAGCCTTCATCAAGCGGCACACCTTCTTCAAGGTCATCCCATACAGATCCAGTCAGACAATGTAACGGCAGTAGCTTACATAAACCGCCAGGGCGGAACAAAAAGCAAAGCGGCAATGGCAGAGGTGACAAAGATACTCCTCTGGGCAGAAAGACATGCAAAAGCTCTGTCGGCAATTTTAATTCTGGGAGTGGACAACTGGGAAGCAGACTTCCTCAGCAGACACGATCTCCATTCAGGAGAATTAGGGCCTCCACCCAGAAGTCTTTGCAGAGGTAGCAGATCATTGGGGCGTTCCTCAAGTAGATATGATGGTATCACGTCTCAACAAGAAGCTTCAGAAATATTGTTCCAGGTCAAGAGACCCACAAGCAATAGCAGTGGATGCACTGGTGACCCAGTGGGTGTTTCAGTCGGTGTATCTGTTCCCTCCTCTTCCTCTAATACCAATATTTCTCAAGATCATCAGAAGAACAATGGTTCGAGCAATTCTCATTGCTCCAGACTGGCCAAGGAGGGCTTGGTATCCAGATCTTCAGGAGATATTACTGGAAGATCCTCAGCCTCTTCCCCTTCGCGAGGACCTGCTTCCGCAGGAGCAGTTTGTTTATCAAGACTTACCGCGGCTGCGTTTGACGGCATGGCTGTTGAGCGCCAGATCCTAGCCCGTAAGGGTATTCCCAATGAAGTTATTCCCACACTTATTCAGGCCAGGAAAGGGGTAACGTCCAAACATTACCATCGTATTTGGAGAAAATATGTATCTTGATGTGAATCCAAGAAGTCACTTGTGGTGGAGTTTAAATTAGGACGTCTTCTCCTATTTCTACAGGCGGGTTGGATGCTTGCTTGAGATTAGGGTCTATCAAGGTCCAAATTTCGGAGGGTCTATCAAGGTCCAAATTTCGGCCTTGTCCATTTTACTTTCAGAAACAGTTGGCTTCCCTTCCTGAGGTCCAGACGTTTGTGAAGGGGGTTCTGCGCATCCATCCTCCCTTTGTGCCTCCTGAGGCGCCATGGGATCTTAATGTGATGTTGCAGTTCCTTAAATCGACTGGTTTGAGCCTCTACAAGAGGCAGAGTTGAAGTTTCTCACTCGGAAAGTGGTCATGCTGTTGGCCTTGGCCACAGGCAGACGAGTGTCTGAATTAGGGTCTCTGTCACACATTTGGATAAAGCTGAACTGCGGACGCATCAGCATTTTCTTCCAAAAGTTGTGTCTTATTTCCATATCAACCAACCTGTGGTGTTGCCTGTGGCTTCTGACACCTCAACCGTTTCAAAAGTCCTTGGATGTCGTCAGAGCGTTGAGGACTTGTGTTGCAAGAACGGCTCGGATAAGGGAAACAGAATCTTTTTTTGTCCTCTATGACCCCAACAAGATTGGGGGTCCTGCTTCTAGGCAGACTACTGCACGCTGGCTCGGAGGTACCATTCAGCATGCTTATTCAACGGCAGGATTGCCGTTACCGAGTTCGGTAAAGGCCCACTCTACAAGGAAAGTGGGTTCTTCCTGGGCGGCTGCCTGGGGTGTCGGCGTTGCAAATTTGCAGAGCAGCTACTTGGTCAGGGGCAAACACGGTTGCTAAGTTTTACAGGTTTGACACCTTGGCTGCTGACGACCTTTAGTATGATCAGTCAATTCTACAGGAACATTAGCACTTTCCCGCCCGTACTGGGAGCTTTGCTACATCCCCATGGTACTAAAATGGACCCCAGCATCCTCTAGCACGTAAGAGAAAATAGGATTTTAATTACCTACCGGTAAATCCTTTTCTCGTAGTCCGTAGAGGATGCTGGGCACCCACCCAGTGCTCATTTTTCCTGCAGAATTACGTTTTATCTTTTTACACAGGTTCTCATGTGTTAAGATGTTCACAGCTGTTGCTGTTGCGTTATGCATGCACGATAGCATGGGTTATGTTGAAAGCCATGTTTGGCGGCAAGTTTTGTATGGTGTGAGCTGGTGTGAATCTCGCCACTAGTTTAATGCAAATTCTTCTCTCGAAGTAGTCCGTCTCCTCAGGCAAAGTTCCTATACTGAGGTCTGGAGGAGGGGCATAGAGGGAGGAGCCAGTTCACACTGTTGAAAAGTCTTAAAGTGCCGAGGGCTCCTGCGGAACCGTCTATACCCCATGGTACTAAAATGGACCCCAGCATCCTCTACGGACTACGAGAAAAGGATTTACCGGTAGGTAATTAAAATCCTATTTTCTGTTTAAGGATGAGCAGGCTCGAACAGGAATCCGCATTAACTGCCCTTATTGCGAGTTCCACAAAGCTGTTAACCCATAGCACCGGAAACTTATACCGGATTCTATAGGTCAACGTGCGGTAAATTTCCCCGCTAATGCGCGTTAACACATAGTAAAGGGAGCTGTAATTGAACAGCTTCGGTCGTTAAAGCCCAGGGCAACCACAGGGGGCTCGATTATCAATGTTAGTCCTAAAGATAAATGTTCTGATTCAGATGTGGATGCATTTAAATTTGCACATGCGTTCCGATGGTTACCGCTGGGATCCATGCACTTCCAAAAGGTGTTCCTCAGTGGTGACTTGGGGGTGGCTTTCGTCAGCAGGTGAGTTGGTGCCCATGTCAGGTTTGTGCTGATGTTAGAAACACTGGCACAAAAGTTTAAAAGACGCAATTCCACTGGTCATGTACTGTCGGATAATTCTGAGCAGATTAGAGCCTTTGTTGGTGGACGTCTCAGTAGACAGCCATCTGCTGCAGCATCAACATAAATTTACATAAGCTACGTTAACCTAAGATGGAAAACAGAGGTGCAGTTCAGCAGTACAGGATGAAAAGGGGCAGGCATTTCAACAGAGGAAGGGTCCCGTGTGGATACTCCGGGTGGGCTACCTCCTTTTAGTGGCACAGTAGACGCTGTCATTATGCTGGAGTCTACTGCATATGCGCGGACTCCGGAAACATGACCCCCACCATGTTCCGGAGTCTAAATCTCTACTGGGAATGCGCAGTGGCCATTTTGGCAGCGATTTTTGCACCGTGGCTGCAGCTCCGACGCGGGACTCCGGAAAGGTAAGTAATAGAATCATGGGTGCAATGTGTGCAGTGTGGAGCCCTCTGGATCCAGTTGCTCCAATTATAGAAACACCAATGTAAAGGGGTCTGGACTGAGGTAAGCATTTTACTACAGCCCAAAACTTGGTCTGCTTTTTGTACTGTAGCCACTAGGATTCTGATTTGTTTTGTACTGTAGCCACCAGTACTACTGTAGGATTTGTTTTGTACTGTAGCCACCACGACTAGAATTTGTTTTGTACACCAACCACAAGGACTAGGATTTGTTTTGTACTGTAGTCACCAGGACTAGAATTTGTTTTGTGCACTAACCACATTGACAAGGATTTGTTTTGTACACTCGGACTAGGGTTTGTTTTGTACACTAACCACAAGGACTAAGATTTGTACACTAACCACACGGACTAGGATTTGTACACTAACCACACAGACTAGGATTTGTACGCTAACCACACGGACTAGGATTTGTACACTAACCACACGGACTAGGATTTGTACACCAACCACAAGGACTAGGATTTGTACACTAACCACATGGACTAGGATTTGTACACTAACCACACGGGCTAGGATTTGTACACTAACCACACGGACTAGGATTTGTACACTAACCACACGGACTAGGATTTGTACACCAACCACAAGGACTAGGATTTGGACACTAACCACATGGACTATGATTTGGACACTAACCACACGGGCTAGGATTTGTACACTAACCACACGGACTAGGATTTGTACACCAACTAGAAGGACTAGGATTTGTACACCCAACTACAAGGACTAGGATTTGCTTTTCCAAACTGACATTTAAATATGGAAAAGTATGAGAATACTTTTTTCTTTTTCATCCACTAGGGGTCACTGGAGTACTCTAGGGATATGAACGGTTCCACAGGAACAAGGCACTGAATAAGTTAAAATTTGAGACTACTTCTCCCCTCCATATCCCAGAGTACTTCAGTGTTTTTTCGGTGCTCACCGAGCAACTAGGCATGTGAAGTTTCTCCACAATTATTGGATTTATTTTTGATTTTTCAATGTTCCACATCCCTTCCCCCCTTCCAGAAAGGCGAGGGTCCAGGATAGTGGAAGCTGCTGAAGCAGCTGTGGGTGTCGGACCTCTTTAAAAAGAGCTCCCTCACTACCACGTGCAGGACTAAAACCTGCAGTAAAGGCTGGACGGAACTTACAGAGAAGCCCCGTCATAGCCCTCACCACAGGGTCCAGGTATGTTGAACGGGGCGGTCAGCTCACGCTGCCGCCTCGCTGTGTAGGATACTGTGGGTGTGTGGCCGCCGGCCGCTGCCTTCAGCTACCCGCCGCTGTCTATGCTGTGTCCCCCGCCGCTCTGAGCCGCGCCGGCCACGTTGATTTATGCATAGGCCGCTCCACGGCTCTATGCAGCGCGCTCCCCGGCCCTCGATGCTGCTTCCGGCTCCCTCTCCACCATAGCCCGGCTCCGTGTATAGAGAACGATACACGGAGCACGGGGGGGGGGGAGAGGCACACAAATGAGAGTTTTTGTAAAAGGCAGGCTCCATAGCCTAGTGAGTAACTTTGATGCCACAGTGATGTTCCCTGCACACAGAAATGTCAGGGTCACTGGATAAAATCTCATGATTCAACTCTTGTTGATAAAAGAAAGTATGTTTACTAGAATACAGCAGCGCTGCATATGTATTACAATAGGCTATTAAGTCTTTGTTAAACAGGATACATGTTGCTCATATATGTGCAGGTTTGAATGCAACATAGTATGTTTATTAAATCTGCTTACATAATTATAAGTCTGCATATTTAACCATTTTTCCTGTTGTTTTTCCAGAATTTCCTGTATTACATCTCTCCTCCATTGAAGGCGCAGGGGTGTTAAGGGGAATTTGGAACCAGGCATATTGCTGACGTGTACTGCACTTGGCCAGATATATATTTGTAAAGACACCTTAGTGCTATTTACTGAGTCGCGCAAGTTGTATTTTGTATTGTCTGTCGGTATAATGAGTAAGACACCAGCAAAGACTATTATTCTTATCATAACGGTTTATAATGATATTATAATGGCTGTGGTCAGCCAAATACTGGCTTTGTTCACTGTTGTAAAGTAAGATGTGTTATACAATTGGTCAGCACATGGTGATTATAAAACAGTATCTGTGGAGCACTGCAAGCATTGTGAGTTCAGGCTCACCTGCAGCAGCTTTGCTTAATTCACTTAGCCACACCACAATTGGATACGCCCGATCTCATCTGATCTTGGAAGCTGAGCAGTGTTGGGCCTGGTTAGCCACCTGGGAATACAAGGTGCTGTAGGTATTTTTAAATCTACAGCCACACCACACTGGATACGGGACCCATTAACTAAGCTGCGGTTAAGCAGCAGACATCTCAGGTTTTTTAAGCCTGTGAGTGGTCACATTTAGTTTCAGACTTCTAAGAATTATTATACCTCTGAATCAGGATATATGTATATGAGTATATAATATATATGTGTATGTGTGTATGTATGCATATATGAAATATAGATATATTTATAAGGTCTGAGTATGTGTGAATATACGTTGTTGTATATATGTGTGTGTGTATATATATATATATATATATATATATATAGATTCTGTGGTCCGGCACTCAATAAAATGTAAAGGCAATCTTACCCCGGTGCCACGTCCTAGGCAGGTACCATGCAAATGTAGAAATACAGAGGGGACGGCACTCAGAGGATTTTTTCAAGTCTTGTATTCAAGTATAAAACATACTTAATGATCCATCAACGTTTCGGTGTACGGTAACACCGTCTTCAGGATGTGAACAACATAGTGAAATGACAATACATACATACCATGACTTACCCTGTTTATATGTGCTCCCTCTTCTATCTACACCAATGTCCCGCGAGCCAGTATCGTATTTCGCGCCCCTGCCACGGAGCGCACAGTGGTGATGTCACACAGCCCCTCACATCACGTGAGTCGGCGTACGTTCTACCGACCTCCAATGCGCATCCGTTACCATGGGGACTGAGGTGTATCACCGTACGGATAGCCAAGCACACATTCAGTGTCCGCCTAGCTCCGTTATCGGTAATGCATCAGGGCCCGCGATACATACCAATATCCGACATGTGTGGACAAACACTAAAAAATATTTAAAACCGTGGCAGGTATGTTACTAAGAACATACCTCCACATATCTAACTGACATCTATATTGCTTACAACATTTTTTTATATCATCTAATAACTAGTATATAGTAAACTGAAAGCAAATGTGTACTATATTATTTTCCAAGCGTTAACTAAACCAATACTTGTCAACATATTAATTATACTAAAGAGTTCCAGCAGATCTTTTCGTTTAATCCCCGTGGCCATACAGTGTCCAGGCGTGTGATCCATTTTGCCTCCATAATAAGGAGCTGTTTATTCCGGTCGCCACCTCTTCGATTTTCTGGAAGGTGGTCAATGATCATATATTTGACGCTAGCCATACTGTGTCCTCGATCTGAAAAATGCTGTGCCACTGGCTGCTCACTATGTCCCGTCTGTATTGCTGCTTTTATGGCGGACCGGTGTTGTGTGGCCCGTTCCTTAAACGGGCGGATCATTTTGCCTACATAGTAGTATCCGCAAGGGCATCTGATTATATATATGACAAAAGGAGTAGTACATGTTACAGCATGATTGATGGCAATATATTTGCCGCTATGTGGGTGTCTAAATTCACTGCCTGTGTCCATATGGCTGCAGGTGGCACAGTTGATACATTTGTAGCATCCTTTTTTCCTGTTACCTAAAAAGGAAACATGTGGTTGTTTAAAGTCAGTGATATCTGTTCTGACTACCATATCTTTAATGTTTCTACCACGCCTGAAACTAGCCATAGGGGTTTGTGTTTTAAAGCTTTGTAGTTCTTTATCAGTGCTTACGATAGGCCATAAGGCCTTGGTAGCTGATTGTGTAATACAGCTGGTAGTGGAATACGTAGAGGTCCATATTATACGATCTTCCTTTGATTTATTCTGGGTTTTTCTATTCGTGGCTGCTGAAAACAGGGATTGACGCGGAGTGTTCAATACTTTCTTTTTATGCTGTAACAATAATTGTATGGGGTATCCCCTCTGGGTGAATTTCTTGACCATTTCGTCTAATTGTGCTTCCAAACGCTGTTTGTCATTGTTAATCCGTGCCACCCTCAACATCTGGGAATAGGGTAATCCAGATTTGAGGGCCACCGGATGGTGACTGGAGAATCTTAATAATGTATTTCGGTCAGTAGGTTTACTATATAAGGAGCTAACCAACTGCCCCCCACAATTAACCAGTTTAACATCTAGATACTCAATCTCCTGAAAACTGCACTTACTGGTAAATTTGATTGGACCATTTAGTGCGTTGATGGATTGGACCAGGTGTTCAAATTCTGACTGGGTGCCTGCCCAAAAGATAATTAAATCATCTATGTACCTAAGGAACAGTTTTGCATGTTGCACAAATAACGGATTGTTAAAGAATAAAGTCTGTTCCTGTAGGTACATATAGATGTTAGCATACGTGGGGGAGACATTAGACCCCATGGAACAGCCGGATTTTTGCAAATAATATTTTCCATCAAACAAAAAATAATTTCTATACAGTACCAATGTGAGTAATTGCAAAATAAATATTATAGGGGGTCCACAGTAATGCCGACTTGCCTCTAGGAAAATTTCTACAGCTTTTAGCCCATCTTGATGGGGTATTGATGTGTATAAATTTTGCACATCTAATGTGCACATAAGTAAATTAAATGGTGCACTGCAAAACGGCTGGATATGCTCCAGAAAACAAGTGGTGTCTTTTACATAAGATTTTTCGTGAATGATACATGGTTGTAAGTGTCCAAATATTTGGACACTGGTTGGTACAATGATTTCATGGCGGACACAATGGGACGACCCGGGGGGTTGAGGGGATCTTTATGGATCTTAGGCGTGGTGTATAGTATGGGGGTGACGGGATGCGTCTGAGTTAATGCTGTTACCACACGTTTTGAGATAACCCCATTGTCCAAAGCTGTATTTAACACCAGATCTAATTCTCGCTTGAATGCTGGGCCTGGATTTCTAGGTAGATTCTCATAAATATGCGTGTCACTGAGTTGTTTCAATATTTCACTGCGATAGACATCTGTGTTCTGTATAACAATGGCCCCGCCTTTATCAGCGGGGCGAATTACCACATCATTATACTTAGATAAATTTCTAAGTGCTGTGCGTTGACCCTGTGTTAGATTGTGGCGGTATTTAGGGTTTTCTTTATGATATTTATGTACAGAATCATCCAGGAGTCTCGTGAAGCATTTAAGTGACGGATTTGTTACTGGAGGGTCATAGGTAGATTTGATGGCTTTCCTGCAGAAGATTTCCACAGGGTTACTTGCTAGAGAGGTTGTATTGGGTACTTCCGAGGAGTTGTAAAAATGTTCATGCAACCTTAATTTTCTTCCAAATTGGTGCATGTCCCGGTTCCATTCATATTCTGAATGACAATTGGTGGGCACGAACGCCAACCCTTTGTTCAGTACCGCGGTCTCATCCGGAGTTAATGTCCTAGTTGACAAATTAAATATTAGTTGTTGATCTTCTTCCAGGGTGGTCGTCCTACCCCTCTTCGCCTGACCGCCTCGCCTCGTGTGAGGGCGTTTGGAGTGCGGTTTCCACTGCGCATACTGACCCCTAAAGGGGCACTTTGTGTGTTGTTGATGTCTTCGCCTTCTGAGACCACGAAATCACTATCGCTCTGAGATGTAGCAGGTTCTTTGGCCGTTCTCTGTTCTCGAGCCCCTCTGTAATTTCTTTGGTACCTCCTATAGGGTCTAGGTGGTTCACTGCCTGTGAGCCATCTGTATACACGGTTTTCTTCGTAGTCTTGGACTACCTTAGTACGCTTGAGTTTTTTAAACTTAATGAGATCTGCTCTGTATTTGTCGCACTGTGTTTGAAGTTTGTTTAACCAATTCGTGGATGTATCCTGTTGTAAGGTTTCTTTATGGTTAATATCAAATTGTGTGATTTTAGCCTTTACCAATGATAACTCTTTAGATGCCTCTTCAATGACCAAGATCATGAGGTCGAAGGCACATTTATTAAGGATTGCTATCCATTTACGGCAGAAATCTTGATTTTGTCTGCCTATGGTAGGTGTATTTCTAACCCTGAATCCTCTAGGTATGTATTTGTCACGATAGTAATCTGACAGGGTTAGTCCGTGTAACGTGTAATCAATCTCACGTTTCTTTAATTTATATATTATTTGAAACAGGTCTTCACATGTGTCGCCTTGCTCAGCGTATTGTGGGTCTTCCGTGAACAATATACCTTTAATCTGGTCATCAGTATAACTCATGATTTCCCCCAAAGGCATAGGGGGAGGTGCGGTTATTTTTTGTGCCATATCTAGATATGCAACACACTACCAAGAATATATATTCACACAATTAGATGCAGCGACTACAATGAGCGTTCTCACCGTTTCTTATAGATGTCAGTTAGTAACAGAAAAAGTCATTCAATAAATAAACACATGGTGCCTTAATAATGATAGAACAATGTCCATCCAAGATACAGATTCTGTGGTCCGGCACTCAATAAAATGTAAAGGCAATCTTACCCCAGTGCCACGTCCTAGGCAGGTACCATGCAAATGTAGAAATACAGAGGGGACGGCACTCAGAGGATTTTTTCAAGTCTTGTATTCAAGTATAAAACATACTTAATGATCCATCAACGTTTCGGTGTACGGTAACACCGTCTTCAGGATGTGAACAACATAGTGAAATGACAATACATACATACCATGACTTACCCTGTTTATATGTGCTCCCTCTTCTATCTACACCAATGTCCCGCGAGCCAGTATCGTATTTCGCGCCCCTGCCACGGAGCGCACAGTGGTGATGTCACACAGCCCCTCACATCACGTGAGTCGGCGTACGTTCTACCGACCTCCAATGCGCATCCGTTACCATGGGGACTGAGGTGTATCACCGTACGGATAGCCAAGCACACATTCAGTGTCCGCCTAGCTCCGTTATCGGTAATGCATCAGGGCCCGCGATACATACCAATATCCGACATGTGTGGACAAACACTAAAAAATATTTAAAACCGTGGCAGGTATGTTACTAAGAACATACCTCCACATATCTATCTGACATCTATATTGCTTACAACATTTTTTTATATCATCTAATAACTAGTATATAGTAAACTGAAAGCAAATGTGTACTATATTATTTTCCAAGCGTTAACTAAACCAATACTTGTCAACATATTAATTATACTAAAGCGTTCCAGCAGATCTTTTCGTTTAATCCCCGTGGCCATACAGTGTCCAGGCGTGTGATCCATTTTGCCTCCATAATAAGGAGCTGTTTATTCCGGTCGCCACCTCTTCGATTTTCTGGAAGGTGGTCAATGATCATATATTTGACGCTAGCCATACTGTGTCCTCGATCTGAAAAATGCTGTGCCACTGGCTGCTCACTATGTCCCGTCTGTATTGCTGCTTTTATGGCGGACCGGTGTTGTGTGGCCCGTTCCTTAAACGGGCGGATCGTTTTGCCTACATAGTAGTATCCGCAAGGGCATCTGATTATATATATGACAAAAGGAGTAGTACATGTTACAGCATGATTGATGGCAATATATTTGCCGCTATGTGGGTGTCTAAATTCACTGCCTGTGTCCATATGGCTGCAGGTGGCACAGTTGGTTAGCTCCTTATATAGTAAACCTACTGACCGAAATACATTATTAAGATTCTCCAGTCACCATCCGGTGGCCCTCAAATCTGGATTACCCTATTCCCAGATGTTGAGGGTGGCACGGATTAACAATGACAAACAGCGTTTGGAAGCACAATTAGACGAAATGGTCAAGAAATTCACCCAGAGGGGATACCCCATACAATTATTGTTACAGCATAAAAAGAAAGTATTGAACACTCCGCGTCAATCCCTGTTTTCAGCAGCCACGAATAGAAAAACCCAGAATAAATCAAAGGAAGATCGTATAATATGGACCTCTACGTATTCCACTACCAGCTGTATTACACAATCAGCTACCAAGGCCTTATGGCCTATCGTAAGCACTGATAAAGAACTACAAAGCTTTAAAACACAAACCCCTATGGCTAGTTTCAGGCGTGGTAGAAACATTAAAGATATGGTAGTCAGAACAGATATCACTGACTTTAAACAACCACATGTTTCCTTTTTAGGTAACAGGAAAAAAGGATGCTACAAATGTATCAACTGTGCCACCTGCAGCCATATGGACACAGGCAGTGAATTTAGACACCCACATAGCGGCAAATATATTGCCATCAATCATGCTGTAACATGTACTACTCCTTTTGTCATATATATAATCAGATGCCCTTGCGGATACTACTATGTAGGCAAAACGATCCGCCCGTTTAAGGAACGGGCCACACAACACCGGTCCGCCATAAAAGCAGCAATACAGACGGGACATAGTGAGCAGCCAGTGGCACAGCATTTTTCAGATCGAGGACACAGTATGGCTAGCGTCAAATATATGATCATTGACCACCTTCCAGAAAATCGAAGAGGTGGCGACCGGAATAAACAGCTCCTTATTATGGAGGCAAAATGGATCACACGCCTGGACACTGTATGGCCACGGGGATTAAACGAAAAGATCTGCTGGAACTCTTTAGTATAATTAATATGTTGACAAGTATTGGTTTAGTTAACGCTTGGAAAATAATATAGTACACATTTGCTTTCAGTTAACTATATACTAGTTATTAGATGATATAAAAAAATGTTGTAAGCAATATAGATGTCAGTTAGATATGTGGAGGTATGTTCTTAGTAACATACCTGCCACGGTTTTAAATATTTTTTAGTGTTTGTCCACACATGTCGGATATTGGTATGTATCGCGGGCCCTGATGCATTACCGATAACGGAGCTAGGCGGACACTGAATGTGTGCTTGGCTATCCGTACGGTGATACACCTCAGTCCCCATGGTAACGGATGCGCATTGGAGGTCGGTAGAACGTACGCCGACTCACGTGATGTGAGGGGCTGTGTGACATCACCACTGTGCGCTCCGTGGCAGGGGCGCGAAATACGATACTGGCTCGCGGGACATTGGTGTAGATAGAAGAGGGAGCACATATAAACAGGGTAAGTCATGGTATGTATGTATTGTCATTTCACTATGTTGTTCACATCCTGAAGACGGTGTTACCGTACACCGAAACGTTGATGGATCATTAAGTATGTTTTATACTTGAATACAAGACTTGAAAAAATCCTCTGAGTGCCGTCCCCTCTGTATTTCTATATATATATATATATATATATATATAATATGCTGACATTAAAAATCTATTTTGCAATAAGCAAGACTACAGTGACGCAGTTGGTCGGCACACAGTGCTTATTAAACAGTATCTGTTGAGCACTGCAAACATTGTGAGTTCAGGCCTCACCTCCCCAGATCCCCAGTGGCCTAATGGATAGGACACTGCCCTCCTAAACCAGGGATTGTGGGTTCAGGTCCCATCTGGATTGCAAGTCACTACAGCAACCATTTCATCACCAGAGTTGATGTTTAAACAGCAGCTTTGCTTATTATTTTTACAGGTGGCTCTATAGCCAAGTGGTTAGGCTTCCCGCCCACAGTGAACTTTGTGATTACATGGACACTGGTTCAGATCCTGGTTTAACAGGTGTAATATATATATAAAAAAAAAAAAAAGAAAACATGGTAGGACACCATTTTTAACATTACTTCCTGGTTCTTTGCAGGAGGTTGCTGCCCTACAACACTCAGCCTCTGGGGACAGGGGGTTGTTAGGAATTTAATTTATTAATTGTTTTTGACAGCATGTCTCTACAGGAAGATTCACTATTGCTGGTAACCACATGCACGGTAATGCAGGTTTATACACAGATTACTTCCGTGGTGTACTTACTGGTCGGGGTACATGATCACTAAGTCTAATGCATAATCAAACAAGCAGCTTCGCTGCAGAGTCGGTCACACAGTGTGTCGGACAAATACGACTGCACAGACAGACCCTTACCGGTCCTCTTTGGGGGGAAATGTGGGCGCATGTACTGCCTGAGAGGGGGGGGGGGGGGGAAATAATAATTTTTTTTTACTGTTTTCAGCTAAATTGTTGCGGTCGATTCACCGCCAGCCCTCATAGCACCAGGCCAGTACGTTAGGTTCTCAGCGAAGGCTAAACAATTTCCAATGAGAGACAATTGCAATTATTGGGCGTTTAACTACCTATCGGAGTGTACCCTACACAGCAGTACGGCTGTTGCTTCGCCCTGCTTTGGTAAGGGTTTGAGGTAACAAGGCTGTAGTGGCAGGGCACTCCAGTTCAGGTTTGCCCTAAATAAAGACCACCTTACACTTCTTGCTGCCTACAGCTTCTGTGACGTTGGCAGTTAGTTCTTGCGTTTCAGCTTCGCTAGTGGCACACAACGTCCACTTTGGCTACGTTCCAGACGAGAATTGATCACAGACCAGATGGGGGGGGGGAATCTGTTTTCCTACCATTGTCTACGCGAATTCCTGAATGATTCCGTCTCATCGACTTCAATTCCTAGGTTTGATTCTCGATACGGTAAATCAAGGAATTTACCTACCCGAACAGAAGTACAGGTCATTCGTCATCTGGTACAATTAGTGCTTAAGCCACGCACAGTCTTGGTTCATTTGTGCATTCGCCTATTAGACACAATGGTGGCGGCTTTCGAAGCGCTTCAGTTCGGAAGACTTCACTCACGTCCTTTTTAACTGGATGTGCTCGCACAATGGTCGGGCTCGCTTCTGCAGATTCACCGCAGGGTGAGGTTGTCTCCAATGGCCAGAGTGTCTCTACTCTGGTGGCTCAAAGTACAGAATCTAACCGCAGGGAAACGGTTCGGCGCCTGGAATTGGATAATTCTCACGGCGGGGGCGCGAGTCTCAGAGGTTGGGGAGCTGTAGTTCAAAATTTTCAGCTCCAGGGTCTCTGGGCGGATCAAGAAAGATTGCTGTCTATAAATGTCCAGGAACTCCGAGCAATTTACAATGCGCTACGACAAGCAGTGCACATGCTGCAGGCTCAGGCTGTTCAGGTGCAGTCAGACAACGCGACGGCGGTCGCATACATCAACAAACAAGGAGGAATGAAAAGCCGCATGGCCATGCGGAAAGTAGCTCGAATCCTCAATTGGGCCGAGGTGATTTTGTCGGCAGTATTCATTCCGGGAGTGGACAACTGGGAGGCGGATTATCTCAACTGTCGGGATTTTTATCCAGGATGTGCATTAAATCCAGAAGTGTTTCGCATGTTGGTCCAGAGGTGGGGTTACCCGCAAGTGGACCTGATGGCATCTCGCCACAATTATCAAACGCCCCAGTACGTGTCCAGAACGAGAGATCCAAAGGCAGTGGCGGTGGATGCTCTCACAATCACGTGGCCGTACAGTCTCGTGTATCTGTTCCACCGTTTTCCGCTGCTCCCTCTGTTGCTAAAACGGATCAAAAGAGAGTCCGCCACAGTCATACTAGTGGCGCCTCATTGGCCTTGGAGAGCTTGTTTTCGGATCTTCGCGGTCTACTCGCGGACGTTCCTTGGCCGCTCCCACTGCGTCCGGACCTGTTACATCAGGGTCCGTTCTTTTTCTCCGATTTAGCGCGGCTGCGTTGACGGATTGGCTTTTGAGACAGCCCTCTTAAAAAGAGAGGGCATTCCAGAATAGGTTATACCAACCATGTTACATGCTAGTAAGCCAGTTACGGTTGCTCATTATTACAGAGTTTGGCGTGCCTATATAGGTTGGTGTGAAGTTCGGAAGTTTCCGACATCATCTTTCAAGTTATCCCGTCTTTTTTGTTATGTCTACAGATGGGGTTAGATGGAGGTCGGCGTTTATCCACACTAAAGGTGCAGATATCTGCGTTGTCAATTTATTTTCAAAGAAGATTGGCTCTATTGCCGTCGGTACACACCTTTATGCAGGGTGTCCTCAAAGTACAGCCTCCTTTTCACTCCACTTACTGCGCCATGGGACTTGAATCTGGTTTTAGATTGCTTATAGTTTTTTTATTTCGAACCCTTACAACAAGTGGATATTAAGTTTCTCACTTGGGAAACAATTTCTCTCCTAGCCTTAGCTTCGGCAGGGCGGGTTTCAGATTTGGGTGCCTTGTCATGCAAGCCACCATATTTAGTGTTTCATAATGACAGAGCGGAACTTTGGACGAATCCCGCTTTCCTACCAAAAGTAGGGTCCTCTTTTCACATCAATCATCCAATAGTAGTTCCTGTGTTAACAGGAGATTCTGGAATTTTGGTTGGGGTACGCGCATTACGCGTTTATGTATTCCGAACGTCTACAGTTCCTAAAACGGATACGTTGTTATCCTCTATGATGCGGCCAAGATGGGTTGGCCACCTTCTAAGCAGACCTTATCCAGATGGATAAAACTGACCATACGTCAGGCTTACCTTCATGCTAGGTTACAGCCGCCTACATCAGTAACAGCTCATTCCACATGTTTTCCGGGAATGTCATGGGCAGCTGGTCGTGGAGTTCTACGACACAGCTTTTGCAGGGCGGCTACATGGTTTTCAGTGCACATGTTTGTGCGCTTTTACAAGTTTGATACTTTTGCGGCATCAGCATCTAGCTTTGGCCGTCTAGTGTTACAGGTGCCAAACAGCTCTCCCGCCCAGGGGGGAAACTTTGGTACGTCCCTAGAGTACTCCAGTGACCCCTAGTGGATGAAAAAGAAAATAGGATTTTGGTACTTACCAGGTAAATCCTTTTCTTTGAATTCATAGGGGGCACTGGACGCCCACCCAGAGCAGTTTTCCTGGCTTGTGGTAAGTTCAGGGGATCTTATGGTAACACACTCTCACCAACTGGTTCAAATTAGCAAGTTTATTGGGTTGGTGTCAACTGATAGTTGTCAGTAACGTTATGTGTCAACTTTATTGTTGTCTGTTTGTTATATGTAATTCTCCATTAACCTCTATAGCTCCTGTTCGGCTCAGTAAAAAAACACTGAGGTACTCTGGGATATGGAGGGCAGGAAGTATTCTCAAATTTTAACTTATTCAGTGCCTAGTTCCTATGGAACCGTCCATATCCCTAGAGTACTCCAGTGCCCCCTATGGATTAAAAGAAAAGGATTTACCTGGTAAGTACCAAAATCCTATTTTTTATTTAGCAAGTTGAATTATATTACTACAGTGTGCAGCAGTTTGTCAAAGCTAAACAAGCCTCAGCAGGGGCGCCACTTACTCGGGCTTCTGTCACTGAGCAGGAATCAGCAATTTGGTGTCACCCCTCTGCGGGTGACACCCGGGTTCGGCCTGCATCCCCCGCACCCTCCTTGTACAACCAATGAGCCTCAGCAATCTTTTTAACTGTCATTTTAAAACAGCAATATCCGTCAATGATCAGTGGCTTTAACAAACCTCATGTTAGTAAATATACCTCTATGTCACTTTATGATCTAATCTTTGTAAGCTACTCTACAGTCTATGTGGAATGAAATACCTGCAAACAGGATGCCAGCTGTTGGAATCCCACCAGCGAGCCATCGAGTCCCCTCGTGGGTTCGTTGCGCTCACCACGCTTTGGGCCCGGTGGCGAGCTTTACTCACCACTGGTTCTATTCCCACTCGGTTGGTGGTGTGGACTCACCAACCGAGTGGGAATATGTGGCGGGTGGTGGGATTGCGGCCATCGGTAAAATGCCGGCTGTCGGGATTCCGGCGTCGGTATCCTGAACACTGGATTCCTGACACCCAGCATTTTAACGGCATCCCGTTTATATTATTATTATTATTATTATTATTATTATTGTTATATATCACAATATGTAAAGATTGGAGTGAGAGCTGAAGAGGCATACTATCCATTTAACTCTATTTCAATTATTTTTCAATAAAAGGCATAATTAATATAATCGCCTCTTTGTAAAGTCAGAATGAAGTTTAAGGTGTACACTTCGATGCAATCATTGTTATTCTCAGCACAGATTTCTATCAGCACTTATTCCTCTTGCTGTCCAATAAGTGCAGAGAGGATGTTGCCTGCATCTCTGATGCAGAAACCGCCCACAGGGCAGTGTTTATTTCCTAGCTTATAGAGAATAAAATATCACTCCATTAAATATACTGAGAATCTGTTTCATGGTCTAAATCATAAAGATATCATTTTAGGTCTGTTATTTCCACCTTATCGAAAAATATCACAACTACTAATTCATTTCACTCCTTTGGCAGTTTTATCACAAGACAGAGCCTGCTCACTTAATATATCTCAATCTCATTGTCACAAACTATGTGAGCAGACTTAAGAACTGTGCAGAAAATGATTGCAGACTTATTTTGTAAAGTTGGGATGTTGTTTCTAGATATTGCAACAAATGATTAATAATTTGATGACCTGAAACGTTTAACTTTCAGATTGCAAGACAGCATTGTTTGTTTATGGGCTTATTTTTCAAATTGTCCTGAAAGACAGATTCACAGGCTGATTTACAAAAAACAAGTCACTGGGGCAGTTGAGCGATGCTTAGTGCCCAGGTGGCATTGGCTGGTAGCATTAGGAGTAGTCTTGTTAGGCCTGTTAGGTGCATCTTTGCTTACTTTCATTAAACTACCTCTAGTAGAGTCCCAGTGGGAGCAACCTACTCCAATGGGCAGATGACATTATGGTCATCTAGGCCACCCCCACTCCCCTTACGCGTAATGACAACTCACAATGGGGAATGCTTTGACACTTGGGGGAATACTTTGTGACACACCATTTTCTATTACAAAAAAATGTTTGGTCCAATCCAGAGTACATATTGGGGTATATTTACTAAGGTCCCGATTTTGTCCGAGATGCCGTTTTTTCTTCAAAGTGTCATCTCGGTAATTTACTAAGCAGAAATCACGGCAGTGATGAGGCCATTCGTATTTTTTTGCAAGTCCAACAAAAAAAATACGAATGAATACACCATCGGTCAAAACGCGGCTGTTTAAGTATGAATCTCGGTCATTTACTAAGAAGTGCAAAGCAAAAAAAAAAAAAACACTGCCGTGAAAAAATACAACTCGTAAAAAAGTGCTAAAAAAAAACAGACCTGCTTTTTTGAGCCGTGATTGGATAGGCATGCACGGATCCATGAGATCCGTGCATGTATATCAGTGGAAAGGGGTGGGAAAGTGTTAATTTGTTGAAAAAAAATTGCGTGGGGTCCCCCCTCCTAAGCATAACCAGCCTCGGGCTCTTTGAGCCGATCCTGGTTGCAGAAATATGGGGAAAAAAATGACAGGGGTTCCCCCATATTTAAGCAACCAGCATCGGGCTCTGCGCCTGGTCCTGGTTCCAAAAATACGGTGGACAAAAAGCGTAGGGGTCCCCCGTATTTTTAAAACCAGCACCGGGCTCCACTAGCTGGACAGATAATGCCACAGCCGGGGGTCACTTTTATACAGTGCCCTGCGGCCGTGGCATCAAATATCCAACTAGTCACCCCTGGTCGGGGTACCCTGGGGGAGTGGGGACCCCTTCAATCAAGGGGTCCCCCCCCAGCCACCCAAGAGCCAGGGGTGAAGCCCGAGGCTGTCCCCCCCATCCAATGGGCTGCGGATGGGGGGCTGATAGCCTTTTTGTAAAAGTGTAAGATATTGTTTTTAGTAGCAGTACTACAAGGCCCAGCAAGCCTCCCCCACATGCTGGTACTTGGAGAACCACAAGTACCAACATGCGGCGGAAAAACGGGCCCGCTGGTACCTGTAGTACTACTACTAAAAAAATACCCAAAAAAAGACAATACACACACACCTTGAAAGTAAAGTTTTATTACATCCATCCACACAAACATACATACATACTTACCTTATGTTCACACGAGGGTCGGTCCTCTTCTCCAGTAGAATCCATGGGGTACCTGTTGAATAAATTATACTCACCAGATCCAGGGTACCAGGCTCCTCGGATAATCCTTTTGTAATCCACGTACTTGATTAAAAAAATAAAACGGATACCCGAGCCACGCACTGAAAGGGGACCCATGTTTTCACATGGGTCCCCTTTCCCCGAATGCCAGAAACCCACTCTGACTGATGTCTAAGTGGGTTTCTTCAACCAATCAGGGAGCGCCACGTTGTAGCACCCTCCTGATCGGCTGTGTGCTCCTGTACTGTCTGACAGGCGGCACACAGCAGTGTTACAATGTAGCGCCTATGCGCTCCATTGTAACCATTGGTGGGAACTTTGTGGTCAGCGGTGAGGTCACTTTCGGTCAACCGCTGAGTAGTTTTTCCGCCGCATGTTGGTACTTGTGGTTCTCCAAGTAACAGCTTGCGGGGGAGGCTTCCTGGGACTTGTAGTACTGCTACTAAAAACAATATTCATAACTATCAACAAAGGCTATCAGCCCCCCATCCGCAGCCCATTGGATGGGGGGGACAGCCTCGGGCTTCACCCCTGGCCCTTGGGTGGCTGGGGGGGGGACCCCTTGATTGAAGGGGTCCCCACTCCCCCAGGGTACCCCGGCCAGGGGTGACTAGTTGGATATTTGATGCCACGGCCGCAGGGCACGTATAAAAGTGACCCCCGGCTGTGGCATTATCTGGCCAGCTAGTGGAGCCCGGTGCTGGTTTTAAAAATACGGGGGACCCCTATGCTTTTTGTCCCCCGTATTTTTGGAACCAGGACCAGGCGCAGAGCCCGATGCTGGTTGCTTAAATATGGGGGAACCCCTGTCCATTTTTTTCCCATATTTCTGTAACCAGGATCGGCTCAAAGAACCCGAGGCTGGTTTGCCTTAGGAGGGGGGACCCCACGCAATTTTTTTTTAACATTTAAACTTTTTTTTTTTTTTAAACAAAGTGCACAATGAAGCCCAGCACGGATCTCTCAGATCCGGCCGAGATTCATTGTATTAAAGTCGGCAGTGTTTTACAAGTCACTCACGTAAAACACTGCCTAAAAAAACGAATGACATCGACATCGGAAAACCCGAAAATGCAGAATACGGCAGCTTAGTAAATTAGTCGTAATAAATTCAAAAAGTTGCAGTTTTACACTTTCGATGTCATTCGTGATTATTCTCCCACCAAATCTGGAGAATTACGAATGTTAGTAAATATACCCCATTGTGTTTGTGCATGTGGCAATAATTATACATGCACAGGATCTTGAGCAAAACGTAAACAATTTTTTATCCTTCACCGAACATATTTCTCTGTAGACTAGTCACCAGAATATTTGCTATATATTATAGCGGTCACAAGAATTACACTGTATGTGGTCCTAGGACTATGGAGCTTTGCATTATACTGTGGTCATAAAAATATAGAGTTCTGCATTATACTGTGGTCACCAGATTATGGGTTTTGTATTATATTTGCGGTAAAAAATATGAGCTATATATTTGTACTGTGATCACCCAAATGAGACTGTGCATACTTCACTTTATCTTTCACCTTGATATGTAAGGGTCATTAGGTATGTGTTTACAACAGCAGCACTCATGCTACATTCAGTGCAATAAAAAATAAGATTTTACTTACCGGTAAATCTATTTCTCGTAGTCCGTTGTGGATGCTGGGGACTCCGTAAGGACCATGGGGAATAGACGGGCTCCGCAGGAGACATAGGCACTTTAAGAAAGAATTTGGATTCTGGTGTGCTCTGGCTCCTCCCTCTATGTCCCTCCTCCAGACCTCAGTTAGAGAAACTGTGCCCGGAAGAGCTGACAGTACAAGGAAAGGATTTTGGGAATCCAGGGTAAGACTCATACCAGCCACACCAATCACACTGTATAACTTGTGATAACTTTACCCAGTTAACAGTATGAACAACAACAGAGCATCAGATCAATCCAGATGCAACTATACATAACCCTTATTTAAGCAATAACTATATACAAGCATTGCAGAAGAAGTCCGCACTTGGGACGGGCGCCCAGCATCCACTACGGACTATGAGAAATAGATTTACCGGTAAGTAAAATCTTATTTTCTCTAACGTCCTAGTGGATGCTGGGGACTCCGTAAGGACCATGGGGATTATACCAAAGCTCCCAAACGGGCGGGAGAGTGCGGATGACTCTGCAGCACCGAATGAGCAAACACAAGGTCCTCCTCAGCCAGGGTATCAAACTTGTAGAACTTTGCAAAGGTGTTTGAACCTGACCAAGTAGCCGCTCGGCAAAGCTGTAATGCCGAGACCCCTTGGGCAGCCGCCCAAGAAGAGCCCACCTTCCTTGTGGAATGGGCCTTAACTGATTTAGGCAGCGGCAACCCTGCCGCAGAATGAGCCTGCTGAATCGTGTTACAGATCCAGCAAGCAATAGTTTGCTTTGAAGCAGGCGCCCCAAGCTTGTTGGAAGCATACAGGATAAACAAAGATTCTGTTTTCCTGACCTTAGCCGTTCTGGCTACATAAACCTTCAAAGCCCTGACCACATCCAGTGACTCGGAATCCTCCAAGTCAGTAGTAGCCACAGGCACCACGATAGGTTGGTTTATATGAAAGGATGAAACCACTTTTGGCAGAAATTGTGGGCGGGTCCGCAATTCTGCTCTATCCGCATGGAAAACCAGATAAGGGCTTTTATGTGACAAAGCCGCCAATTCTGACACACGCCTAGCTGAAGCCAAGGCTAATAGCATGACCACCTTCCACGTAAGATATTTCAATTCCACTGTTTTGAGTGGTTCAAACCAGTGTGATTTCAGGAAACTCAACACCACGTTAAGATCCCAAGGTGCCACTGGAGGCACAAAAGGGGGCTGAATATGCAGCACTCCCTTTACAAACGTCTGACCTTCAGGCAGAGAAGCCAGTTCTTTTTGAAAGAAAATGGATAAGGCCGAAATCTGAACCTTAATGGAACCAAATTTTAGGCCCAAAGTCACTCCCGCCTGTAGGAAGTGAAGGAAACGGCCCAGCTGGAATTCCTCCGTAGGGGCATTCCTGGCCTCACACCAAGCCACATATTTTCGCCATATACGGTGATAATGTTGAGCTGTCACATCCTTCCTAGCCTTTATCAGCGTAGGAATAACTTAATCCGGAATGTATTTTTCTGCTAGGATCCGGCGTTCAACCGCCATGCCGTCAAACCCAGCCGCGGTAAGTCTTGGAACAGACAGGGCCCCTGTTGCAACAAGTCCTGTCTTAGAGGCAGAGGCCACGGGTCCTCTGTGAGCATTTCTTGCAGATCTGGATACCAAGCCCTTCTTGGCCAATCCGGAACAATGAGTATTGTTCTCACTCCTCTTTTTCTTATGATTCTCAGCACCTTGGGTATGAGAGGAAGAGGAGGAAATACATAGACTGACTGGAACACCCATGGTGTCACCAGTGCGTCCACAGCTATCGCCTGAGGGTCCCTTGACCTGGCGCAATATCTCTGTAGCTTTTTGTTGAGGCGGGATGCCATCATGTCCACCTGTGGCAGTTCCCACCGACTTGCAATCTGCGTGAAGACTTCTTGATGGAGTCCTCACTCTCCCGGGTAGAGGTCGTGTCTGCTGAGGAAGTCAGCTTCCCAGTTGTCCACTCCCGGAATGAACACTGCTGACAGTGCGCTTACGTGATTCTCCGCCCAGCGAAGAATTCTGGTGGCTTCTACCATCGCCACCCTGCTCCGTGTGCCGCCTTGGCGGTATACATGAGCCCCTGCGGTGATGTTGTCTGACTGAATCAGAACCGGTTGGTCGCGAAGCAGGGACTCCGCTTGACGTAGGGCGTTGTATATGGCCCTTAGTTCCAGGATGTTGATGTGAAGGCAAGTCTCCTGACTTGACCACAGCCCTTGGAAATTTCTTCCCTGTGCGGCTGCTTTCCGCCCTCGGAGGCTTGCATCTGTGGTCACCAGGACCCAGTCCTGAATGCCGAATCTGCGACCTTCGAGAAGGTGAGCACTCTGCAGCCACCACAGGAGAGACACCCTGGCCCTGGGGGATAGGATGATCAACCGATGTATCTGAAGATGTGATCCGGACCACTTGTCCAACAGATCCCATTGAAAGGTCCTCGCATGGAACCTGCCGAAGGGAATGGCCTCGTATGATGCCACCATCTTTCCCAGGACTCGCGTGCAGTGATGCACCGACACCTGTTTTGGTTTTAATAGGTCTCTGACCAGTGTCATGAGCTCCTGAGCCTTCTCCATCGGGAGATAAACCCTCTTCTGGTCTGTGTCCAGAATCATGCCCAGGAAAGGCAGACGAGTCGTAGGAATCAACTGCGACTTTGGAATATTTAGAATCCAGCCGTGCTGTTGTAACACTTCCCGAGAGCGTGCCACACTGATTAGCAACTGCTCTCTGGACCTCGCCTTTATGAGGAGATCATCCAAGTATGGGATAATTGTGACCCCTTGCTTCCGCAGGAGCACCATCATTTCCGCCATTACCTTGGTAAATATTCTCGGTGCCGTGGAGAGACCAAACGGCAACGTCTGAAATTGGTAATGACAATCCTGTACCACGAATCTGAGGTATGCCTGATGAGGTGGGTAAATGGGGACATGAAGGTATGCATCCTTTATGTCCAGAGACACCATAAAATCCCCCCCTTCCTGGCTTGCGATGACCGCTCTGAGCGATTCCATCTTGAACTTGAACCTTTTCAGGTATATGTTCAGGGATTTTAAATTCAATATGGGTCTGACCGAACCGTCCGGTTTCGGTACCACAAACATGGTCGAATAATAACCCTTTCCTTGTTGAAGGAGGGGAACCTTGACCACCACCTGCTGAAGATACAATTTGTGAATTGCAGCTAACACTATTTCCCTCTCTAAGGGGGAAGCTGGCAGGGCCGATTTGAGGTATCGGTGAGGGGGCATCTCTTCGAATTCCAGCTTGTATCCCTGAGACACAATCTCTATCGCCCAGGGATCCACCTGGGAGTGAACCCACTTGTGGCTGAAATTTCGGAGACACGCCCCCACCGGGCCTAGCTCCGCCTGTGGAGCCCCAGCGTCATGCGGTGGATTTAGTGGAAGCCGGGGAGGACTTCTGTTCCTGGGAACTAGCTGTGTTGTGCAGCTTCTTTCCTCTGCCCCTGCCTCTGGCAAGAAAGGACGCACCTCGGACTTTCTTGCCTTTTTGTGATCGAAAGGACTGCATTTGGTAATACGGTGCTTTCTTAGGTTGTGAGTTAACATATGTCAAAAAATTTGACTTTCCTTTCCAGCAGTAGCCACGGAGACCAGGTCCGAGAGACCCTCCCCAAACAATTCCTTACCCTTGTAAGGTAAAACCTCCATGTGCCTTTTTGAGTCGGCATCACCTGAGTCCACAGGACCCTTCTGGCAGAAATTGACATTGCATTTATTCTAGAGCCCAGTAGGCTAGTCTCTTTGAGCATCTCTCATATATAGGACAGCGTCTTTTATATGCCCCAGGGTCATTAATATAGTATCCTTGTCTAAGGTATCAAGTTCCTCAGATAAGGTATCCGTCCATGCTGCTACAGCACTACACACCCAGGCCGACGCAATTGCCGGCCTTAGTAAGGTACCTGAATGTGTATAAATGGACTTCAGGGTACCCTCTTGCTTTCTAACCGCAGCATCTTTTAGGGTGGCCGTATCCTGTGACGGCAGGGCTACCCTCTTGGATAAGCGTGTTAAAGCTTTGTCCACCCTAGGGGAGGATTCCCAGCGTAACCTGTCCGTTGGCGGGAAAGGATACGCCATAAGCATCCGTTTGGAAATCTGCAGCTTTTTATCTGGAGATTCCCAAGCCTTTTCACATAACTCATTTAGCTCATGTGAAGGGGGAAAGGTCACCACCTGCCTCTTCTCCCCATACATATGAACCCTCTTGTCAGGGACTGGGGTTTCCTCTGTGATGTGCAACACATCCTTAATTGATATAATCATATAACGGATGGATTTAGCCAATTTAGGCTGTAATTTTGCATCATCGTAATTGACACTGGAGTCAGAATCCATGTCGGTATCTGTGTCAACAATTTGGGATAGTGGGCGCTTCTGAGACCCTGATGGCCTCTGCGACATAGGATCAGGCATGGGTTGAGACCCCGACTGTCATAAGGTTTCAGCTTTATCCAACCTTTTATGCAAGGAATTAACATTATCATTTAAAACCTTCCACATATCCATCCAATCAGGTGTCGGCGCCGTCAGCGGAGACACCACATTCATTTGCTCCCGCTCTGCTTCCACATAGCCTTCCTCATCAAACATGTCGACACAAGCGTACCGACACACCACACACACAGGGGATGCTCTTTTTGAAGACAGTTCCCCCACAAGGCCCTTTGGAGAGACAGAGAGAGAGTATGCCAGCACACACCCCAGCGCTATATGTCCCAGGAATCACACAGTAACTTAGTGTTAACCCAGTAGCTGCTGTATATTATGTTTTTGCGCCTAATTTATGTGCCCCCCGTCTCTTTTTACCCTCTTCTACCGTGAATCTGCAGGGGAGAGCCTGGGGAGCTTCCTCTCAGCGGAGCTGTGGAGAAAAAATGGCGCTGGTGAGTGCTGAGGAAGAAGCCCCGCCCCCTCAGCGGCGGGCTTCTGTCCCGCGTTTATGTACAATATTATGGCGGGGGCTCATACATATATACAGTGCCCAACTGTATATATGTCTAACTTTTGCCAAGAGGTCCTAATTGCTGCCCAGGGCGCCCCCCCCCCCCCCCCCCCGCGCCCTGCACCCTACAGTGACCGGAGTATGTGGGTGTAGTGTGGGAGCAATGGCGCACAGCTGCAGTGCTGTGCGCTACCTCAGTGAAGACTGGAGTCTTCTGCCGCCGATTTCGAAGTCTTCTTGCTTCTTTCACCCGGCTTCTGTCTGCCGGCTCTGCGAGGGGGGCGGCGGCGCGGCTCCGGGATCGGACGACAAAGGGTGAGATCCTGTGTACGATCCCTCTGGAGCTAATGGTGTCCAGTAGCCTAAGAAGCAGGACCTATCTGCAGAGAGTAGGGCTGCTTCTCTCCCCTCAGTCCCACGATGCAGGGAGTCTGTTGCCAGCAGAGCTCCCTGAAAATAAAAAACCTAACAAAATACTTTCTTTATAGCAAGCTCAGGAGAGCTCACTAATCAGCATCCAGCTCGTCCGGGCACAGATTCAAACTGAGGTCTGGAGGAGGGACATAGAGGGAGGAGCCAGAGCACACCAGAATCCAAATTCTTTCTTAAAGTGCCCATGTCTCCTGCGGAGCCCGTCTATTCCCCATGGTCCTTACGGAGTCCCCAGCATCCACTAGGACGTTAGAGAAATGTTATTTTATAAATAACATTACATATGTAAAAATTATTGTTATATGCTCAGCACAATAAGACTATCCACAGTGGATGAAACCTTACTTGCTGTGGTGCTGAATTTATCTGGGTTTGGGATTGAGAAAGGTAAGGCAACTAGTGTTAATGGATGTTTTTTGCCAAATTACCCAACAAGTTACATGTATTTAAATTCAAAGAAGCTTTAGTATAAATTACATTATCATAACTTTCCTGGTAACAGTTCTCCCTGTAAATGCAGATGCATGCAGTTTTCTTTTAGATATTCTACATAACGTTCTTTCAAATAAACTGCATGCAATTATGTACACTGACAAAAGATGCACCCAATATTTCATTATTCAGAAGCAGGTAAATGTGATTGCAGGTCACGTGTTTTATGATGCATAAAGAATAATATCAATGCATAAACGGGCAAGATTCCTTTCTACGGCAGCTGCTGATTTCATTCATGCTAAGTGTTCTTGCTTTCCTTTTGATTTTATTTTAAAATGGTTTGCCGGTTAAATGAGCGTAGAGGTCATGTGTAAGCGTTCGTCATATGACAGCCTTTACATCTCTACAAAGGATAATTGAATTTAACAGCTTTCTGTAAATACACTGCAAAAGGCTGGCATCCTCTAGAATACTAGTCTGTTTTGTTTTATAAGTGTAAAGGCATCATTTAATTTACGGCTATAACACTAATGTACACACACACACATACAAAAATAGGATACATTTTTTATATATATATTTGCTATAAAAAGAAAGAAATATAAATATAGAGAAAGTTCTGATGCTCCATTTTCCCTGCAGCATTTAATCACAACTTCAAAGTTTAATTGCTCTTTTCATCCATCCCAGCAGAAAATAACAGTAATGGAAAGAGACAGGTCCAAAGATTAATTGTTTTTTTTTTCTTGGCATGTCCTTGCAAGGAGATAACCCTGTTTTCTGGAAGTCATTACAAAGAGAGATACAAAGTTGGCTCCCATCTAGTCCTCCCCTGGCCTGGACCTAATTCATCCTACATCAGCCAGCAAATATTAATATTGTCAGCTGTTCTGTGGGAATGGTATATCACCTCCATGTCAGAACATCTCTGCTTTATTCTGACCATTTTCTTTCCAATAATGGAGTTTGCTGTCTGAATGGCTGGATGCAGACCATGAAGCGATGCTGGTGAGAACATGAGGACAACCATGTAACATCACAAAGGGGTATGTCATTAAAGGTCTTTCTTTGTGCGCATGCAAAAAAATAAAATAGTAATTGTTCTTAATGACCAGTCTTTATATGGACAAACATTTCAGTCTGATCAAATACATTAGAACCTTGCAAATTGGTGGAACATTTCCAAAGCTTGCTGCTTATTAATTATCCCCCATAAGTGCCAATAAAGCTAAAGCGAAATATGAACAAATAATTACTATTAACACATTGATCCAACATTCTGTTTTTGGAAAATATAAAACATTGAACCTCTAGAAGCTAAATGAAGTGAGTGAATTGTGCCACTGGGATGATAATATGGTGTTAGTTTGAGAGTTTCTTACCTATTAAAAACACCACAAACCTTTTATCGGTATCGGAGTTTACTTTTCACTATAGTGGTTTGTGAATTGTACTTGGATAAAATTTCTGTAAAGAAAGGTGATTTTTACTGGTGAGGTTAGAATTGATTATATAGACTTTGGCCTCCATCAGTTTATTTATAAGATGATAGTGTACACATTTAGAAGATTGAACTCCATTGTTATTCTTCCCAGGAATGTTGCCGAACATAAATCAGTCCAAGAGCAAGGTATACAACACTCAACAAGGTCATAAAGAGCCACGGGGTAATGGCTAATATTTTGAACACCTTTTCTATTGTTTACTCTTTTCACTGACCATGAGTTCATCTTTAGCAAACCACTTTGTATTAATACTGGTCTGTTTTATGTTTACTAGAGACACCTGGATAATCCAGCAAACAATAGGAGAGACGGTATGTGTATACATAAAATGGAATTACAACATTTTAACAATGCTAAAAACTTCATTTATAGAGAAAATTAAACTGAATTCCATCAGCAGAACCCAGCAATATGGAAGCTGGGAAGTATAGTGTAAGGAGTGTCCAGTCTCTGGTCCAGGACACTCGCAGTCATAATGAATTTTGGGTTGTATCACCCCAGCACTATCCATCCATGAGCTGATGTGGGTCATACAGAAAAGGAACCACCTCTATCTATTTTTGGGGATTTACAGTACATAGAGATCAGGCCACCTTTGGGGTCAATTTATTCAAGGAATATAGAAAACTGTTTGGCCGCATCAGTACAGGGTACAATCGGTTTGCTCAGTATACAAAGTCATATAAAGCAAGATAAAAATAAATAAACAAAACTCTAGGCACCCCTTGTTTAGTAGGTCTCATAGCGATAATGAAAAATAGATTATGTACTATTGTGGAATTACAAATACCAACATGACGTTTGGTAGTAATCTAGATTACTCTATAATGATAAGAAGATAAAAGAGGCTCATAGTATAAGTTTTATCAAATTAAAATCCCTTGTTTTGGACGCTGTATGTTTACCCAGAACCCTCAGTTTCTCCAGTTGTGTGTGTTAGGTATTAAAACAACTATACAAGGCACTGGGTCATCCACATCCACGTCTAGCTAGTAGAATCACTTTTACTTGCTTACTAGCAGTACAGATAACCCCACCAAAGTGGTACACCAATAGTATTTGGCTTCAAATGTCTTATTCGGCATGTTTACAGGTTAAAATATTTTACCAGATCTCTATCACAGTTCATTGGTGCTAGTGACTTTTTGTTACTAACCAGGACTCTACTACCAGATCTCTAGTTCTATTTTAAACACAGCTCCAGGTACCACATGTTGTATATTCAGCATATTCCATGTATGGTATGATATGAAGGGCAGGCTTAGCACGAGATATACTGATTTTTATTATGAGTAACAGGCTCAAGGACTAAAGAGATTCTGAGTAATGGATTAAGACTTTGGGGGGCTGAGGACACTTAGGTCACTGCACATTCTAAAATTAAAATGAAGAACATAATATATTATATAACATTGGGGCAGATGTATTAAGCCTGGAGAAGTGATAAAGCAGTGATAAAAGGAGATTTATGGTAAGAACTTACCTTTGTTAAATCTCTTTCTGCGAGGTACACTGGATTCCACAGTGAATAACATCGAGGTGTAGAGTTGGATCTTGATCCGAGGATCCAACAGGCTAAAGCTTTGACTGTTCCCAGGATGCCTTGCACCGCCACCTCTATATCCCCGCCTCCAGGCACTGGAGCTCAGTTTTGTTAACCAGTCCAATGCAGTAGCAGGTAAAAGAGACGATAACAGTTAGTAGCCACAGCAAACCACATTCTCACGACAGGAGAAGGTACCAGCAGCTAATGCCATACAAACCCAAAGAAGTTTAGTGCGTTAGGGTGGGCGCCCTGTGGAATCCAGTGTACCTCGCAGAAAGAGATTTAACAAAGGTAAGTTCTTACCATAAATCTCCTTTTCTGCAGTGGGGTACACTGGTATTCCACAGGGAATAACATCAGGGATGTCCTAAAGCAGTTCCTCATGGGAGGGGACGCACTGTAGCAGGCACAAGAACCCGGCGTCCAAAGGCAGCATCCTGGGAGGCGGAAATATCAAAGGCATAGAACCTAATGAACGTGTTCACTGAGGACCACCTAGCCGCCTTGCACAATTGTTCTAGAGACGCGCCATGGCGGGCAGTCCAAGAAGGTCCAACAGACCGAGTAGAATGGGCCTTGATAGTAGCAGGAGCTGGAAGACCAGCCTGCGCATAAGCTTGTGCAATCACCATTCTAATCCATCTGGCCAAGGTCTGCTTATTCGCAGGCCAACCACGTTTATGAAAACCAAAAAGAACAAAGAGAGAATCAGATCTCCTAAGGGAGGCGTTTCTCTTCACATAGATATGGAGAGCCGCACCACATCCAAACACCGCTCTTTGGAGGACAAATCAGGAGAGTAAAAGTCCGGAACCACAATCTCTTGGTTAAGGTGGAAAGATTACACCACCTTAGGTAGATAACCAGGGCGAGTTCTAAGAACAGCATTGTCACGGTGAAAAATCAGAAAGGGAGACCTACAGGATAAGGCACCCAAGTCTGAAACCCATCTAGCAGAGGCAATAGCCAACAAAAACAAGACCTTAAGCGTAAGCCATTTAAGGTCCACAGACTCAAGAGGTTCAAACGGAGTCTCTTGCAGGGCATCCAGAACAACCGACAAATCCCAAGGAGCCACAGGAGGAGCATAGGGAGGTTGAATCCATAAAACACCCTGAGTGAAGGTATGAACGTCAGGCAGAGTCGCAAGTTTTCTCTGAAACCACACCAACAAGGCTGAAACATGAGCCTTTAAGGGGAAGGCCAGACAAAGGCCTGAGTCCAGGCCCTGTTGCAGAAATGCCAAAAGTGTGGCGGTATTGAACATGTATGCATCATAATTCTTAGCCGCACACCAGGTGAAGTAAAAATTCCAGACCCTATAATAAATCCGAGCCGAAGCCAGTTTACGGGCTTTTAACATACTTTGAATGACCGCCTCAGAAAATCCTCTGGCCCTCAGGACTGAAGATTAAAGAGCCACCCCGTCAAAGCCAGTCGGGACAGATCTTTGTAGACACAAGGGCCCTGAACGAGGAGGTCTGGGCGTTGTGGAAGTAGAAGAGGACGCTCTATCGAGAGACCCTGCAGGTCTGATAACCAATGCCATCTGAGCCACGCTGGAGCGATTAGAAGTAGTATTCCTCCTTCTTGCTTGAACTTCCTTATTACCCTGGGCAGGAGTGACACTGGAGGGAGCACATACGGCAGCCGAAAGTTCCATGGAATTGCCAGTGGGTCCACAAACGCTGCTTGAGGATCCCTTGTCCTTGCTCCAAAGACCGGAACCTTGTAATTGTGTCGAGACGCCATCAGGTCTACATCTGGTAGGCCCCACTTGTCCACTAGGAGTTGAAATACTTCTGGATGAAGACTCCACTCTCTGGTGTGTACATTCTGATGACTGAGGAAGTCCACCTCCCAGTTGAAGACCCCTCGGAATGAACACTGCCGATATGGCTGGCAGATGGCATTGAAGAATCTTTGACACTTCCAACATTGCCATGCGGCTTCAAGTGCCGCCTTGATGATTTATGTACGCCACCATGGTGGTGTTGTCCGACTATACTTGAACAGGCCTGTTCTGTACCAGAGGCTGGGACAGTTTCAAAGCATTGAACACTGCCCGCAACTCCAGAATATTTATCGAGAGGAGAGATTCCTCCCTGGTCCACTGACCCTGAAGAGAGTGTTGCTCCAACACTGCGCCCCAAACCCTGCAGACTGGAATCCGTCGTTAGAAGGACCCAGTTGGAGATCCAGAAGGGACGACCCCTGCTCAATCGTTGGTCCTGTAGCCACCAGCTCAGTGACAGACGAACTTCCGGAGTCAAAGAGATCATGTGAGATCTGATCCGGTGAGGCAGACTGTCCCACTTGGCAAGGATTAGCTTCTGCAGAGGACGAGAGTGAAATTGAGCGTACTCTACCATGTCGAAAGCCGTCAACCATGAGGCCTAGTACTTGCATCGCCGAGTGTATCGACACTCGCGGACGAGAAAGGAAGCATCTTATCCTGTCCTGAAGCTTCAGGACCTTCTCTTGGGACAAGAACAACCATTGGTTGTGTGTGCCCAACAATGCCCCCATGTCAGGAATCGACTTACTGCAGCTGCACCTGTCTGCCGGTGTAACCTCCGTCTGAGGCTCCCATGTCTCGCTGCCACTGGTCACCTTGTCACTAAATGCCATTCTGGGCCTAAGGACACTCCTGTTGTCAGCCAGCGTGCACGCACGCCGCATTCCCGCCAAACCACGGCATGGGCGCCGCCATGAGAGTCCCCGTCAGCTCTTCCGCATCAGCCAATCCATAGCCTGGCCACACCTCCCGTTCACTCCCAACCAATACCTGCAGACCGGGGGGTATATCAGGAGCAGCAGGGTGAGTCAGTCCTTGCCTTGGACTTCGTGTCATTCCTCTGACCTGTGTCTCTGGCTCCGTTCTCCAGTTCTTCTTGGTACCTGCTCTGCTTTCCAGTCTGGTCCTGCACTGCCGTGGAACCACAAGCACCAGCAACCCGGGTACCTGTGATCAGCTTCACACCTTATCCAGCTACAGTGTGTTCCAGCTCTCTGCAATAGAGACTCTCCTCCAGGTGCATCTCGTTACCTACACCTGTTCGTCAGCCTGCAAGCTGCCAGTGTTATTCCAACCTGCACTGAGGATTTAAATCACTTGTTCCTGTTTCCTGCAACAGTTACTTGTCTCGCTATTCCCACCATCATCC
Organism: Pseudophryne corroboree; assembly: GCF_028390025.1. Classification (NCBI taxonomy): domain Eukaryota; kingdom Metazoa; phylum Chordata; class Amphibia; order Anura; family Myobatrachidae; genus Pseudophryne; species Pseudophryne corroboree. Next base: position 600,733,455 of record NC_086444.1, read on the forward strand.
CTGCTGTGCTCCACGATCCAGGAACCATCAGTTCCCATACCGATACATCGGTCCCCTGATCGATTGTTACCCACGTCACAGACTTTGCCATAGACTTTCAGCTTCCATGCTGTTCCACCCACAATTGCATATCTTCTGTTATCATCAGTACTCCTGCTGCCATATTGTTTGTATCAATCGCTAAATAAATAACACAGTGCACATGCGCAGGAATCTTATCCAGCCTCCTTGTTTTCTCCATTCCATCTCCACTGACCCACTAGTGCCCTCTCCGGGAACACAAACTAGACAGAGCCTGACAGTAAGTCCAAGGCCGATGGACTAGGACTGTGGTCAGAATGTGGGGTCAGGAGCCTTACAAAATCTGGTCTCCCGCTTGGATGGTCAAGAGTCTGCACAGCAGCAGATAATCCAATTCCTGCAAGGAATGTCCTCCCATCTCAATACACTGCAACAGTCATTGCCCAGTGCTGCCGTTCCTTCAGTTCCAGTCACCTCTGCACCTGCAAGTTCAGTGGGTTCTCCTTCACCAGCTGCATCAACTCCAGTGTCACGCCTGCATCTGCCCGTGCCCGACAAATTTGATGGCAGTCCCAAGTTATGTCGTGGGTTTCTCAATCAATGTGAAATTCAGTTCGAGTTGCTATCGCACAATTTCCCTACGCCAAGATCCAAGGTTGCTTACATTATATCGCTGCTCTCTGGACCAGCCCTGAGTTGGGTGTCTCCTCTGTGGGAACGTGCTGACCCTCTTATGAATAACTATACCGAATTTGTGTCAACCTTCAGACGCATCTTTGACGAACCAGGTTGTGCTACGTCAGCCTCAGCAGATCTTATTCAACTTCGTCAGGGTACCCATAACATGGGTCAATACGTCATCCAGTTCCAGACATTAGCCTCAGAGATTGAATGGAATAATCAAGCGCTGGTAGCAGCCTTTTGGCATGGACTCTCTGACCGAATTAAAGATGAACTAGTCACTCGTGACATTCCTGAGCAATTATCAGACCTAATTTCTTTGTGTATTAAGTTGGACTCTCGTATTCGCGAACGCAACAGTGAGCGTGCTCGCAGTGAGCCCCGCAAGCCGAGAATGGTACCCCCGACACAATTTCAGCCTCCATCTTCCGATGAGCCTATGCAAATAAATAGGTCCCGCTTAACCCCTGAGGAGCAGTCAAGAAGACTTCGAGAGAGACTGTGTCTTTATTGTGCGGCAACAGGTCACCAAATTAGTTCTTGTACGGCGCGTTCGGGAAACGCCAGATCCTAACTTGTAAAGGAGGAGTCAAGTTGGGATCTTCTAGACAAGCTCCTTCAAACCGAGACCTTATCCTTCCAGTGGCTTTAGAGACTAGTGCTGGACTCCAGTCTCTATCCACGATAGTGGACTGTGGAGCTGCTGGAAACTTCATTACTCAAGCCGCAGTTGACAAGTTCCGTCTGCCTATCTGCGGACTCACATACCCAGTCTATATCACCGCAGTGGATGGTAGCCGAATCTCAGAGGGTTCCATCTCCCATCAAACCAAACCAGTTGTTTTGGGAGTCGGGGTCCTGCATTCCGAATTAATTGAGTTCCTCGTCATCCCTAAGGCAACTCAGGAGATTGTTTTGGGTATGCCCTGGCTCCAGCTACATAATCCGCACATTAACTGGTCCACGTTACAACTGACTTCCTGGGGTTCACATTGTCATCAGTTCTGCCTAGCCCAAGTTCGTCCTGTAAGGTCCTCAGAAGTTAAAATTCAGTCAAGTCTCCCAGTAGCCTACCAAGATTTCACTGACGTCTTCAGCGAAAAGGCCGCTGATGTTCTGCCGCCCCATAGAGAGTGGGATTGTCCCATTGATCTCATCCCCGGCAAGAAGCCACCTAGGGGGCGTACTTACCCATTATCTGTACCTGAAACCGAGGCAATGAGTGACTACATCAGGGAGAATTTACAGAAAGGATTCATCCGCCCTTCGTCTTCGCCCGCCGGAGCGGGTTTTTTCTTTGTTAAAAAGAAAGATGGAGGATTACGTCCTCAACGATATTACCATCAAAAATAGCTATCCATTACCTATCATCACTGAATTATTTGACAGAGTCAAGGGAGGCCGCATTTTCACTAAGTTAGATCTCCGCGGTGCCTACAATCTCATCAGAATTCAAAGTGGCGATGAATGGAAGACCGCCTTTAACACTCGGGATGGTCATTACGAGTACCTTGTAATGCCATTCGGGTTGAGCAATGCCCCAGCAATGTTCCAGCACTTTGTTAATGAAGTCTTCCATGTTGTCCTGTATAACTATCTTGTAGTCTATTTGGATGATATCCTTATCTTCTCTCAAGATCTCTCCTCGCATCGTCTGCAAGTCCGTGCGGTCCTCCGACGTCTTCGTGAGAATCGTCTCTACGGCAAGTTGACTAAATGTACCTTCAAAGTTCCTTCCATACCCTTCCTAGGGTATGTAATTTCCGGATCAGATCTCCAGATGGACCCTACAAAATGACAAACTATTGCTAATTGGTCCACTCCGTGTACCCTCAAGTCCATCCAGCGATTCTTGGGATTCGCTAATTACTATAGGAAGTTCATCAGAGGATTCTCAACTCTCATCGCTCCTATTACGAACTAAACTCGAAAAGGGGCAGACCATTCCAACTGGTCAGAAGATGCCTTGGCTGCGTTTCAGAGAGTTAAGCAGGCTTTCATGTCCGCTCCAGTTCTGTCACAACCAGATATCAACAAGCAGTTCGACTTGGAGGTAGATGCTTCTACAGTAGGAGTTGGAGCTGTTCTCTCCCAAGTAGGGGCCGATGGAAAAATTCATCCCTGTGGGTTCTTCTCTTGCAAATTTCTTCCTGTGGAAGCTAATTACTCCATCGGTGACCAAGAATTATTGGCGATCAAACTGGCCCTCGAAGAGTGGAGGTATCTCCTGGAGGGGGCAAAGTATCCTTTTAACATCTACACTGATCACAAGAACCTGCTCTACTTAAAGGCAGCCCAGTGTCTCAATCCTCGCCAGGCCCGGTGGGCAATGTTCTTCTCTCGTTTCAACTTCAGGCTTCATTTCCGTCCAGGTTCCCAGAATACCAAAGCTGATGCTCTGTCCCATTCTATGGGATCCGAAGAGGAGATTCCCGATCCAGTTCCTCATTCTGTTCTGAATCCAGTCGTGTTTGTCTCGGCTCAAGTCACTCCTGTTCCACCTCCTGGCAAGATATTTGTTTCTCCTGAGCTTTGTTCCAAGTTGTTGTCTTGGGCTCATCAGTCTAAGATCACAGGGCATCCTGGTGTCCTAAAGACTTTCAAGTTCCAGTGTGAAACTTACTGGTGGCCTAAAATGAAGGTCAACATCCAGGATTTCGTGGCATCCTGCCCCAAATGTGCCCAGCATAAGACTCCCCGTCAGTCTCCGGCAGGTCAGTTACAGCCTTTATCAATACCCAGCCGTTCCTGGTCTCACCTGTCCATGGACTTCCTCTCCGATCTACCCTCCTCTCAAGGATTCAAAACCATCTGGGTAGTTGTCGACAGGTTTACCAAAATGGCCCACTTTGTTCCACTCCAGGGTCTTCCTTCTGCTCCAAAACTTGCTCAAGTCTTCCTACGGGAGATCTTTCGCCTACATGAACTTCCTACTGAAATTATATCTGACCGTGGAGTTCAGTTCGTAGCAAGATTTTGGAGAGCTCTCTGTTCTGCCCTACAACTTAAACTTAAGTTCTCGTCAGCCTACCAACCTCAGACGAATGGACAGACTGAGAGGGTGAATCAAGAATTGGAGACCTTCTTGAGACTTTATATATCCTCTACCCAAGATGACTGGGTAGACCAGCTTTCGTGGGTTAAATTTGCTCACAACTTTCGCTATCAATCTGCCACGGAGACCACCCCATTCTTTGCTGTATATGGGCAACATCCTCGTGTCCCAGACTTCAAAGATCTACCAAACATTGCTGTTCCTGCAGCCACTTCTGTTCTAAACCAGTTTTCTTTTTCATCCACTAGGGGTCACTGGAGTACTCTAGGGATATGGACGGTTCCACAGGAACTAGGCACTGAATAAGTTAAAATTTGAGACTACTTCTCCTCTCCATATCCCCGAGTACCTCAGTGTTTTTTCGGCGCTCACCGAGCAACTAGGCCTGTGGAGTTTCTCCACAGTTATTGGATTTATTTTTGATTTTTCAATGTTCCACATCCCTTCCCCCCTTCCAGAAAGGCGAGGGTTCGGGATAGTGGAAGCTGCTGAAGCAGCTGTGGGTGTCGGACCTCTGTAAAAAGAGCTCCCTCACTGCCACGGGCAGGTCTAAAACCTGCAGTAAAGGCTGGACCGAACTTATAGAGAAGCCCCGTCATAGCCCTCACCACAGGGTCCAGGTATGTTGAACGGGGCGGTCAGCTCACGCTGCCGCCCCGCTGTGTGGGATACTGTGTGTGTGTGTGGTGCCGGCCGCTGCCTTCAGCTGCCCGCTGCCGTTTCCAGCGCCGCTGTCTATGCTGTGTCCCCCGCCGCTCTGAGCCACGCCGGCCACGTTGATTTATGCATAGGCCACTCCACGGCTCTATGCAGCGCGCTCCCCGGCCCTCGATGCTGCTTCCGGCTCCCTCTCCACCATAGCCCGGCTCAGTGTATAGAGAACGATACACGGAGCACGGGGGGGGGGCACACAAATGAGAGTTTTTGTAAAAGGCAGGCTCCATAGCCTAGTGAGTAACTTTGATGCCACAGTGATGTTCCCTGCACACAGAAATGTCAGGGTCACTGGATAAAATCTCATGATTCAACTCTTGTTGATTAAAGAAAGTATGTTTACTGGAATACAGCAGCGCTGCATATGTATTACAATAGGCTATTAAGTCTTTGTTAAACAGGATACATGCTGCTCATATATGTGCACGTTTGAATGCAACATTTTATGTTTATTAAATCTGCTTACATAATTATAAGTCTGCATATTTAATTATTTTTCCTGTTGTTTTTCCAGAATTTCCTGTATTACATCTCTCCTCCATTGAAGGCGCAGGGGTGTTAAGGGGAATTTGGAATCAGGCATATTGCTCGCGCAAGTTGTTTTTTGTATTGTCTGTCTGTATAATGAGTAAGACACCAGCAAAGACTATTATTCTTATCATAACTGTTTATAATGATATTATCCCAAAGACTGCAAATCTGAATCATGGCTGTGGTCAGCGAAATACTGGCTTTGTTCACTGTTGTAAAGTAAGATGTGTTATACAATTGGTCAGCACATGGTGATTATAAAACAGTATCTGTGGAGCACTGCAAGCATTGTGAGTTCAGGCTCACCTGCAGCAGCTTTGCTTAATTCACTTAGCCACACCACAATTGGATACGCCCAATCTCATCTGATCTTGGAAGCTGAGCAGTGTTGGGCCTGGTTACCCACCTGGGAATACAAGGTGCTGTAGGTACTTTTAAATCTACAGCCACACCACACTGGATACGGGACCCATTAACTAAGCTGCGGTTAAGCAGCAGACATCTCAGGTTTTTTTTTAAGCCTGTGAGTGGTCACATTTAGTTTCAGACTTCTTAAAATTATTATACCTCTGAATCAGGAGATATCTGGATATATGTATATGGGTATATAATATATATATGTGTATGTGTGTATGTATGCATATATGAAATATATATATATATATAGATAGATATATATTATAAGGTCTGAGTATGTGTGAATATACAATGTTATATGTATGTGTGTATATATATATATATATGTATGTATATATATATATATGTATATATATATAATACTAGGTGATTCATCGCGCCCTACGGGCGCTCTTCACACCGTCGTAAGGGGCTACGCCCCCGTAATCTCTACTGAAAATTGACGGTGTAGAATAGTAGTTGTATATTTTGTATTGGTGGAATGGGAATTTAGTTTGTGGGTAAATGTAGTATGCCAAAAGGGAATGTGATGATGAATGGGGTGCAGGGTCTTGTGAGTGGGTGAACAGAGGTTATTGAGGCTTATGGTGAGGGGCACAGGATGTATGTGATAGTTTGTATAGGGTTTTTATGTGGAGTCTGGAGCCTGTTGAAGGGAGAGTGGTGGGTGGAGTGGTGGTTGTGAGCGGTAATTGGTGTGGGCTGTGGATGATGAGGCAGGATTGTGGATGGGTGCCGTTGGGTGTGTATGCTTGGGGCTAGCAGTGATGCATGGCGTAGGGAACAGGAGACTTAGGATTTGGTGGAGTAGTGGGTGTGGGGTCCAAGGGGATGGTGGAGGGTGTTGTAAGGTGTCATGGGTGGTTGAGTGACACATGGCCACTGTGGGTGGATATTGGGGGTGAGGTGTGTGTAGGGGAGGGGGTAAGTGGATGTGGAAGGCTGTGTAGAAATGTGTGGGGTGTTGGCGGGGTGGTGTATTAGTGTTAGATGGGTGGTAGGTATGGTGTAGATTTGTGGGGGGGTGTTCTAGTGCGGTGAGGGTTGGCCAGGTGGTTGTGTTGTGTGTGGGGAAGAGTGTGGTGCAGGTGTGTAGCGATGCAGTAGTTGTGTTATGATGTAGGGATTGACAGCTTTTGGGGGTGGATGGTGTTGAAGATGGTGCGTGTGGAGGATGTTTGGTTGTAAAAGTGGCCTGTGGCTGGGTTCTTGGTTTGCAGGTGTGTAAAATGTGGTCTGAACATGGTTCCTACTGGTGGAGGGTTGACTGAGGGGCCTTTGGAAATGGGGTAGGGGAATGGAAGTGGTGTGTGTTGACTGCAAAATGTGTGGTGGAAGGTAGGTTGACAGAGGGTGCAGCGTATGGCAGAGGTGGTAGGTGCTGGTAGGTGGGGGATGGGCAGGGCCATGGGTTGTATGTATTATTGTTTGCTTGGTGTTGTGATGGATTGGGTAGGGTGGTGAAGGTGTTGTGGATGGTGGAGTGCAGTTTGGTAGGGGTAGGGGGATTGTGCTAGGTGAGGGAAAGATGGTGTGGGTGGTGGATGTCCGGCTGTAGACAGGGGTGTGGATGTTGTCCAGTGTGTGTATATGTTGTGCCCTAGGGGTGAGTGGCCATGGCTGGTTGAGGTTTACCTGTGTTGTGTGTTATTTTTGGGGAGGGTATTGTGAGGTGTGCTGTGGTGGTGTTTTTGGGTGATTGGTGTGTGGAGGTGGTGAAAGGTTTGTTGAAAATGGAGTGGTGGAGGGGTGGTGTATTTGTGAAAGGTGTTTGCTAGGTATGGGGCAACTGTGTTTGGGAGGTGGGCTTGTGAGGTGGTGTTGGAGAGGCAGGTGCATTGTTGTTGCCGGTGTGGTTTAGTGAGGTGGAGTTGTGTTAACGTGTGGCTGTGGGACTGCAATGTAGGTTGTGACAGCTTGTGGGGAGAGATGGTGGTGAAGGTTGTGCGTGTGGTGTCCGTGTGGTTATTGAAGGGGAAATGTGGATGGGGTTGTTATTGTAGAGGTGCAGTGCAAAATGGCCTATGTACCTGTTGTCAGTGGTGGTGGGTGTCCTGTGTGGAGGATGAGAATGTTTGAGACTGAATGGAGGTAGTGTGTGTGTGTGTGTGTGTGTGTGTGTGTGTGTGTGTGTGTGTGTGTGTGTGTGTGTGTAAGGTTTGGTGTATGGTGGGGTTTAGATGGGGGTGTTGGGTATGGTCGCGGGGGTGCATAGGTGCTGTAGTTGGGTAAAGTTAGGTGGATTAGGGCTACGGACATAGTTATGTGAGCTGTTTAGTGATGTGCTGTGATAGGGTTTGTTGAGGTTGGCAAAAGTGGTGTTGTTTTGGTAGTGGTGGTAGAGAGGGTTAAGTGGATTGTTTGGAGTGGGGATGTAATTGTGTGGGTAGTGGTTATTGGGAAGCGTTGCAGAAGGTAGATGGGTAATGTATAGTTGGTGTGGGCTTGGGGGGAGGGATGGGTGAGCAGGCAGGAGGTGTTAAAGTTGTAGGAGTTGTGGCTGTGTGGGCCAGGGGGATGGGTGACTGTGTGTGAAGGTGGCATTGGGGTGTGGTTTAACATGGGTTATGTGGGTGGATGATGGGCGTTTGGGTTGTATGTATTATTGTTTGGTTGTTGATGTGATGGATTGGGTCGGGTGGTGAAGGTGGTGTGGATGGTGGAGTGGTGTTTGGCAGGGGTAGGGTGAGGGCAAGATGCTATGGGTCGTGGATGTCCAGGTGTGGTCAGGGTTGTGGATGGTGTCCGGTGTCTGTATATGTTGTGTCCTAGGGGTGAGTGATCATGGGTGGGTGAGGTTTACATGTGCTCTGTGTTATTTTGGGGTAGGGTATTGTGAGGTTTGGTGTGGGCAGTGGTGGTGTTTTTGTGTGAGTGGGGTGTGGCGATTGGTAAAGTTGTGTTGTGGAAAATGGGTTGGTGGAGGGGTGGTGTACTTGTGAAAGGTGTGTGTTAGGTATGGGGGTAGTGTGTTTGGGTGGTGGGCTTGCGAGGTGCTGTGGGTGTTGGAGAGGCAGAGGCATTGTTGTTGCTGGTGTGGTTTAGTGAGGTGGAGTTGTGTTAACGTGTGGCTGTGGGAGTGCGATGTAGGTTGTGACAGCTTGTGGGGAGGGATGGTGGTGAAGGTTGTGTTTGGGGTGTGTTTGTGGTTATAGTAGGGGACATGTGGATGGGTTTGCTATTGTAGAGGTGTAGTGTAAAATGGCCTATGTAGGTGTGTAGTCAGTGGTGGCGTTTGTCCTGTGTGGAGGCTGTGAATGTTTGAAACTGAATGGAGTGTGTGTGTGTGTGTGTGTGTGTGTGTGTGTGTGTGTGTGTGTGTGTGTGTGTGTGTGTGTGTGTTTTGGAGTATGGTGGGGTTTAAATGGAGTTTTTGTGTATGGTAGAGGGGGTGCATAGGTGCTGTACTTGTGTAAATGTTGGTGGATTAGGGGTAGGGGCATAGTAGGTATGAGTTGTGTTTTGTGGTGTCTTGTGATCGGGATTGCGCAGGGTGAGGAAAGTTGTGTGGTTTTTGGAGTGGTGGTAAGAAGGGTTAAATGGATTATTAGAAGTGGGGCTGTAATTATGTGGGTAGTGCATGTGGTTGCTTGTAGGGTAGACGGGTAGTGTTATGGGGTAACTGTTGTTGTGATGGTTTGACCTAATGCGTGTTTAGGCTCAGAGTGTGTACATGGTGGGTGTTGTATTTATTGCATGCTGCATTGTGGAGGGGGGTGAAGGAACAGTGTTTGGTGGTTGTTTTTTTTGGAAGGGGTACATAGATTGTGCAGGGTGTAGAGAAAATGGTGTGGTTGATGGGTGACCAGAGTGTAGCTGGACGGTGGATGTAGTCTGGCCAGTGTATGAGTTGGCTTAAAGGTGAGGGGTGGGTGAGGTGTTAGGAGGTGTAGTAGTTGGTGGAGTTGTACGTGTGGGCTGTAGTGTGAGTTTGTTGGAAGGTGGCATGGCTGTGGGTTTTCTGCATAGGGTGCTTTGTGTAGGGTATTGTGGTGTGTGGCTGGGAGGTTGGGTTGGGGGAGAGCTGCAATTGGCATATTGGTGCTTGTAGGTGAGACGGGTACTGTTGTGGGCCAATTGTTGTTGTGATGGTTTGACAGAATCCATAGGCTGTGTAGAGAGGGAGGTGGGTGTGCGATAGGGGTAGGGTGGTGTTGGGCTGGATTGTGGCGGGTGTGGAAGGGAATGTGGGTGGAGGAGTGTTATTTTGGAGGGGTACGTGGTTGTGTGTGTGGGTTAATAAAAAGTGTTGGGTAGTGATGTATGGTGGTTGTGTAATAGCGTGGGGGTGGGTAGCTGCCTTTATATGTATTGGTCTAGGGGTGAGGGATGGGGGTGGTGACAGGACGTGCAGTGTGTGATGGAGTTGTGGTTGTGGGTATTAGGGGGATGGAGTTGGAGGTGTGCATGGGTGGAGTGTGTCGACATGTGATGGATGGGTGGATGGTGGTGGGTTTTGTAGGGGTTCGTGTGTGTGTGCATAGAAGGGGGGGGCAGTTGTTGAATTTAGAGTGTTTTTTTGGTTGTGGGGGGGAAAGCTGGATGTGTGGTGTATTTGTGGTGGGTGCTTGGCAGGTATGGGGTTACGGTGGGTGTGGGATGGGCTTAGGGTGTGTGGGGTGTGTAGGAGAGGTGTTTGGGTGGGTGTGAGTGTTGGTGTAAGGTGTGTGTGTGTGCTTTGAGTATGTTATCGTGGTGTGAGGGTAATGGCGGCAGGTGTGAAAGTTGGTGGGTGGTGGTGTTGTAGAGATGGGGAAGGTGTTTTGTCTGTAGTTGGAGGGGGTGTAGGGTGCGTGCGTGTTGTTAGGAGTGTGCAGGCAGAGAGAGAGAGAGTGTGTGTGTGTGTGTGTGTGTGTGTGTGTGTGTGTGTGTAAGGTAGGAGGAGGCCATGGTATATGTGGCAGCACTTGTCCCCCCCCCCCCCCTTCACATGAGTGCCCTGTGAGTGGAGTTTTGGGCAAAAGGGAGGCATGCACATGTATGCACATCGGGGGATGGGTGATAGGGGCGGCCGGGCATCTATTACTGTGTGTGTGCCTAGTTGTTGGCTGGGTGGCTGTGCAGGTGTGTGGTGCTGGGAGGGGAGTGAATTGGTGTATGTGGAGCTGGAGGCAGGAGTGGGGAGAGACGTGTCGCCGGTACAGAGAGTGCGGCGTAAGCTTGCATAACTACATCCAAGTCAAGTATAACTCACTTTGACACAGACTCCGTTGTGCTGACGGCGTCCCTTGGTAGTGTGGACGGACCGGGGGCGGGTGGATGAGAGAGGTGGTGCGGTGGTTGTGTGGAGGTCGGGAGCAGTCTGTGCGTCCATGGTGCGCACGGCGTGTTCCCGTTAGAGTGTGTAGGCGGCGCAGCTGCAAGGCGAGAGATGGATTGTGCGGAGGGTAGCTTAGCGGCGGTGCGGGCTGCGGCTGTCTGGCCGTGCGTGGTGTGGACGGTGTGTCCCGTTGGTGGTGGTGGGTTTGTGTGGCTGACGGGAGGGGGTGGTGTTGCCTGCGGCTGTCTGGGCGGCCGTGGTGCAACAGCGGGGCCGTGCAGCATGTCTGGATGTGGGAGGTGTTGCTGGGGTTGTGCGGGTGGGCTCGGTGCTGTGGGCTTAGGTTTCCCAGTGTGTGTGCTGGTCCGTTAAGCGGACGTGGGGTCCGGGGTTGGCAGGGGCGTCAGTGACTGCAATTTGGAGCTGGTGCAGGGGTTTTGCGAAGGGTGGGTTTGGGGGTGTGGGTGAATCAAGGGAGGGCTCCATGGTGTGGTGGGTCCGTTCCTTGGTGGCTTCTGTGTGGGGCTGGTGGGTGGATTCAATGGCTGCTGCTCCCGTTCTGCTAAGTGGTGTGCTGGGACTGTCAGGAGTTGCTAACTCCACCCAGCGTTAGAAAGCCAGCCACAGAGTCACAGGGCTAATATATAGGAGATGCTGACATTAAAAATCTATTTTTCAATAAGCAAGACTACAGTGACGCAGTTGGTCGGCACACAGTGCTTATTAAACAGTATCTGTTGAGCACTGCAAACATTGTGAGTTCAGGCCTCACCTCTCCAGATCCCCAGTGGCCTAATGGATAGGACTCTGCCCTCCTAAACCAGGGATTGTGGGTTCAGGTCCCATCTGGATTGCAAGTCACTACAGCAACCATTTCATCACCAGAGTTGATGTTTAAACAGCAGCTTTGCTTATTATTTTTACAGGTGGCTCTATAGCCAAGTGGTTAGGCTTCCCGCCCACAGTGAACTTTGTGATTACATGGACACTGGTTCAGATCCTGGTTTAACAGGTGTAATATAAAAAAAAAGAAAACATGGTAGGACACGATTTTTAACATTACTGCCTGGTTCTTTGCAGGAGGTTGCTGCCCTACAACACTCAGCCTCTGGGGGAGCGGGGGGTTGTTAGGAATTTAATTTATTAATTTATTAATTGTTTTTGACAGCATGGGGTAAATTTACTAAGATTCGTAATTTCCGAAAAAAGGTCAAAGTTCAATCACGAATGACATCGACAGTGTAAAACTGCAACTTTTTGAATTGATTACGATGGATTTACTAAGCTGTCGTATTCGGGTTTTTCTTTTCTTCCGATGTCGATGTCATTCGTTTTTTTTTACCTATTTTTACGGCAGTGATTAGCAAAACACTGCCGTTTTTTTTTACAATCAATCTCGGCCGGATCTGTGTGATCCGTGCTGGGGTTCTTATTTTTTTTTTTTTTAATTAAACAATGTAAAATCCCCAAAAAAAAATGCGTGGGGTCCCCCCTCCTAAGCATAACCAGCCTCGGGCTCTTTGAGCCGATCCTGGTTGCAGAAATATGGGGACAAAATTGACAGGGGTTCCCCCATATTTAAGCAACCAGCATCGGGCTCTGCGCCTGGTCCTGGTTCCAAAAATACGGGGGACAAAAAGAGTAGGGGTCCCCCATATTTTTAAAACCAGCACCGGGCTCCACTAGCTGGACAGATAATGCCACAGCCGGGGGTCACTTTTATACAGTGCCCTGCGGCCGTGGCATCAAAAATCCAACTAGTCACCCCTGGCCGGGGTACCCTGGGGGAGTGGGGACCCCTTCAATCAAGGGGTCCCCCCCCCCAGCCACCCAAGGGCCAGGGGTGAAGCCCGAGGCTGTCCCCCCCCCATCCAATGGGCTGCGGATGGGGAGGCTGATAGCCATTTGTGATAATGAAAAGATATTGTTTTTAGTAGCAGTACTACAAGTCCCAGCAAGCCTCCCCCGCATGCTGGTACTTGGAGAACCACAAGTACCAGCATGCGGCGGAAAAACGGGCCCGCTGGTACCTGTAGTACTACCACTAAAAAAATACCCAAAAAAACACAAGACACACACACCGTGAAAGTATAATTTTATTACATACATACACACATACATACATACTTACCTTATGTTCTCACGCAGGTCGGTCCTCTTCTCCAGTAGAATCCAAGGGCTACCTGTTGAAGAAATTCTACTCACCAGATCCAGTGGTCCAGGCTCCTCGGCAAATCCAGGGATAATCCACGTACTTGAATAAAACAAAAAAACGGTTGCCCGACCTCGAACTGAAAGGTGACCCATGTTTGCACATGGGTCACCTTTCCACGAATGCCAGAAACCCACTTTGCCTTCTGACTAAGTGGGTTTCTTCAGCCAATCAGGGAGTGCCACGTTGTAGCACTCTCCTGATCAGCTGTGTGCTCCTGTCCTCACTGACAGGCAGCACACGGCAGTGTTACAATGTAGCGCCTATGCGCTACATTGTAACCAATGATGGGAACTTTCTGCCCTGCGGTTGACCTAAAGTGACGTCACCGCTGAGCAGAAAGTTCCCAGCATTGGTTACAATGGAGCGCATAGGCGCTACATTGTAACACTGCCGTGTGCCGCCTGTCAGTGAGGACAGCAGCACACAGCTGATCAGGAGAGTGCTACAACGTGGCACTCCCTGATTGGCTGAAGAAACCCACTTAGACAGAAGTCAAAGTGGGTTTCTGGCATTCGTGGGAAGGTGACCCATGTGCAAACATGGGTCCCCTTTCAGTTCGTGGTCGGGACACCGTTTTTTTTTATTTATTCAAGTACGTGGATTAACCCTGGATTTGCCGAGGAGCCTGGACCCATGGATCTGGTGAGTAGAATTTCTTCAACAGGTAGCCCTTGGATTCTACTGGAGAAGAGGACCGACCTGCGTGAGAACATAAGGTAAGTATGTATGTATGTGTGTATGTATGTAATAAAATTATACTTTCACGGTGTGTGTGTCTTGTGTTTTTTTGGGTATTTTTTTAGTGGTAGTACTACAGGTACCAGCGGGCCCGTTTTTCCGCCGCATGCTGGTACTTGTGGTTCTCCAAGTACCAGCATGCGGGGGAGGCTTGCTGGGACTTGTAGTACTGCTACTAAAAACAATATCTTTTCATTATCACAAATGGCTATCAGCCTCCCCATCCGCAGCCCATTGGATGGGGGGGGGACAGCCTCGGGCTTCACCCCTGGCCCTTGGGTGGCTGGGGGGGGGGGACCCCTTGATTGAAGGGGTCCCCACTCCCCCAGGGTACCCCGGCCAGGGGTGACTAGTTGGATTTTTGATGCCACGGCCGCAGGGCGCTGTATAAAAGTGACCCCCGGCTGTGGCATTATCTGTCCAGCTAGTGGAGCCCGGTGCTGGTTTTAAAAATACGGGGGACCCCTACTCTTTTTGTCCCCCGTATTTTTGGGACCAGGACCAGGCGCAGAGCCCGATGCTGGTTGCTTAAATATGGGGGAACCCCTGTCATTTTTTCCCCCATATTTCTGCAACCAGGATCGGCTCAAAGAGCCCGAGGCTGGTTATGCTTAGGAGGGGGGACCCCACGCAATTTTTTTGGCAAAAATAAGCACTTTCCCACCCCTTCCCACTGATATACATGCACGGATCTCATGGATCCCTGCATGCATCTCAAATCACGGAAAAAAAAAGCAGGTCTGTTTTTTTTAGGACTTTTTTACGAGTTGTAATTTTTCACGGCAGTGTTTTGTGTTTTTTTGCTTTGCACTTCTTAGTAAATGACCGAGATTCATATCTAAACAGGCGTAATTTGACCGATGGTGTATTCATTCGTAATTTTTTACCTGAACTAGCAAAAAATTACGAATGCCCTCATCACTGCCGTGATTAGTGTTTAGTAAATGACCGAGATTAACCGAGATGACACTTTGAAGAAAAAACGGTATCTCGGTCAAAATCGGGAGCTTAGTAAATATACCCCCATGTCTCTACAGGAAGATTCACTATTGCTGGTGACCACATGCACGGTAATGCAGGTTTATACACAGATTACTTCCGTGGTGTACTTACTGGTCGGGGTACATGATCACTAAGTCTAATGCATAATCAAACAAGCAGCTTCGCTGCAGAGTCGGTCACACAGTGTGTCGGACAAATACGACTGCACAGACAGACCCTTACCGGTCCTCTTTGGGGGGAAATGCGGGCGCATGTACTGCCTGAGGGGGGAACATTTTTTTATTTTTTTTTTACTGTTTTCAGCTAAATTGTTGCGGTCGATTCGCCGCCAGCCCTCATAGCACCAGGCCAGTACGTTAGGTTCTCAGCAAAGGCTGAACAATTTCCAATGAGAGACAATTGCAATTATTGGGCGTTAAACTACCTATCGGAGTGTACCCTACACAGCAGTACGGCTGTTGCTTCGCCCTGCTTTGGTAACGGTTTGAGGTAACAAGGCTGTAGTGGCAGGGCACTCCAGTTCAGGTTTGCCCTAAATAAAGACCACCTTACACTTCTTGCTGCCTACAGCTTCTGTGACGGTGGCAGTTGGTTCTTGCGTTTCAGCTTTGCTAGTGGCACACAACGTCCACTTTGGCCACGTTCCAGACGAGAATAGATCACAGACCAGGTGGGGGGGGGGAATCTGTCTTCCTACCATTGTCTACGCGAATTCCTGAATGATTCCGTCTCATCGACTTCAATTCCTAGGTATGATTCTCGATACGGTAAATCAAAGAATTTACCTACCCGAACAGAAGTACAGGTCATTCGTCATCTGGTACAATTAGTGCTTAAGCCACACACAGTCTCGGTTCATTTGTGCATTCGCCTATTAGACACAATGGTGGCGGCTTTCGAAGCGCTTCAGTTCGGAAGTCTTCACTCACGTCCTTTTTAACTGGATGTGCTCGCACAATGGTCGGGCTCGCTTCTGCAGATTCACCGCAGGGTGAGGTTGTCTCCAAAGGCCAGAGTGTCGCTACTCTGGTGGCTCAAGGAACAGAATCTAACCGCAGGGAAACGGTTCGGCGCCTGGAATTGGATAATTCTCACGGCGGACGCGAGTCTCAGAGGTTGGAGAGCTGTAGTTCAAAATTTTCAGCTCCAGGGTCTCTGGGCGGATCACGAAAGATTGCTGTCTATAAATGTCCTGGAACTCCGGGCAATTTACAATGCGCCACAACAAGCAGTGCACATGCTGCAGGCTCAGGCTGTTCAGGTGCAGTCAGACAACGCGACGGCGGTCGCATACATCAACAAACAAGGAGGAATGAAAAGCCGCATGGCCATGCGGGAAGTAGCTCGAATCCTCAATTGGGCCGAGGTGATTTTGTCGGCAGTATTCATTCCGGGAGTGGACAACTGGGAGGCGGATTATCTCAGCTGTTGGGGGGTTTTTTTTTATCCAGGATGTGCATTAAATCCAAAAGTGTTTCACATGTTGGTCCAGAGGTGGGGTTACCCGCAACTGGACCGGATGGCATCTCGCCACAATTATCAAATGCCCCAGTACGCGTCCAGAACGAGAGATCCAAAGGCAGTGGCGGTGGATGCTCTCACAATCACGTGGCCATACAGTCTCGTGTATCTGTTCCACCCTTTTCCGCTGCTCCCTCTGTTGCTAAAACGGATCAAAAGAGAGTCCGCCACAGTCATACTAGTGGCGCCTCATTGGCCTCGGAGAGCTTGGTTTCGGATCTTTGCGGTCTACTCGCGGACGTTCCTTGGCCGCTCCCACTGCGTCCGGACCTGTTACAACAGGGTCCGTTCTTTTTCTCCGATTTAGCGCGGCGGCGTTGACGGAGTGGCTGTTGAGACAGCCCTCTTAAAAAGAGAGGGCATTCCAGAATAGGTTATACCAACCATGTTACATGCTAGTAGCCAGTTACGGCAGCTCATTATTACAGAATTTGGCGTGCCTATAAATATAGGTTGGTGTAAAGTTCGGAAGTTCCGACATCATCTTTTTTGTTATGTCTACAGATGGGGTTAGATGGAGGTCGGCGTTTATCCACACTAAAGGTGCAGATATCTGCGTTGTCAATTTATTTTCAAAGAAGATTGGCTCTATTGCCGTCGGTACACACCTTTATGCAGGGTGTCCTCAAAGTACAGCCTCCATTTCACTCCACTTACTGCGCCATGGGACTTGAATCTGGTTTAGATTGCTTATAGTCTTTTTATTTCGAACCCTTACAACAAGTGGATATTAAATTTCTCACTTGGGAAACAATTTCTCTCCTAGCTTTAGCTTCGGCAGGGCGGGTTTCAGATTTGGGTGCCTTGTCTTGCAAGCCACCGTATTTAGTGTATCATAATGACAGAGCGGAACTTTGGACGAATCCCGCTTTCCTTCCAAAAGTAGCGTCCTCTTTTCACATCAATCATCCAATAGTAGTTCCTGTGTTAACAGGAGATTCTGGAATTTTGGTTGGGGTACGCGCATTACGCGTTTATGTATTCCGAACGTCTACAGGCCCTCATTCCGAGTTGTTCGCTCGGTAAAAATCTTCCCATCGCAGCGATTTTCCGCTTAATGCGCATGCGCAATGTTCGCACTGCGACTGCGCCAAGTAAATTTGCTATGCACTTAGTAATTTTACTCACGGCTTTTTCATCGTTCTGGTGATCGTAATGTGATTGACAGGAAATGGGTGTTACTGGGCGGAAACAGGCCGTTTTATGGGCGTGTGGGGAAAAACGCTACCGTTTCCGGAAAAAACGCAGGAGTGGCCGGAGAAACGGGGGAGTGTCTGGGCGAACGCTGGGTGTGTTTGTGACGTCAAACCAGGAACGACAAGCAGTGAAATGATCGCAGATGCCGAGTAAGTCTGGAGCTACTCAGAAACTGCTACGAGGTGTGTAATCGCAATATTGCGAATACATCGTTCGCAATTTTAAGATGCTAAGATTCACTCCCAGTAGGCGGCGGCTTAGCATGAGCAAATCTGCTAAACTCCGCTTGCGAGCGAACAACTCGGAATGACCTCCACAGTTCCTAAGACGGATACATTGTTATCCTCTATGATGCGGCCAAGATGGGTTGGCCACCTTCTAAGCAGACCTTATCCAGATGGATAAAACTGACCATACGTCAGGCTTACCTTCATGCTAGGTCACAGCCGCCTACATCAGTAACAGCTCATTCCACATGTTCTCCGGGAATGTCATGGGCAGCTGGTCGTGGAGTTCTACGACACAGCTTTTGCAGTGCAGTTACATGGTCTTCAGTGCACATGTTTGTGCGCTTTTACAAGTTTGATACTTTTGCGGCATCAGCATCTAGCTTTGGCCGTCTAGTGTTACAGGTGCCAAATAGCTCTCCCGCCCAGGGGGGAAACTTTGGTACGTCCCTAGAGTACTCCAGTGACCCCTAGTGGATGAAAAAGAAAATAGGATTTTGGTACTTACCAGGTAAATCCTTTTCTTTGAATCCATAGGGGGCACTGGACGCCCACCCAGAGCAGTTTTCCTGGCTTGTGGTAGTTCAGGGGATCTTATGGTAACACACTCTCACCAACTGGTTCAAATTAGCAAGTTTATTGGGTTGGTGTCAACTGATAGTTGTCAGTAACGTTATGTGTCAACTTTATTGTTGTCCGTTTGTTATATGTAATTCTCCATTAACCTCTATAGCTCCTTTTCGGCTCAGTAAAAAAACACTGAGGTACTCTGGGATATGGAGGGGAGAAGTAGTCTCAAATTTTTACTTATTCAGTGCCTAGTTCCTGTGGAACCGTCCATATCCCTAGAGTACTCCAGTGCCCCCTATGGATTCAAAGAAAAGGATTTACCTGGTAAGTACCAAAATCCTATTTTCGTCTACTTGGAGAAAAATTCATGTTTCCCTTAAAAACGCCTCAAGCCGTTACAAGTTCTTTGCTGACCGCAAAAGACGTGCAGTTCCCAGCTTAAAACCTAATGATAAGGTTTAGCTCTCCACCCGGAACCTTCGTCTCAGAGTGCCATCAATGAAATTTGCACCACATTTTATTGGTCCTTTCCCAATTGACAAAGTCATCAGTGCTGTAGCGTACAAGCTCAGATTGCCTCCATATTGCGAATACCTAATGCCTTTCATGTCTCCCACCTTAGACCCTTGATCCTGAATCTTTCCAAAAAGCTCTTCCCGTTGGCCCCAAAGTACGAACTCAGAGGGGCATTGAGTATGAAATAGAGAAGATTCTGGATTCCCAGTGCCGGTATGGCCGTCTGCAATACCTTATCGATTGGTCCAGTTATGGTCCTGAGGAGAGGAGTTTGGTAAATGCTACAGATGTCCACGCTCCAAGGTTGATCCATGTTTTCCACTGAACTCACCCTTCCAAACCACGTGGGTGTTCGGTGCCCACCCGTAAAGGAGGGGGTACTGTCAGGAATTGACTTACTGCAGCTGCACCTGTCCGCCGGTGCAACCTCCGTCTGAGGCTCCCATGTCTCGCTGCCACTGGTCACCTTGTCGCTAAATGCCATTCTGGGCCTAAGGACACTCCTGTTGTCAGCCGGCGTGCACGCACGCCGCATTCCCGCCAAACCACGGCATGGTCGCTGCCATGACAGTCCCTGTCAGCTCTTCCGCATCAGCCAATCCAGAGCCTGGCCGCACCTCCCGTTCACTCGCAACCAATACCTGCAGACCGGGGGGTATATCAGGAGCAGCAGGGTGAGTCAGTCCTTGCCTTGGACTTCGTGTCATTCCTCTGGCCTGTGTCTCTGGCTCCGTTCTCCAGTTCCTCTTGGTACCTGCTCTGCTTTCCAGTCTGGTCCTGCACTGCCATGGAACCACAAGCACCAGCAACCCGGGTACCTGTGATCAGCTTCACACCTTATCCAGCTACAGTGTGCTCCAGCCCTCTGCAGTAGAGACTCTCCTCCAGGTGCAGCTCGTTACCTACACCTGTTCGTCAGCCTGCAAGCTGCCAGTGTTATTCCAACCTGCACTGAGGATTTAAATCACTTGTTCCTGTCTCCTGCAACAGTTACCTGTCTCGCTATTCCCACCATCATCCCTGCTGTGCTCCACGATCCAGGAACCATCGGTACCCATACCCATACATCGATCCCCTGATCGATTGTTACCCACGTCACAGACTTTGCCATAGACTTTCAGCTTCCATGCTGTTCCACCCACAATTGCATATCTTCTGTTGTCATCAGTACTCCTGCTGCCATATTGTTTGTATCAATCGCTAAATAAACAACACAGCGCACATGCGCAGGTATCTTATCCAGCCTCCTCGTTTTCTCCATTCCATCTCCACTGACCCACTAGTGCCCTCTCCGGGAACACAAACTAAACAGAGCCTGACACCCCAGGTGCACCATTCTCTGAGCAGGGACCAGGGCGGATTTATTCCAGTTGATGAGCTACCCGTGGGCTTGCAGGAATTGGACCATTATTTCCAGATGACAAAGGAGAACCTCTGGGGAGTTCGCCAGGATCAACAAGTCATCCAGATAGGCAGGATCCTGATGCCCTGATAGCGCAGCAGAGCCGTCATAACCGCCATGACCTTGGTGAAGATTTGCGGAGCCGTGGTTAGTCCAAAAGGTAAGGCTCAGAATTGATAATGTAGGTTGCCACTAGCAAACCACAGGTATTGCTGATGCGACATGGCAATAGGTGTATGTAGGTAAGCATCCTGTATGTCCAGGGATACCATATGGACTCCAAGGCAAGAACAATAGAGCGAAGAGTTTCCATACGGAACTTGGATACCTTCACAAATTTGTTCAAAGACTTGAGGTTGAGAATGGTCCGGGAGGAACCATTTGGTTTCAGAACTAGGAACAACGTTGCATTGTAACCCCTGCCTTTCTGAGCCAGAGGCACAGGCACTATCACTCCTGTGTCCAGGAGGGATTGTACCACCAAATGGAGAGTTTTTGCTTTCACTGGATCCGAAGGGATATTTGTTGAGCAAAACTGGCCCGGAGGACATTTCTTGAAAGAGATGGCGTATCCGTGAGTGACGACTTCCCTTTACCCAGGCGTTGGAAGTGGTCTGTAACCATACCTGGGCAAACCGTAGAAGTCGGCTTCCCACCCTGGGATCCCCTAGGGGGAGGCCCGCCCCATCATGAGCAGGCTTGTCTGGTTTGGAAGCAGGCTGACGGGCAGCCAAGGAACATTTAGGTTTGGGATTAGAGGTTTTGGAAGTGCGAGCTTGTTTTGGGTACGCCTTACCCTTTGCTTTACTTGGAGGTCGAAAGAAACGAAAGGTGGTACTTTTAGCCTTCGGAGCAGAAGGATTAGTACTCAGCAGACATGCAGTTTTAGCAGACGTTAAGTCAGCAACAATCTTGTTCAGATCTTCCCCAAAAAGGATGTCTCCCTTAAAAGGGATAACCTCCAAAGTCTTTTTAGAGTCCAGATCCAAAGACCAGGACCGCAACCACAGAATCCGACGAGCCAGAATGGACTTAGTAGACGCTTTGGCCGCCAGGACACTGGCATCAGATGCCGCCTCCTCAATATAATGAGAGGCTGTGATAATATATGTAAGACACTGTCTGGCATTATCAGAAAAATTAGAAGGTAGTTCCGCTTCAACTTCTTGAACCCAGGCTTCCATAGCCTTTGCAGCCCAAGAAGCCGCTATAGTGGGTCTATGCACAGCACCTGCAAGGGTTTAAAATGACTTCAAGCAACCCTCCACACGCTTATCCATCGGTTCCTTCAGAGAGGTGATGGTAGTGACAGGCAGAGTAGATGACACCACCAGACGCGCGACATGTGAGTCCACCGGCGGCGGTGTTTATCAATTTTTACTTAACTCTGCAGCGAGGAGATAACGAGCTAGCATCTGCTTAGACAGGGAAAATTTATTTCCTGGAGACTCCCAGGATTCCTGACGTATGTCAACTAAATGGTCAGAATGGGGCAAAACTAATTTAGTGACCTTCTGACGTTTGAACTTATCGGGTTTCTTAGACGTAACTGGAGGTTCAGATTCATCAGCAATATGAAGAATCAGTTTGATAGCCTCCAAAAGATCAGGAACATCCATCTGTAAAATAGATTCCCCATCAGAGCATCTGCATTAGTGTCTGAGAGGTCAGTGTATACGCCATCTTCATCGGATGAAGTATCCAAAACATGCGTGGATTGTGAGGAAGTAATGGCCCGCTTAGATGACCCTCTGGTCCTAGGAGGGCGAGGGCTAGGTTTCTGGTTAACCAAAGACTAATTTAATTGCTGTAACTGAGTTGACAGAGTATCTGCCCATGGCGGATTAACTGCAGGGACAATATGTGACTGCAATGGCACAGGAGGTCCCACAGAGGGCGTAAGTCTCGTTACTAGCATAGTCAGCAGATTAGAAAAAGCAGCCTAAGGTGGGTCTTGGTGTGTCACTGGTGCTGCAGGCTGACTGAGGGGTACTGGACCCCCGGGACCTGGACCTTCAGCTGGAATATTTTCCTCAGGTGCATCCACAGTGTCAGCACTGCATGAAGCAGGATCCGCCAAAGATTTCCCGCCCTGTGTAGCAGACATTATTAGGAAACGTAGCCTTAGGGCGTAACTGTACAATATAGCTAGACAAAGTACCAGACAAAAAACCCCTATGGAGTGTGACTGCAGATGCAGAACACAAATAGAGGATTTAAATGGTATATGGTGACTTAAATACACAGAGAAAAATACCAAGGTAGTATATCCTGTGAAACTCTATATAGATATAGGACCCTTACGCACTTAGCCTCCCTCAGGGTACAGAATATAGGGATAGCAATATGTGTGAGATACACGGAATAGGAACCACACAGCAGCTATTGGCACACACAGTCACATGTACAATCCAGAAATTATTACAAACAACAATAAAACTGCACTGGACTAGCAATACTAAGTAAAGCTATATATGTATACAGATATAACAATGCACAGTAAATACTGGATGTATATCACAGGATACTTGTACTAAATATCCCTGTAGTTATGCACTTGTTCTTAACTAACACTGTCTAAATGACATGTAGAATACTTAAGTGTCCTGTAAATGCACAGCGCTGATGAGGCAGGCGGCTTTACAGAGGAGACAGTGCCCAGCAGTCCCAGAGTCAGCGCAGCTCTGTGTAATGGCGCCCAAACGCTGACAGGGAGTGAGGGAGAGAGAGAGATGCAGCTCCAGGGCGGGAACATCTGCTGTAGATGGCGACTGGGGCTGGGGGAGGGACTACAGGTCAAAGCCTTATCCCATCTGCTGGACTTTACCACCGGGTACTGTGGGACCTATACTAAACGGATTTTAGTAAATCCGACCTGTGTCCCATGCCTTGAGGATATAGTGGGGTCCCTGCACAACCACAATGTCCATGCCAGCGGCGCGATCCATCTCCAGAGACCGTGCTAGATCGCGATTTCGGCGGGTCTAATCTGGGGGACCCTCTCACCTCCTCCCGATGATGCGGCCAAACGATCCAGGAGAGCAGCGGCGGTATGTGTGCCTGAAGGAACCGGAGCGCCTCCGCTATAAGTACCTGGCAACCAGGGCGCGGGAGTATACAGCGCCACTGGGGGAGGTGATGGAGCCGCAGCACGATATGTCAGTGTGACATATAGCACCAAGTGCCTGTGCTGCGGCCCTTGAAGTCTTCTTTCTTCTCAGAAAAGCTCTTTTCAGGGCTGCATAGAGCAGCCCATCCTGTTAGCTGCCTGCACTGCAGGCACCAACTTACAAACTGAGCTCCAGTGCCTGGAGGCGGGGATATAGAGGAGGCGGTGCAAGGCATCCTGGGAACAGTCAAAGCTTTAGCCTGTTGGTGCCTCGGATCAAGATCCAACTCTACACCAGGATGTTATTCCCTGTGGAATACCAGTGTACCCCGCTGCAGAAATGCAAGGTGGTAACGCCCCAGCTAATCAGCTCCAATATATCATTTGACAGTTAGGAGCTGACTGGCTGGTACGTTATCACCTTGCACTTATCACTGCTTTATCACTTCTCCAGGCTTGAAGGCTTAATACATCTGAGTATACTATTATATTGTATATTATATAAATAACTCTTAAACATAAAATAACTATGAATTTATATATATATAAAAGCTACTGCTGTGAGGAGGTTTCAGTTTGATATGAGAAGCATTCCAACAACAATCTGCATTTTTTTTATTTATTGATATATGCTGATGAAGCAATAATGATATCCCATTTGGTGGACAGTAACTGTACATCTTCACATTGTTCAATCTGCTATATTCAGAAATATCAGTGATAAACATGTTTTGTGCAAGATATTGATTAATAACCCCTGATGAAGTCCTAGGGACGAAACGAGTTGGTTTTAATCAGCTATTCTGATAGCTTTCAGAGAAGATTTTTTTCCAGAAATTGCAATAATTGAACAACACCGATATGCTTCATGGGTTCAACTTGTATTACTGATGAACGTCAGAGATGAATTCTGTCAAATATTGTAATCACCACCAAATAATATTGATGTAAACTGTTTCATGTATGGTCAACATTTTTTGTGATGTAATTAAACAATGTCATTTGATTAAAAAAATGTTTATGTATGATGGTGATGCACTCCTAACTGATAAGGTGGTTGGAGATATAGATATATTGAACTGATTATAGCTCCCTTGAGATCCCTCTTCTCTTTTATGCTTATTGGTACACGTCATCTAACCGGAGGTATTTCTCGAAGGCAGAGATGTGCGGCTGGCACTTTTCATGTTTTGTGTTTTGGTTCTAATTCCACTTTCGTGTTTTGGTTTTGGCTTGGTTTTGCCAAAACCATCTTTTCGTGTTCTTGGTTTTGGTTTTGGATCTGGATGATTTAAAAAAAAAACATAAAAACAATTAAATCACATAATTTGAGGGTAATTTTGCTCCTACGGTATTGTTAACCTCAATAACATTCATTTCCACTCATTTCCAGTCTATTCTGAACACCTCACAATATTGTTTTTAGGCCTAAAAGTTGCACTGAGGTGGCTGTATGACTAAGCTAAGCGACACAAGTGTGCGGCACAAACACCTGGCCCATCTAGGAATGGCACTGTAGTTGCAGACAAGATGGCACTATTCATAAACTAGTCCCCAAACAGCACATGATGCAAAGAAGAAAAAGAGGTGTAATGAGGCAGCTGGATGGCCAAGCTAAGCGACACAAGTGTGCGGCACAAACACCTGGCCCATCTAGGAGTGGCACTGCAGTTACAGACAGGATGGCACTTAAAAAAACTAGTCCCCAAACAGCACATGATGCAAAGAAGAAAGAAAGGTGCAAGATGGAATTGTCCTTGGGCCCTCCCACCCACCCTTATTTTGTATTAACAGGACATGCACACTTTAAAAAACCAGTCATTTCAGCGACAGGGTCTGCCACACGACTGTAGCTGAAATGACTGGTTTGTTTGGGCCCCCACCAAAAAAGAAGCAATCAATCTCTCCTTGCACAAACTGGCTGTACAGAGGCAAGATGTCGACCTCATCCTCCGATTCCTCACCCCTTTCACTGTGTACATCCTCCTCCTCACTGACTACAAATTCGTCCCCACTGGAATCCACCATCACAGGTTCCTGTGTACCTTCTGGAGGCAATTGCTGGTAAAGGTCTTCACAGAGGAATTTATAATTCATTTTGATGAACATCATCTTCTCCACATTTAGTGGAAGTAACATCCTACGCCGATCGCTGACAAGGTTACCGGCTGCACTAAACACTCTTTCGGAGTACACACTGGAGGGGGGGGCAACTTAGGTAAAATAAAGCCAGTTTGTGCAAGGGCCTCCAAATTGCCTCTTTTTCCTGCCAGTATACGTACGGACTGTCTGACATGCCTACTTGGATGCTGTCACTCATATAATCCTCCACCATTCTTTCAATGGTGACAGAATCATATGCAGTGACAGTAGACAACATGTCAGTAATCGTTGGCAGGTCCTTCAGTCCGGACCAGATGTCAGCACTTGCTCCTGACTGCCCTGCATTACCTCCAGCGGGTGGTTTTGGAAATTTTATCCTTTTCCTTGCAGCTTCAGTGGCGGTAGAAAATGAAGGAGGAGCTGTTGGCGGGTCACGTTCTGCTTGACTTGACAATTGTCTCACCAGCAGGTCTTTGAACCTCTGCAGAGTTGTGTCTGCCAGAAAGAGAGACACAACATAGGCTTTAAACCTAGGATCGAGCACGGTGGCTAAAATGTAGTGCTCTGATTTCAACAGATTGACCACCCGTGAATCCTGGTTAAGCGAATGAAGGGTTCCATCCACAAGTCCCACATGCCTAGCAGAATCGCTCCGTTTTAGCTCCTCCTTCAATCTTTCCAGCTGCTTCTGCAAAAGCCTGATGAGGGGAATGACCTGACTTAGGCTGGCAGTGTCTGAACTGACTTCACGTGTGGCAAGTTCAAAGGGTTGGAGAACCTTGCACAACATGGAAATCATTCTCCACTGCACTTGAGTCAGGTGCATTCCACCTCCTTTGCCTATATCGTAGGCAGATGTATAGGCTTGAATGGCCTTTTGCTGCTCCTCCATCCTCTGAAGCATATAGAGTGTTGAATTCCACCTCGTTACCACCTCTTGCTTCAGCTGATGGCAGGGCAGGTTCATGAGTGTTTGCTGGCGCTCCAGTCTTCGGCATGCGGTGGCTGAATGCCGAAAGTGGCCCGCAATTCTTCGGGCCACCAACAGCATCTTCTGCACACCCCTGTCGTTTTAAAAAAAATTATGCACCACCAAATTAATTGTATGTGCAAAACATGGGACATGCTGGAATTTGCCAAGATGTAATGCACGCACAATATTGGTATTGTTGTCCGATATCACAAAACCCCAGGAGAGTCCAACTGGGGTAAGCCAATCTGCGATGATGTTCCTCAGTTTCCGTAAGAGGTTGTCAGCTGTGTGCTCCTTATGGAAAGCGGTGATACAAAGCGTAGCCTGCCTAGGAACGAGTTGGCGTTTGCGAGATGCTGCTACTGGTGCCGTCGCTGTTGTTGCTGCGGGAGGCAATACATCTACCCAGTGGGCTGTCACAGTCGTATAGTCCTTAGTCTGCCCTGCTCCACTTGTCCACATGTCCGTGGTGAAGTGGATACAACTGCATTTTTTAGGACACTGGTGACTCTTTTTCTGATGTCTGTGTACATTCTCGGTATCGCCTGCCTAGAGAAGTGGAACCTAGATGGTATTTGGTACCGGGGACACACTACCTCAAGCAATTCTCTAAGTCCCTGTGAACAAACGGTGGATACTGGACGCACGTCTAACACCAACATAGTTGTCAAGGCCTGAGTTATCTGCTTTGGAACAGGATGACTGCTGTGATATTTCATCTTCCTCGCAAAGGACTGTTGGACAATCAATTGCTTACTGGAAGTAGTACAAGTGGTCTTCCGACTTCCCCTCTGGGATGACTCCCAGCAGCAACAACAGCAGCGCCAGCAGCAACAGCAGCAGTAGGCTTTCCACTCAAGGATCCATCAGAGGAATCCCAGTTAGGAGAGGACTCGTCAGACTTGCCAGTGACATGGCCTGCAGGACTATTGGCGTTCCTGTCTAAGGAGGAAATTGACATTGAGGGAGTTGGTGGTGTGGTTTGCAGGAGCTTGGATACAAGAGGAAGAAGGGATTTAGTTGTCAGTGGACTACTTTCGCTGTCACCCAAAGTTTTTGAACTTGTAAATGACTTCTGATAAATGCGTTCCAGGTGATGTATAAGGGAGGATGTTCCTAGGTGGTTAACGTCCTTACCCCTACTTATTACAGCTTGACAAAGGCAACACACGGCTTGACACCAGTTGTCCGCATTTCTGTTGAAATAATTCCACACCGATGAGGTGATTTTTTTGTATTTTGACCAGGCATGTCAACGGCCTTATTCATCCCACGGACAACAGGTGTCTCCCCGGGTGCCTGACTTAAACAAACCACCTCACCATCAGAATCCTCCTTGTCAATTTCCTCCTCAGCGCCAGCAACATCCATATCCTCATCCTGGTGTACTTCAACAGTGACATCTTCAATTTGAATATCAGGAACTAGACTGTGGGTGCTCCTTCCAGCACTGCAGGGGGCGTGCAAATGGTGGAAGGTGCCACCTCTTCCCGTCCAGTGTTGGGAAGGTCAGGCTTAACTCTTTTCATTTTTCTAGCGGGAGGATGAGTGCTTCTATCCTCATGTGAAGCTGAACCACTAGCCATGAATATAGGCCAGGGCCTCAGCCGTTCCTTGCCACTCCGTGTCGTAAATGGCATATTGGCAAGTTTACGCTTCTCCTCAGACGATTTTAAATTAGATTTTTGGGTCAATTTACTGAACTTTTGCTTTTTAGATTTTACATGCTCTCTACTATGACATTGGGCATCGGCCTTGGCAGACGACGTTGATGGCATTGAATCGTCTCTGCCATGACTAGTGGCAGCAGCTTCAGCACTAGGTGGAAGTGGATCTTGATCTTTTCCTATTTTACCCTCCCCATTTTTGTTCTCCATTTTTTAATGTGTGGAATTATATGCCAGTAATATATCTGGAATTAGACGGCGTTAATGTCTGAATTAGATACCACTAGATAGATACCAGGGGTGTGGTATGGTATGCCGGCGGCCGGGCTCCCGGCGACCAGCATACCGGCACCGGAAGCCCGTCTGCCGGCATACCGACAGCGTGGCGAGCGCAAATGATCCTCGGGCACGGTGGCGCGCTACGCTATTTATTCTCCCTCCAGGGGGGTCGTGGACCCCCACAAGGGAGAAAAAGTGTCAGTATGCCGCCTGTCGGGATTCCGGCGTCGGTATACTGTGCACCGGGATCCCGACAGTCGGCAACCTGAAGACCACCCAGATACCAGATACCACTGTGACTGGAATGATGATGACCTATGCACAGTGACAGGACACTACCACAGCACCCTACTGCAGCAAGATGCAGCACAAGACACTGGACTATTAGTAATGTACTGTAGTATACTGAGCACCACAATGCAGCACAAGACAATGAGCAGTGATACTGAGTACTGATGAGGATACTAGAACTGACACTGAGCAGCAAGATGCAGCACTGGACTATTAGTAATGTACTGTAGTATACTGAGCACCACAATGCAGCACAAGACAATGAGCAGTGATACTGAGCACTGATGAGGATACTAGAAGTGACACTGAGCAGCAATGCAGCACTGGACTATTAGTAATGTACTGTAGTATACTGAGCACCACAATGCAGCACAAGACAATGAGCAGTGATACTGAGCACTGATGAGGATAATACTGAGAACTGACACTGAGCAGCAAGATGCAGCACTGGACTATTAGTAATGTACTGTAGTATACTGAGCACCACAATGCAGCACAAAACAATGAGCAGTGATACTGAGCACTGATGAGGATGATACTGAGAACTGACACTGAGCAGCAAGATGCAGCACTGGACTATTAGTAATGTACTGTAGTATACTGAGCACCACAATGCAGCACAAAACAATGAGCAGTGATACTGAGCACTGATGAGGATGATACTGAGAACTGACACTGAGCAGCAAGATGCAGCACTGGACTATTAGTAATGTACTGTAGTATACTGAGCACCACAATGCAGCACAAGACAATGAGCAGTGATACTGAGCACTGATGAGGATACTAGAACTGACACTGAGCAGCAAGATGCAGCACAGGACTATTAGTAATGTACTGTAGTACACTGAGCACCACAATGCAGCACAAGACAATGAGCAGTGATACTGAGCACTGATGAGGATACTAGAACTGACACTGAGCAGCAATATGCAGCACTGGACTATAAGTAATGTACTGTAGTATACTGAGCACCACACTGCAGCACAAGACAATGAACAGTGATACTGAGCACTGATGAGGATAATACTGAGAACTGACACTAAGCAGCAAGATGCAGCACTGGACTATTAGTAATGTACTGTAGTATACTGAGCACCACAATGCAGCACAAGACAATGAACAGTGATACTGAGCACTGATGAGGATAATACTGAGAACTGATACTGAGCAGCAAGATGCAGCACTGGACTATTAGTAATGTACTGTAGTATACTGAGCACCACAATGCAGCACAAGACAATGAGCAGTGATACTGAGCACTGATGAGGATACTAGAACTGACTCTGAGCAGCAATATGCAGCACTGGACTATAAGTAATGTACTGTAGTATACTGAGCACCACACTGCAGCACAAGACAATGAACAGTGATACTGAGCACTGATGAGGATAATACTGAGAACTGACACTGAGCAGCAAGATGCAGCACTGGACTATTAGTAATGTACTGTAGTATACTGAGCACCACAATGCAGCACAAGACAATGAGCAGTGATACTGAGCACTGATGAGGATAATACTGAGAACTGATACTGAGCAGCAAGATGCAGCACTGGACTATTAGTAATGTACTGTAGTATACTGAGCACCACAATGCAGCACAAGACAATGAGCAGTGATACTGAGCACTGATGAGGATACTAGAACTGACACTGAGCAGCAAGATGCAGCACAGGACTATTAGTAATGTACTGTAGTACACTGAGCACCACAATGCAGCACAAGACAATGAGCAGTGATACTGAGCACTGATGAGGATACTAGAACTGACACTGAGCAGCAAGATGCAGCACTGGACTATTAGTAATGTACTGTAGTATACTGAGAACCACAATGCAGCACAAGACAATGAGCAGTGATACTGAGCACTGATGAGGATGCTACTGAGAACTGACACTGAGCAGAAGAGACACACTACTAGTATTACTGAGCAGCAATAAGTAAGCATTGATAGTGAGCACTGATATTGAGATTTCCACTGAGAGAACGTAGCCACGTCCTCTCCACTCTCTCTACAATGCACGAGTGAAAATGGCGGCGACGCACGGCTCTTTATATGGAATCCGATTCTCACGAGAATCCGACAGCGGGATGATGACATTTTGCCTCGTTCGGGTTTTCCGAGTCAGGCAGGAACAACCGAGCCTGCCTCGGACCTGTGTAAACCACGTGGAGTCCGGGGGGGGGGTCGGGGGGTCGGTTCTCGGAGAACCGAACCCGCTCATCTCTAATTTAAACCCCTGAGGAAGTCGTTCTGACGAAACGCGTTGGGTCAAATCAGTTACGGTCTCTTGTCCAGTTCGCCATTACACCCTGTTGAGCTCACACCTGCAAAGGTGAGGGTGATTCTTCCAACTGCTGAAACTAACAAAAATTCCTTAACTGTATCTCGATGTATTTTTTTACAAATGTTCATGTGAAAACATGAAATTTTATTATGTACTTTTAATAAAAAGTTATTTGGTATCATATCTAATTAGGCCATTCAGACATTCTGTTTCGGGTATATTTCTGGTGTGAGGTTATACTTACAGGCAGGGGTGTATCTAGGGGTCCTAGCGCCCCTGGCAAAGTAAGGGGCTGGCGCCTCCCCCCTATACACATTTGGAATAAGGTGTGAGTATTGGAAATGGGGCATGGTCTTGTGGGGGAAGGGCGTGAACACAATAATACTTACAATTCAAATTATGCCACACAGTAGTGTCCCTCATTCACATTACACCGCACAGTAGTGTCTCATATTCACGTTACACCATTCTCCCCCCCCCAACCCACCTTCCCACAGCCTGACCTTAACCCGCCCCCCCCCCCCAAAAAAAAAGCCTCTTTAGTGGTGCCTACCCTAACCCGCCATTCTTAATCTCCCTCCATGCAGCCATTCCGCGCTCTCGCAGCCTAACCCTAACCCTCCCACGTGGCTTGCCAGTGGAGACTTTGGCACCAACTCAATCCGGATTTTGGCATTCTGCATCGCTATCTATGTTGGGATGCCAGCATCAGCATTCCGAGCAGTTTCGGGATGCTGGCGTCAGCTTTCCGACCGCCGGGATGCCAAACGCTGGCATCTTGACTGCATCCTGAATGAAATGCTAATGAGCTGCTGTGAGATGAGCCTCAAATGGACCCAGCCATTAACCAAACACCATTAGTTGGATGGTAGAAGTGCTTCCTGTTAGAAGAAACATCAGGGTGCCATCACTTCCAAGATAAAATGATCAATTATACAATTAACTGATATACATTTCCTTGAACATGGCCTTGAAATAAGTAAGATTTGTATTTTCTTTATTACACTCAACAAGTTAAAGTTTTCGCTTACTTACTACTTACTTACATCTAACATGCATGAAAATCGTGTAGTTATCCAGGTACTACAGTCCCTTCTCCCAAACAATTACACTTTTTTATTATCTTCAACAACAAATAAATCTATAGCACTATGCTATATAACAATTGCTGTGTACCTGGTGTCCGTCAGCACCGCACTACACTAGTGATCAGACTAGTGTCCGCCAGCACCGCACTTGTAATCAGACTCACAAGAAACTACAGTTCCCTGCAGCCCTTGCTGCCGGGAGCTCCCAGCAACAAGGGCTGCTGGGAGCTGTAGTTTATTTTGAGTATGATTACAAGTGCGGTGCTGCCGGACACCGGAGCCGCTCCAGCAGTAACAGACTCTCACCAGGTACAGTCTGACAGTACTGCTTTTCTATCCTTTGGCCACGAGTGGCACAGCCAGGCGGCGCCCCCTCCTTGCCTGGCGCCCCTGGCGAGTGCCATCCTGGCCAATAGGTAGATACACCCCTGCTTACAGGTGACACCGGGTGTAAGAACCCACACCGTGGAGGAACATTCATTGAAAAATAGAATCCAAGCATTTTAGAAGGCTACACACTAAGCACAATTGGTTTTTGTTTTGTATGTGTTATTTGCTGGGGTCCACTAACAGGGGCTCTCTCCAAATTGCTGCTGGTGATCTGAGCGCAAGTTTAAAAACATTATTGTATTTGTGTATGTATATATATTAGAGATGAGCGGGTTCGGTTCCTCGGAATCCGAACCCCCCCGAACTTCACCCATTTTACACGGGTCCGAGGCAGACTCGGATCCTCCCGCCTTGCTCGGTTAACCCGAGCGCGCCCAAACGTCATCATCCTGCTGTCGGATTCTCGCGAGATTCGTATTCTATATAAGGAGCCGCGCGTCACCGCCATTTTCACTCGTGCATTGGAGATGATAGGGAGAGAACGTGTGCAGCGTTCTCTCAGTTGTGTTCAGTGTGCTGCAAATATCTGTGCTCAGTGTGCTACAAATATCTGTGCTCAGTGTGCCGAAAATATCTACGTTCTCCACCTGAAAAACGCTCCATATCTTTGCTGCATTGAAGTATATAGTAGGAGGACAGTGCAGAATTTTGCTGACCAGTGACCACCAGTATAATATCAGTATGTATGGTACAGTAGTCCACTGCTCTACCTACCTCAGTGTCGTCAAGTATACTATCCATCCATACCTGTGGTGCATTTTAGTTGTTGTGCGCAGTATTAGGAGGACAGTGCATAATTTTGCTGACCACCAGTATATAATATATAGCAGTACGGTACAGTAGTCCACTGCTCTATCTACCTCTGTGTCGTCAAGTATACTATCCATCCATACCTGTGGTGCATTTTAGTTGTTGTGCGCAGTAGTAGGAGGACAGTGCATAAATTTTGCTGACCACCAGTATATAATATATAGCAGTACAGTACAGTAGTCCACTGCTCTACCTACCTCTGTGTCGTCAAGTATACTATCCATCCATACCTGTGGTGCATTTTAGTTGTTGTGCGCAGTAGTAGGAGGACAGTGCATAATTTTGCTGACCACCAGTAAATAATATATAGCAGTACGGTACAGTAGTCCACTGCTCTACCTACCTCTGTGTCGTCAAGTATACTATCCATCCATACCTGTGGTGCATTTCAGTTTTGCACAGTTTGCTGACCACCACTATATAATATATAGCAGTACGGTACAGTAGTCCACTGCTCTACCTACCTCTGTGTCGTCAAGTATACTATCCATCCATACCTGTGGTGCTTTTTAGTTTTTGTACGCAGTAGTAGGACAGTGCATAATTTTGCTGACCACCAGTATATAATATATAGCAGTACGGTACAGTAGTCCACTGCTCTACCTACCTCTGTGTCGTCAAGTATACTATCCATCCATACCTGTGGTGCATTTTAGTTGTTGTGCGCAGTAGTAGGACAGTGCATAATTTTGCTGACCACCAGTATATAATATATAGCAGTACGGTACAGTACTCCACTGCTCTATCTACCTCTGTGTCGTCAAGTATACTATCCATCCATACCTGTGGTGCATTTTAGTTGTTGTGCGCAGTAGTAGGAGGACAGTGCATAATTTTGCTGACCACCAGTATATAATATATAGCAGTACGGTACAGTCGTCCACTGCTCTACCTACCTCTGTCGTCAGGTATACTATCCATCCATACCTGTGGTGCATTTAAGTTTTGCGCAGTAGAAGGAGGACAGTGCATCATTTTGCTGACCACCAGTATATAATATATAGCAGTACGGTACAGTAGTCCACTGCTCTACCTACCTCTGTGTCGTCAAGTATACTATCCATCCATACCTGTGGTGCATTTTAGTTGTGCGCAGTAGTAGGAGGACAGTGCATAATTTTGCTGACCACCAGTATATAATATATAGCAGTACGGTACAGTAGTCCACTGCTCTACCTACCTCTATGTCGTCAAGTATACTATCCATCCATACCTGTGGTGCTTTTTAGTTTTTGTACGCAGTAGTAGGAGGACAGTGCATAATTTTGCTGACCACCAGTATATAATATATAGCAGTACGGTACAGTAGTCCACTGCTCTACCTACCTCTGTGTCATCAAGTATACTATCCATCCATACCTGTGGTGCATTTTAGTTGTTGTGTGCAGTAGTAGGAGGACAGTGCATCATTTTGCTGACCAACAGTATATAATATATAGCAGTACGGTACAGTCGTCCACTGCTCTACCTACCTCTGTGTCGTCAAGTATACTATCCATCCATACCTGTGGTGCATTTTAGTTGTTGTGCGCAGTAGTAGGAGGACAGTGCATAATTTTGCTGACCACCAGTATATAATATATATCAGTACGGTACAGTCGTCCACTGCTCTACCTACCTCTGTGTCGTCAAGTATACTCTCCATCCATACCTGTGGTGCATTTCAGTTGTTGTGCGCAGTAGTAGGAGGACAGTGCATAATTTTGCTGACCACCAGTATATAATATATAGCAATACGGTACAGTAGTCCACTGCTCTACCTACCTCTGTGTCGTCAAGTATACTATCCATCCATACCTGTGGTGCATTTTAGTTGTTGTGCGCAGTAGTAGGAGGACAGTGCATAATTTTGCTGACCACCAGTATATAATATATAGCAGTACGGTACAGTAGTCCACTGCTCTACCTACCTCTGTGTCGTCAAGTATACTATCCATCCATACCTGTGGTGCATTTTAGTTGTTGTGCGCAGTAGTAGGAGGACAGTGCATAATTTTGCTGACCACCAGTATATAATATATAGCAGTACGGTACAGTAGTCCACTGCTCTACCTACCTCTGTGTCGTCAAGTATACTATCCATCCATACCTGTGGTGCTTTTTAGTTTTTGTACGCAGTAGTAGGACAGTGCATAATTTTGCTGACCACCAGTATATAATATATAGCAATACGGTACAGTAGTCCACTGCTCTACCTACCTCTGTGTCGTCAAGTATACTATCCATCCATACCTGTGGTGCATTTAAGTTTTGCGCAGTAGTAGGAGGACAGTGCATAATTTTGCTGACCACCAGTATATAATATATAGCAGTACGGTACAGTAGTCCACTGCTCTACCTACCTCTGTGTCGTCAAGTATACTATCCATCCATACCTGTGGTGCATTTTAGTTGTTGTGCGCAGTAGTAGGAGGACAGTGCATCATTTTGATGACCACCAGTATATAATATATAGCAGTACGGTACAGTAGTCCACTGCTTTACCTACCTCTATGTCGTCAAGTATACTATCCATCCATACCTGTGGGGCATTTTAGTTGTTGTGCGCAGTAGGAGGACAGTGCATAATTTTGCTGACCACCAGTATATAATATATAGCAGTACGGTACAGTAGTCCACTGCTCTATCTACCTCTGTGTCGTCAAGTATACTATCCATCCATACCTGTGGTGCATTTTAGTTGTTGTGCGCAGTAGTAGGAGGACAGTGCATCATTTTGATGACCACCAGTATATAATATATAGCAGTACGGTACAGTAGTCCACTGCTCTACCTACCTCTGTGTCGTCAGGTATACTATCCATCCATACCTGTGGTGCATTTTAGTTGTGCGCAGTAGTAGGAGGACAGTGCATAATTTTGCTGACCACCAGTATATAATATATAGCAGTACGGTACAGTAGTCCACTGCTCTACCTACCTCTATGTCGTCAAGTATACTATCCATCCATACCTGTGGTGCTTTTTAGTTTTTGTACGCAGTAGTAGGAGGACAGTGCATAATTTTGCTGACCACCAGTATATAATATATAGCAGTACGGTACAGTAGTCCACTGCTCTACCTACCTCTGTATCGTCAAGTATACTATCCATCCATACCTGTGGTGCATTTTAGTTGTTGTGCGCAGTAGTAGGAGGACAGTGCATCATTTTGCTGACCACCAGTATATAATATATAGCAGTACGGTACAGTCGTCCACTGCTCTACCTACCTCTGTGTCGTCAAGTATACTATCCATCCATACCTGTCGTGCATTTTAGTTGTTGTGCGCAGTAGTAGGAGGACAGTGCATAATTTTGCTGACCACCAGTATATAATATATATCAGTACGGTACAGTAGTCCACTGCTCTACCTACCTCTGTGTCGTCAAGTATACTATCCATCCATACCTGTGGTGCATTTTAGTTGTTGTGCGCAGTAGTAGGAGGACAGTGCATAATTTTGCTGACCACCAGTATATAATATATAGCAGTACGGTACAGTAGTCCACTGCTCTACCTACCTCTGTGTCGTCAAGTATACTATCCATCCATACCTGTGGTGCATTTTAGTTGTTGTGCGCAGTAGTAGGAGGACAGTGCATAATTTTGCTGACCACCAGTATATAATATATAGCAGTACGGTACAGTAGTGCACTGCTTTACCTACCTCTGTGTCGTCAAGTATACAATCCATCCATACCTGTGGTGCATTTAAGTTTTGCGCAGTAGTAGGAGGACAGTGCATAATTTTGCTGACCACCAGTATATAATATATAGCAGTACGGTACAGTAGTCCACTGCTCTACCTACCACTGTGTCGTCAAATATACTATCCATCCATACCTGTGGTGCATTTTAGTTGTTGTGCGCAGTAGTAGGAGGACAGTGCATAATTTTGCTGACCACCAGTATATAATATATAGCAGTACGGTACAGTAGGCCATTGCTATTGATATATTACTGGCATATAATTCCACACATTAAAAAATGGAGAACAAAAATGTGGAGGGTAAAATAGGGAAAGATCAAGATCCACTTCCACCTCGTGCTGAAGCTGCTGCCACTAGTCATGGCCGAGACGTTGAAGTGCCATCAACGTCGTCTGCCAAGGCCGATGCCCAATGTCATAGTAGAGAGCATGTAAAATCCAAAAAACAAAAGTTCAGTAAAATGACCCAAAAATCAAAATTAATAGCGGCTGATGAGAAGCGTAAACTTGCCAATATGCCATTTACGACACGGAGTGGCAAGGAACGGCTGAGGCCCTGGCCTATGTTCATGGCTAGTGGTTCAGATTCACATGAGGATGGAAGCACTCATCCTCTCGTTAGAAAACTGCAGTGCCACTCCTAGATGGGCCAGGTGTTTGTGTCGGCCACTTGGGTAGCTTAGCTTAGTCACACAGCGACCTTGGTGCACCTCTTTTTTTCTTTGCATAATGTGCTGTTTGGGGACTATTTTTTAAATCTGCCATCCTGTCTGACACTGCAGTGCCACTCCTAGATGGGCCAGGTGTTTGTGTCGGCCACTTGGGTCGCTTAGCTTAGCCACACAGCTACCTCATTGCACATATTTTTTTCTTTGCATCATGTGCTGTTTGGGGACTATTTTTTAAATCTGCCATCCTGTCTGACACTGCAGTGCCACTCCTAGATGGGCCAGGTGTTTGTGTCGGCCACTTGGGTCGCTTAGCTTAGTCACACAGCGACCTTGGTGCACCTCTTTTTTTCTTTGCATCATGTGCTGATTGGGGACTATTTTTTGAAGTGCCATCCTGTCTGACACTGCAGTGCCACTCCTAGATGGGCCAGGTGTTTTTGTCGGCCACTTGGGTCGCTTAGCTTAGTCATTCAGCGACCTCGGTGCAAATTTTAGGACTAAAAATAATATTGTGAGGTGTGAGGTGTTCAGAATAGACTGGAAATGAGTGGAAATTATGGTTATTGAGGTTAATAATACTATGGGATCAAAATTACCCCCAAATTCTATAATTTAAGCTGTTTTTAAGGGTTTTTTGTAAAAAAACACCCAAATCCAAAACACACCCGAATCCGACAAAAAAATTTCAGGGAGGTTTTGCCAAAACGCGTCCGAATCCAAAACACGGCCGCGGAACCGAATCCAAAACCAAAACACAAAACCCGAAAAATGTCCGGTGCACATCACTATATATATGTATATATATATATATATATATAGACGACAGGTGGGGATCCGGCACAACCACTGAAGGTAAATATAAGACTGGGTGCCCTCACAAAAAATTGTATACACGTGGGGACGGTGCGGCACTCCAATAAATCAGACGTGAAACCTCCGTAATTATCAACGTTTCAATGCCGTTTATTCCATAGGCATTTTCATCAGGATACAAAGAATACATAAAACCATCTTACCTTATATAGCAGATATCACCCTGTGAGACGCACTCTGCCGCAACGGGACTGCACACCCGGCGGAGGCGCCAAAGAAATGACGTCATGACGTCCTGTAAGAGGAAGTCAAGCGTCGTGTGAGAAACCATCACCATAGCAACCACTAATAACAACTTGCTGGCACCCCAGCGCAATCGCAGTGCGGGAGCTGGCGTAGAAAACAATGCAGATAGACAGATAGACATATCTCAAAATATAACATGTTATAAATGCAACCAGGAATGATATGTGGTAAATAACGGTATATCTTAAATAATAAATCAATGCCCTGAGGACAACAGTAATGAACTCATGATCGCACAAACACTATAATAGAATATACAGAGATTAATCAAGCATAATAGCCAGAACGGTAAAGAGAACCTTGCCCTCAAATTAATACATTCAATGACTACTGGCTAGGATACTGATGCCTGACTGTTCATTTAAGCCCCCAGGGGTTAGTGTCCCCAGACGGTAGATCCACCGTGCCTCACATTGCAAAAGTTTGAGGCCACGGTTGCCACCTCTGAGTGACATAGGCACATGGTCGATCATCCTATACCTTAAAGTAGTTAGATTATGTGCCGCTGACAAAAAATGTCTAGCCACTGGTAAATCACTTTTGCCAGTATGCAGAGCTGATTTAATTGAAGACCTGTGAGCGGCCATCCTTTCCTTAAAAGACCGCTCAGTTTTTCCGATATATGAAAGGCCGCACGGACAGATAATTTGGTACACTGTAAACTTGGAATTACATGTGAGTCTGTGGCGGATATGTAAAACCTTACCAGTGTGCGGATGATAGAAAGTGTCACCTGGAATTAAAAACTTGCAGGTGACACATGTACAACGCACACAACCCAAACTTCCTCTGTATAAACTGGGGGGAGTATCAGAAATATCTGACCGTACTAGGATGTCCCGCAAGTTACGACCACGTCTATGGCATGACATAAGTTGGGTATCAGAAAGGTTACACTCTGGGTCAGACTGTACAATGGGCCAGTATTTCTTTGAAATTTTGCTAATAGTCTGACTAGCTGGAGTATATTGTGTAACCCAAGGCATGATACGTTTTGAAACAATATCTTTAGGATGTAAAAGAGATTCTCTATCGATGGCCAAGGCCTTAGATTTAGCAGATTGTAATGTCGCAAGGTCATAACCACGTTCTAAGAATTTTTTGATTAGCATATCAATTTGAACTAATGCTTGTGTAGGGTCTGACGTAATACGTATGGCCCGTATGAACTGTGAATAAGGAAGACCCTTAATAAGGGGTCTGGGATGGCAACTAGTAGGCAAAAGAAAATTATTGCGATCCGTGGGCTTTGAGTATAAATCTGTAGAAATATAACCATCCTGGATCGATATTGCTACATCCAAAAAATGAATCTTGTCCGAACTATGAGTAAAAGTGAATTTTACAGGGCTCTCACCAGCATTATGGGAATTAATATGGTTAATCAAAACACTACTATCCCCTTTCCAGAAAATCAAAAGGTCGTCTATGTAACGACAGAAAAAAATTATATTGGTGGAAATGACCGGATCTGCAAAAAATAAAGACTGCTCTATATCAAACATGAAAATATTTGCATATGAGGGGGCTACCGCCGCCCCCATCGCACAGCCGACCAATTGCAAATAAAATGTATTGTCATAAAGAAAAAAATTACGGGTCAAAATAAACTGTAGTAATGACAGAACAAATGAAATTGCTGGACCATCATAATCAACTTGATCATACAGAAATCTACCAACGGCCGACAAACCCATAGCATGCGGGATAACCGTGTACAAACTGGTAACATCGATAGTAAATAGTACCGTATCTGGATCTAATCTTGGAAGTGCTCTTAATTTAACCAATAATGCTGTTGTATCTAATAGATACCTTGGATGTTTAATGATAAATGGCTGAAGTAAACTATCTAAATATACAGAAATCAGTTGTGACAAGCCACCACGGGCAGCTATGATAGGTCTACCCGGGGGGTCAACAACTGATTTGTGTATTTTCGGGATAGTATAAAATAAAGGGACTAAGGGGAAAGCTGGTAGCAGTGCTTTGCTCAGTTGTTCCGTAATAGTTCCATATTCCATAGCTGTTTGGAGAATGGACGATAGTTCTCTTTTAAATAGTGTCGTAGGATCTTGCGGTAATCGTCTGTATGTTGTCTCATCAGACAAATGCACTGCGACTTGAACTTTATATTGGGCTAAGTCCTGAATGACCAGGGCACCCCCCTTGTCTGCAGGCCGAAAAATCAGGGATTTGTTGTTAGCTAAATTCTCCAAAGCTAGCTGTTGTCCAGGAGATAAATTGTGCCGTTGTACTGGCAACTTAGGTATAGCCATCTGCGTGTCTTTTTCTTTATGACAATACATTTTATTTGCAATTGGTCGGCTGTGCGATGGGGGCGGCGGTAGCCCCCTCATATGCAAATATTTTCATGTTTGATATAGAGCAGTCTTTATTTTTTGCAGATCCGGTCATTTCCACCAATATAATTTTTTTCTGTCGTTACATAGACGACCTTTTGATTTTCTGGAAAGGGGATAGTAGTGTTTTGATTAACCATATTAATTCCCATAATGCTGGTGAGAGCCCTGTAAAATTCACTTTTACTCATAGTTCGGACAAGATTCATTTTTTGGATGTAGCAATATCGATCCAGGATGGTTATATTTCTACAGATTTATACTCAAAGCCCACGGATCGCAATAATTTTCTTTTGCCTACTAGTTGCCATCCCAGACCCCTTATTAAGGGTCTTCCTTATTCACAGTTCATACGGGCCATACGTATTACGTCAGACCCTACACAAGCATTAGTTCAAATTGATATGCTAATCAAAAAATTCTTAGAACGTGGTTATGACCTTGCGACATTACAATCTGCTAAATCTAAGGCCTTGGCCATCGATAGAGAATCTCTTTTACATCCTAAAGATATTGTTTCAAAACGTATCATGCCTTGGGTTACACAATATACTCCAGCTAGTCAGACTATTAGCAAAATTTCAAAGAAATACTGGCCCATTGTACAGTCTGACCCAGAGTGTAACCTTTCTGATACCCAACTTATGTCATGCCATAGACGTGGTCGTAACTTGCGGGACATCCTAGTACGGTCAGATATTTCTGATACTCCCCCCAGTTTATACAGAGGAAGTTTGGGTTGTGTGCGTTGTACATGTGTCACCTGCAAGTTTTTAATTCCAGGTGACACTTTCTATCATCCGCACACTGGTAAGGTTTTACATATCCGCCACAGACTCACATGTAATTCCAAGTTTACAGTGTACCAAATTATCTGTCCGTGCGGCCTTTCATATATCGGAAAAACTGAGCGGTCTTTTAAGGAAAGGATGGCCGCTCACAGGTCTTCAATTAAATCAGCTCTGCATACTGGCAAAAGTGATTTACCAGTGGCTAGACATTTTTTGTCAGCGGCACATAATCTAACTACTTTAAGGTATAGGATGATCGACCATGTGCCTATGTCACTCAGAGGTGGCAACCGTGGCCTCAAACTTTTGCAATGTGAGGCACGGTGGATCTACCGTCTGGGGACACTAACCCCTGGGGGCTTAAATGAACAGTCAGGCATCAGTATCCTAGCCAGTAGTCATTGAATGTATTAATTTGAGGGCAAGGTTCTCTTTACCGTTCTGGCTATTATGCTTGATTAATCTCTGTATATTCTATTATAGTGTTTGTGCGATCATGAGTTCATTACTGTTGTCCTCAGGGCATTGATTTATTATTTAAGATATACCGTTATTTACCACATATCATTCCTGGTTGCATTTATAACATGTTATATTTTGAGATATGTCTATCTGTCTATCTGCATTGTTTTCTACGCCAGCTCCCGCACTGCGATTGCGCTGGGGTGCCAGCAAGTTGTTATTAGTGGTTGCTATGGTGATGGTTTCTCACACGACGCTTGACTTCCTCTTACAGGACGTCATGACGTCATTTCTTTGGCGCCTCCGCCGGGTGTGCAGTCCCGTTGCGGCAGAGTGCGTCTCACAGGGTGATATCTGCTATATAAGGTAAGATGGTTTTATGTATTCTTTGTATCCTGATGAAAATGCCTATGGAATAAACGGCATTGAAACGTTGATAATTACGGAGGTTTCACGTCTGATTTATTGGAGTGCCGCACCGTCCCCACGTGTATATATATATATATATATAAAAGGTTCTGTTACCGGCACTCGCAGAAACAAACAATTACAACCAGCCGGGTGCCCAACTTCCCCCTTGTGGGGTACGGTATATGGCTGAAGATGTCTTGATAAAAGGGAGGACTGTCCCTGAAACGTTGACCGCTACTACACGCCTGTGTTGTTGTTTTTTATTTGTGCCTGGAGTGCCAACGACCTGTTCAGCCATACATACACTGGACTTTGTGAGGATCACTTGCATCTTTGCGTATCATCTCTACTAAATTATTCACAGAAGGTTGTGCGCCATCTACTAAAAGTTCAGTGCTGTTTGTTTCTTTACAGCCCACCGGTCTGAAATAGACTGTTGGTCTAGATGTCTAAAACCCTCTACTTAATAAAGGCATTGTCTCTGAGATTTAATCCCTCAGACATACACTGATTCATATGAATCAATAGTGTCAGTAATTTATATACTTTCTCAAGCTACCTTTATCACGTTTAGTTTGGGCGTCTGATCTTCTGAAGAAGTCCTTCGGGACGAAACGCATTGTCACACCTTTGAGTCACACCTTTGAGTCGTATGCTGAATTTATGCTATTGTGGATGGTTAAAATTAGGAATATATGTTACTACTAGCGCCCTCTGATCTGTCCTATATATATATATATATATATATATATATATATGTAGATAGATAAAAGGCAGCAGCACATCTGTCATGCGCATCCCTCCTCTTGTTTGTGCTCTCGTGTATGTGTATTGACATGCTGGTCCTGTCTGGGGGGCATTTATGTGGCATGCGGAGAGATCTGATGGCGTCTGGATAAACTCTGGGGACATTAAAGGGGTATGTGGAGGATCTGATCAGGCCCGGCGCTACCCGCTCAGCACGGTCTGCAAAGCAGGGAGGTACCGGGTTGGAGAGGCGCTCTCCCCACTCTGCGACCTTGCTCTTGCTCATGCTTACTGCTGCCAGCGCATGTCACACTTTGGCAGCAGCGGCACCGGCAGCATGGACCTGCGGCAGTTGCACACCACCCCTCTCCAGCGTTTATCATCCTCCTGCTCAGGTCCAGCGCTTGTCACACTCAGGCAGCAGCAACGCTGGCAGCATGGACCTGCAGCCGTTGGAACCCCTCCGCCCCCAAGGGAGTTTAGCATCCCCTTGCCGAAGCTTACACCCGCGGCCGAGGAGAAGCAATGTGTCCTTCGCTCTGCCACCCCACCAAAGAGTTCCTGATTGGCGCTACTGCACCTTCATATCCTGGCTCTCCAAAGCCCGGACGCCCACCCTCTAGTGACCTGCTGGAGCAAGAGGCCATGCCTGCCCCTTCACCCAGCCCATGGCATCAACGCCATGCCTGTCCACTGTCTGCACCACTGAACACCCACAAGAGGAAGCCACTGACTTCTTGCAGACTCTGATAATTGGGGTGAGTGGTGGTGTGTTTGTAGTTGACCTGTCCTTTGACACTGAGCCCTGTACACTCTAATACTGTACTTGAGAATGAGGGGTTCTGTCCTGTGACCCTGA
Organism: Pseudophryne corroboree; assembly: GCF_028390025.1. NCBI lineage: Eukaryota > Metazoa > Chordata > Amphibia > Anura > Myobatrachidae > Pseudophryne > Pseudophryne corroboree. Next base: position 600,777,634 of record NC_086444.1, read on the forward strand.
CCCCAGCACACTGTGATAATTGGGGATAGGGGCAGTGGCGATTTTAAGTGCGGGATGGTGAGTGCAGGGACACAGGCAGCAGCACACAAACACATGTACACATATACAGAGGAGCTCTACCTAGTGCAATGTGTATAAGGGGATACCCAGAGCAGTATGTATAAGGGGCTATCTGGCGTAACGTGCAAAAAGGGCTCTACCTGGCATAATGTGTATAAGGGGCTCTACCTGGCGTGTATAAGGGGTAATACTGTGTGGTGTGGTGTAATGTGACTGACAGAAACTACTATGCGGTGTAATGTGAATTGGTACTATTCTGTGGCTATGCCCCTATATTTTTGGCGCGCGCCTTCGCCGCGCAATGTCCGTGTTTTCAATGGGGGGCACAGAAAGAAGCATTCACCATGGGCACCACAAGGTCTACATCTGGCCCTGATGGGGGGGAAGGGGGTCTCTCCTGTGTACCTGACTCCAGCACACTCTGATATTTGGGGATGAGGACGCAAAATTATAGTTTGCAGGGGGGCGCCGAACACCCTAGCACCAGCCCTGGATCTGATGCTATATATGGGGGCTCTGATGGGCATAATAAGAGCCGCATGGGAGACACCTGGGTGTGGGGATCCTATATTTTCATGGTTGCTTCCCCTTATGTTAAAAACTGGCTATGCCACTGAGGGGTTATTATTGAATCCTTGAAAATTGTGTACATTTCTGTAGCCATGGATATAATATATGGTTTGTGTCATTAGACTCCTTTTAAGGGGATAACCACCTTTTATTCCAGCTGCTGCTCAAAAAGTAGCAAGTAGCCAATAACAAAAGCTGCATTCAGATGTTCAGATAAGCCTTTATATTTCACATTTCACCTAGCACAGTCATGGAGGTGTAAGTTATTGTAATGGTGAAGTGATTACCCGATGTGTACATCTTACTTACATCTTTGTATGTTTCATCACCTGTGACCCCACGCTTCGGTTTTTATTCCCAATCAAAGGCCACATGGATGGTAAACTAAGCCAAAGTTTAAATAAATGTGGAAACCCCCCAAAACAACTTGTATGTCAACATAAAAGTGTGTTGACATACATATCTTTTGTCGACCATTGTCATGATAACCTTTTAAACCTGTAGATCTTTTGTACCTGTTGACTTTTTGAACTGTCAACCTTCTGCCTGTCGACCTTTTGACCCTGCCGACCTAATGCCTGTCGACCATATGGGGTTGTCCTATTGACTGTCTATCTAGACAGTGTCTATCCATTGTCCGGGAACCAATCATGGACATATGGCAGGAGCTGCCATGCGCAATGCGGATAAAGTAGAAATTTCCCACCATTATTTATTATTTCTTTATTAACAGTTTCTTATATAGGGCAGCATATTCTGTTGCGCTTTACAATTAGAACAACAGTAATAGAATAAAACTGGGTAAAAACAGACAGACATAGAGGTAGGAAGGCCCTGCTCACAAGCTTACAATCTGTAGAACCATCAGATCTTCACCATTTACTTCTGAAACAATGCTGCTTCTGTTAATGGTCAATGGCAATGTCTGTCCCATATGCACTCTGGACAGGCATTTACTGTAAGTGATTGTCAAAGGAAAAACCTAAACACACCATACAAGCCGTAAATGATCCTAGCATCAATTAGCTGAGAATAATGTGTAACTAAGGGCAGGATGTACTAACCTCCGCCGCCGCATTAATTGCCATTTTCTCTGCGATCTGAATCACCACTCCACTGCCCGCCGCTACCCCTTAGTTCCCCGTCTGCTTTCTCTTCTTCTCTCCCTCCTCATCACCGCTGCGGCAACTGAGTTCTCCTATCGCCGTAGAGCTCGCTCTGCGCTGCACTCCCCCCGGCCATTGGCGCATGCGTACATGTCACTGCTTTTCCGGGCATGCGCACACAGGCCTGTTGGACGCCGGATCCTGGAGGCTCCCAGCGCACCTGTCACAGCTTGCCCGGAAAAGCAGTGACATGTGCGCATGCGGCAACGGGCAGGGGGAGCGCAGTGCAGAGCGTGCTCTACGGCTATAGGAGAACTCAGTGGCAGCGGCGGTGATGAGGAGAAGAGAGAGAAGAGAGATGAGAAGAAGAGAAGCAGACGGGGAGCTAAAGGGTAGCGGCAGGCAGTGGAGCAGTGACTCGGATCGCAGAGAAAACGGCAATTAACGCGGCGGCGGAAGTTAGTACATCCTGCGCCAAGACCGAGACTGCTCTCAAGCAGCATATATAATTCCAAACAGAAGCTCACCAGTCAAAGTACATTAAATCCTATATTCCAGATTTATGTTTGTCAGGACACTTTGGTCCAGTAATTGCGGCCAAGCTAGCCAGAAATCCAACAGTTGATAAGAGTGCAATAGTCTGATGTAAACACAGGTGCTGAGAGAGGAGATGGAACACAAGTCTTGATGCATTTCATTATTTCACAGGGCAGTTTCATCAGAAGAATAATTTGGAGTTGAACAGCAGGTTATTTTAAAAGAGTATAAACCCGTGTAGACCCCTATTTCTCCATGAGTTGAAACCAATACAAAGAGATAATGGTGCAAATAAATGTATCGATAAGTCAAACAAAGCCCCCCACAGTGCACTATTGAACATCAGGGTCAAATGACGAAAGCAAGCACGGCAAAGCTCCACTTTCCACTATATGCACTATTGTTGGCACAGGGCGAAAAAAAGACAAGTTTACAAACTTATCAGCACTATGACATAAAATCCAGTGCACAACCAAAAATGTAAGAAGTCATAACGTACCCATTGGTCCGTTTCCACTTTTCCACCACTGCCCCAACCATAACCTCCCTACCACCTACATCCTCAATACCCAGCATCCATTATCTTTAACATCCAATTGCTGAGGGTTACAGTTAGTTTAATAGAAAACCTTAGTGATAATATGAGCTTTCTAACCTGGAGCTCCCATCACCTGTACTATAAAAGGCAAGTAGTGCTTCTGAAATAGCCATCTGGAAGATGCATGACCTTTTATTGGTATTAATTTACAATACAGACGCATCCCTCTGACTTGTGTACAATATTCGTTCATGATGTCTAATATACAAAGCTGGCCTCTTCAAATGATATCTGGCTCCAGTCATTGAGACTTGCCACTAATAGGATTCTGAAAGGCAGTTTATTAGCAGCTGAAGTACAGCCAACTAAGGGATTATAAAACAGTCAGAACACTGGGCTAATAGGAGCTGGTCTATCCATTAAATCTGTAACAATTGTATAACATGCCAAATAATTCTCTGATAATATGTCATCATATATTACAACCAATAACATCAATATGAGTAACTTAGGTTAGAATCACACTCCAATTTATCGATGCTGCATTTTTCCAGTTATTAAAAACACTTTAGTGAGCAATTAACATTCCGAGGCTGATGTACAGTTGGATCTATTGTGTAAAAGAAACAAAGGCGTAAGATGTACTCGAAAGTTGAATGAAACTCAGTGAAACTCAAGGTCCACCCATTCTCAACAGTGTGTGTTACCCAGGGTCTAACAGCCAAATATATATGCCTCCTCCAGGTGCATAATTTTACGTCCAACTCTAATCAGTCCATTGATGCAAAATAAAAGTGAATTGAACTTAATGTTACTTAACATACCACATAGTGCTTCCTTCATGCTGACACGTGTAACATCAAGTCATGTGAAGGTACATAGGAGGGGGATGTAACTATGGTTCCCGAGGGACGCCCCTACAGCCGCTCCTCATAGCCCTGATGCACCTCCTCTGCGGGACCACAGACAGTACAGATCTTACACCCCGATGGGTGGTTTGAAAACAGTATAATAGAGAAAACACATGCACTGGGGCACAATACTGTACAAATGGACTATGGGGCCCATTATGTGTATAAGCAACACTGATACTGTGCCCATTATATGAATAATTGGCACTGTTACAGTGGGCATTATGTGTTTAAGCGGCACTGCTACCGTGGGCATTATGTGAATAAGTGGCACTGCTACCGTGGGCATTATTATGTATATTAGCGGCACTGATACTGTGCCCATTATGTGTATAAGCAGCACTGCTACCATGGCCATTATGTGTATAAGCGGCACTGTTACTTTGGGCATTATTATGTATACAAGCGGCACTGATACCGTGCCTAGTATGTGTATAAGCACCACTGATACTGTGCCTATTATGTATATAAGTGGTACTGTTACAGTAGGCATTATTATGGGTTTAAGCGGCACTGCTACCGTAGACATTGTATGTTTATAAGCGGCACTGGTACTGTGGGCATTATTATGTAATAAGCGGCACTGATACTGTGCCCATTATGTGTATAAGTGGCACTGCTACCATGGGCATTAATATGTGTACAAACGGCACTGATACCGTATTATTATGTATGTAAGCAGCACTGATACCGTGCCCATTATTATGTGTATAAACAGCACTGTTAACTTGGGTATTATTATGTATATAAGCGGCACTGATACTGTGGGCATGTGTATAAGGGGCGCTACTGTGTAGCATAGCGTGAATATGGGGCACCACTCTGTGGTGTAATATGAAATAGAGGCACTATGTACAGTGTAATGACAATAAGAGCATGTTACTGTGTTGCATAATTTGTATTGGGAGTACTATTGTGTAGCCAGTGCCACGCCCTTTCCATGTGATGCCACACACCTTTTTTGTGAGGCGTGCCTTCAGCGCGCACTGTTCCTTTACACAGTCTGGGGGTTAGGGCACAAATTTGTAGTTTACAGGGGGGTGCCTAACCACCCGACCAGCGCCCCTGCTTAATGGGAGGGGAGTCAGTGGCGGGGGGAAAGAGTTCCACCACCTCTTTAAACCACTTTAAGCCCTGGTAGGGACAGACAACACAGAAAGTGGAACAATTGACAAAGCATGGGGAAGCGAATTGCTCAGAATTGTTCACCCAGTGGAGATGCAGTAAAGGTAGGGTCAGGTGGTACAGCAGTAAGCTGTGCCCCCTATTTAAACAGGGTGGCTGCATGCTTCCAAGTGTGGCTGTCCCATTGGCACAGAGGCCCTGCATCAAGTGACTGGCCGAAGCTTGGCAGATAAAAGGGGAGAGAGGCAGAAACTGTGCAGAAGGAGAAAGGCAGAAGGTGGTCAGTGAATATAGACAGAAAGAAACATGCAGAAGGGAGAATGATATAGGTGTGAAAATGAGAAAAGAGAGGCTGGGAGAAACATGCAGGAGATGGACTGAGAGGGAGGAGGAGACGCACGCAGAAGATGGACAAAGAGAGGAAACATATGCAGAAGATGGACTTAGTGAGGGAGATAGACTAGGGGATTAATTCAATTCAACGCGGATTGGATAGCACCGGGAGGGAGCTTCTGGAGCTATTCAATGCAGCGCGATGCTAAGTCTGAGAATGCCCGTATTCCCGAACTAAATAGGTAATTGTGCTGTGTGAATGCCTGAGACCCACCCAAGAAACCCATGATACATCTGGCCACACTTGCCCGAAGAGGGACTACCCGTGACTATCATAAAGAGAGTGGACACATGCTGATTGACACTTCAGTCTGGTAATTAAGCTAATTTTATTATTGTGCTCCAATACACGGATGTCATTTCTTTAGAAGAGGTACGAGGCACTGAAAATAACCAGGTGTGGGCTTTTCTGGGTGACCACCTGGGACAACCGAAAGGAGGGTGGCTATATGCTGTTTTACTCTGCACTCTGGTAATTGAGCCATTTCTACCATTTTCGACACCATTGTTCAGGTGTTATTTCTGGGAGGAGGCACGAGGCACTAAATTGCGTATTTGCTGTTTCTTTCTGGTGATTACATATAATCTTCCATCAAGGATTCTTAAAAGGGGTGTTGCTCATCTATCCCACCTGACTATATATGAAATTTACTTAAAACGTACTACACCATATGGCAGTGGTTCTCAAACTGTGTGCCGTGGCACCCTGGGGTGCCTCGGGGTACTTGCAGGGGTGCCCTGGGTTGTTGTTCCAGGACCAATTCAAATTATTTATGGTCAATGTAATAGACAAAACCAGAGCTGCTGCCTGTCAATCATAAAATACGTGGACATACAAAAGCAAATCTTGCCCCACACCACACAATTGACCCTAAGGATGACATATAAGCCATATTTAATAAATTTAATATTTCTTTCTAAATTTCTCAATAAGAAACTTTTGGACTAGGGGTGCCGTGAAAAAAATTCTACTGCTCTAGGGCGTGGCGATTCAATAAAGTTTGAGAACCACTGCCATATGGACGTTCCATTTACTTTTTCATAATTCACGGAATATTGGAGATCCATCTGGTAGAAGATCCCTCCAAGACGAGTCCTTTGGAAGACAGTACATCGCCTTGACAAATGAGAGCTAAGGAAAGTTTCCATTATTCATTCATAAAGTTAGCGCCTATACACAAATTGCTTACCATACATACATAAATAAGGTGTTTAGTCGCGAGAACGGGCATTCTCTGACTAAACTGCCTTGCCGTGATGCTGTTTGCACAGCGTTAGGTCACAAAGCAGCATTGCGGACCTAGTTTTGTTGAATTTCGGCTCGCACCCTTGGAAGGGTGCAAGAAGAAATCCTCTAGTCAGGGACAGTATCGTTCTGAATTGAATAGCTCTGGGAGCTCCCTCCCAGCGCTATTCAATCTGTGTTGAACTGAATTGACCCCTAAGAAACAGAGACAAATGAAGGAGATAGACAGAGAGAGAGAGGAGAAGCTTTCAGGAAATGGACTGAGATATGAGTGTGCAGAGGATTAAATGTCACCCCAGTTTTAATTTCTTAACTACTCCTCCTACAACACAATACTTTCTAAACTTTTAATGTGTTAGGTCCAGCTAATATGACATGCTCTGCCTTTTGTTGCTGTAACTCTGCCTACATTACATTTTGAAGTAATCCCGCCTACTTTGGTATTGGCTCCGCCTACAGTTGTTCTGGTGCCACCCACATGAGGCCACTTCTAGAAACTTTTCCAGGGCCACTTTTGTTTCCCAATTCGTCCCTGATCCTGATGATAACCTGACAATACAGACATTACAGAGAGCAGTTTAGAGTAGATTGCAGTCTGCATCCTTGTGGCCATATACAAGGGGGTATAAGCAGGGACAAAGAAACAAGGCCGTTTGATGAGGTACAGTAAGTAGGTTCCCTCTTATATATTTAGGCTTGAATGTCCATTAGCAGAGCAGAAGGCTACAGGCAAAGGAATTTGGGGGTCATTCTGACCCGATCGCACGCTGCAGTTTATTGCAGCGGTGCGATCGGGTCAGAACTGCGCATGCGCAGATGGCCGAAGGCCGTCGGACCGCTACGATAGCCTCTGCCTGATTGAGAGGCAGAGGCGGTCACTGGGCGGGGGGAGTGGAACGGCGGCGTTTGGCTGCCGTTTCGTGGGTGCGGGCCGGCCAACGCAGGCGTGGCCGGACCGAACGGGGGGCGGGCCGCTGCGGCTGCGTGACGTCACACTCAGCCGCTGGGCGATGCTTTTGCACTTCTGGGGGGGGGGGGCAGCAGTGACATGCGGGGTGGGATAGCCCTGTGCTGGGCGTCCCCCCGCATGTCTATGCTCACGATCGTAGCTGTGCTAAATTTAGCACAGCTACGATCAACTCGGAATGACCCCCAATATATGGGAGTGATTACATGCTACACCACCATGGCTTAACTGATATACAATCACAATGACAGCATTATTAGTAGTAAATGGGTTTTCCAAAGGCATTTGGATCCTTTACAGGGAACTTTAGGCTTTGAAAGTGTACAGCAACCTGAGGTTAGGTAAGGTTTTCCCAGAAGTGGTTAAGAAAAAGATAATGAGGTAGATTTTTTGGGGGGAATTGGTCCCATTTGGCTAGCCATGTATGGAAGGACTGCATATCTTGGTGGGCGTGGTCTCTATAAAAAGCAAATAACGCTTCTGAAATATCCATCATGTTGTGACATTACTGCACATTAGTGATGAGCACCGGAAATTTTTCGGGTTTTGTGTTTTGGTTTTGGGTTCGGTTCCGCGGCCGTGTTTTGGGTTCGAACGCGTTTTGGCAAAACCTCACCGAATTTTTTTTGTCGGATTCGGGTGTGTTTTGGATTCGGGTGTTTTTTTCAAAAAACCCTAAAAAACAGCTTAAATCATAGAATTTGGGGTTCATTTTGATCCCAAAGTATTATTAACCTCAATAACCATAATTTCCACTCATTTTCAGTCTATTCTGAACACCTCACACCTCACAATATTATTTTTAGTCCTAAAATTTGCACCGAGGTCGCTGGATGGCTAAGCTAAGCGACCCAAGTGGCCGACACAAACACCTGGCCCATCTAGGAGTGGCACTGCAGTGTCACGCAGGATGGCCCTTCCAAAAAACACTCCCCAAACAGCACATGACGCAAAGAAAAAAAGAGGCGCAATGAGGTAGCTGTGTGAGTAAGCTAAGCGACCCTAGTGGCCGACACAAACACCTGGCCCAACTAGGAGTGGCACTGCAGTGTCACGCAGGATGGCCCTTCCAAAAAACACTCCCCAAACAGCACATGACGCAAAGAAAAAAAGAGGCGCAATGAGGTAGCTGTGTGAGTAAGCTAAGCGACCCTAGTGGCCGACACAAACACCTGGCCCATCTAGGAGTGGCACTGCAGTGTCACGCAGGATGGCCCTTCCAAAAAACACTCCCCAAACAGCACATGACGCAAAGAAAAAAAGAGGCGCAATGAGGTAGCTGTGTGAGTAAGCTAAGCGACCCTAGTGGCCGACACAAACACCTGGCCCATCTAGGAGTGGCACTGCAGTGTCACGCAGGATGGCCCTTCCAAAAAACACTCCCCAAACAGCAGCACATGACGCAAAGAAGAAAAAAAAGAGGCGCAATGAGGTAGCTGTGTGAGTAAGCTATGCGACCCTAGTGGCCGACACAAACACCTGGCCCATCTAGGACTGGCACTGCAGTGTCACGCAGGATGGCCCTTCCAAAAAACACCCCCCAAACAGCACATGACGCAAAGAAAAATGAAAGAAAAAAGAGGTGCAAGATGGAATTGTCCTTGGGCCCTCCCACCCACCCTTATGTTGTATAAACAGGACATGCACACTTTAACCAACCCATCATTTCAGTGACAGGGTCTGCCACACGACTGTGACTGAAATGACGGGTTTGTTTGGACCCCCACCAAAAAAGAAGCAATTAATCTCTCCTTGCACAAACTGGCTCTACATAGGCAAGATGTCCACCTCATCATCATCCTCCGATATATCACCGTGTACATCCCCCTCCTCACAGATTATCAATTCGTCCCCACTGGAATCCACCATCTCAGCTCCCTGTGTACTTTGTGGAGGCAATTGCTGCTGGTCAATGTCTCCACGGAGGAATTGATTATAATTCATTTTAATGAACATCATCTTCTCCACATTTTCTGGATGTAACCTCGTACGCCGATTGCTGACAAGGTGAGCGGCGGCACTAAACACTCTTTCGGAGTACACACTTGTGGGAGGGCAACTTAGGTAGAATAAAGCCAGTTTGTGCAAGGGCCTCCAAATTGCCTCTTTTTCCTGCCAGTATAAGTACGGACTGTCTGACGTGCCTACTTGGATGCGGTCACTCATATAATCCTCCACCATTCTTTCAATGGGGAGAGAATCATATGCAGTGACAGTAGACGACATGTCCGTAATCATTGTCAGGTCCTTCAGTCCGGACCAGATGTCAGCATCAGCAGTCGCTCCAGACTGCCCTGCATCACCGCCAGCGGGTGGGCTCGGAATTCTGAGCCTTTTCCTCGCACCCACAGTTGCGGGAGAATGTGAAGGAGGAGATGTTGACAGGTCGCGTTCCGCTTGACTTGACAATTTTGTCACCAGCAGTTCTTTGAACCCCAGCAGACTTGTGTCTGCCGGAAAGAGAGATCCAAGGTAGGTTTTAAATCTAGGATCGAGCACGGTGGCCAAAATGTAGTGCTCTGATTTCAACAGATTGACCACCCGTGAATCCTTGTTAAGCGAATTAAGGGCTCCATCCACAAGTCCCACATGCCTAGCGGAATCGCTCTGTGTTAGCTCCTCCTTCAATGTCTCCAGCTTCTTCTGCAAAAGCCTGATGAGGGGAATGATCTGACTCAGGCTGGCAGTGTCTGAACTGACTTCACGTGTGGCAAGTTCAAAAGGTTGCAGAACCTTGCACAACGTTGAAATCATTCTCCACTGCGCTTGAGACAGGTACATTCCACCTACTATATCGTGCTCAGTTGTATAGGCTTGAATGGCCTTTTGCTGCTCCTCCAACCTCTGAAGCATATAGAGGGTTGAATTCCACCTCGTTACCACTTCTTGCTTCAGATGATGGCAGGGCAGGTTCAGGCGTTTTTGGTGGTGCTCCAGTCTTCTGTACGTGGTGCCTGTACGCCGAAAGTGTACCGCAATTCTTCTGGCCACCGACAGCATCTCTTGCACGCCCCTCTCGTTTTTTAAATAATTCTGCACCACCAAATTCAAGGTATGTGCAAAACATGGGACGTGCTGGAATTTGCCCATATTTAATGCACACACAATATTGCTGGCGTTGTCCGATGCCACAAATCCACAGGAGAGTCCAATTGGGGTAAGCCATTCTGCGATGATCTTCCTCAGTTGCCGTAAGAGGTTTTTAGCTGTGTGCGTATTCTGGAAAGCGGTGATACAAAGCGTAGCCTGCCTAGGAAAGAGTTGGCGTTTGCGAGATGCTGCTACTGGTGCCGCCGCTGCTGTTCTTGCGGCGGGAGTCCATACATCTACCCAGTGGGCTGTCACAGTCATATAGTCCTGAGCCTGCCCTGCTCCACTTGTCCACATGTCCGTGGTTAAGTGGACATTGGGTACAACTGCATTTTTTAGGACACTGGTGAGTCTTTTTCTGAGGTCTGTGTACATTTTCGGTATCGCCTGCCTAGAGAAATGGAACCTAGATGGTATTTGGTACCGGGGACACAGTACCTCCAACAAGTCTCTAGTTGCCTCTGCAGTAATGAAGGATACCGGAACCACGTTTCTCACCGCCCAGGATGCCAAGGCCTCAGTTATCCGCTTTGCAGCAGGATGACTGCTGTGATATTTCATCTTCCTCGCAAAGGACTGTTGGACAGTCAATTGCTTGGTGGAAGTAGTAAAAGTGGTCTTACGAGTACGACTTCCCCTCTGGGATGACCATCGACTCCCAGCAGCAACAACAGCAGCGCCAGCAGCAGTAGGCGTTACACGCAAGGATGCATCGGAGGAATCCCAGGCAGGAGAGGACTCGTCAGAATTGCCAGTGACATGGCCTGCAGGACTATTGGCATTCCTGGGGAAGGAGGAAATTGACACTGAGGGAGTTGGTGGGGTGGTTTGCGTGAGCTTGGTTACAAGAGGAAGGGATTTACTGGTCAGTGGACTGCTTCCGCTGTCGCCCAAAGTTTTTGAACTTGTCACTGACATGATGAATGCGCTGCAGGTGACGTATAAGGGAGGATGTTCCGAGGTGGTTAACGTCCTTACCCCTACTTATTACAGCTTGACAAAGGCAACACACGGCTTGACAAATGTTGTCCGCATTTCTGTTGAAATACTTCCACACCGAAGAGCTGATCTTTTTGGTATTTTCACCAGGCATGTCAATGGCCCTATTCCTCCCACGGACAACAGGTGTCTCCCCGGGTGCCTGACTTAAACAAACCACCTCACCATCAGAATCCTCCTGGTCAATTTCCTCCCCAGCGCCAGCAACACCCATATCCTCCTCATCCTGGTGTACTTCAACACTGACATCTTCAATCTGACTATCAGGAACTGGACTGCGGGTGCTCCTTCCAGCACTTGCAGGGGGCGTGCAAATGGTGGAAGGTGCATGCTCTTCACGTCCAGTGTTGGGAAGGTCAGGCATCGCAAACGACACAATTGGACTCTCCTTGTGGATTTGTGATTTCGAAGAACGCACAGTTCTTTGCTGTGCTTTTGCCAGCTTGAGTCTTTTAATTTTTCTAGCGAGAGGCTGAGTGCTTCCATCCTCATGTGAAGCTGAACCACTTGCCATGAACATAGGCCAGGGCCTCAGCCGTTCCTTGCCACTCCGTGTGGTAAATGGCATATTGGCAAGTTTACGCTTCTCATCAGACAATTTTATTTTAGATTTTTTAGTCCCTTTTTTACTGATATTTGGTGTTTTGGATTTTACATGCTCTGTACTATGACATTGGGCATCGGCCTTGGCAGACGACGTTGCTGGCATTTCATCGTCTCGGCCATGACTAGTGGCAGCAGCTTCAGCACGAGGTGGAAGTCGATCTTGATCTTTCCCTATTTTTGGAACCTCAACATTTTTGTTCTCCATATTTTAATAGGCACAACTAAAAGGCACCTCAGGTAAACAATGGAGATGGATGGATACTAGTATACTTATGGATGGACGAGCGACTGCCGACACAGAGGTAGCTACAGCCGTGGACTACCGTACTGCGTCTGCTGCTAATATAGACTGGATGATAATGATATAAAAAATATATATATATATATCACTACTGCAGCCGGACAGGTATATATTATATAATGACGGACCTGCTGGACACTGTCAGCAGCACTGCAGACTCCTAAAGTAAGCTACTAGTAGTATCAAGAAGATAGAAAAAAAAAAACACCACAGGTAGGTGGTATACAATTATGGATGGACGAGCGACTGCCGACACAGAGGTAGCTACAGCCGTGGACTACCGTACTGCGTCTGCTGCTAATATAGACTGGATGATAATGATATAGAATATATATATATATATCACTACTGCAGCCGGACAGGTATATATTATATAATGACGGACCTGCTGGACACTGTCAGCAGCACTGCAGACTCCTAAAGTAAGCTACTAGTAGTATCAAGAAGATAGAAAAAAAAAAAACACCACAGGTAGGTGGTATACAATTATGGATGGACGAGCGACTACCGACACAGAGGTAGCTACAGCCGTGGACTACCGTACTGCGTCTGCTGCTAATATAGACTGGATGATAATGATATAAAAAAATATATATATATCACTACTGCAGCCGGACAGGTATATATTATATAATGACGGACCTGCTGGACACTGTGAGCAGCACTGCAGACTCCTAAAGTAAGCTACTAGTAGTATCAAGAAGATAGAAAAAAAATAACACCACAGGTAGGTGGTATACAATTATGGATGGACGAGCGACTGCCGACACAGAGGTAGCTACAGCCGTGGACTACCGTACTGCGTCTGCTGCTAATATAGACTGGATGATAATGATATAAAAAATATATATATATCACTACTGCAGCCGGACAGGTATATATTATATAATGACGGACCTGCTGGACACTGTCAGCAGCACTGCAGACTCCTAAAGTAAGCTACTAGTAGTATCAAGAAGATAGAAGAAAAAAAACACCACAGGTAGGTGGTATACAATTATGGATGGACGAGCGACTGCCGACACAGAGGTAGCTACAGCCGTGGACTACCGTACTGCGTCTGCTGCTAATATAGACTGGATGATAATGATATAAAAAATATATATATATCACTACTGCAGCCGGACAGGTATATATTATATAATGACGGACCTGCTGGACACTGTCAGCAGCACTGCAGACTCCTAAAGTAAGCTACTAGTAGTTTCAAGAAGATAGAAAAAAAAAAAACACCACAGGTAGGTGGTATACAATTATGGATGGACGAGCGACTGCCGACACAGAGGTAGCTACAGCCGTGGACTACCGTACTGCGTCTGCTGCTAATATAGACTGGATGATAATGATATAAAAAATATATATATATCACTACTGCAGCCGGACAGGTATATATTATATAATGACGGACCTGCTGGACACTGTCAGCAGCACTGCAGACTCCTAAAGTAAGCTACTAGTAGTATCAAGAAGATAGAAGAAAAAAAACACCACAGGTAGGTGGTATACAATTATGGATGGACGAGCGACTGCCGACACAGAGGTAGCTACAGCCGTGGACTACCGTACTGCGTCTGCTGCTAATATAGACTGGATGATAATGATATAAAAAATATATATATATCACTACTGCAGCCGGACAGGTATATATTATATAATGACGGACCTGCTGGACACTGTCAGCAGCACTGCAGACTCCTAAAGTAAGCTACTAGTAGTATCAAGAAGATAGAAAAAAAAAAAACACCACAGGTAGGTGGTATACAATTATGGATGGACGAGCGACTGCCGACACAGAGGTAGCTACAGCCGTGGACTACCGTACTGCGTCTGCTGCTAATATAGACTGGATGATAATGATATAAAAAAAATATATATATATCACTACTGCAGCCGGACAGGTATATATTATATAATGACGGACCTGCTGGACACTGTCAGCAGCACTGCAGACTCCTAAAGTAAGCTACTAGTAGTATCAAGAAGATAGAAAAAAAAAAACACCACAGGTAGGTGGTATACAATTATGGATGGACGAGCGACTGCCGACACAGAGGTAGCTACAGCCGTGGACTACCGTACTGCGTCTGCTGCTAATATAGACTGGATGATAATGATATAAAAAATATATATATATCACTACTGCAGCCGGACAGGTATATATTATATAATTAATGACGGACCTGCTGGACACTGTCAGCAGAATGCGTTTATAGAATAAAAACACCACACGACGAGTGTTTAACTTTTTCAGGCAGACAATCACAATATACTGGTGGTCAGACAGTGGTCACTGGTCAGTCACACTGGCAGTGGCACTCTGGCAGCAAAAGTGTGCACTGTTAAATAATATGTACTCCTGCTACTGCTCCCCAGTCTCCCCCACAATTAAGCTGTGTGAGCACTGAGCACTCAGCACAGTCAGATATACATAGATGATGCAGCACACTGAGGCTGAGCACAGATATGGTATACTGTTACTGTGTCACTGTGTATCGTTTTTTTTTCAGGCAGAGAACGGATTATATTAAATAATAATATAATAAGAAAACTGCACTGGTGGTCACTGGTCAGTCACTAGTAAACTCTGCACTCTCTGAGTACTCCTAAGCTCCAGTAAATCAAGTGTCTCACTCTCACTCTCTCTCTTCTAATCTAAATGGAGAGGACGCCAGCCACGTCCTCTCCCTATGAATCTCAATGCACGTGTGAAAATGGCGGCGACGCGCGGCTCCTTATATAGAATCCGAGTCTCGCGATAGAATACGAGCCTCGCGAGAATCCGACAGCGGGATGATGACGTTCGGGCGCGCTCGGGTTAGCCGAGCAAGGCGGGAAGATCCGAGTCTGCCTCGGATCCGTGTTAAAAGGCTGAAGTTCGGGGGGGGTCGGATTCCGAGGAACCGAACCCGCTCATCACTACTGCACATCAGGATATTCCCAATGGGTTGTAGGTACTACTATTACTTGCATACTTTCCTGAGGAAGCAAGAAGCACATTAAATCTGTGAGCGCCTCCAAAAAACCTTCACAATGCCAGGATCAGACAGTGCAGACTCAGAAGGATAGTTGGCATGCAGTAGCCATGCATTCAGCATATCTCTTGCGTTTCACATCCACATAAAAAGCCCAGCAGCTTGTGGCGATGCGGAAGTACCATCCCCACACCACTTACTGGTAAGTGGGCACCACAAACAGCGGGATACCGGTATTTATCACTGTTACTGCAGACTGATGTAACACCCCCAATATTGCTTATAATGCTGTATTATAAGGCTGTACAGGTAAAATGTCAAGAATTGATTGTTAATTTCTCTATGCATATGAGTATGTCAATTGTATATATAAATAATGGGGACGTTGTAATGGGTGATATATATGCACAAACGCTGACCAGAGGAGTGCAGTGTAGCATGGCTGGGAAGCTTCTGGAGCCCCTGTGCGCCGCCGCAGACCCCATGCGCAGGCTTCAACCCATACTTGCCTACCTGACCCCCTCCATGAGGGAGAAAATGCTCTGTTCCTGGACTTTCCTGGTAATGTATGATTGCCATCACCTGTCGTGAAACACCGTTCTTATCAATTAACCTGTTCAACACAGGTGATGGCAATCATACATTACCAGGAAAGTCCAGGAACAGAGCATTTTCTCCCTCATGGAGAGGGTCAGGTAGGCAAGTATGCTTCAACCCCCTGGGGGAGGACGGTTAGGAAAAGCGGAGAGGGAGACGGGATAAGCCGGTGGGAGAGGAGAGGATCGCCAGGAGTGCGGTGCTGGCAGTGAGCAGTAGACTGATTACTTACCGGAGGCAGTGTGTGCGTGGAGCAGGAAGAAGCTGGCAGGCATCGCGGTAACATTACCGCATCTGGGTTCGGGCAACCGGCACAAAGGAGCGGGACTTGTAACGCGCAGGCAAGCAATCTGATGGTGCGAACTGTACATGCAGAGGAGGACTGACCAGCATCTGTGGGGTTGAGGTCTCCGGTAATCAGTGGAGGCGGCCATAAGCAGAGGCAATCCAGGCTCAGTAGATGGGGTTCCATAGCAACTGGCGCCAGTTTCCGGAGCTGAGCACTACAGGAGGATGCGCTGAGGTGCGATCTGGGAGTATTCCCCTTACAATACAGCAACTCCCAGTGTCTATATTGAGGGAGGAGTCAGGGGCGCCCATTCTTTAGCACCCCCTGTGGTTGTTAAACAGACTTACCCTAATCCAGTACATGCCGTCTACCCTCATATTGTTCTGGTACTCTTAAGTAGAGGAGGTCACCGCACCCCCCCAGAGCAAAGTCAGAAGCGCGACAGCAGTTTAGGTATCTGCCTAATATATATATATATATATATATATGTACTGTATATATATGTATCTATACATATATATATATATATATAGAGCGCTGCTGGAATAGTGACTCATGCATGCGGTGTTACACATTGTAACTATATTGCTGGATTAAGATATTAGTCATTAAAGAGAGATATTACCAGAGGTGTAGCTAGGTGCCATGGTGCCCGGAGCAAGGGTATGTTTTAGCGCCCCCCTCCACTGTACTGAATTAAGAGCCTAGCCAACATGTCGTGGCATGTTACATTTGAAAAGAAAGCATATTTAAAAATTCTAAATTGGTGATAGGGCCAGTTCTAGACCTTGTGGAACTTAGGGTGCATCAAAAATATAGGAGTGTGGCTACATGGTGATGGGGTGGCCACAGAATAGTACCAATCCACATCAAACAGCACAGTAGTGTCCATTATTCACCTTACATCATACAGTAGTACCCCTTATATATGTTATGCTACATAGTACAGCCCCTTGTTCACAATACACCACACAGTAGAGCCCCCTATACACATTGCACCACACAGTAGAGCCCCTTATACACATTACAACACAGTATATTTGCTTATACATGGGACAGAGAGTGGTGCTGCAGAAGCCTGGGCAGAAAGAGGTGCTGCAGCATCTAAAATAGACATGTGCTGCAGCTTCCAGAAAAGAGAGAGATGATGCAGAAGCTGGGACAGAGAGAGGTGCTTTATCAGCTGGGCAAAAAAAGGCACTCCAGGTGCTGCGGGACAGAAGTAGCCCTGCTGCACAGCTACAAACAGACAGTGAGACATATAAAGAGGATGGGCAGAGCTCCGGCATGTGTCGCCTGTCAGTGCCTTCTGCTGTATTGCCTCTGGCCTGCTCTGTTCCCTATCTACTGTATTTTCTGCACCCTCTCTGCTCCTACTCTGCAGCTGTCTATACAGCAGTACACAGTGCAGCGTGAGAAGGGAAGGTGGTGATGCGTCACGCGCCCTCTAACTTTTTTGGCACCCGGATCTTGCGCTCCACCGGAGCCACCCTCGCTACACCCCTGGATATAACTAACCTTCAGCAGGTAGTGGAAGGCGAAACCTACATGCATGGACTACATAGCATACTTTCCACTGTTATAACATAAGGAGCAGCAGAGAAGGCTAAGAGTATGTATCACTCCCTGCCCTGTACTCGAGTGACTCTAATAAGCAGTGTTAGAAGGCGCAATTCTTCATCTCATCCACCAGCCTGTGAGAAAACCAGTTCAGGTACTCCTAGACCCAGAGTAGTAACGATCAGGAGGAGGAATATTATAATTTTTTCTGTGCTTGAGAGGACAAGACCTTTGAATTAAAGTCAATGATGTAGCACTTCATCATTGAAGTGATTTATAATGAACAGAGTCAAGTGGTAGGAACTACATTGTATCTAAACTCACCCACTATTTGTTTGACTGAGGATTGTTACAAAGTATGCCCTTCATAAAGGTTATGTTGTTACAGTGCAAGTGCAGAGACAGAGCTTTGTATGTAAAGAATACCATGGTAAGCTGTAGCAACCAGGACACTTGACTTCAGGAAGGGTGAATACTATATTGAACCCTTTTGCTTGTGACAGGACTAAGCTACAGTCTATTAGAATCGTCATCAACACAGGCCCAAACGTAGTCATTTAGACATTCATTGACTGCACAACTGCTGGAATACTCGGGTGTTCCTAAGGTAACTCTAATAGGCCATTGGAGAGTGTCTTTTTTTATATTTCTGTGTATTGCATGCAAACCATTTTGTGTATAGGAACCTGTAGGGATAATATTAGATCATTATAATAAGTTATATATGAGTACTAATAACCGTTGAAGTTACTTGGGGGTGTTGAGATACCTCTGTATTTCAATAAAATCTACAGCAAATAATTTCATCAATACGAGTGTTATCTAGTAATACTGCACAAGTTACAGGTAAAGCAGGTAGTAGTAGTGGACTACTGTATTACCCATTAAAATGGGGTATTCCTTTTAGTACTAGGCTTACCCAGGCAAGCCTACAAATATCAGCTTGGGTGGAGGCATTGGTATATCCATAGTGTAACCCAGCAGGTGTTAGAGCCCAGTGAGGTAGGGTTACATTTTGGAGGCACTGCTGAGAGCTCAGGTCTCAGGAAAGTGTTGTAGAGAAATGGAGATTATGACAGGGGATGATGTGTACCAATGGTGTAGAGAGGGATGTGAACGTGGCATGCATTTTGGGATTAGCTGGCAATTTCTACATCATCACTGATGATAATGTGTTGACAGAATTGTCATTACTATATGGAATCTGTCAACCCAACATAGTAGACAAATGAAAGGGACAATATGGGGATACTAATAAGAATCCCTTGTAGCCTGACTTGTTATCCAAAATGAATGTGTTAAAGTGTAGTCCACGTAGATGTTTACAACTTCTCTGACCCACCGGCACTCAGGTTGAAGACCTGGAAGCCACTCCTGGGGGCGACTCTGGAACCAGAGGGCCGATTACTGGGAAGTGTTTTCACAATAATGCTGACACGTCCATTGGGACCCTAAATAGGCCAGAGCTTGAAGGATTCTAGGCCGAATTGGTTATGGATAAAGTTGTTAGCCATTTGGAGTGGCATTACGAGGGGGGCTATTGGCGGTTAAGGATTTTTTATGGGATAGTGCTGGTATTCGCTGGAGAGGAGACATACGAGCAATGGAGGGAGGCCGCCATACAGCATTCAGAAGACTGTCAGTGCCGTGATATTATTAAAAGGCAGCGAGTGGTGGAAAGCCTTCATGGGCTCGCAATGGGAGTGATTCAGGCCACTAGACGGAGCAACCCTCAAGCCACATTAAGAAAATATTTCGAAGCATTGGATTTCTCATATGGTACGCTAGAAGATGTGGGCAATTTATTAGCGTGGTTGAAACACACTTATCAAGAACACGGAGAGACGCTCACTAATTACATCTATAGAGTGGATACATTTATTTATAAACTTGTGGAGAAAGGGGGTTTGGACAAGGAATCTGTGGATGAAAGGCAGATGTGACAACTATTAAAAGGGGCACTGACCACGAACCCTGTTGCTCAAAGGTTACGATGTACTGTACTATGGCCAGTAGCCTGACACCTACTTTGAGTAAGTTCGTGAAAGAGGTGAAATTGGAAGATGTGCAGATCGAGAACTACTATAAAACTCTCAAGAAGGTGAAAGTGGTAGTACTTACCCTGACTCCAGCTATGGATGACGGATTATTGAATTTGTTGGAAGAACAAAACAAAAAAATCAACCAACTTATAACCTTTTAGACTGCCAGGCAGACTCGGCCTTATATGCCCTCTGGCATAGGAAGAGGAAAGTAATGTCAGGGAGAGAATTAGTTGCCTTTTACCTGTTATAGGTGCGGCCAAGTGGGACATCGCTCGTTTGAACGTCCGGTGAATGGAACAAATGTGAGAGGGAATCGTTCCTATCCCAGGAGAATGACAGCCCAGGTTGAAAACTCCAACAGGAGCCCTGTGATCCCCTCACAGGCTCCACCACAATAAACATAAGAGCTATTCCAGCTAGCAAGATGGGACAGGCCCCCAATTCAAGGCTATGATAAACGGGCATGACTGTAGCATTCTGATGAACAGTGGGTCACAGATATCTATAATCTTCGAGTCATGGTATCGATCTCACCTGGCGGATGTTCCCATACAGCCACTCAGTGGCCTTACTATCTGGGGACTAAGTGAACAGAAATACCCTTATTTGGGGTATGTAGTCACTCAGATCACTTTCAAGCCTGGGTTAAATATCCCCAATGATACCGTTCCATTAGTAGCTTTAGTGTGCCCCAATTCTCCTGGAGACAATGGAGAGCTGCCTGTCATACTGTAGACGGAACTTATACCAACATGTTCAAAAATTTGATAAAGTGGTGCGACAAGCAGGAAAAGGAACTCCAGCAGAGCGCTGCCAGGAAGACAGAGGAGAATGGTAGATATAGGTGTGCACAAGTGGACCCTATCCTCGATAGCTCCACTGACCAGTTAGAATTGATGGCCTGTTTCTCATCCTCATCCCTAGCTTCAAAGGTAGTGATATCACCCCTGAGGTAAAGGATCAGATAGTGGCCCAGTTGCTTAGTAGAGCCAAAGTTTTTTTCACCAGGGATTGGGACCTGGGCACGGCCTCAGGTGTAGAGCACCGCATAAAGATGTCAGATGAAACCCCATTTAGGGAGAGATCCCGGTGGTTTTGCACCAGCCGATTTTGAAGATGTACGACAACATCTGCGCCATTTCTTGGAGAACAAGGTGAATGCTGACTCAGAGAGTCCATATGCTTCTCCAATAGTATTAGCTAGGAAGAAAAATGGAGAAGTGCGCCTGTGTATCAACTATCAGACTCTGAATAGTCACACCATTCCAGACCAATACACCATCCTCAAGGTTGATGTAACCCTTGAATGCCTTCAGGATAGCCAGTGGTTCTCAGTTTTGGACCTACGATTGGGGACTATCAGATCCCAATGAACACCGAAGATCAACAGAAGACTGCGTTTATCTTCCCCATTGGTTTTTACAAGTTAGATGCCTCAATGGGTAAAAGGGGCACTGGCTACCTTCCAGCGGACCATGGAGAAGACGGTTGGCAACATGTGCTACTGGGAGGTGCTCGTCTACCTCAACGATATCATCATGTTTGGGAAGGATATTGAGGAACATAACGAAAGACTACTCAAGGTGTTGGACAGGTTACAAGCTAGGGGATTAAAATTGTCGGTAGACAAGTGCAAGTTCTGTCAGCAAACTTGAATTTCTTGGCTACATCGTCAGTCAGGAAGGTATTGCTACTGACCCCGCCAAGTTAGAAGCCGTGCAGAAATGGCCAAACCCCACCAATCTGAAGGATAGTAGATCCTTTTTAGGATTTTGTGGGTACTATAGAAAGTTTGTGTTGCATTACTCCAAAATTTCCCGGCCTATGACGGAGCTTAACAAGGGGTATCTGCCACCTAAGACCAAGGGGAACACAAGAATAAGCAGTAAGGTTCAATATTACCGACCTCAGGACTCCTTTGGGGAAAGGTGGGACAGCCAGTGTGAAGAGGCATTCCTACAACTGAAATATTGTTTGACCAATGCCCCCATGTTGGCCTATGCCGATCCCAAACTCCTGTACGATGTCCATGTCGATGCCTCTCTCGACAGACTTGGGGGAGTCCTCTATCAGATACAGACCCAACAACTAAAACCTGTTTCCTATGTGAGCCGTGCACTATCTCCCAGTGAAAGGAAGTACCCAGTGCATAAACTGGAGTTCTTGGCTTTGAAGTGGGAGAAATTCCACAATTATTTATATGGAGTACATTTCACGGTACAGGCGGATAACAACCCTCTATCGTATGTCCAAATAACTGCCAGATTGGATGCAACCGGCACCGATGTCTTGCTTCCTTGTCTAATTATAACTTCACTATTAAATATCGACCAGGCATTACGCATCAGGATGCTGATGCTCTGTCACGATGACCTCATACCACAGAGACAGCGGCAGCTGAGGAATGGAAAGAGGTGTCGGCTGCAGACGTACGGGGCATCAGGCCTATGTAGGGCAACACCAGCAACATGCTCTTATCACCTCATTAGGCGTGCCCGAGAACGTCATACCACCACTTTATTGCTGGCTGAATCATGTTGACCTGGAATGAATGGATGTTGTGGGAAATACGCAAATGGCATCAGATCAATGGGAGGATAAAATCATATCTCCAGTAATACAAATTGTCATGATCCCGTCAGAGGTAAAAGTAGATTAACCCTTGCAAGTACTTCCAAGTTGTTGCTGAAACAACAACAAAAATTAGTCATATAATAGGGAGTATTATATCGACGTACCAGGAGGCCGAATGGAGGATATGAGTTGCAGCTAGTGTTGCCTGACAAGTATAAGCCGTTGGTGATGGAAGCGCTACATGACAACCATGGTCACTTGGGCTATGAAAAAACTCAAGGGTTAATTGCGGACAAATTTCAATTGGCCGTTTATGAATAGGGAAATCAATCAGTTCTGCCGGACCTGTGGGAACTGTATAATGAGAAAAACGCTGCCTACTCATGCGGCGGTGCCACTGACGAATATAAGTAGTACGGGACCCATGGATCTGATATGCATAGATTTTTTGCCATTTGAAGGGCAATGATAGCAATATTTTGATTGTTACTGATCATTTTACCAAGTACGCCCAAGCCTATGTCACGAGCAATCACCGAGCTGTTACAGTCTCTAATACATTATGGGAGAAGTTCTTTGCCCATTACGGACTTCCAGCTAGGATACATTCCAAACAGGGTAGGGACTTTGAGAGTCGGCTGATTAAGGAATTATGGGATTGCTGTGGCATTAAAAAGTCTTGGACCACTCCGTATCACTCACAAGGAGATCCGCAGCAGGAGCGGTTTAATCGCACCTTGTTGAATATGTTGGGGACATTTACTGTAAGTAGTAATATCAAGCCTCGGTGGAATCAATATCTCGCTCATCTAGTGCACGCCTACAACTGCACTCGAAATGAGGCTACTGGGTACTCCCCCTATTTCCTGATGTTCGGCTGAGAAGCCTGACTGCTGTCAAAGTCAGAAAAATATCACGCTGCACATTGCCATATATGCACCTCATGCGTGTGCCCGCTGCACGGGCATGAGCTCTCCCGTGCGTGCGTATACTCGCAGTTGCGTGCACTCGCAGGCGCACGGTATGCGCATTTACGGTAGAGTTTGTGTGCGTCTAGCGGGCGACTCAATCGTTACATATTTTAGTCATATAATGTATTTTGTAGATTATGGTCCCGTTGATAGAATCTGAAAGTTTAGTTAATGTAGCATGTTCAGAGACAAAGAGATCCCTCTTTGTTTGATACAAAGGGTCAGACAGGGGTTACACAGTGGTGTTTAGTATCCATCGGAAGGGTATATAATTAGCAATATTCCGGTGTTGGTTAGAAACGGATTAATCGCTCGTGCGTATAGTTATGACTATAAGAAGTTTATAGACATTTACTATATTTGCAGTTTATTACCCATGCGGCGGGAAACCTGAGTTTCCCTCCCACTTCAGCAGTTTTAAATAGTCACAGCCCACCTGTATGAACCAACCTATGACCTTTTGTTATAATGCGGAGACGGATTCCTGTGTCCAATGAACAATGAGAATGTAGGGACCAGCTCTACTCTACTCTTCTCAACGGTTCTCATCACTGATAATCGGGAGCTGGATATCCAGGAAGGCGAATGCGATTGTTTCCCCTTGTGCGTAAGTTCTCTGCAGCCATTTTACCTCCTAATTTGTTGTAAGCCATTCTCTCTCTCATTCCCCTTTAAATGTAATAGTGTTGCTATTGTATTTTAACGTGTAGTAATTCTGTTAGATATTTATGTTAGCCTGGTAGTGTATAAACTGTACTGTATATTCTTTTGCAATTGAACGTTCATTCTCTCTCTTAAAGGTGTTAGAACCTTAGACCGGTATTTGAGTGTTTATTATATTTCTAAGGGTTCTCTGAGCGTCTCAGTCGCTCATACAGCTTTTAAACTAACAAGGTTATATTGCGTTGCATCTACACATTATCACTGCATAAAGGTTTACAGTATAAGTACATTCTTTAAGGTATAGTTATTAAGGTTTAATTCTGTGAGCGTCAGCGCCGCTTGTGATCTCCTCGTGGTCTCGAGCGTCCGCTACGCTGGTAGCGTATCATTACGGTAATCGGCAGTCTATGGTGTGCTTGATACCAACAGCGTATTCTCGCGAGCGTTTGTGTCGCTCGAGTGGCTCGCTCCCGATACAGCGTCCGCTACGCTAAGGGCGTACCCTTACGGTACCTCGTGCGCCAATTGCGTACTGTGTCTCTTAACCTTTTATAGTGTTTAACATAGGGTAAATCTGTAGGCTTTATCAATTGGGGGCTCCTCCGCTCTTCACATATCTGCACTAGGTAACTTTAGCAGACATTATCGGTCAGCAAAGGGCGGGAAGGTGTTATCCCTCGCAGTGCTGACCAGATAAGCGTCTGCTTCGCTTAGTAAGGAGTGCTGAGGGAATCCGGAACCGGAAGGTAAGAACAGTACGTTATTGTCTTTTAAAACTGTTTAGTTTCTGTTTTGCGTACGTACGCATAAGCACACACACCTGTATTTCTTGTTTAGTAGTATTTGTCCGTATATCATTCTCCTGATTGCCACATACCAGTGATAACGTGCTGAGAGATTTGTTGTTATTAATAGTTAAAAGATAAAAAGTAATATTTAAGGGAATAATTGTAAAAGGCACGCACACAGTCTCGCCTAGAAATACAAGGGAGATTTGGGTGGTGTCCAGTAAATGATTACACTTAAAGATCATTTACATTGATAAACGTGTAGTTGTGTTACTGTGGACGTACTTGGTCTGTGTACACGTGTCCTTACAAGGGCGGGCGTACACGACGCAAGGGTCGACGCACGGAGCGTATATTACGCAACGGAGCGTACGGATACGCCCACATAATTCAAACCGCACGATAGTATTGTTTTAGTAGGCGATAAGGAAGCAACGCGATAATAACGCAAATCTATCTCAAATCCAAAAGTTAAAGTTAAAAGAAAAAAACCTTCTCTGTTGCAATTCTTCTGGGTTAGACTATTACTGAATGAAAGGAATTCTGTACAGAAATAAGAGTGTTCGAATGTAAGAGTGTGTATATATAAGATTTCTCTTTTTTTTACGAACGTGGGAACCATAGGCCAGTAGAAAGAGGTACACCAGCGAGAGTGATAGCGTGGGGTGGCTTGGGAGGCGTCCCTTGTTAGTCTCGACATATTAATGAGCAGTAGAGTCTGCTGTACATAACAGACCAGGAGGTCAAGGACCAGGAGGTTCAGGTACAGCAGACTAGAAGTAGAGAGCACAACCGAAGAGGGTTGGTGCGAGACCCATATAGGCCAATAAAGCTCATTGCTGAAGGAATTCGCAGCCAAAATTTTCGATTCCACTGATCGTTCCGCACATAAGATTAGTTGCTTGTGTGCAGATACGATTGTACCGCATGTGATTGTGTGCATTAGCGTGTCTTGAATATTCATAAGAACGCTACTTGCACATTGTTAACGTGATTTGTGTAATATTTTTTATTTTAAGGGAAGTAGCCTGATCACTCAGGGACATTCCAACGACTGATACTTGCTGGGGAGGATAGCATACTTCCACACGCCCGAGCAAGTAGACGTTCATAGGTGCCCTAGGTTGGGTACGGAACCTCTGGGAACTTTGGTCGCCGTATTGGCCAGCGTGGGCGGGAGTTAAGTGGGCGGACCTCGAGGCAAAACCCCCACCGCAGCCTTACCCCGGACATCTTGGTTTTTGTAAGGGTTGCCGAAGACCCTGATTTGAAGTCAGAGGTAGTGAAAGCAGCACCTGCAAAGATGGGGGCCAGTTGTTCAGGTAAGGGGCGATCAACCGAGGTTCAGGTTGATTTGGTAAACCGACCAATCGGGTCGGCAAGGTATATCATGTGTGAGAAATATGGTCATCACACAGAGATGTTGTGCAATGAATGGGAAAGGATGACTGTGCATGACGGGGAGAAGTTTCCCCGGGTAGGTAGTTTTAACCCAGAAGTATTACAGAATTTAAGGAGAAGAGTTTGCCTGATTAAATCTTCAAAAAGGCGTATTAGACATTATGACTATTTAACATTGTGGCAACAGGAAGGTGAAATACAAAGGGGGTTGGCGCAAGCCACTGGATCTAACCCTATCAGGAAACTGATAGCCACCGCACCCCCACCACCATACATATCTGGAGAGAAATTGGTTGCAGAGAATGGCACACAGGGCTATGATAAATGTATAGAAGTTAAAGATAATGTAACTAAAGTAATTAATGCTAACACTAATCCGTGCAAGTTGTACCCTGTTTTGAACTTTCCCCAGGATTGTGACCAAGAGGATGAGCCCACAACAATATCAGCACTCTCCCTAGCAGCCACCATATCAGAAACAGCAGTGGGCACGACCCAACCCGTAAGATTAGTAGCAAAGGCCCCTAGCGGAGGGACAGGTGAGGTCGTATCGACTGGTAAGTACGGCACCATGCACTACGCTGAAACCATTTCACCAAGTATTGTAGAATCTACACAGACAGAAGTTATTAGACTCAATCCCGTTAGGGTAATAGCAGTGCCCAATGGGAAAACTGAAGCCTCAGGAGCAACTCCTGTCAGGAACATTGCCATGCACTGTCCCTTTTCCCGAGCAGAGTTAAGATCAATGATGTCTGAATTCCCTGATCCTAGGAAAGATTTAGTTGCATGTCAAAAGTATATTAGAGAGCTAGGAAATTCTGCAGAGCCAAATAACAAAGACTGGAGGACAGTTTTGAGGGCATGTTTACCCCCCAATGTTGATTCGTTAAAGTTTATCGCTGATTGCAAGTTAGATGAGGAAGTACCACTAACAGACGAGTATAATCAGGATAATGTAAAGAGAATCAACTTACAGTTAGGAGTATATTTTCCTGCAGTAGTAAAGTGGAATAAAATCTTTACAATAAAACAAAAAAAAGGTGAATCCACACCAGAGTATTTTCACCGGGCTCTGCAGGATATGGCTAGGTACACTGGTATAGATGACATTAAAACTAATGTACACCACAGGGAAGTAGCTGTCTCTGTATTAATGGATGGGTTAAAAGAGGTTTTAAGGAATAGAATACAAACCACTAGGCCTGATTGGAGAGGTATGTCGGTGGATGCATTGGGAGAGGCTGCTGCTGGGCATGATCGGAATATCATCAGACACAGGGAGTCACAGAGTGATAAGCTAATGGCTGTAAGCATACAGGCCCTTACTACCTGGCCACCTCAGCCCAGAACTGTGACCCCTGTGGGTAAGTCAAGAGGTGTAAAATGTTATGGTTGCCACAGAGAGGGACACATGGCACGTGATTGTAAAACAAGACAAATACAAAATTCATATCAACCCCCTAGACAACGACCTGATACGAGACATTGGGATCAAGGACCGCAGAGGCGGAGCTATGAGCCACATGCAGGGGAAACAAAAAGGTATCCCCCAAGAAGAGACTGGCAAATCTCTGATAGTTCCCATCTACCCCCACCACAAGTAATTGCTGCCAGTGCGATTCAGGGAGGTCACCATACCCAATAGGGGTGTGGCCATACCTGTAATCTGCAGCCAGTGAAATTAATTGCGAGTCTTGGAAGTGAACCCGAGGTCACAATTGATGTAGCTGGTAAACCATTAAATTTCCTTGTAGATACGGGGGCGGCCAAATCAGTGATAAATTCGACAGTGGGCATGAGAACCACTGGTAAGACAATTCCAGCCATGGGAGTAACGGGAGTAGTACAGCACTACCCGGTTAGCAAACCAGCAGAGATTACAATAGGGCCGTTGCATACCAAGCATTCCTTTTTGCTGGCTGCATCGGCACCGACTAATCTCCTGGGAAGAGATTTATTGTGTAAAATGGGGTGCGTCATATATTGCACTCCTGAAGGTGTGTTCCTAGACATACCTGAGAACCACGCTCAGGAAGTGCAAGATATGCTAGACTCCCCATCAAAATTAATGTCACATACTGTTATGATAAATAGGAGTCCATCCCAGGTAGAAGAAATGACATCCCAAATACCAGAGTCACTTTGGACTAAAGATGGACAAGACACTGGATTAATGGCAAACGTAGCTCCAGTAGTTGTGCAAGTAAAAGATGGTAGGATAGCTCCAAAAATCCCACAATACCCTCTGAAGCCAGAGGTGGAGTTAGGAGTGTACCCCGTAATAGAGCGCTTGCTACAACAGGGCATTCTGGTAAGAACATCCAGCACTGCCAATAGTCCCATCTTCCCTGTTAAAAAGAGTGGGGGGAGGGGTTACAGGCTAGTGCAGGATCTAAGGGGGATTAACAAAATAGTTGAGAGTCAGTTCCCCGTAGTGCCAAATCCAGCTGTCATCCTTATGCAAATCCCTCCCACTGCGAAATTTTTCACTGTTATTGACCTCTGCTCTGCCTTCTTCTCGGTACCTCTGCACCCTGACAGCCAATATTTGTTTGCGTTCACATACAGAGGAGTTAAATACACCTGGACTCGCTTACCACAAGGTTTCATTGACAGTCCAAGTATTTTCTCACAAGCCTTACATGATTGTTTACAGTCTTTTCAACCTGAGAGTGGATCAATACTAATACAGTATGTAGACGATCTACTTCTGTGTTCTGATTCACTCGAATCGTCCCAGAGAGATACGAAACAACTCCTGATTCATCTCTCAGAAACCGGACACAAGGTTTCAAAAGATAAGTTGCAATTATGCCAGACTAAGGTAAAATATTTGGGACACTGTCTGACACAAGGACTGAGACACCTGACCGCTGATAGAATTCAAGCAATTCGAGACATGACTCTGCCACAAACCCAGCAACAGATCAGAACGTTTTTAGGAATGTGTGGGTATTGCCGTAACTGGATCCCAGGTTTTTCCATACTAGCCCTACCTTTGCAGGAGATGGTCTCATCAAACAAACCTGATCGGATCTCGCATACAGACGAATCCGAGATGGCATTTGAGAGACTTAAACAGTGCCTAACGCAGGCACCGGCATTAGGTATGCCTGACTATGGGAAACCCTTTGAGCTGTACGGAACAGAAAGTGCTGGTTGCGCGGCAGGCGTCCTAACCCAAAAGCACGGTGATGCCAGCAGGCCGGTAGCATACTACAGCGCTCAGCTAGACACGGTAGCGCGATCCCTCCCCACATGCTTGCGAAGTGTTGCTGCGATAGCATTGCTAGTAACAAAAAGCGAAGATGTAGTGCTAGGACACAACCTCACAATCCACACGCCACATGCAGTGTCAGCCTTGCTAAATTCTGCCCAAACCAGATACGTCTCATCAGCGCGGTTTACAAGATGGGAATTGGCATTGATGGCCCCCGTAAACATCACCATAAAGAGATGCAGCGCATTAAATCCTGCAACGTATCTCCCAGGTGTGCCTGGACAGGCACAAAGGATGGAGGATGAGAGTAATGGTGAAGGAGGATTTAGCACAGGAAAAGACATGCATGATTGTATGGAATATTTGACCCAAAATTTCACGGCAAGGCCTGACATCAGTGACAACCCACTGGAAGATGTAGATTTTACTTTCTACACTGACGGTAGTTGTCACAGACAGACGGACTCGGGAGACTTGTGTACTGGATACGCAGTCGTAGATGACCAAGGCACCATAGAAGCAGAACCGCTAGGCCCACCTCACTCAGCCCAGGTTGCTGAACTGGTTGCCCTAACCAGAGCATGTGAATTGGCTAAGGGAAAGTCAGCCAATATCTATACCGATTCTAGATACGCCTTCGGGGTAGTCCATGATTTCGGAGCCCTATGGCGCCTCAGAAATTTCATGATGGCAGCTGGTACACCGGTAGCGCATGCAGCTCACATCAAAAGGCTTCTAACAGCGATACAGGAACCCGACAGAGTGGCTGTTATCAAGTGTAAAGCACATACATATAGCCAAGACCCAATATCACTTGGTAACAGCCGAGCAGACGAAGCTGCTAAGTTAGCAGCTGGTACCCCCAGACAGACAGACATCACACAACTGATGGTATTTAATACTGTTAACACACAGAAATTGTGTGAAATGCAAAATTTGTGTTCCCCACAGGAAAAGGCAGTCTGGAGGTTAAAAGGATATGGCCAGGAGTCCTCAGGACTCTGGACAGATGGACAGGGTAAACCAGTGGCACCAAGAGCATACCTTCCAAGTCTAGCGGAAGCAGCACACGGGCTGACTCATCTGGGCAAAGAAGGGATGTGTAAGCTAGTAAGAGCTTACTGGTGCGCCCCAGGATTTTCTTCCCATGCAGGTAAGAGAGCAATGACATGCCTCACCTGCTTGAGGAAGAATATCGGGAAAGCAATACCAACAGAACCATCTCATATCCCACCAACAGACGGCCCTTTTCAAGTAATACAGATTGATTTCATACAATTACCCCCTTGCCGAAATTTGAAGTATGTACTAGTTTGTATAGATGTGTTTTCAAATTGGGTCGAAGCATTTCCTGTGGCCACAAATACCGCTATGTTTACTGCTAAGAAAATTGTGCAGGAATTTGTGTGTAGATACGGTATCCCCAGAATAATTGAAAGTGATAGGGGTACCCATTTTACAGGTGATGTCTTTCAAGGAATGTGTAAGTTGATGGGAATTAATAGTAAGCTGCACACTCCGTACCGCCCCCAGGCGAGTGCGAAGGTAGAAAGAGTGAACAGCACTATTAAAAATAAATTGAGCAAAGTTATGGCAGAAACAGGATTGACATGGCCAGAAGATTTACCCATTGTACTATACAGCATCAGAACCACTCCCAGGTCCCCTCTTAATCTGTCCCCCTTTGAAATTCTGTTTGGTCGACAACCGCATGTTATGATTAACCCTCAGGATGATTTGAAGTGTAACAATGAAGTGACTATAAAGTACTTGGTTAAGATGAGTAAACAGCTAAGGAATCAGAATGATAACTTGAAGTTGGTGATTCCTGATCTGCCAGATAGTAATTGTCATGACATTGAACCTGGGGATTATGTAATGATACGGAATTTTCTACGCTCAGGTTGCCTTATTGACAGATGGGAAGGACCATACCAAGTCTTATTGATTAGCACGACAGCATTGAAGGTTGCCGAGAGAGAGACTTGGGTTCATTCGTCCCATTGTAAGAAGGTTGCTGATCCAGAGAGGTCTCGTGATAAAGAACAGACGGTAGAGGAAGTTGTATCACTGGAGTGTCTGTTTCAGGAAGATTGAGACGGCACCTGAGCATTGAGAATAATAAGATCGGAGGCAGTTGTCGATCCCCTGTTCCCTTTTATTGTTTTTCTCCACCTCCCATCCCGTCTCCCTCAATTATTTCTTTCCCCCTTCTCATTTTTCTCCATTTCCTCCTATAAGATGGACTTGCCCCAAGAGACTGTGATCCGGATTTTCCTGTTGACCATGATGTTGACCAGAGCAGTCTGTTCCGGCGAGAGTACCATGGAGGTCGAGAGAGGTTCTGGAATGGGTTCTGATGACAGAGATGGAGGCGTAGATTTCCAAGAACAACATAATCACCAAGCAAAGGCGAGTATCAGAAAACGATCTGGTAGCATTGACCATAGAAGGAACTGTGAAGGATTGTTAGCTGAAGAAAATTGCATCTGTAGGCATTGTGATAACTTAGTTGAGGATGGGTGCATCAAGAAATGTCAGTCCAGTTTTAACATTAACATGGACCGGCATCCATTGGGTGACTATCACTCATTAGTGGGTAAGGTGTTAAACCAAACAGACTGCTGGGTATGCTCTCAAGTACCTCAAATCAAAGCAAGTCAGGACTAGTACCATTTCCTTTAACTATAGGGGAGGTACTTGAGTTAAGCGGTGGGAGGCCGGTGGACAAGAGGTTTAACATCTCTAGTCCTCCTAGTTTGAAGCTCCACCAATACCATGTGGATAGGTCCTTAGTGTGCTTTAACATTTCCAATCCCCGAAAGCCGGGAAATTGGGAAGTGTCATGGAATAACAAAACCATGACCTTTTCATATAGAGCCGATAGAATGCCTACAGATACAGAGCTTATACGCCACATAGCCGATAGTGGAAAATATTTCCGATATAGGTATACCCTAGGAAGTAGGACCATAAGAGTTGGAGAAGTATCACCAGGATACTGTGCACATATCATACAACCGGATACGTGTACTAGACAGATGGGAGAATTAGGGTTAGGAGGGTTCACATGGAAGATGTGTAACATGGTTCTAACATATTCAGTCCCATATGTTCTCCCCGATGATGCATATTTCATATGCGGGAGAAAGGCGTATAAGTGGCTTGCCCCAAACTCAGAGGGATTGTGTTATATTGGAAAAGTATTGCCTGAGGTAATGACTGTATCACATACCAAAATGAAAGATATTCACCGCAGTGCCCCAGCTCCTTATACTCACACTCATTACGAGCACATCGTTAAACGGCACCTGATAGAAAGAACAGAGCATCCGGCTTCTGACCTGATCCATGAATCCACCGGGATTCAATTCCTAATCGCGTTAGATATCACTCGTACCGCCAGAGGAGTGATAAATTATAAATATATATCTGCGCTTGCAAATTTATTAGACAATATCACTGAAATGTATGATGACACATTCAGGTATACTGGGAGAGAGTTACAAGCCTACAAAACAGAACTGGTTCAGCATAGGATGATTCTCAATTATCTCACGGCTGTGACAGGCGGGTATTGTGTTACCCTAGCGACTCAGTATGGAATAAAGTGCTGCACGTATATTACAAACAGCACTGAGGACCCAGCCGAGGTCATAGACCAAAAGATGGATGACATTTTGCAATTAAAATGGGAGTTCCGAAGGAAACACAATCTCACCCTTGCCGCTGTGGGTAATGAGCTGACCAGTTGGGTGTCATGGTTGAACCCACGAAATTGGTTCTCTGGTTTAGGAGAATGGGCTCAAGGAATTATAATGGATGTAGGTAAATTTCTTTTGTGTATTCTGGGTGTCATCATATTGGTCGGTCTGATATTTAGATGCGTTCGGGTTTTAACAAAGTGTAAACGTAGCGCCCGAGTGATGACTTTAAGAAGTGAAGATACTGTAATAACAACGACTGATTTGATTTACGACCCAACCATTGAGACAATGTTGTGATGAAAATGTGATTCCACGGTCCGTTTCTTTCACCCGCTTCTCCTTTGTTTTCCTCCAAGGTAAAAAGACATCCGCTTGGAAGAAGAATTTGACAACCTTTTACACAAACCATTGATGGACAATGCCATAGACCCCCAATATCCCTAGCGATTTTAAAATTTTACGATAGCCCAACACTTTTGTAAGTCTATGGACATTGAGAAAGCTTTTTGCTCAAGCAATTATAGCAAAAGCATCGGGAGACTACAGTCAACATGTACATCAAGACAAGACACCAGACAAGACTTCAATCAACAAATGTATATTAAACTCACATAGTTTATGACTGCATTTACCATAATTGCTCCTTATCTTCATCTCTATAACCTTCAGGTAATGACACACATAGTCGATAGGGAATATAGGCACAGATATCAGCACTCACATATCCCCCCATTCATGTATCATCAACTAAAATGTGCTCCCCCATTTTGTTGCAACCAAAAGCCGAAAAGAGCTTGGTAAAGTTTGACAGCCCATCCACAGACCTGTACCACGGGATAAGAAGGAATTCAAATGTATACTTCGCAATACCTCGAAGCTTAATTTAAAACACGTACGGCACGATGATACATGACCCCTCAAACATGGACTCATACATACATGCTTCTACTATCTCACTAGGTCATACCTTTTTCCCACCTTCTTCTCTTCTCCCTTACCCAATCATAGAAATGTATTATACATGACATATATTTTTCTCTTTTTGAACTGTTTTAGGAAGTGGCAGTTATTGGTGACTGCCAAAGGGTGGACTGTCCAAGTCAGAAAAATATCACGCTGCACATTGCCATATATGCACCTCATGCGTGTGCCCGCTGCACGGGCATGAGCTCTCCCGTGCGTGCGTATACTCGCAGTCACGTGCACTCGCAGGCGCACGGTATGCGCATTTACGGTAGAGTTTGTGTGCGTCTAGCGGGCGACTCAATCGTTACATATTTTAGTCATATAATGTATTTTGTAGATTATGGTCCCGTTGATAGAATCTGAAAGTTTAGTTAATGTAGCATGTTCAGAGACAAAGAGATCCCTCTTTGTTTGATACGAAGGGTCAGACAGGGGTTACACAGTGGTGTTTAGTATCCATCGGAAGGGTATATAATTAGCAATATTCCGGTGTTGGTTAGAAACTGATTAATCGCTCGTGCGTATAGTTATGACTATAAGAAGTTTATAGACATTTACTATATTTGCAGTTTATTACCCATGCGGCGGGAAACCTGAGTTTCCCTCCCACTTGAGCAGTTTGAAATAGTCACAGCCCACCTGTATGAACCAACCTATGACCTTTTGTTATAATGCGGAGACGGATTCCTGTGTCCAATGAACAATAAGAATGTAGGGACCATTGTACTGTACTGTGTGTAAGTGTATATAAAGACAAGCCGACCTGGGCCAGCTCTACTCTACTCTTCTCAACGGTTCTCATCACTGATAATCGGGAACTGGATATCCAGGAAGGCGCATGCGATTGTTTCCCCTTGTGCGTAAGTTCTCTGCAGCCATTTTACCTCCTAATTTGTTGTAAGCCATTCTCTCTCTCCTTCCCCTTTAAATGTAATAGTGTTGCTATTGTATTTTAACGTGTAGTAATTCTGTTAGATATTTATGTTAGCCTGGTAGTGTATAAACTGTACTGTATATTCTTTTGCAATTGAACGTTCATTCTCTCTCTTAAAGGTGTTAGAACCTTAGACCGGTATTTGAGTGTTTATTATATTTCTAAGGGTTCTCTGAGCGTCTCAGTCGCTCATACAGCTTTTAAACTAACAAGGTTACATTGCGTTGCATCTACACATTATCACTGCATAAAGGTTTACAGTATAAGTACATTCTTTAAGGTATAGTTATTAAGGTTTAATTCTGTGAGCGTCAGCGCCGCTTGTGATCTCCTCGTGGTCTCGAGCGTCCGCTACGCTGGTAGCGTATCATTACGGTAATCGGCAGCCTATGGTGTGCTTGATACCAACAGCGTATTCTCGCGAGCGTTTGTGTCGCTCGAGCGGCTCGCTCCCGATACAGCGTCCGCTACGCTAAGGGCGTACCCTTACGGTACCTCGTGCGCCAATTGCGTACTGTGTCTCTTAACCTTTTATAGTGTTTAACATAGGGTAAATCTGTAGGCTTTATCACTGCCCATTGATATTTGTTTAGGGACAGATATCAAGCCAGCCACATCCTCAGCGCCCTTCCATACTCAGTATGTTAGCCAACTCAGACAACAATTAAAGGATGCTCACTCTCTAGCTCAGTTGGAGGCTCAGAAAGTAGGAGATAAGAATAAGGTGAGACATGACCGGCAGGTGAAGCAACATACTCATAACAGAAATTGGCCAATAGATGGAGGACTGAGCCCTACATTGTCATGAGACAACTGCCTCATTTTCTGGTATACCAGTTATCCCCTGAAATTGGAACAGGGCCTGTGTTAATGTATCACAGACAACATCTGTTACCCATAGCTCAAGATGTCAGATTGGAAGAGGTAAAGGAGGAAAGCGTTAAATCTAGGGATAGGGCTAAGGAGGGGTTGCCACTTTACAGAGAAACCAGGGAGATTCCTGATACAAGAGAAACTGAGATAGCTGAGTATGGGCCTGGATACGATTACCACAAAGAGGCGCTAGCTCATACGGTGGGGGAAAGCCAATCACCACAACCAGTCCTGAAATCCCGGGCTCAGTAATAGAATGTGAGGGTGAATTACCTCATGGGGAGGATTACGAGTAGTGGGGAATAGATTCGGATCCCCCCATTACTGAAGAGTCGGATAGAGAATCACCTGTAACTGAGGTAGAAAGTGTGAGAGCTCCCAGGCAGCAAAGGGACCGGAAACCTCCTCGGATACTTACATGTGAGCAATTAGTGACTCCCACTGAGATTCAGTTGATGATACATCCTAGTATTATAATGTTGTGGCCCTATTTTGAAAGTGATATGTACGGCACTAGGGACATAATTCAGACCTGATAGCTAGGGTGCGTTTTTTGTATCCCTGCGATCAGGTATTCACAGCCTACAGGGGGAGGGGGTAGTCGCTGTGCAGGGGTGCAATCTCGTGCAGAGAGCTGCACAAACAAAAGTTTGTGCAGTCTCTGCACAGCTCAGGACTTACTCTTCCAGTGCGATGATCCGGCCAGGAACCCTCCCTTCAAATGGCTGAACACGACTGCGTTTTTCTGGACACTACCTGGAAACGGTCAGGTGACACCCACAAATGGCCTCTTCCTGACAATCTTCTTGCGATCGCTTTCTTTATTCGTTCCATCGCTGTCCAGCGATCCCCGTTGCCGCAGGGCAACGCACCTGCACATTGTGGTGCATACGCATGCGCAGTTCTGACCTAATCACAGCGCTGCACAAAAAGCTAGCATGCGATCAGGTCTGAATGACCCCCTAGGAGTAGGTGCCCGGGATATGTTATCACCAGAGGTTATATGGGGATTTCCACTTGTGCTGGCATAGAATTGTAGAATCCCCAGGGGGATAGTGTAACACCCCTATATTGCTTATAATGCTATATTAAAGGCTGTTCAGGTAAAATGTACTGATTGTTAATTTCTCTATGCATATGAGTATGTCAATTGTATATATAAATAATGGGGACGTTGTAATGGGTGATATATTTGCACAAACGCTGACCAGAGAAGTGCAATGTACCATGGCCGGGAAGCTTCTGGAGCCCCCACGCGCTGCCGGAGACCCCATGCGCAGGCTTCAACCCCCTGGGGGAGGACGGTTAGGAAAAGCAGAGAGGGAGATGGGATAAGCCGGTGGGAGAGGAGAGTATCGCCAGGAGTGCGGTGGTGTTGGTAAGTGGTAGACTAATTACTTACCAGTGGAAGTGTGTGAATGGAGCGGGAAGGAGCTGGCAGGCATCGCGGTAACATTACCGCATCTGGAGTCAGGCACCCGGCGCAAAGGAGCGGGACTTGTAACACACAGGCAAGCAAGCTTGTGGTGCGAACTGTACATGCAGGGGAGGAGTGACCGGCATCTGTGGGGTTGAGGTCTCCAGTAATCAGTGAAGGTGGCCATAAGCAGAGGCAGTCCGGGCTCAGTAGAGGGGGCTCCATAGCAACTGGCGCCAGTGTGCGGAGCTGAGCACTAGAGGAGGAGGCGCTGAGGTACGGTCTGGGAGTATTCCCCATATAATACAGCAACTCCCAGTGTCTATATTGAGGGAGGAGCCAGGGGAGCCCATTCTTCAGCACCCACTGTGGTTGTAAAACAGATTTACCCTAATCCAGTACATGCCGTCTACCCTTATATTGTTCTGGTACCCTTAAGTAGAGGAGGTCACACCCCCACAGCTAAGTCAGAAGCGCTACAGCAGTTTAGGTTAGTGATGTGCACCGGACATTTTTCGGGTTTTGTGTTTTGGTTTTGTATTCGGTTCCGCGGCCGTGTTTTGGATTCGGACGCGTTTTGGTAAAACCTCACCGAAAAAATTTTGTCGGATTCGGGTGTGTTTTGGATTCGGGTGTTTTTTTCAAAAAACCCTAAAAAACAGCTTAAATCATAGAATTTGAGGGTCATTTTGATCCCATAGTATTATTAACCTCAATAACCATAATTTCCACTCATTTCCAGTCTATTCTGAACACCTCACACCTCACAATATTATTTTTAGTCCTAAAATTTGCACCGAGGTCGCTGGATGGCTAAGCTAAGCAACACAAGTGGCCGACACAAACACCTGGCCCATCTAGGAGTGGCACTGCAGTGTCAGGCAGGATGGCACTTCAAAAAAATAGTCCCCAAACAGCACATGATGCAAAGAAAAAAAGAGGCGCACCAAGGTCGCTGTGTGACTAAGCTAAGCGACACAAGTGGCCGACACAAACACCTGGCCCATCTAAGAGTGGCACTGCAGTGTCAGGCATGATGGCACTTCAAAAAAATTGTCCCCAAACAGCACATGATGCAAAGAAAAAAAGAGGCGCACCAAGGTCGCTGTGTGACTAAGCTAAGCGACACAAGTGGCCGACACAAACACCTGGCCCATCTAGGAGTGGCACTGCAGTGTCAGGCAGGATGGCACTTCAAAAAAATTGTCCCCAAACAGCACATGATGCAAAGAAAAAAAGAGGCGCACCAAGGTCGCTGTGTGACTAAGCTAAGCGACACAAGTGGCCGACACAAACACCTGGCCCATCTAGGAGTGGCACTGCAGTGTCAGGCAGGATGGCACTTCAAAAAAATTGTCCCCAAACAGCACATGATGCAAAGAAAAATGAAAGAAAAAAGAGGTGCAAGATGGAATTGTCCTTGGGCCCTCCCACCCACCCTTATGTTGTATAAACAGGACATGCACACTTTAACGAACCCATCATTTCAGCGACAGGGTCTGCCACATGACTGTGACTGAAATGACTGGTTGGTTTGGGCCCCCACCAAAAAAAGAAGCAATCAATCTCTCCTTGCACAAACTGGCTCTACAGAGGCAAGATGTCCACCTCATCATCATCCTCCGATTCCTCACCCCTTTCACTGTGTACATCCCCCTCCTCACAGATTATTAATTCATCCCCACTGGAATCCACCATCTCAGGTCCCTGTGTACTCTGTGGAGGCAATTGCTGCTGGTGAATGTCTCCACGGAGGAATTAATTATAATTCATTTTGATGAACATCATCTTCTCCACATTTTCTGGAAGTAACCTCGTACGCCGATTGCTGACAAGGTGAGCGGCTGCACTAAACACTCTTTCGGAGTACACACTGGAGGGAGGGCAACTTAGGTAGAATAAAGCCAGTTTGTGCAAGGGCCTCCAAATTGCCTCTTTTTCCTGCCAGTATACGTACGGACTGTCTGACGTGCCTACTTGGATGCGGTCACTCATATAATCCTCTACCATTCTTTTAATGGTGAGAGAATCATATGAAGTGACAGTAGACGACATGTCAGTAATCGTTGGCAGGTCCTTCAGTCCGGACCAGATGTCAGCACTCGCTCCAGACTGCCCTGCATCACCGCCAGCGGGTGGGCTCGGAATTCTTAGCCTTTTCCTCGCACCCCCAGTTGCGGGAGAATGTGAAGGAGGAGATGTTGACGGGTCACGTTCCGCTTGACTTGACAATTTTCTCACCAGCAGGTCTTTGAACCTCTGCAGACTTGTGTCTGCCGGAAAGAGAGATACAACGTAGGTTTTAAATCTAGGATCGAGCACGGTGGCCAAAATGTAGTGCTCTGATTTCAACAGATTGACCACCCGTGAATCCTGGTTAAGCGAAATAAGGGCTCCATCCACAAGTCCCACATGCCTAGCGGAATCGCTCTGTTTTAGCTCCTCCTTCAATGTCTCCAGCTTCTTCTGCAAAAGCCTGATGAGGGGAATGACCTGACTCAGGCTGGCAGTGTCTGAACTGACTTCACGTGTGGCAAGTTCAAAGGGTTGCAGAACCTTGCACAACGTTGAAATCATTCTCCACTGCGCTTGAGTCAGGTGCATTCCCCCTCCTTTGACTATATCGTGGGCAGATGTATAGGCTTGAATGGCCTTTTGCTGCTCCTCCATCCTCTGAAGCATATAGAGGGTTGAATTCCACCTCGTTACCACCTCTTGCTTCAGATGATGGCAGGGCAGGTTCAGGATTGTTTGGTGGTGCTCCAGTCTTCTGTACGCGGTGGCTGAATGCCGAAAGTGGCCCGCAATTCTTCTGGCCACCGACAGCATCTCTTGCACGCCCCTGTCGTTTTTTAAATAATTCTGCACCACCAAATTCAATGTATGTGCAAAACATGGGACGTGCTGGAATTTGCCCAGATGTAATGCACGCACAATATTGCTGGCGTTGTCCGATGTCACAAATCCCCAGGAGAGTCCAATTGGGGTAAGCCATTCTGCGATGATCTTCCTCAGTTTCCGTAAGAGGTTGTCAGCTGTGTGCCTCTTCTGGAAAGCGGTGATACAAAGCATAGCCTGCCCAGGAACGAGTTGGCGTTTGCGAGATGCTGTACTGGTGCCGCCGCTGCTGTTCTTGCTGCGGGAGGCAATACATCTACCCAGTGGGCTGTCACAGTCATATAGTCCTGAGTCTGCCCTGCTCCACTTGTCCACATGTCCGTGGTTAAGTGGACATTGGGTACAACTGCATTTTTTAGGACACTGGGGACTCTTTTTCTGACGTCTGTGTACATTTTCGGTATTGCCTGCCTAGAGAAATGGAACCTAGATGGTATTTGGTACCGGGGACACAGTACCTCAATCAAGTCTCCAGTTGCCTCTGAATTAACAGTGGATACCGGAACCACGTTTCTCACCGCCCAGGCTGCCAAGGCCTGAGTTATCTGCTTTGCAGCAGGATAACTCCTGTGATATTTCATCTTCCTCACAAAGGACTGTTGGACAGTCAATTGCTTACTGGAAGTAGTACAAGTGGTCTTCTGACTTCCCCTCTGGGATGACGATCGACTCCCAGCAGCTACAACAGCAGCGCCAGCAGCAGTAGGCGTTACACTCAAGGATGCATCGGAGGAATCCCAGGCAGGAGAGGACTCATCAGACTTGACAGTGACATGGCCTGCAGGACTATTGGCTTTCCTGGGTAAGGAGGAAATTGACACTGAGGGAGTTGGTGGTGTGGTTTGCAGGAGCTTGGTTACAAGAGGAAGGGATTTAGTGGTCAGTGGACTGCTTCCGCTGTCACCCAAAGTTTTTGAACTTGTCACTAACTTATGATGAATGCGCTGCAGGTGACGTATAAGGGAGGATGTTCCGAGGTGGTTAACGTCCTTACCCCTACTTATTACAGCTTGACAAAGGCAACACACGGCTTGACACCTGTTGTCCGCATTTGTGTTGAAATAATTCCACACCGAAGAGCTGATTTTTTTTGTATTTTGACCAGGCATGTCAATGGCCATATTCGTCCCACGGACAACAGGTGTCTCCCCGGGTGCCTGACTTAAACAAACCACCTCACCATCAGAATCCTCCTTGTCAATTTCCTCCCCAGCGCCAGCAACACCCATATCCTCATCCTGGTGTACTTCAACAGTGACATCTTCAATTTGACTATCAGGAACTGGACTGCGGGTGCACCTTCCAGCACTTGCAGGGGGCGTGCAAATGGTGGAAGGCGCAAGCTCTTCCCGTCCAGTGTTGGGAAGGTCAGGCATCACAACTGACACAATTGGACTCTCCTTGGGGATTTGTGATTTAGAAGAATGCACAGTTCTTTGCTGTGCTTTTGCCAGCTTAAGTCTTTTCATTTTTCTAGCGAGAGGATGAGTGCTTCCATCCTCATGTGAATCTGAACCACTAGCCATGAACATAGGCCAGGGCCTCAGCCGTTCCTTGCCACTCCGTGTCGTAAATGGCATATTGGCAAGTTTACGCTTCTCATCAGACGCTTTCAATTTTGATTTTTGGGTCATTTTACTGAACTTTTGTTTTTTGGATTTTACATGCTCTCTACTATGACATTGGGCATCGGCCTTGGCAGACGACGTTGATGGCATTTCATCGTCTCGGCCATGACTAGTGGCAGCAGCTTCAGCACGAGGTGGAAGTGGATCTTGATCTTTCCCTATTTTAACCTCCACATTTTTGTTCTCCATTTTTTAATGTGTGGAATT
Organism: Pseudophryne corroboree; assembly: GCF_028390025.1. Classification (NCBI taxonomy): domain Eukaryota; kingdom Metazoa; phylum Chordata; class Amphibia; order Anura; family Myobatrachidae; genus Pseudophryne; species Pseudophryne corroboree. The sequence continues at coordinate 600,819,796 of NC_086444.1, forward strand.
ATATGCCAGTATCAATAGCAATGGCCTACTACTATATATACTGCGCACAACTAAAATGCACCACAGGTATAGAATGTAGATGGATAGTATACTTAATGACGACACAGAGGTAGGTACAGCAGTGGCCTTCCATACCGTACTGCTCTATATAGTATACTGGTGGTCACTGTGTCAGCAAACTGCAAAACTAAAATGCACCACAGGTATAGAATGTAGATGGATAGTATACTTAATTACGACACAGAGGTAGGTACAGCAGTGGCCTTCCGTACCGTACTGCTATATATAGTATACTGGTGGTCACTGTGTCAGCAAACTGCAAAACTAAAATGCACCACAGGTATAGAATGTAGATGGATAGTATACTTAATGACGACACAGAGGTAGGTACAGCAGTGGCCTTCCGTACCGTACTGCTATATATAGTATACTGGTGGTCACTGTGTCAGCAAACTGCAAAACTAAAATGCACCACAGGTATAGAATGTAGATTGATAGTATACTTAATGACGACACAAGAGGTAGGTACAGCAGTGGCCTTCCGTACCGTACTGCTATATATACTGGTAGTCACTGTGTCAGCAAACTGCACAACTGAAATGCACCACAGGTATAGAATCTAGATGGATAGCATATTTAATGATGACACAGAGGTAGGTACAGCAGTGGCCTTCCGTACCGTACTGCTATATATAGTATACTGCTGGTCACTGTGTCAGCAAACTGCATAACTGAAATGCACCACAGGTATAGAATCTAGATGGATAGTATACTTAATGACGACACAGAGGTAGGTACAGCAGTGGCCTTCCGTACCGTACTGCTATATATAGTATACTGGTGGTCACTGTGTCAGCAAACTACAAAACTAAAATGCACCACAGGTATAGAATGTAGATGGATAGTATACTTAATGACGACACAGAGGTAGGTACAGCAGTGGCCTTCTGTACCGTACTGCTATATATAGTATACTGGTGGTCACTGTGTCAGCAAACTGCAAAACTAAAATGCACCACAGGTATAGAACGTAGATGGATAGTATACTTAATGACGACACAGAGGTAGGTACAGCAGTGGTCTTCCGTACTGTACTGCTATATATAGTATACTGGTGGTCACTGTGTCAGCAAACTGCAAAACTAAAATGCACCACAGGTATAGAATGTAGATGGATAGTATACTTAATGACGACACAGAGGTAGGTACAGCAGTGGCCTTCCGTACCGTACTGCTATATATACTGGTGGTCACTGTGTCAGCAAACTGCACAACTGAAATGCACCACAGGTATAGAATGTAGATGGATAGTATACTTAATGACGACACAGAGGTAGGTACAGCAGTGGCCTACTGTACCGTAATGCTATATATTATATACTGGTGGTCACTGGTCAGCAAAACTCTGCACTGTACTCCTCCTATATAATATTATACTGGTGGTCCCCAGTCCCCACAATAAAGCAGCACACTGAGCACAGATATGGAGTGTTTTCCAGGCAGACAACGTATATTGGTGGTCACTGTCAGCAAAACTCTGCACTGTACTCCTCCTATATACAGCTGCTCCCCAGTCCCCACAATTAAGTAATAAGCAAGCACAAAATATTTGCAATGCATCAACATAAACGGAGAGGACGCCAGCCACGTCCTCTCCCTAACATTTCCAATGCACGAGTGAAAATGTCGGCGACGCGCGGCTGCTTATATAGAGTCCGAATCTCGCGAGAATCCGACAGCGGGATGATGACGTTCGGGCGCGCTCGGGTTACCCGAGCCATACGGGAGAATCCGAGTATGGCTCGGACCCGCATAAAAAGGGTGAAGTTCGGGGGAGTTCGGTTTCCGAGAAACCGAACCCGCTCATCACTAGTTTAGGTATCTGCCTAATACATATATATATATATATATATATATATATAGCGCTGCTGGAATAGTGACTCATGCATGCGGTGTTAGAAAATCCTGTAAACTGCAAGAACTGTTCCAGGCTACCTATCATTTAAAGGTCACCTGCAATCACTATATAGTAGAATATACATACCTCCCAACATGACCCTCTCCAGGAGGGACAGATTGCTCTGCTTCTGGACTTTTCTCTTCATTTATGATTGCTAGCACCTGTACTGAAACACCTTTCTTACCCATTAACCTGTTCTACACAGGTGCCGGCAATCATAAATTAAGAGAAAAGTCCAGAAGCAGAGCACTGTGTCCCTCCTGGAGAGGGTCATGTTGGGAGGTATGGAATATAGCTTAGCTATACTAGAGGTGTTCCTAAAGAATTACTGTATCCACCAATACTATAGGATTCATCACCAACAATTTGGAGTATACCGATCTCCTAGCAATGAACAAGATAAGGGCAATCACTAAAAGATACAACCTTAATCAAGAGCACTGTGGATAATCTGTAAGTAAAACCAATAAACACATTTTACTCACTTTTTGTGCATTGATAATTTCAGGTTCACACTCTCATCACCCACATCCCCACACATACTGCCATACAGCACCCCACCAAGGGGGTAATTCCAAGTTGATCGCAGCAGGATTTTTTTTTAGCAGTTGGGCAAAACCATGCGCAATGCAGGGGAGGCAGATATAACATGTGCAGATAGAGTAAGATTTGGGTGTGTTATTTTATTTCTGTGCAGGGTAAATACTGGCTGCTTTATTTTTACACTGCAAATTAGATTGCAGATTGAACACACCCCACCCAAATCTAACTCTCTGCACATGTTATATCTGCCTCCCCTGCAGTGCACATGGTTTTGCCTAACTGCTAAAAAAAATCCTGCTGCGATCAACTTGGAATTACCTCCCATGTCTCCACCCTCCAACACACACACACACACACACACACACACACACACACACACACACACACACACACACACTTTTCCAAATTGCATGGCTGTATGTACTGTACCTTGATTTTCAGCAAAATAAACTAAAGACTGGACACCATTTACGATACAGCACAGCGAGCGCAGTATTTATAACCAATCCATTTATATTTTTTATATGTTGTCTGTGTAGATGACACATTCCTTTAATTAAATCTATTTGGAAAATGTAATTTTAGAATACTTTTCCTCTGCTGGTATTCAACCATGAGCTCATTTTTAAAATGCTTTAAAATGTACTATATATTTTGCAGAGTAGTTAAAAAGTGATGCATGGCATATTTTGCAAATCTAATATTCAAATTCAGAAGCCTTACTTAATGAAGTAGCATAGGTTCAGGAGCGGTTCTTGGTGTGGATAAGCAGTGTCTACGCCCGGGGAGCTGCGGCCTGGGGGCGCGGCCGCAGTCACCCCGAAGGCGCCCACCACCTACCCGCTCCCTGCTCCCCAGCTGCAGCAGACGCCATGGGCTGTGTGGGCGTCCGCTACAGCCGGCGCACCTGTCAGACGCTAGAGGTCATCATTAACCTCTAGTGTCTGTGCGGCGCTGCTATGGGAGAGACGTCATGACGTCTCTCCCATAGAGAGGAGCCGCAGGCGGCCAGATGGCGCAGCAACAGCAGTGGTCTGTACTATACAGAGAAAAAAATACAACCTGTATAAGATAAGCTGAAGGCTGCATAAGCCTGAGGCCATATAAGCGATCAACTTTTTGTGATTGGTTGTTAAATGACTAAGCAGTTGCTAGGCAGATCAGTTTTCCCGGTTGGTTTTTTCCTATTGGTTTAAGGGGTTGTGCATCAGGATGAAGAGGAGGGTCTTAGGTTAGTATATAGGGGGTGGCCATCTTGCTAGACTCCCTCTTGCCTTTCAGTTTATGCCCCAGGAAGGATAAGTACTATTGCTTATTTTCACTGCCTGTAAATTGTTTTTGTTTTGTTTTTTTTTAATTTCATTTGCCTTCTCTAGGGCATTATACAGTGCTGTGCCCCCTCTCTGCGTGTCATTGTATACTTTTGCAGATTCTCCCCCCTCTGCCATGCCTCGTCCAAAACGTGCAGCTCCCCCCCCCCGGCGCCTCGTGGATGCGGGGAGCGCCTTCCGCTCCCGCTCCCCGAGCGTTGCGCCACAGAGAGGACTTCCCCCTGTTTCAGACAGGCGGCGGGGACGGGCAGTTACAGCCCGCTCCCCTGCCGCACGGAGACGGGCGGCCAGCGGCCGCTCGTCACGTGGTGCCGATGCGTGCGGCTCGGCCGGGCCGCGCGTCCCGGCGCTCGCAGCGGGACGGGCCTCTCCTCTCCCTCCTGCCTCGGGCGTCTGCAGCACTTCCCCTCCGGCGGCCGGCGGCCGCTCTGCACGTGGCGCGGGTGCGCGCGGTCCGGCTGGGCCGCGCTCCCCGGCGTCTCCCGCGGGCGAAACGACTTCCCTCCCTCCTTCCATAAGTGCCTCCGGCCCTCCTCCTCCATCCCCGCGGTCGGCTCTCGGCGGCGTCCTGGGGGCACAAGCTGTGCCGGACGGCCGCGGCAGAGCTGCGGGGGGCGAGGGGGGGGTCAATATGCAGCTGGGGGATATGAGCCCAGGGCAGCGGGTAGCGGCTCCCGCTGTCCCCGGGACAATACAGGGCCCCATACTACCCCCCTCCAGCGGGGGGTTTAGCACACCGCACCTCAATTTAAATAATATTGGGCCGTTTGGGCCTAGTGTCGCCGGGGCGGGGGACGTGGCAGCGGCGGCCGCCACTCCCGCCCCGGCGGCAGTCACATGGCAGGGTTTTCCCCCGGCCTCGGTGGCCTGCTCGGGCTCCTCCTGGGTGTCAGACGCCCCGACGCCATTAACGGCGCCCCCGCTCGTCGGTTTTCAAACCCCTCTCCACGCCCTTCCCGGTCCTTTTCAGTTTGGGTCCACACAGACATCCGTCTCGGCGGCTTATATGACGCCCGGCGGGGCGCTTTCGGTAGCAGCGCAGCAAGGCTTCGCGGGGAGCCAGTCCTTCCCCGGGGGTTTTGCGTGGCCTCCGGCTCCAGCATTCCCCTTAGCCGCCAGCATGCCTTCCATGGGCTTCATGACGGTGTCCGGCACACAGTTTTCCCCGCACGGGGCCAGCGCGGGCGCCGGCGTGCAGTCCACGTGGTCGGTCGGTGGCCCCCGAGTCGCGGTGCCCTTGCCGGCCTTTGCGGGCCTGCAGTCAGGGCAAGCACCGGGCGGTGGGTATCAGGTGGCACAGAGTTGGTATCAGGTGGCCCTCTCGCGGCGCCCCCTCAGTTCCTTCCGGCGTCATACGGATGGGCGGGGGCGGGCGGCTGCCCGCCGCATACGGCGTGGCGGCCGTCTTACCCCGCGAGTTTCGGTGCAGTGAGCGGGTCAGCCTTTACGCAGTCGATCGGGTACACCTCGGCGGGGGCCCCCTCCCTGCAGCTGCCGGGCGGCCATCCGCCACGGAACGGGGGGACGGGCTTGCAGGTTCCGTCTAATTCAGGGGCTACGCCCGTCACGAGGCGAAGGTCACGGACAAGCGCGACTGCGAACGTGGAGGTACGGCCATCAGCGGAGGCGGGTGCAGCAGACGACGCGGTTCCGGGTCCTTCAAACTCCGGTGAGCTAAATATTCCTTTACACGTTTCAACTTGTAGTTCCTCGTCTTCTAGCAGCGTATCATCCGGCTCTCCGCGGCGCCCGCGTAAATTAGCTAGGCTCATCGCGCGGCGAATGGCCAAGGAGGCGCACAAGGTGGCCGCTCCTGCGCAGGTGGTCCCCTCCGACCCTCCCCGTTACGGCGAGATGGTACATTGCGCCAACACGGCAGTGACAAGAGGGGTTCGTAAGCACATGCGGGAAAAAATACGTAAGGGGAAGTATGTAGACATATTCACCCTTACAGAGGAAATGCGGCAGGGTTTTGACGCGGCCAAGAAACCAGGTGGTATTGGGGAAAATGCGTTTCGCAATTTTCACCAGTGGCTGCGTGGGTTTTTGGTGTTCATGGCTTGCTACACGGAATCGCGTCCCGCGGAGTATGCCAACTTGGTGAAATATTTGTTTTTAGTACACGATATGTACTTAAAATCCAAGGGTTCCGCGTGGCGGGATTACGACGAGAAGTTTCGTCGCAATCAGGATGGCAACCCCACCCTGCCCGCGGGTTTTAAGGATGTTGAGGTGTGGTTGGAGGTCACGCAGCAGGTCAAACCCACCCCGGACGTCACGGCCAAGAAGCCCGGGGCGGCCGGGGCGGTGGCTTCTCGATTGACGGGAAAAGGCAAGTGCTTTGCCTACAACGACGGCAAATGCGGCAAAGGAACGGGCTGTCGTTTTCGCCACTCATGCAGGTTGTGCGGAGCCAGTCACCTGGCCAAGGAATGCACCGCGGCGACAGGCGGTAAGCCTGCCGCTTCCACCGAGGCCGGTGGAATTGGCAAGTAAGGCCTTCTCCCCGATTATAGTTCCCGAGTTGCAGCGCTGGCTTACCTTGTACCCCGATGAGTCGGCGGCATTGTTTCTCTTGCAGGGCTTTCAGCACGGTTTTCGTTTGCCAATCCCGGATTCGGTGTATGTGGTTGCACGCCAGAATTTGAGATCGGCTCGGGAATTCCCGCAGGAAGTCCGGCGGAAGGTTGACGGGGAGATTGGGCTGGGGCGCATGGCTGGGCCCTACGCCCTTTTCCCGTTGCCCTCCTTGTGCATTTCCCCAGTAGGGGTAGTGCCCAAGAAGGCCATAGGTAAGTTTCGTTTGATACAGCACTTGTCGCACCCGCCGGGGCTGTCGGTCAACGACGCTATCCCGGAAGCCCAATGCAGAGTTCGATATCAGTCGTTTGACGACGCGCTGCGATTAGTGCGGGATTGTGGTCCGGGGAGTCTGTTGGCAAAATTGGACGTGGAGTCGGCCTTTCGGCTACTCCCGCTACACCCAGATTCCCTGCGGTTTCTGGGTTTCAAAATAGGGGGCGAATTCTACGTCGATCGGTGTCTCCCCATGGGTTGCTCTGTCTCCTGCGCCTACTTTGAGTGCTTTAGCACGTTTTTGCACTGGTGCGTCCAGACCGCCTCCGGGCAGATGGGGGTGGCTCACTACCTGGATGACTTTCTTTTTGTAGGCCCCGGAGACAGTTCGGTCTGTGGGGACATTCTCTCGGTGGCCAGGTCGTTATTCTGCGCTTTAGGGGTACCGGTTGTGCAGGATAAGTGCGAGGGTCCTTGCACTTGTCTTAGCTATTTAGGTATCGAGATTGACACGGTAGGGGGGTGCTGTCGCTTGCCCGAGGATAAGGTGCGGAAACTATTGGGTTTGATTACAGACTGTTTAGGAAAACGCAGGGTTCGGCTTAAACAGGTGCAGTCCTTGCTTGGTTCTCTCAATTTTGCGTGTCGGATTATCCCCATGGGTAGGATTTTCTGTCGCAAACTTGAGCGGGCCACCGCGGGGACGGTTCGACAGAATCACTCCGTGTACCTTCCCCGCGAGATCAAGGATGATTTGCGGATTTGGGTCTCGTTCCTGGTGTCCTTCAACAGGGAAGTGTTGTGGCCCGCTCCTTGTTGTTCCAGTAAGCAGCTGCAGTTGTTCACGGATGCTTCAGGCAGTCGAGGTTTCGGCGCGTTCTTCGCTGGCTCATGGCGCGCTGCGGCCTGGCCGGCATCTTGGGTAACGCGTGGGTTTACCAAGAACCTGCTTCTGCTGGAATTGTTCCCGATCTTAGTGGCGCTTGAGTTATGGGCCGGACGGTTCGCAAATAGGGACATTTTGTTTCTTTGCGACAACTTAGGGGTAGTGCATGCTATTAATAACCAGCGTTCCTCATCTCCGCAGGCGCTGCGATTGCTAAGGCATTTAGTGTTGGTTTGTTTGCAGCGCAATATTAATTTTAGGGCTCGCCACGTACCTGGAGTTGACAATGGAATTGCGGATGCATTGTCCCGGTTCCAGTTTGACAAATTCAGGACGTTGGTTCCGGGAGCGGAGGCAGAGGGGTTACAGTGCCCACCTTCTGTCTGGCAGATGGTCGAAGCGGTCTAACGGCGTTGGCCAGGTGTGCACTGGCTCCCTCTACGCTACGAGCGTATGATGCTGCATGGCGGGATTGGTCAGCCTTTCAGAGTAGGTACGGGGTAGCAGGTGAGTCCTCGGCCGACGCCCTGTTGACCTTTGTTTGGGAGCATTACCAAAACGGTAGGTCAAAAGCGGCCATGGCTACTGCCCTTGCGGGCATCGCCTTTCACTCGCGACTCCACGGGACAACGGACCCCACGGGGTCGTTTGTCCTTTCCAGAGCGCTGAAAGGTTGGGCTAGGTTGCACCCGGCGCCTGCGGATTCACGTAGGCCTATAACGTTGCAGCTGCTAGCGGAATTGCTGCGTGTGCTACCTCGGATTGCGTCCTCGGAATTTGAGGTGGCATTGTTTAGTAGCGCGTATGCCCTGGCCTTTTTCGGGGCTTTTCGGGTGAGCGAGCTAGTGGCGAGCAGCAAGGCGTCCCGGGAATCGGGTCTGCTCTACGAGAATGTGCGCTTGCAGGAGGGCCTGTTGCTCTGTAGGATTGTGCGGTCCAAGACAGATCAAACAGGTCGGGGTCGCTGGTTGTCCTTGGAGGCTCAGGGAGGTATGGGCGTTTGCCCGCTGCGGTTGACGCAAGAGTATGTGCGGTTAAGACCTCCGGGGGGCAACCAGTTGCTGGTGCACGCGCAGTTGGACCCTCTGACAAAGTTTCAGTTCTCATCGGTGTTCAAGAAATGTTTGACGGCGTTGGGCTTGCAGGAGGCGGACTTCGGTACTCATTCCTTTCGGATTGGGGCGGCTACCCATGCGGCGGCCGCTGGTTCATCACCAGCGGCTATTCGGGAGTTGGGTCGCTGGAAGTCGGCCTCCTATAAGTCCTATGTCCGTATAGATAAGTTATAAGTGCGCCTGTTGCGCTAACCCAAAAACGTGTTTACTCGTCGGTTTTTGAACGCTTACCGTTCAGGAATCGAGGGTGTGAAGCGAATTTTTAAAATTTTTCCTCCGAGGGGGCCTAATTTCAATTGGCTGTTCTACCAAGGTCCACGGGAGGTTTTTTGAGTTTTCTCCTTCACTTGGGTTTTATTGGTTACGTTGTGTTTAAGTTACAGATTATGTGCATAATCTGACATTAGGATATTTTCTTTTACAGCTGTCAGCAATTTTGGAGACCACATATGGATGGTTGGTCATTCATATGTTTTTTGGGCGGAGAAACATCCCATGGCATCTAGGGCGACTGAGATTTTTGGGTCCCGGCAATTTAGATGGTTAGGTGTTAGGGGCATGTTATGGGGTGATTTGTTGCGCGTCCTTTTTTCTAGGGAGCGCCGCTGGGGTCGCCCCAGTTGTATTATCATTCATCTGGGTGGTAATGATCTGGGCCGAGTTAAAGGCATAGACTTGATTTTGTCTATAAAGGCGGATGTGGTGGCGATACGTTGTCACTGGCCTGGGGTATGCATTGTCTGGTCGGAAATGGTGCCCCGTTTCCATTGGCGTGGTGCGGTGCGTTTCTCGGCGCTGGAGAAAGCACGCAAAAAGGTGAACTCGACGGTGTCTCTGTTTGTCAAGGCCATAGGCGGAGTGGCAATTAAGCATCCTCTGCTGGTGCTGCGGAACAGGCAGTTCTATAGAGACGATGGGGTTCACCTTTCTCCGGAAGGAGTGCAGTTTTTTCTGGAAGATATTTTCGGTCTTTTTCGTTAGAGCTAGTTAGTTTCTGGTTGGTTAAGGTTCTGTTTGCGGATGGCGGTGGCGGTTTGGAAAACCTTGGTGGCGGGAAATCGCTGCCAACCAGCTGTCACACAGGCATAAGTGGTCATTGTGGGGCTCCCTCTTTAAATGGACGGCAGGTGTGTCCTTTTCTTGCGGTTGGACATTTAGACGTTCCCCTGCGGGAACCGAACGTTTGCCAGAGAAAGAGGGGTAAGGCCAGCACAATGCGGGTTATGCGGGAAGGAGGCGGGGTATGTGTACTCCCCTCCTTGGTTTGGTGGTTTGTCATCTAGGTGACGGGTGCTGGTGTTTGGCAGCGGTTTTCTGTTTGCCATCCTCCAAACTAAAGTTAATATATATTCAATTCAATTCTAATTCGGCCTCAATTATTAGTTTAAAGAGTTGGTCAGCGATTAATAAACATCGTCTGACCTTTAACTCCAGCTACTGTGTCCGTGTCTTTATTTCAGTGTGTGGTGTGGTTTTATTTAGTGATAAGCTAGCTTAAGTAAAAGGTTTATGTAATCACAATAAAGTTATGAGCGGCTTATAGTAATCTTCTCTCTCATCCAGTAAAATATTAGTTGGCTATGCTAGAATTGCATTGTTATCAGCATGGCTTTGTATGTATCTGGGTAGGATGGATGTGGGTTCCCTGCCCCCCAATTCAAGTCTAGCTTGCCCCTGGCTTTCTCTATGTTCTTTTTTAGAGACCACTTTTTGCCACTGACACATCTGCCACACAAAACGTATTCAAACATTTTGATATGTTTGCAGTGATGACATTATTTGAAATCACCAACAACTCACAGGTGTGATACAATATACTGGCAGTCGGGATACCGGCAGGTCACATGACCATTACTGGCAACCCGACAATGAGAATGCCGACAGGGAATGGGGTAATTATTGTAAACCTCCCTTGTCCCCTAGCCTAACCCGTCTGGGCTGATGGCTAGGGCCACTGAGACCCACAACATGACGGCCCTCCGCCTGGCAGGGGGCTACCCTTTTTATGCGAGCGATTCGCTGCTTAGCGTTCGCATAATAGCGGGGGAGGGGGGGAACCTGGCATGTGGGGAGGGCTTCCTCTTCGCTGGGCAGCCCCCAGCATGTTAGTGTGATGAGCTGTAGTTGTGCGAATAGTCACACAACTACAAATCATGCTGAATCAGGGCCATAGTTCATATAATAGTCATGAATAAAAAAATTCTCTGATTACTGTTTTCAGAGTATAAATTTATATTTATATTAGTGTTTTGTGGGTCCTCCACTGACTGCGCTTTCTATATGTTTTCTATTCTCCCACATACTTTTTAGTGCTTAGTAACAAGGTATTCGGCACCAGATGCACCACCATGAATGACACCCATTGAGGAAAAGTAATGCCGACAATGCAATCACAATGGTATAATGTGTGCAGAATAGGCCACCTCCTAAATAATATACACTCACTGGTGATCTTGTCAGGAATAGACAGAAGGAAGCAGACACACTGGGCATGAGTTGGGAGTAACGCAATAAAATGCATGTAAGTTGCACCTTGGCAAAACCACTGCAGGTGGGCAGAATTAACATGTGCAGAGAGATTTAGAGTTGAGAGCGGCGTGTCCTAGCTCAGATCTAAATTGTAGTGTTAAAATAAACCTGTCAAATGTATTTATGTCCCTTGCATTGCAACATGGTCCAGAAACAAATATACTTTTTCCTTGTTTTTTACTTTACTTCAAACTCAGAATCAGTCCCATGTTGTGCAGAGTAACTGATAGTCCTCAGTCACATAAAGGTAGAGCACAACATTGGTGTCACATTGTAGGTTTCGGAAAATGTTGCCTGATGCGATGAATCCCATGTTGTTTTATTCTGGACAGAGAGGCAGGATTTGCTAAATTTCTTGGGTTCATTGGACTTGTCTTCTGGATGTCTACAACACAGGTTGGTGATGGCAGTATAACATTGACAGTTGTGCTTTTGTAGCAATGTCTGGACAGGGCCGGCGCTACCCGCTCAGCAAGGTCCTGCAAAGCAGGGAGGCGCTGGGTCAGAGAGGCGCTCTCCCCGCTCTGCGACCTTGCTCTGATGTGCGCTGTTGATGCCGGCTGGCAGCGCCTGTCATTCTGACAGACGACAGCAGCGGCACCTCACTGATGGAGCTGCCCCTCTCCGTGTCTCCTCACTGATGGAGCCGCCCCTCTTCCTGCCTCCTCACTGATGGTGCCGCCCTCTCCCTGCCTCCTCACTGATGGAGCTGCCCCTCTCAGTGTCTCCTCACTGATGGAGCCGCCCCTCTCCGTGTCTCCTCACTGATGGAGCCGCCCCTCTCCCTGCCTCCTCACTGATGGTGCCGCCCCTCTCCCTGCCTCCTCACTGATGGAGCTGCCCCTCTCAGTGTCTCCTCACTGATGGAGCCGCCCCTCTCCGTGTCTCCTCACTGATGGAGCCTCCCCTCTCCCTGCCTCCTCACTGATGGTGCCGCCCCTCTCCCTGCCTCCTCACTGATGGAGCCGCCCCTCTCAGTGTCTCCTCACTGATGGAGCCGCCCCTCTCCGTGTCTCCTCACTGATGGAGCCGCCCCTCTCCCTGCCTCCTCACTGATGGAGCTGCCCAGTGCTGTGTAGGAGCCCGCAGCAGTGTAGTGAGTCACACTGACTCATTACACGCTGCCGCCACTGAGCTGCATGTTCTAACAGAGAAAGCCTCACTGGCACTGGTCCCTGGCGCCAGTGAGAGGGTGATCAGTCACATCACCCTTCATCTCTGCACCGCACTGCTGCTGCAGCTCTCAGCTTCCTGGTCTCCGTGTTTGCCCTCACTGCATGCTGGGACATACGGGGGAGGGAGGAGGGGGAGTCTCAGCAGCAGTCTGTGGTGTGTGTACTGAAGAGTGAGTCAGTGCACTCAGCCCCTGCAGTGAGGAGCCTTGATGGAGCCAGAGCCAGGAGGTGCACAGTGTAAAAGTGTGGAAAAAGAAAACACATGGAAAGTAAAGAGTGTGTGTTTAGCTATGGGTGTGTCTTTCTGCATATACTGTATATGTATTTTCCTATGTCTGTTTAGGTGTGTGTGTTTAGCTATGTGTGTTTTTCTGTGTATACTGTATATGTATTTTGCTGTGTGTTTAGCTGTATGTATGTATGTATGTATGTGTTTGTGTGTGTGTTTTCTGTGTATATGTGTTTTGCTGTGTGTGTGTTTTACTATGTGTGTGTATATCAATATCTACAGTAGCCACACTCCTCCATCCCATGATGCGTACGCATCGCGGCATGGATGGCGCCACTGGTGTGCCCATGTCTATGAATCGCGCATGTGTACTTCTATGGAGTGAACGGAGGCTGCGAATAGCCGCAGCACGGCGTTCACTGTCTGCTTGCCATGATGCGTATGCCGGTTCCTACACATTGCGGCAACAATGAGCCTGGCCACATCTTTATCTATCTATCTCACATTCCCGGTAGTAAATGTTGACGTGTGCATCTCTGTACTGTGTGGCGTACCGTGTATAAGCTTCTGTACTGTGCGGCGTACCGTGTATAAGCGTCTGTACTGTGTGGCGTACCGTGTATAAGCTTCTGTACTGTGCGGCGTACCATGTATAAGCTTCTGTACTGTGTGACATATCGTGTATAAACCTCTCAACTGTGTGGCGTAATGTGTATAAGCTTCTCTACTATAGGGGGTATTCAATTATGTGCCAAATTGGACCATGGGTATTCAATTGCGGGCGTTTTGAGCCAGATTTTAAATCTCTTTTCACCCATGAATTTTCCCCCTTTTTATGTCGAATCGGCATGGGTGAAAACGCCCCCAAATTCGACAAAACTTGTAGATCGGCTGCAAATTCGCAGATTCACGTGGTTTTTGCCAGTGCCGGACTTTTCAACAAGTCAAAAAAACGGCACAGGCATTGAATAGGGCGAATCTAATTTGCCCTAAAAACAGACGATAATTTGCCGATTTTTCGACTGGTCGAAAAATCTGGCAATAATTGAATACCCCCTATGTGTTTTAACATGTATAATCTTCTCTATTGTGTGGCGTACCCTGTATAGGGCTCTAAACTGTGGCGCAACATGTATAAGGCTCTCTACTGTGTGGTGTACCATGTATAAGCTTCTCTACTGTCTGGCATACCCTGTATAAGGCTCTCTACTGTATGGCGCAACGTGTATAAGGCTCTATACTGTGTGGCGTACCGTGTTTAAGCTTCTCTACTGTTGTGGCATACGGTGTATAAGGCTCTCTACTGTGTAGTGTAACGTGAATTGGGAGTACTATTGTGTGGCGACACACCTTATTAGTGAGCCAACCATATTTTGGGGGATGCTATTTCCCTATTTTTAATATGGGATGGGGCCCAATGCATATTGTTGCACCTGGACCCACTATTCTCTAGTTCCGCCACTGCGCCTGTCTGCCCAGGAAGACCACCGTACGCGTCCCTGCCCTCACCCTCTCAAAGTCCCCCTCAACGTCCCTGCCCTCACCCTCCCTGTAACTCCCCCTCAGCATCCCTGCCCTCACCCTCCCTGTAACTCCCCCTCAGCATCCCTGCCCTCACCCTCCCTGTAACTCCCCCTCAGTATCCCTGCCCTCACCCTCCATGTAACTCCCCCTCAGCATCCTTGCCCTCACCCTCTCTGTAACTCTCCCTCAGCATCCCTGCCCTCACCCTCTCTGTAACTCTCCCTCAGCGTCCCTGCCCTCACCCTCCCTGTAACTCCACCTCAGCGTCCCTGCCCTCACCCTCCCTGTAACTCTCCCTCAGCGTCCCTGCCCTCACCTTCCCTGTAACTCTCCCTCAGCGTCCCTGCCCTCACCCTCTCTGTAACTCTCCCTCAGCGTCCCTGCCCTCACCCTCCCTGTAACTCTCCCTCAGCGTCCCTGCCCTCACCCTCTCTGTAACTCTCCCTCAGCGTCCCTGCCCTCACCCTCCCTGTAACTCTCCCTCAGCGTCCCTGCCCTCACCCTCTCTGTAACTCTCCCTCAGCGTCCCTGCCCTCACCCTCCCTGTAACTCTCCCTCAGCGTCCCTGCCCTCACCCTCCCTATAACTCTGTCACTGCCCTCATTCTCCCTGTAACCACCCTTCAGCGTCCCTGCCGTCACCCTCCCTGTAACTCCCTGTCACTGCCCTCACCCTCCCTGTAACCACCCTTCAGCGTCCCTGCCCTCACCCTCCCTGTAACTCCCTGTCACTGCCCTCACCCTCCCTGTAACCACCCTTCAGCATCCCTGCCCTCACCCTCCCTGTAACTCCCTGTCACTGCCCCTGCCTTCACTCTCCCGGTAAATCCCCCTCTTTTGTGACGCACACTGACCCTTTATGAGTTAAGAGAGGGAGGGCGCAATTTTATAGTTTGCAGGAGGGCGCCGAACACCCTAGCACCGGCCCTGGTCTGAAAGATACAGGATGACAGAATGTTATTGCTGAGCAGTCACATCAATACATGACAGATCTGCTCCTACTGTATAGACAAATACAAAGGCGTCAATTACTTCCATGAGCTCTGGGGGTGCTGTTAGTTCGGAACCCGGATTGCCTCTGGAGCATGATAAAAGCTCTCCTGTACCCCTCAGGGCCACAACTAGGGGGACTAAGGGGGCATGCACCCCGGGTGCAGGATTTGAGGCGGCGCCAATAAGTTACAGAGGAGCAGGGTTGTTTTTTTTTAACCGGCAGTGCTGTGCTGCTCCAGTGAGACAGGTGACCCCCCTGTCTGCCTGCAGCTGGCTCCGATGCTGTGCGGGTGAGCTCCAGTACCTGGGATCTCTCCTATGCCGGCTACTGTCTTAAACTCTCTTCTTTGCCATGCAGTGCTGTGACTAGCGTGCAGCGCACCGTACAAGCTATAGAAATGAGCTGTTGGTGCTGTGTTTTTCAGCAGGGAATGATCCCAGATGCCTGCCCAGCACCAACCAATAACAACCTGTCGGATACACACCACTGAGAGGACACGCTGCCCCGTGCTTTTAATAGGTGCAGTTATCGATGTTACAGAAATCAAAGGCTCACTTTGCTAGCTATCCACTTGACAGTGGAAACTAAGAGCCTGGACAACCTCCAACTCTCACTGAGTACAGTATCACTACAGCAGCTTTGTGGTGAATTTAAAGACAGACTTTATTATCGGCACTGTGCTCCCAGTTAGCAGTATCAAGCTCTGCTTTGCATCCCAGATGGGGGGATTTGGTGTAGCTTATAGGGGGATGTAGTGTAGTGATGTAGTGTACTATATAGAGTATGTAGTGTAGAAATGTATTGCAGTATATAGGGGCATGTAGTGCACTGATGTGGTGTAGCATATAAGGCGATGTAGTGTAGTGATATAGTGTAGCATATAGGGTATGTAGTGCAGTGTATACGGGCATGTAATGTAGTGATGTAGTTCAGCGTGTAGGGGGTGTAGTATAGTGATGTAGTGCAGTGGATAGGGGAATGTAGTACAGTGATATAGTGCAATATATGGGGACACACAAAGTAGCGTGTAGTTGAACACGCTGCTGGAGGGGCATGTGACGCATAGGCATATAGGGGAATGTTGTTTGAGGCACATAGGGGAATGTTATCCAATAGTATCCCCTTTTTTTCAAAATCTTTGATAATCTGATTATTTTAGTCTGATGGGGTTGTTTTTATTAATTGGGAGGCGGGCCAAATTACTGCCATGCCCCGGGTGACGATAATCCTAGTTTCAGTGCTGACCCAGCCACGCAGCCAAACATGAAGACTTCTACCTGTGCTGGTCGGAGTGACTGTGTGACAGTCATGCCATGCAGTGTTCCCACTGCGCCCAGCCTGTAAGGAGCATCAATAGGATGCAAATGAGCAGACTACAATGAGAGCTGCTATCTGTAGAGGTGAGCACTGCACATCGGCATTTCTATAATGGGTACAACTAGAGATGAGCGGGTTCGGTTTCTCTGAATCCGAACCCGCCAGAACTTCGTGTTTTTTTTCACGGGTCCGAGCGACTCGGATCTTCCCGCCTTGCTCGGTTAACCCGAGCGCGCCCGAACGTCATCATGACGCTGTCGGATTCTCGCGAGGCTCGGATTCTATCGCGAGACTCGGATTCTATATAAGGAGCCGCGCGTCGCCGCCATTTTCACACGTGCATTGAGATTGATAGGGAGAGGACGTGGCTGGCGTCCTCTCCGTTTAGAATAGATTAGAGAGACACTTGATTTACTAATTTTGGGGAGCATTAGGAGTACTCAGTACAGTGCAGAGTTTTGCTGATAGTGACCACCAGTTTTATTTATAATCCGTTCTCTGCCTGAAAAAAGCGATACACAGCACACAGTGACTCAGTCACATACCATATCTGTGTGCACTGCTCAGGCTCAGGCCAGTGTGCTGCATCATCTATTATCTATATATAATATTATATATATCTGTCTGACTGCTCAGCTCACACAGCTTATAATTGTGGGGGAGACTGGGGAGCACTACTGCAGTGCCAGTTATAGGTTATAGCAGGAGCCAGGAGTACATAATATATTATATAGTGAGTGACCACCAGACACACAGTGCAGTTTATTTAATATATCCGTTCTCTGCCTGAAAAAAGCGATACACACAGTGACTCAGTCAGTCACATACCATATCTGTGTGCACTGCTCAGGCTCAGGCCAGTGTGCTGCATCATCTATTATCTATATATAATATTATATATATCTGTCTGACTGCTCAGCTCACACAGCTTATAATTGTGGGGGAGACTGGGGAGCACTACTGCAGTGCCAGTTATAGGTTATAGCAGGAGCCAGGAGTACATAATATATTATATAGTGAGTGACCACCAGACACACAGTGCAGTTTATTTAATATATCCGTTCTCTGCCTGAAAAAAGCGATACACACAGTGACTCAGTCAGTCACATACCATATCTGTGTGCACTGCTCAGGCTCAGGCCAGTGTGCTGCATCATCTATATATATTATATATCTGTCTGACTGCTCAGCTCACACAGCTTATAATTGTGGGGGAGACTGGGGAGCACTACTGCAGTGCCAGTTATAGGTTATAGCAGGAGCCAGGAGTACATAATATTATATTAAAATTAAACAGTGCACACTTTTGCTGCAGGAGTGCCACTGCCAGTGTGACTAGTGACCAGTGACCTGACCACCAGTATATATAATATTAGTAGTATACTATCTCTTTATCAACCAGTCTATATTAGCAGCAGACACAGTACAGTGCGGTAGTTCACGGCTGTGGCTACCTCTGTGTCGGCACTCGGCAGCCCGTCCATAATTGTATATACCACCTAACCGTGGTTTTTTTTTCTTTCTTTATACATACATACTAGTTACGAGTATACTATCTCTTTATCAACCAGTCTATATTAGCAGCAGACACAGTACAGTGCGGTAGTTCACGGCTGTGGCTACCTCTGTGTCGGCACTCGGCAGCCCGTCCATAATTGTATATACCACCTAACCGTGGTTTTTTTTTTCTTTCTTTATACATACATACTAGTTACGAGTATACTATCTCTTTATCAACCAGTCTATATTAGCAGCAGACACAGTACAGTGCGGTAGTTCACGGCTGTGGCTACCTCTGTGTCGGCACTCGGCAGCCCGTCCATAATTGTATATACCACCTAACCGTGGTTTTTTTTTTCTTTCTTTATACATACATACTAGTTACGAGTATACTATCTCTTTATCAACCAGTCTATATATTAGCAGCAGACACAGTACAGTGCGGTAGTTCACGGCTGTGGCTACCTCTGTGTCGGCACTCGGCAGCCCGTCCATAATTGTATATACCACCTAACCGTGGTTTTTTTTTCTTTCTTTATACATACATACTAGTTACGAGTATACTATCTCTTTATCAACCAGTCTATATATTAGCAGCAGACACAGTACAGTGCGGTAGTTCACGGCTGTGGCTACCTCTGTGTCGGCACTCGGCAGCCCGTCCATAATTGTATATACCACCTAACCGTGGTTTTTTTTTTCTTTCTTTATACATACATACTAGTTACGAGTATACTATCTCTTTATCAACCAGTCTATATATTAGCAGCAGACACAGTACAGTGCGGTAGTTCACGGCTGTGGCTACCTCTGTGTCGGCACTCGGCAGCCCGTCCATAATTGTATATACCACCTAACCGTGGTTTTTTTTTCTTTCTTTATACATACATACTAGTTACGAGTATACTATCTCTTTATCAACCAGTCTATATATTAGCAGCAGACACTGTACAGTGCGGTAGTTCACGGCTGTGGCTACCTCTGTGTCGGCACTCGGCAGCCCGTCCATAATTGTATACTAGTATCCAATCCATCCATCTCCATTGTTTACCTGAGGTGCCTTTTAGTTGTGCCTATTAAAATATGGAGAACAAAAATGTTGAGGTTCCAAAATTAGGGAAAGATCAAGATCCACTTCCACCTCGTGCTGAAGCTGCTGCCACTAGTCATGGCCGAGACGATGAAATGCCAGCAACGTCGTCTGCCAAGGCCGATGCCCAATGTCATAGTACAGAGCATGTCAAATCCAAAACACCAAATATCAGTAAAAAAAGGACTCCAAAACCTAAAATAAAATTGTCGGAGGAGAAGCGTAAACTTGCCAATATGCCATTTACCACACGGAGTGGCAAGGAACGGCTGAGGCCCTGGCCTATGTTCATGGCTAGTGGTTCAGCTTCACATGAGGATGGAAGCACTCAGCCTCTCGCTAGAAAAATGAAAAGACTCAAGCTGGCAAAAGCAGCACAGCAAAGAACTGTGCATTCTTCGAAATCCCAAATCCACAAGGAGAGTCCAATTGTGTCGGTTGCGATGCCTGACCTTCCCAACACTGGACGTGAAGAGCATGCGCCTTCCACCATTTGCACGCCCCCTGCAAGTGCTGGAAGGAGCACCCGCAGTCCAGTTCCTGATAGTCAGATTGAAGATGTCAGTGTTGAAGTACACCAGGATGAGGAGGATATGGGTGTTGCTGGCGCTGGGGAGGAAATTGACCAGGAGGATTCTGATGGTGAGGTGGTTTGTTTAAGTCAGGCACCCGGGGAGACACCTGTTGTCCGTGGGAGGAATATGGCCGTTGACATGCCAGGTGAAAATACCAAAAAAATCAGCTCTTCGGTGTGGAGGTATTTCACCAGAAATGCGGACAACAGGTGTCAAGCCGTGTGTTCCCTTTGTCAAGCTGTAATAAGTAGGGGTAAGGACGTTAACCACCTCGGAACATCCTCCCTTATACGTCACCTGCAGCGCATTCATAATAAGTCAGTGACAAGTTCAAAAACTTTGGGTGACAGCGGAAGCAGTCCACTGACCAGTAAATCCCTTCCTCTTGTAACCAAGCTCACGCAAACCACCCCACCAACTCCCTCAGTGTCAATTTCCTCCTTCCCCAGGAATGCCAATAGTCCTGCAGGCCATGTCACTGGCAATTCTGACGAGTCCTCTCCTGCCTGGGATTCCTCCGATGCATCCTTGCGTGTAACGCCTACTGCTGCTGGCGCTGCTGTTGTTGCCGCTGGGAGTCGATGGTCATCCCAGAGGGGAAGTCGTAAGCCCACTTGTACTACTTCCAGTAAGCAATTGACTGTTCAACAGTCCTTTGCGAGGAAGATGAAATATCACAGCAGTCATCCTACTGCAAAGCGGATAACTGAGTCCTTGACAACTATGTTGGTGTTAGACGTGCGTCCGGTATCCGCCGTTAGTTCACAGGGAACTAGACAATTTATTGAGGCAGTGTGCCCCCGTTACCAAATACCATCTAGGTTCCACTTCTCTAGGCAGGCGATACCGAGAATGTACACGGACGTCAGAAAAAGACTCACCAGTGTCCTAAAAAATGCAGTTGTACCCAATGTCCACTTAACCACGGACATGTGGACAAGTGGAGCAGGGCAGGGTCAGGACTATATGACTGTGACAGCCCACTGGGTAGATGTATGGACTCCCGCCGCAAGAACAGCAGCGGCGGCACCAGTAGCAGCATCTCGCAAACGCCAACTCTTTCCTAGGCAGGCTACGCTTTGTATCACCGCTTTCCAGAATACGCACACAGCTGAAAACCTCTTACGGCAACTGAGGAAGATCATCGCGGAATGGCTTACCCCAATTGGACTCTCCTGTGGATTTGTGGCATCGGACAACGCCAGCAATATTGTGTGTGCATTAAATATGGGCAAATTCCAGCACGTCCCATGTTTTGCACATACCTTGAATTTGGTGGTGCAGAATTTTTTAAAAAACGACAGGGGCGTGCAAGAGATGCTGTCGGTGGCCAGAAAAATTGCGGGACACTTTCGGCGTACAGGCACCACGTACAGAAGACTGGAGCACCACCAAAAACTACTGAACCTGCCCTGCCATCATCTGAAGCAAGAAGTGGTAACGAGGTGGAATTCAACCCTCTATATGCTTCAGAGGTTGGAGGAGCAGCAAAAGGCCATTCAAGCCTATACAATTGAGCACGATATAGTAGGTGGAATGCACCTGTCTCAAGTGCAGTGGAGAATGATTTCAACGTTGTGCAAGGTTCTGATGCTCTTTGAACTTGCCACACGTGAAGTCAGTTCAGACACTGCCAGCCTGAGTCAGGTCATTCCCCTCATCAGGCTTTTGCAGAAGAAGCTGGAGGCATTGAAGAAGGAGCTAAAAGGGAGCGATTCCGCTAGGCATGTGGGACTTGTGGATGCAGCCCTTAATTCGCTTAACAAGGATTCACGGGTGGTCAATCTGTTGAAATCAGAGCACTACATTTTGGCCACCGTGCTCGATCCTAGATTTAAAGCCTACCTTGGATCTCTCTTTCCGGCAGACACAGGTCTGCTGGGGTTGAAAGACCTGCTGGTGACAAAATTGTCAAGTCAAGCGGAACGCGACCTGTCAACATCTCCTCCTTCACATTCTCCCGCAACTGGGGGTGCGAGGAAAAGGCTCAGAATTCCGAGCCCACCCGCTGGCGGTGATGCAGGGCAGTCTGGAGCGACTGCTGATGCTGACATCTGGTCCGGACTGAAGGACCTGACAACGATTACGGACATGTCGTCTACTGTCACTGCATATGATTCTCTCAACATTGATAGAATGGTGGAGGATTATATGAGTGACCGCATCCAAGTAGGCACGTCACACAGTCCGTACTTATACTGGCAGGAAAAAGAGGCAATTTGGAGGCTCTTGCACAAACTGGCTTTATTCTACCTAAGTTGCCCTCCCACAAGTGTGTACTCCGAAAGAGTGTTTAGTGCCGCCGCTCACCTTGTCAGCAATCGGCGTACGAGGTTACATCCAGAAAATGTGGAGAAGATGATGTTCATTAAAATGAATTATAATCAATTCCTCCGCGGAGACATTGACCAGCAGCAATTGCCTCCACAAAGTACACAGGGAGCTGAGATGGTGGATTCCAGTGGGGACGAATTGATAATCTGTGAGGAGGGGGATGTACACGGTGATATATCGGAGGGTGAAGATGAGGTGGACATCTTGCCTCTGTAGAGCCAGTTTGTGCAAGGAGAGATTAATTGCTTCTTTTTTGGGGGGGGTCCAAACCAACCCGTCATATCAGTCACAGTCGTGTGGCAGACCCTGTCACTGAAATGATGGGTTGGTTAAAGTGTGCATGTCCTGTTTTGTTTATACAACATAAGGGTGGGTGGGAGGGCCCAAGGACAATTCCATCTTGCACCTCTTTTTTCTTTTCTTTTTCTTTGCATCATGTGCTGATTGGGGAGGGTTTTTTGGAAGGGACATCCTGCGTGACACTGCAGTGCCACTCCTAGATGGGCCCGGTGTTTGTGTCGGCCACTAGGGTCGCTAATCTTACTCACACAGTCAGCTACCTCATTGCGCCTCTTTTTTTCTTTGCGTCATGTGCTGTTTGGGGAGGGTTTTTTGGAAGGGACATCCTGCGTGACACTGCAGTGCCACTCCTAGATGGGCCCGGTGTTTGTGTCGGCCACTAGGGTCGCTAATCTTACTCACACAGCTACCTCATTGCGCCTCTTTTTTTCTTTGCGTCATGTGCTGTTTGGGGAGGGTTTTTTGGAAGGGACATCCTGCGTGACACTGCAGTGCCACTCCTAGATGGGCCCGGTGTTTGTGTCGGCCACTAGGGTCGCTTATCTTACTCACACAGCGACCTCGGTGCAAATTTTAGGACTAAAAATAATATTGTGAGGTGTGAGGTATTCAGAATAGACTGAAAATGAGTGTAAATTATGGTTTTTGAGGTTAATAATACTTTGGGATCAAAATGACCCCCAAATTCTATGATTTAAGCTGTTTTTTAGTGTTTTTTGAAAAAAACACCCGAATCCAAAACACACCCGAATCCGACAAAAAAAATTCGGTGAGGTTTTGCCAAAACGCGTTCGAACCCAAAACACGGCCGCGGAACCGAACCCAAAACCAAAACACAAAACCCGAAAAATTTCAGGCGCTCATCTCTAGGTACAACGTGTGCGGTGCACATGGGCCCCTGGGAACGGCCACACCGCACACACCGCACCAATATTTGCCTTTCTGGAGCCCAGCGTCTGGCACTGCAGTCGCGGTGAAAATCGCAGTCAAAATGCCCACCGCACATGCGCAGTAGTCAAATTGATCTCTAGAACATGGCAGGCGCCATGTTTCCAGAGACCTGCGTATCTGCAGTAGACTCCGGCACAATGACGGAGACTACTGCGTCATGCAGAGGAGGGGGCCTACCTGGAGGTGCACACGGGCCCCTTCCTCTGTTAAAACGCTCCTGGCCCTGCAGAGATCATTGTGGTAGGAAAGCCTGACCCCAGGGGTGAACCAAACATCAAAACAAGGGGCCTAATTCAGATCTGACTGCAGCAGCAAATTTGTTAGCTAATGGGCAAAACCATGAGCACTGCAGGGGGGTGTAGTATGGTATGCCGGCGGCCGGGCTCCCGGCGACCAGCATACCGGCGCCGGGAGCCCAACTGCCGGCATACCGACAGCGTGGCGAG
Source organism: Pseudophryne corroboree (assembly GCF_028390025.1). Classification (NCBI taxonomy): domain Eukaryota; kingdom Metazoa; phylum Chordata; class Amphibia; order Anura; family Myobatrachidae; genus Pseudophryne; species Pseudophryne corroboree. The sequence continues at coordinate 600,843,390 of NC_086444.1, forward strand.
CGCAAATGAGCCCCTTGCGGGCTCGCCACGCTGCAGGCACGGTGGCGCGCTACGCTATTTATTCTCACTCCAGGGGGGTCGTGGACCTCCACGAGGGAGAATATGTGTCGGTATGCCGGGTGTCGGGATTCCGGCACCGGTATACTGTGTGCAAGGATCCCGACATTCGGCAACCAGAAGACCACCCCTGCAGGGCGAGGGGGGGGGGGGGGGGAGCAGATATAACATGTGCAGAGAGAGTTAGATTTGGGTGGGGTGTGTTCAAACTGAAATCTAAATTGCAGTGTAAAAATAAAGCAGCCAGTATTTATTTACCCTGCACAGAAACAAATGAACCCACCCACATCTAACTCTCTGCACATGTAATATCTGTCCCCATTGCAGTGCACATGGTTTTGCCCGTTAGCTAACAAATTTGCTGCTGCAATCAGATCTCAATCAGGCTCAAGGTGTCACCCATGAGTCCCACCCCGGACTCTGGAATAGGGCAGACAGCTAGGCTGCTTGCACTCCCACATGACTGAATTATTATTATTATTATTATTATTAATAATAATAATAATAATAATATTACAGTCACAATTGGTTGGTGCTGCTAATTCCTTAGCTGAGCGCCTTCAACCAAAACAGGCAAACAGGTAGCTGCATAAAAGTGTTTAGGATTTATTTGCATTAGTAACAATAAAGGTCTGTAGTACAACTATTTATTATTTGCTATTCCTAGCATTGGGGTTATATTTACAAAGCAGTGATAACCTTTTTTTTCTGCTGAAAAAGGCATTACCACTTGTTAAGTCAATTTGCTAAATGGGTTTCTGCAGAGAAATCATTGATTTCTCATGCAGTCCTGTCAGTAGCGCAGTTTACTGTGTCACCTTCCTAAGCTACTGGGATCCTGGTGTGTAGGCATTGTACTATGGGCCTAATTCAAATCTGATTGCAGCAGCAAATTTGTTAGCTAATGGGCAAAACCATGTGCACTGCAGGGGGGGCAGATGTAACATGTGCAGAGAAAGTTAGATTTGGGTGGGTTATATTGTTTCTGTGCAGGGTAAATACTGGCTGCTTTATTTTTACACTGCAATTTAGATTTCAGTTTGAACACACCCCACCCAAATCTAAAGGGCCCTACAAACTTAAAGATATAAGTGAACGATATGAATGTTCGTTCATTAATGAACGAGAACTCGTTCATATCATTCAGTGTGTAGGCACCAACGATGAACGACGGCCCCACGGTCGTTCACTGTTGGTGCCGGGTTGCTTATGCATGCAGGCCAATATGGACAATCTCGTCTATATTAGCATGAACTGCTATGGAGCCGGGTAACTGTCACCTCCCCCCGGCCGCCGGGTCGCCCGTCAGCCGTATCCGCTGTCGGGCAGCTCGGCAGCGGGTTGCTGAATAAGTAGGGGGCATAACTCTTTCTGCACGTTATATCTGCCCCACCTGCAGTGCACATTGTTTTGCCCTTTAGCTAACAAATTTGCTGCTGCGATCAGATCTGAATTAGGCCCTTTATTGTGAAAAGACACATTTACTGTGGAAAAGATTGTGGCAGCTGGACCTGACCTTTACCTGTCCTGTCAGAGGGGAGATGAGTGAACACGGGGCCTAATTCAGACATAATCGCAGCAAGTCCCTGTTAGCCCAGTTATTTAATTTGTTTTTTGCACATTATTATTATATTAGTCACTGTTTGTAATATGCACTTATGAGCTATATTGTTGTGTTTTCAAATATTCTTAGTGTTTTGAATTAATTCACAGGTTCTTCTGGTGCATGCATGAAGCTGACACGTTACCATGGAGACCTGGGCAGTACTGGCATTGTGTCCCGGCGGGCGTCACTTCCAGGATGACGTCACGCCCGAAACCGGAAGTGCGCCGCGGTCATCGGGAGCGCACGCCATTTGGCTGCTGTTCAGGGGAGCTGTAAGTATATATTTTTTCACTGTTTGACACTGTTTGATTATTTGGTGTGTTCTGATGATGGGGGTAAAAACCCTGAAACGTTTCATTAATAAAGCACCTTTTCACTTGAAGAGTGGAGTCCAGGAGTGCCACCTTTCTGGAGATATATGGGGCTGGCTAGCCCATAAGAGTGCACCCTGGCAAGTACCTATTACAGTGCTATTGTTGGAGTGCTGGATTTGTGATCTATATATATATCATATAAATAATAAAAACCAGAATGTCCGGCCCTCTCTTCAATAGCGCCTGGTGCTCGCATACACAATTAACAATGGATCCAGATAAGCAGCACTCCTGACAAATGTGCCACGCAAGTAAACGGCACTGAAACATTGCCAATTTGAGATATAATATATAACATTTATGAACCTAATATAATGAATTTTTTATTAAGTTGGTGGTACAGTGGAAATATAATTGGTGGGAGATAATTCATTGGTGGGGCTGTGGGAGAATTTATGACAGAGACGCTGTGGGGCTCCCGTCAGCGGCTTAGCTAGAATGGAGCCGCTGCCGGGGAGGAGGAGCAATGTCACATTGTGCACATCACTCATTGTGGCTCCGTACACACGTGCCGTGATAAGCAAGTGACATTGCTCACATTGAGCTGCATGCGGGTGCGAGCATCGGCCGTCAGGGTGGCCATACACACTAGACGACTTGAACGATATATCGTCCAAAATTGTCTGTTTCGTCCATATCTTTTAAAAAAGTCATCTTGTATGTATGGCCCTTTACAAGCTGATTGGTTGCTACATCCCCACTGTATCTCTCTCCAAGGCTTGAGTCATCTCCCTATATATGTGAATAATATAAAGAAAATGTACTTTTGTGTAACTGAAATAATATTCAGCAAAAAGTTTTAAAATGTAAAACTTGTGGCCTAGAGAGAAAACGGAATTGATTACTATTCCCTCAATTTCTTGTAGAATATTCTACTTTGTTCACACATCAACACGCAGAGAAAAATGTGGAATACATTTTGCTGTAACCCAAGCCATGTAAGATTTCATAACATAACATTATCACTATTATCTTTTATTTGTATGGTGCCACGAGATGCAGAGGCGTCGCTTACCAAAGTGACACCCGGTGCCACAACAGCCAAAACATTCTCTTGTGCACCCCCACCCATAATTGGCAATAGTAAAGGGAAGAATCTGCGCACGCCTCAAAAAGGGGGCATGACCTTGCCAAAATGGGTGTGACTTTGCTTAAAGGGGTGTAACATTGCAGGAAAAGACTATCTTATACCTCAGTTTTGTAACCTGCACGCCCAGACGTTGGCCACCACAGGAAAAAAAATAATCCTGATTCATGCCCCTTACATTATTTGTCATTTTCCCTCCTTGCCCAGTATACATTATGCCACATACTGCAATGGCCCTTAGACATTATGCCACACACAATAATGCCCATTACACAATATGCCACACACCATATTACCACTGACACATTATGACACACACCTCAATGTCTGTGACACATTATGACACACACCGCAATGTCCGTGATACATTATGCCACACACCGCAATGTCCGTGATACATTATGCCACACACCGCAATGCCCATTACACATTAAGCCCTACAGTAAGGCTTCTAATCACTTTTAAATGTGTGTCTGTCAAATGAATTACCGCCGGTTCGTGAGCCAATCAGTGCTCGTGGACCGGCAGCTGTGGCTCCTGATTGGCTGCCGGTCCGCGAGCTCAAATTGGCTCACGAACCGGCCCTTCGTTTGACAGACATGCCACCACCACCGCCGGAGACCCAGGAGGGACACCAGAGAGGCGAGCTGTGCCCTCCGGCTCCTTCCCGAACTCACAGTCACACACAAACAGCAGCAATCAGTGGCGGCGCCCCCGCAGCCCTGCGCCTCCACAGTGGCTGCGGGGGTGGGAGTTATGCCGCTGGTATAGAGTCCATCTGTGTGCCATAGGAGCGCACCACGACACATGGGCTTTGCTTCACAGGAGGGTGCAAGGCACTGTCACTGAGCAGGAACTTGCATTTTGGTGTCACACTTTGGCAGGTGACACCCAGGTTCGGGCCGCACCCCCAGCACTTCCCTTGTGATGCCACTGAATAGATATATCAAATAAAATAAGATAGCAATCAGTACAACAATGATAGCAGAGGTAGGGTGGCCTATGGGTGAAGTGAAAAGCAGTGTGAGACAGGTGTGGTGATGTGGTGTTGCATGCTGTTGTGTAGGGGTAGTTGCTGGCCTACCTGGTTTGCACCCTCTCACCTTCAGGCCGTTGGGTAACGGACGGTTCTGGTACGCAGACGGGAAGCCGACACAAAGGAGGAGGTCTAGGAGAAAGGAGAAGATGAGTACCGTCCTTCCAAATACACGACTGACATGCCCTAATGATCCAAGAATTTGCAAAATAAGGACTTTCAGTGAAAATCCCCCCTGAATCTTTTGGCCTCAGACCCTGATTTTAACTTACGGGTACTCATGTATCAGGTGAAGATCTGACCTTGTACAGGAGTGCAAGGTACACTGTCCGCCCAGAAGGAAGATAGACAAAAAGAAAAGAGATAAGTAAAAAATAGTTTGTCCTTACCTATGTTACTCTTGTACTTTGTCCGCTTACTTCCTTACAGATCCCTACAATAAACACAGCACAATAAACACAGCAGCCTCGCTGTAATGCTAACTTGGGTGTGTTACTAGCAGGGCTATGTTTCAGCTGGAACACTCCGGAACGCCATTCCTGAAGGTATTCTGAAAAATTACGTCACCTAGAACGGCATTCCGGAACATCCTGGCCGCCGTGCCAGCACAGTTTGGGAGGGCCGTGTGGGCTGTGAGTAAAGCACAAGCCCCCGCATACCCCGCAGTGGAATGAGTCACGCAGAGGATGTTAAAGTGCTTCCATCTGTAGCAGTGTAAAAAACCCACTAAAAATGGCCGCATTTGACCTCTAGCGTCTATCTCCTTGGTGGCGGGCATTTTAAGAAGATTTTTTACACTGCTACGGATGGAAGTGCTTCCGCAGCTCCCAGCATGTCTCAATCCACTGCGGGGCTAGTGGTATGCTTACTCACAGCCCGCACCCACCCTCACCCCTGTCAGCGTGCATGAAACCCCTCGCAAAGTGCATGAAACCCTTGGCAACGGACAGGAGACCCCTGACAACTTTCATGAAACCTCTGGCAAAGCGACGGAAACCCCTGGCAATGCACAGGAGACCTCTGACAACATGCATTAAACCCCTGGCAAAGCACATGAAACCCTTGGCAGCGCACAGGAGACCCCTGGCAACGCATATGAAACCTCTGGCAATGAGCATGAGACCCCTGGCAACGAGCATGGAACCCAGAACATGAATCCCCTCACAACGTGCATGAAATTCTTGGCAATGAGCATGAGACCCCTGACAACAGGCAGGTAACGTAAAAGTAATTAGAAGGCTTACTCTGTGACATAATTTGTAAAGGCCATTATTGTGTGTGGGGCATAATATGGTGTCAGGGCCATACCTCTGTGTGGCATAATATGTAATGGGCGTTACGGTGTGTAGCATACCGCATAATGGGTGTCATGGTGTGTAGCATAACGTGTAATAGACATTACAATGTGTGACATAATGTGTAATGGGCATTACTGTGTGGCATAATGCATAATGGGCATTACGGTGTGTGGCGTAATGGGAATTATGGTGTGTGGTATATTGCATAATTGGAATTACGGTGTGTGGAATAATGTGTAATGGGCATTACGGTGTATTGCATAATGTGCAATGGGCATTACTATAAGGAGGAAAAATGACAAATAATGTAAGGGGCATGAATCAGGATTTAATTTTTCCTGTGGTAGGCAATATCTGGGTGTATGGGTTGCAAAAACTGGTGTATAAGGTAGTCTTTTCCTGCAAGGTCATGCCCCTTGCAGCAAAGCCACATCCCTTACAGCGAGGCCACACCGCAAATTCTTTATTCTTGCAAAGGTGACCCCCCCACACCCACTGTAGCTCCTCCCACATTACCTAGAGCTCCACCCACCACTGCCCATACACGGGAGTTCCTGAACCTATTTTTCAACAAAAATAGCATTGGTTACAAGCAAGAGCACCATCAGGAGGGGACTTTTGTCCTGGGCCCAGACAGCCGAGGGGGCCCAGCTGCCGGCCGAGTTAATTGCTAATTAATCACTGTCACACAGGACAGTGCAAGTGGCTGGCATTGGCTGGAGAGTGATATGAATGACTAGTTATATGAATGATATGAATAACTATGGTTATTCATTACTCTCCAGACAATCATAGTGGGAGTCACTCATTAAAATACTACGCTGCTGTGCTGGTGACTCACTAATGCAAGTAGCAGAGGTAAGGGGATAGGCTGACTGCAGGCTGGAACTGATCCACTCTCCTTCTCCTCTGCTGTTGCTGGGGAATGAGAGATAACTCATCACATCACACTTGAAGGAGAAGAGATGAGAAGCCCCTTTCTGCCACTGGAACTGGCATTGCAAGGGGGATTCTGTCACTACCATGACAAGCTATCATGAAGAAACAGATGGAGCCCAGGTCAAGCTCAGAGGAGCCTGATGAAACTCATGTCCAGCCTTGGAATCCTCAGAGACTCTAAGGTTGTTCCCATTCTCCACTTGTTCAGTCGGGAGGGGGTGATGGGGAGGGGAGGGAGAGCAGCCTGCCTGTTATGGCGGTCCCGGGCCCCACAATTTCTGATGGCAGCCCTGGTCACAACTCTATCCTCACTAACAAAACTACACATGGAGCCACGCTCATCTAATGCGGCTCCATCGCAAACATGCACTCCTGGCGCAATCCGGCGCCTAGTCACACTACGGGAGTTCACAGAGATGCTCTCATTGCATTGATTGAGGCGTGTGAGCGTCTCACACGCATGCACGTCCCAGACCCTGCGATAGGAACGCCTCGGTGGGCTCGCTGCGGCACAGACTGAGCCACAATTAGCGTGGCTCCATCTGTATAATAAACAAGGCCCTCAACTTACTGACCTAATGTACAGTATGAGAACAGTAAGTATAGTGCAACACAACCTACAAACTACTATACAGTTAACCCTCCACGGAACAATACAGCAATAGCAGTTATATCAGACAAGAAAAGAATAACATAGAAATGCCTCTGGAGAGCTGGCCAGCTCCTCTTCTAGCTAGTAAGGACCTAAGGAATGTGGCAGGAAATCAACTTTTTAATTGGGGGCCTGACAGCCCTCTACTTTTGAAGAGCTTCCCACACTCACCAAGGATCCCACACACAATATTCATCTGGCCAGACCCACTTTATCAGACATAGGCTTAGGCCCTTTGGCACGCCTAATTGTGGCCAGTTGGAGATATTGGGGGTCATTCCGAGTTGATCGCTCGCTAACAGTTTTAGCAGCCGTGCAAACCCATTGTCGCCGCCCACTGGGGAGTGTAATTTCGCTTTGCAGAAGTGAGAACGCTTGTGCATCAGAGTGCCTGCAAAATCTTTTTGTGCAAAACAAGAGTGGCCCTGTAGTTACTCTTTGTGTGCGTTGATTCTAAGGACGGAGGGACGGCTTTTGACGTCATACACCCGCCCAGCGAACGCCCAGCCACGCCTGCATTTTTTCTGCCATGCCTGCTTTTTTCTAAGCACTCCCTGAAAACGGTCAGTTGACAACCAGAAACGCCCACTTTCTGTCAATCTCCTTGCGGCCGGCTGTGCGATTGGAATCGTCGCTGGAACCAGTGCAAAACCACAATGGACTTTGTACCCGTACGATGCACGTGCGCATTGCGGAGCATACGCATGCGCAGATTAGCCATTTTTTTCACTGATCGCTACGCAGAGAACAACGGCAGCTAACGATCAACTCGAAATGACCCCCATTGTACCTGAGGCTAGTGCCCAGAGTCACTCTAATTATGGGGATCAGGTTTTAAAGCATGCCTATTAATAGCACCAAGTGACCTGAGTCTAGTGCCCAGATCACTAATCACCTGGATGAGAAAGGGGTGCAGACTTAAGAACCTCAGGGCCTAATTCCCCACAGGCCTGACTTATGACCATGGGCCTAGTGCTTGCATATTATGCCAACAGGCCTAAAGCCTGACTATGCCCAGAGGCCTAGTGCCTGATTCTGGTAGTCTAGGTTGGAGTTATTGACACAGGGCCTCACTGAGTACCTTCCTAGTCTGTTGGAAGAGGCTGCAATAGGGAGCTTCATTAGTTCTTCTGCATCCCACCACTAGCAGCACTCTCTGGCCCTCCGTCATCTTCTGCTGCTGACTGACGCTGCTTCCAAGCTCAGCCACCATCAGATCTTCCAAGTCTGTTCCTGCGATCTTCTGAGTTGATCTCATTGGCTTCTGGCATTTTCCATAACTGCTGGAACTCTCCCTCTCTTCAGGAGCTGTTCATTGCTCCCTCTCTGCAGATGGACTGTGTGTTCTGACTGGCAGCATTAAATATAAGGTGCTGTGAGAGGGTGCCTTTTCCTATTGGTTGCCAATCCATGAGCCGTGATTGGCTGGTGGGTGCCGCCATATTCAAAAGTCTGCCTCCACCACATTCTATTGGCTACCAGTCCAAGTTTAAACCAACACCAGACCAGCACTGGGAGCCTATAGGTGGTCCCGGTGCCAGACAATCGCCATGGTTTTATCTCCAGTGCTGGCATCTAACACCTGATCCCAGCGCCATCTGCTGCAGTGAGGCTGCTGGAACACATCTCCACAATGGGATCCCTTCAATTTGGCGGCTGTTGAGATCCCGGTGACCGGGATGCCTACGCCGTAATCCCACCAGCCGGTAATTCCGCCAGCCGGAATACCGGCACACAGGGGCTATTTCCACTTGTGGGTGTCCATAGAGTGGGATAAGAACCTGTAGTGAGCGCAGCGAGCCCTCAAGGGACTCGCACTGCTCGCCCCACTGCCGGGCGGGATGCTGCTGTCGGGATACTGACGGTCGGCATCCCGCCCGGCGGGATTACGTATGTAATCCTCCTGATTAGTGCATTGGGACTCACTATTTCTAGTAAAAACAAGCAGTGATAAGTGTGGGGAAAGGGGGAGTAGGAAGTAAATGAACCTGTACCCAACAAGATTGCAGACAGAAAGCATCACAGTTGTTGGTTGGTAAAAAAGGAACTGGGGTTCACTGGTGGCAGGACAAATGCTAGGATGAGTGAATGAGAAAATGGGGTGATGTTAAAATGAGGGTTGATATGCTTTTATAAAGAGGTGAATCTTAATGACTCATGAAGGTATGGATGCTGGCAAAGAGTTTAATAATGAGAGTAAGTTCCAGATGCAAATTTTAGAGAAGGTAACGAAAGCAACGTTGAGTCAGTGAAGCAGTGGAGAGGGCAAGATGGAGTGTGGACAGAAAAGAGGTTGAAAATGTAGGAGTTAGTGGTGCAACTGAGGGCTTTATATCTGTGGATGATTAGATTAAACTATTCTGGATGGAGAGCGATTAAAGCAATGTGTAGAGTTAGTGAGGTAGAAGTACAGTGGCTGGAGAGGTAAAGGAGATAGGTGGAAGCATTAAGGATAAATTGAAGGAGGTTGCAATAGTCCAGGTGGAAAATGACAAGGGCATCAAGGAGAGTTTTGGTAACATTCATGACATACCTCCCAACAGTGTTCCCTACAGAGGCAGGAAACTGCGTGCACATCCGAAAAGGGGACAAAGACTTGATGAAAGGGGTAGAACCTTGCAGCACCCCCATTTACGTCTCTGTGTGTGCATGCCACTACTTATCCTGTGTGTGGCCTCCCCCCTAACTCCCCCCCACAGTGGGTCTCTGCGGCCTGTGTGTGGGACAGCGGGACAGTTCCAGAAAAATGGGACTGCTCCACTGAATGTGGGTAGTTGAGAGGTATGCCATGGTGAGAAAAGGTCTCATTATAGAGATTACAGGTGGAAGCAGTATGATTGTGAGAAAGACTTAATGTTAGAGATGAGCGCCTGAAATTTTTCGGGTTTTGTGTTTGGGTTTTGGGTTCGGTTCCGCGGCCGTGTTTTGGGTTCGAACGCGTTTTGGCAAAACCTCACCGAATTTTTTTTGTCGGATTCGGGAGTGTTTTGGATTCGGGTGTTTTTTTCAAAAAACACTAAAAAACAGCTTAAATCATAGAATTTGGGGGTCATTTTGATCCCAAAGTATTATTAACCTCAAAAACCATAATTTACACTCATTTTCAGTCTATTCTGAATACCTCACACCTCACAATATTATTTTTAGTCCTAAAATTTGCACCGAGGTCGCTGTGTGAGTAAGATAAGCGACCCTAGTGGCCGACACAAACACCGGGCCCATCTAGGAGTGGCACTGCAGTGTCACGCAGGATGTCCCTTCCAAAAAACCCTCCCCAAACAGCACATGACGCAAAGAAAAAAAGAGGCGCAATGAGGTAGCTGTGTGAGTAAGATTAGCGACCCTAGTGGCCGACACAAACACCGGGCCCATCTAGGAGTGGCACTGCAGTGTCACGCAGGATGTCCCTTCCAAAAAACCCTCCCCAAACAGCACATGACGCAAAGAAAAAAAGAGGCGCAATGAGGTAGCTGACTGTGTGAGTAAGATTAGCGACCCTAGTGGCCGACACAAACACCGGGCCCATCTAGGAGTGGCACTGCAGTGTCACGCAGGATGTCCCTTCCAAAAAACCCTCCCCAAACAGCACATGATGCAAAGAAAAAAAGAGGCGCAATGAGGTAGCTGTGTGAGTAAGATTAGCGACCCTAGTGGCCGACACAAACACCGGGCCCATCTAGGAGTGGCACTGCAGTGTCACGCAGGATGTCCCTTCTAAAAAACCCTCCCCAAACAGCACATGACGCAAAGAAAAAAAGAGGCGCAATGAGGTAGCTGACTGTGTGAGTAAGATTAGCGACCCTAGTGGCCGACACAAACACCGGGCCCATTTAGGAGTGGCACTGCAGTGTCACGCAGGATGTCCCTTCCAAAAAACCCTCCCCAATCAGCACATGATGCAAAGAAAAAGAAAAGAAAAAAGAGGTGCAAGATGGAATTGTCCTTGGGCCCTCCCACCCACCCTTATGTTGTATAAACAAAACAGGACATGCACACTTTAACCAACCCATCATTTCAGTGACAGGGTCTGCCACACGACTGTGACTGATATGACGGGTTGGTTTGGACCCCCCCAAAAAGAAGCAATTAATCTCTCCTTGCACAAACTGGCTCTACAGAGGCAAGATGTCCACCTCATCATCACCCTCCGATATATCACCGTGTACATCCCCCTCCTCACAGATTATCAATTCGTCCCCACTGGAATCCACCATCTCAGCTCCCTGTGTACTTTGTGGAGGCAATTGCTGCTGGTCAATGTCTCCGCGGAGGAATTGATTATAATTCATTTTAATGAACATCATCTTCTCCACATTTTCTGGATGTAACCTCGTACGCCGATTGCTGACAAGGTGAGCGGCGGCACTAAACACTCTTTCGGAGTACACACTTGTGGGAGGGCAACTTAGGTAGAATAAAGCCAGTTTGTGCAAGGGCCTCCAAATTGCCTCTTTTTCCTGCCAGTATAAGTACGGACTGTGTGACGTGCCTACTTGGATGCGGTCACTCATATAATCCTCCACCATTCTATCAATGTTGAGAGAATCATATGCAGTGACAGTAGACGACATGTCCGTAATCGTTGTCAGGTCCTTCAGTCCGGACCAGATGTCAGCATCAGCAGTCGCTCCAGACTGCCCTGCATCACCGCCAGCGGGTGGGCTCGGAATTCTGAGCCTTTTCCTCGCACCCCCAGTTGCGGGAGAATGTGAAGGAGGAGATGTTGACAGGTCGCGTTCCGCTTGACTTGACAATTTTGTCACCAGCAGGTCTTTCAACCCCAGCAGACTTGTGTCTGCCGGAAAGAGAGATCCAAGGTAGGCTTTAAATCTAGGATCGAGCACGGTGGCCAAAATGTAGTGCTCTGATTTCAACAGATTGACCACCCGTGAATCCTTGTTAAGCGAATTAAGGGCTCCATCCACAAGTCCCACATGCCTAGCGGAATCGCTCCGTGTTAGCTCCTCCTTCAATGTCTCCAGCTTCTTCTGCAAAAGCCTGATGAGGGGAATGACCTGACTCAGGCTGGCAGTGTCTGAACTGACTTCACGTGTGGCAAGTTCAAAGGGCATCAGAACCTTGCACAACGTTGAAATCATTCTCCACTGCGCTTGAGACAGGTGCATTCCACCTACTATATCGTGCTCAATTGTATAGGCTTGAATGGCCTTTTGCTGCTCCTCCAACCTCTGAAGCATATAGAGGGTTGAATTCCACCTCGTTACCACTTCTTGCTTCAGATGATGGCAGGGCAGGTTCAGTAGTTTTTGGTGGTGCTCCAGTCTTCTGTACGTGGTGCCTGTACGCCGAAAGTGTCCCGCAATTCTTCTGGCCACCGACAGCATCTCTTGCACGCCCCTATCGTTTTTTAAAAAATTCTGCACCACCAAATTCAAGGTATGTGCAAAACATGGGACGTGCTGGAATTTGCCCATATTTAATGCACACACAATATTGCTGGCGTTGTCCGATGCCACAAATCCACAGGAGAGTCCAATTGGGGTAAGCCATTCCGCGATGATCTTCCTCAGTTGCCGTAAGAGGTTTTCAGCTGTGTGCGTATTCTGGAAAGCGGTGATACAAAGCGTAGCCTGCCTAGGAAAGAGTTGGCGTTTGCGAGATGCTGCTACTGGTGCCGCCGCTGCTGTTCTTGCGGCGGGAGTCCATACATCTACCCAGTGGGCTGTCACAGTCATATAGTCCTGACCCTGCCCTGCTCCACTTGTCCACATGTCCGTGGTTAAGTGGACATTGGGTACAACTGCATTTTTTAGGACACTGGTGAGTCTTTTTCTGACGTCCGTGTACATTCTCGGTATCGCCTGCCTAGAGAAGTGGAACCTAGATGGTATTTGGTAACGGGGGCACACTGCCTCAATAAATTGTCTAGTTCCCTGTGAACTAACGGCGGATACCGGACGCACGTCTAACACCAACATAGTTGTCAAGGCCTCAGTTATCCGCTTTGCAGTAGGATGACTGCTGTGATATTTCATCTTCCTCGCAAAGGACTGTTGAACAGTCAATTGCTTACTGGAAGTAGTACAAGTGGGCTTACGACTTCCCCTCTGGGATGACCATCGACTCCCAGCGGCAACAACAGCAGCGCCAGCAGCAGTAGGCGTTACACGCAAGGATGCATCGGAGGAATCCCAGGCAGGAGAGGACTCGTCAGAATTGCCAGTGACATGGCCTGCAGGACTATTGGCATTCCTGGGGAAGGAGGAAATTGACACTGAGGGAGTTGGTGGGGTGGTTTGCGTGAGCTTGGTTACAAGAGGAAGGGATTTACTGGTCAGTGGACTGCTTCCGCTGTCACCCAAAGTTTTTGAACTTGTCACTGACTTATTATGAATGCGCTGCAGGTGACGTATAAGGGAGGATGTTCCGAGGTGGTTAACGTCCTTACCCCTACTTATTACAGCTTGACAAAGGGAACACACGGCTTGACACCTGTTGTCCGCATTTCTGGTGAAATACCTCCACACCGAAGAGCTGATTTTTTTGGTATTTTCACCTGGCATGTCAACGGCCATATTCCTCCCACGGACAACAGGTGTCTCCCCGGGTGCCTGACTTAAACAAACCACCTCACCATCAGAATCCTCCTGGTCAATTTCCTCCCCAGCGCCAGCAACACCCATATCCTCCTCATCCTGGTGTACTTCAACACTGACATCTTCAATCTGACTATCAGGAACTGGACTGCGGGTGCTCCTTCCAGCACTTGCAGGGGGCGTGCAAATGGTGGAAGGCGCATGCTCTTCACGTCCAGTGTTGGGAAGGTCAGGCATCGCAACTGACACAATTGGACTCTCCTTGTGGATTTGGGATTTCGAAGAATGCACAGTTCTTTGCTGTGCTGCTTTTGCCAGCTTGAGTCTTTTCATTTTTCTAGCGAGAGGCTGAGTGCTTCCATCCTCATGTGAAGCTGAACCACTAGCCATGAACATAGGCCAGGGCCTCAGCCGTTCCTTGCCACTCCGTGTCGTAAATGGCATATTGGCAAGTTTACGCTTCTCCTCCGACAATTTTATTTTAGGTTTTGGAGTCCTTTTTTTTCTGATATTTGGTGTTTTGGATTTGACATGCTCTGTACTATGACATTGGGCATCGGCCTTGGCAGACGACGTTGCTGGCATTTCATCGTCTCGGCCATGACTAGTGGCAGCAGCTTCAGCACGAGGTGGAAGTGGATCTTGATCTTTCCCTAATTTTGGAACCTCAACATTTTTGTTCTCCATATTTTAATAGGCACAACTAAAAGGCACCTCAGGTAAACAATGGAGATGGATACTAGTATACAATTATGGACTGCCTGCCGAGTGCAGACACAGAGGTAGCCACAGCCGTGAACTACCGTACTGTACTGTGTCTGCTGCTAATATAGACTGGTTGATAAAGAGATAGTATACTCGTAACTAGTATGTATGTATAAAGAAAGAAAGAAAAACCACGGTTAGGTGGTATATACAATTATGGACGGGCTGCCGAGTGCCGACACAGAGGTAGCCACAGCCGTGAACTACCGCACTGTACTGTGTCTGCTGCTAATATATAGACTGGTTGATAAAGAGATAGTATACTCGTAACTAGTATGTATGTATAAAGAAAGAAAAAAAAACCACGGTTAGGTGGTATATACAATTATGGACGGGCTGCCGAGTGCCGACACAGAGGTAGCCACAGCCGTGAACTACCGCACTGTACTGTGTCTGCTGCTAATATAGACTGGTTGATAAAGAGATAGTATACTCGTAACTAGTATGTATGTATAAAGAAAGAAAAAAAAACCACGGTTAGGTGGTATATACAATTATGGACGGGCTGCCGAGTGCCGACACAGAGGTAGCCACAGCCGTGAACTACCGCACTGTACTGTGTCTGCTGCTAATATATAGACTGGTTGATAAAGAGATAGTATACTCGTAACTAGTATGTATGTATAAAGAAAGAAAAAAAAACCACGGTTAGGTGGTATATACAATTATGGACGGGCTGCCGAGTGCCGACACAGAGGTAGCCACAGCCGTGAACTACCGCACTGTACTGTGTCTGCTGCTAATATATAGACTGGTTGATAAAGAGATAGTATACTCGTAACTAGTATGTATGTATAAAGAAAGAAAAAAAAACCACGGTTAGGTGGTATATACAATTATGGACGGGCTGCCGAGTGCCGACACAGAGGTAGCCACAGCCGTGAACTACCGCACTGTACTGTGTCTGCTGCTAATATAGACTGGTTGATAAAGAGATAGTATACTCGTAACTAGTATGTATGTATAAAGAAAGAAAAAAAAACCACGGTTAGGTGGTATATACAATTATGGACGGGCTGCCGAGTGCCGACACAGAGGTAGCCACAGCCGTGAACTACCGCACTGTACTGTGTCTGCTGCTAATATATAGACTGGTTGATAAAGAGATAGTATACTCGTAACTAGTATGTATGTATAAAGAAAGAAAGAAAAACCACGGTTAGGTGGTATATACAATTATGGACGGGCTGCCGAGTGCCGACACAGAGGTAGCCACAGCCGTGAACTACCGCACTGTACTGTGTCTGCTGCTAATATAGACTGGTTGATAAAGAGATAGTATACTCGTAACTAGTATGTATGTATAAAGAAAGAAAAAAAAACCACGGTTAGGTGGTATATACAATTATGGACGGGCTGCCGAGTGCCGACACAGAGGTAGCCACAGCCGTGAACTACCGCACTGTACTGTGTCTGCTGCTAATATAGACTGGTTGATAAAGAGATAGTATACTCGTAACTAGTATGTATGTATAAAGAAAGAAAGAAAAACCACGGTTAGGTGGTATATACAATTATGGACGGGCTGCCGAGTGCCGACACAGAGGTAGCCACAGCCGTGAACTACCGCACTGTACTGTGTCTGCTGCTAATATAGACTGGTTGATAAAGAGATAGTATACTCGTAACTAGTATGACTATAAAGAAAGAAAAAAAAACCACGGTTAGGTGGTATATACAATTATGGACGGGCTGCCGAGTGCCGACACAGAGGTAGCCACAGCCGTGAACTACCGCACTGTACTGTGTCTGCTGCTAATATAGACTGGTTGATAAAGAGATAGTATACTACTAATATTATATATACTGGTGGTCAGGTCACTGGTCACTAGTCACACTGGCAGTGGCACTCCTGCAGCAAAAGTGTGCACTGTTTAATTTTAATATAATATTATGTACTCCTGGCTCCTGCTATAACCTATAACTGGCACTGCAGTGCTCCCCAGTCTCCCCCACAATTATAAGCTGTGTGAGCTGAGCACAGTCAGATATATATATACATTGATGCAGCACACTGGGCTGAGCAGTGCACACAGATATGGTATGTGACTGAGTCACTGTGTGTATCGTTTTTTTCAGGCAGAGAACGGATATATTAAATAAAACAAACAACTGCACTGTCTGGTGGTCACTGTGGTCGTCAGTCACTAAACTCTGCACTCTCTTCTACAGTATCACAGCCTCAGGTCAATCTCTCTCTCTCTCAACCCTAATCTAAATGGAGAGGACGCCAGCCACGTCCTCTCCCTATCAATCTCAATGCACGTGTGAAAATGGCGGCGACGCGCGGCTCCTTATATAGAATCCGAGTCTCGCGAGAATCCGACAGCGTCATGATGACGTTCGGGCGCGCTCGGGTTAACCGAGCAAGGCGGGAGGATCCGAGTCTGCTCGGACCCGTGAAAAAAACATGAAGTTCGTGCGGGTTCGGATTCAGAGAAACCGAACCCGCTCATCTCTACTTAATGTGGGAACAAAGGAGATAATGAAGCTGTCCACATATACAGATATGATTGCTCTGTTGATGTAATTGTGTGTCAACACTAATATACTGTATGGTTAGTAAATAAAATCTATGGTTAGTAAATAAACCTGCATGCAGGTCCGACGTGCGATGCAGCATACAACTTGTGGGAGCGCACATAAAACACAATATTGATATCAACCGGATCATGGGGGTAATTCCGAGTTGTTCGCTCGTTGCCGATTTTCGCTATACTGCGATTAGTCGCTTACTGCGCATGCGCAAGGTTCGCAGAGCGCATGCGCTTAGTTATTTTACACAAAAGTTAGGTATTTTACTCACGGCATAACAAAGCTTTTTCATCACTGTGCTGATCGTAGTGTGATTGACAGGAAGTGGGTGTTTCTGGGCGGAAACTGGCCGTTTTATGGGAGTGTGCGGAAAAACGCCGGCGTTCGAGTTGCAAAGCGCATGAGTAGCTGGAGAAACGGGGGAGCGGCTGGGCGAACGCTGGGTGTGTTTGTGACGTCAAACCAGGAACGAAAAGGACTGAGCTGGTCGCAATGGCTGAGTAAGTCTGGAGCTACTCAGAAACTGCGGGGTAATCGTTACGAGAAAATTAGCGAAGCTTTCGTTAGCAATTCTGCTATGCTAAGATACACTCCCAGTAGGCGGCGGCTTAGCGTGTGCAATGCTGCTAAAAGCAGCTAGCGAGCGAACAACTCGGAATCTCCCCCCATATGCGATATTGCATAGTGTGTACGCACCCTTAGCCGTATACTGTATGTCGTTTCCAGGGCACACTTTTAGTAAAATTGTTAAAATGTAACTTTTGTTACTATACACTTAAAAGGGCAAAATATTAAAAAATAGAAAAATAAACCTGTGTGAGTAAAATATATCTCATTCGTTTATTTCTGTCTCAATGTGTGATTATTGCTCAATAATTGCTCAATTAGTGAGCATAGCAATGGCGAATTATAATAGCTTTTCCCTATGGTCATATATCAATCATCAAATAAAGAGTTTGCCATATAGCAGGGAAAGTAGGATGTGAGAATGATAAAACTATAATAGATTTTCCTTATTGAATTAAATCAATTGAATTAAATTATGTCAATATTAAGGGAAAACCCCAGGCTGTTCATCTCCCATCACCACAAATCTTTGAACTGTGTTTTAGTACAGCACATTGGACCTCCTGCACAATCACTCATTCATTCTAATACAAACAAAGCGCAATCTCAACCTTCTTTCAGTTGAAAGCATCACAATGTGTGCATCCACTCCAATATTGCATATATCACATAACCTCTGCTATGCTGTATTCTCAAAGAGCTCTGACTTGCTAATTGATGTAGAGCATCATACATGGGTGCTACCCGGGTGCAACTCGCTTGAGACCCCATTCAGAAGGTGTCCCCAGCCCAGCATATTGCCAGGTTGGTGACGTCAGCGGTGACACGTGCAGAGGCAGAGTTTGGTGATCAGATGATCTCCAAATTCTGCCTCATCCTATACAGTGAACAGGTACCCGGTCACGTCGGCTTTCCCCCTCACACACTGCACAGTGACCCGGGTTGAAGCCGTATTCAACCCTGGTCGCTACCAGGATTGAAATACCAGGTTGATCATCCCGGATTATTTCAACTGGACCCTTTCAGACCGCAAAGCAGCCTGTCTGAAAGGGTAAAGCAGTCTTAAATGGGTATACTTAAGCAATTATTGAACAATTGCCATACCTTGAAATATATATATATATATATATATATATATATAGTGGGGCAAAAAAGTATTTGGACAGCCACCGATTGTGCAAGTTGACCCACTTAAAAAGATGAGAGAGGTCTATAATTACCATCATAGGTACACTTCAACTGTGAGAGATAGAATCTGGGAGAGAAAAAACAGGAAATCACATTGTATGATTTTTAAACAATTAACTTGTATATTCTTGTGAAAAATAAATATTTGGACACCTACCAAGCAACAAGATTTCTGTCTCTCACAGACCTGTTACTTCTTCTTTAAGAAGCTCTTCTATCCTCCACTCGTTACCTGTATTAATGGCACCTGTTTGAACTGGTTATCTGTAATAAAGACACCAGTCCACACCCTCAAACAGTCAGACTGCTACCTCTCCACCATGGCCAAGACTAGAGAGCTGTCTAAGGACCCCAGGGACAAAATTGTAGAGCTGCACAAGGCTGGGATGAGCTACTCTACAATAGGCAAGCAGCTTGGTGAGAAGAGATCAACTGTTGGCGCAATTATTAAAAAATGGAAGAAATACAAGATCACTGACAATCTCCCTCGACCTGGGGCTCCATGCAAGATCTCACCTCGTGGGGTATCAATGATCTTGAGAACAGTGAGGAATCAGCCCAGAACTACACAGGGGGACCTGGTCAATGACCTCAAGAGTGCTGGGACCACAGTCACAAAGGTTACCATTAGTATTACACTACGTCGTCATGGATTGAAATCCTGCAGCGCCCGAAAGGTCCCCCTGCTTAAGCCAGCACATGTCCAGGCCCGTCTAAACCAGTGACCATCTGCATGATCCAGAGGAGGATTGGGAGAATGTAATGTGGTCAGATGAGAGCAAAATTTAACTTTTTGGTATAAACTCCACTCGCCTTGTTTGGAGAGAGAAGAATGATGAATGGCATCCCAAGAACACCATACCCACTGTGAAGCATGGGGATGGAAACATCATGCTTTGGGGCTGCTTTTCTGCAAAGGGGACAGGACGACTGATCTGTATTAAGAAGAGGATGAATGTATCGTGAGATTTTGGGCAAAAACCTCCTTCCCTCAGTAAGAGCATTGAAGATGGAACGTGGCTGGGTCTTCCAGCATGACAATTACCCAAAACACCCCGCCCAGGCAACTAAGGAGTGGTTCTGTAAGAAGCATTTCAAGGTCCTGGAGTGGCCTAGCCAGTCTCCAGACCTCAACCCAATAGAAAATATGTGGAGGAAGTTGAAAGTTCGTGTTGCCCGGCGACAGCCACAAAACATGACACATCTAGAGAAGATCTGCATGGAAGAGTGGGCCAAAATACCTGCTACAGTGTGTGCAAACCTGGTCAAGACCTGTAATTGCCAACCAAGGTTATATTACAAAGTATTGAGTTAAACTTTTTGATTGTCCAAATATTTATTTTCTGCAAGAATATACAAATAAATTGTTTAAAAATCATACAATTTTATTTCCTAGGTGTTTTTTTTTAGATTCTGACTCTCACAGTTGAAGTATACCTATGATGGAAATTACAGACCTCTCTCATCTTTTTAAGTGGGTCAACTTGCACAATCGGTGGCTGTCCAAATACTTTTTTGCCCCACTGTGTATATATATATATATATATTTTTTTTTTATATATATATATATATATATATATATTAGTGAGATATATTTTACTCTATTTATTAATTAATGTATTTATTTATGTTTTGCCTTTCTATGTGTATAATAATAAAAGTTAAATGTTAACAATTTACTTAAAGTGTGCCCCAGAAAATACATATAGGGCCAAATGTAATAGAGTGAGAGTTTCAGAAAGTGAAACTGGTAAGATTTGGTAAGGTTTTGCCGTTTTTTTTTAAAGTGGCAATCATTTTTCACAGTAAGATCAACCTGGTTTTTCAGTGTAAATGATTGCCACTTTAAAAAAAAAACTGAAAAACCTAACCAAATCTCTCACTTTCTGAATCTCTCACTCTATTACATTTGGCCCATAGTCTGCTTTTTACTAGAGATGAGCAGTTCCAGTTCTCCGGGAGCTGGACCCACCCAAACTTCACGATCCGAGCCAGCTCAGGCTCAACCTCCCACTGTCGTATTCTACTTAGTTTTTGGGTGGAATTCAAATGTTTGAAAAGCCAGTTGGGTGTCTGTTTTTTCCTGTCTATAAGATAGGAAAAAACAGACACCCAACTGACTTTTCAAACATTTGAATCTCCCCCTTTGATTCTATAAAGGTTCCTGGTGATTGCTCCATTTTCACTCTGGCTGTGGAACTTGTATAGTGCAGACATGCTGTGTCCATCCTTTTGCTGTGTACGTGAAGGGATGCTGTATTGTCCATCCAGAGGTGCTGTGCTGTCCATCAAGGGGTGGCTCTGTCCTCCAGGGGTGCTCTGTCCATCCAAGGGTGCTCTGTCCGTCCATCCAAGTGCTGCTATGTCCTCCAGGCAGGCTCGGCGCAACCCGCTCAGCAAAGGGATGCAAAGCAGGTAGGCGCCAGGCAGGAGAGGCGCTCTTTCTGCTCTGCATCCCTGTGCTGAGCGCTGAGTGTACTACCATGCAGGAAGCGCTCTGAAGACTACTGTACAGTCGCTTAAAAGGGATATGTGTTGCCTGCATCGGCTCTCCAAGTTAGGCTGAGCCTGCAGAGCTGAGAAGTGCTGCTGTGCCCTTACAAGTTAAGGGAGGGAGGAGTTGGAGCTTGCAACCAGCGCTGATAGAGCAACTCCCCCTCTCCCACTAAGCTGGATGTTGCAGCCAAAAGCACTACACCCCCCCCCCCCCCCTACCCTCCCTCTCCAAACTTACAGCCGCACAGGTTCTATCAAGAACAGAGGGTTCGTTCTGGAGCCAGGTAATCCACAGATTGCCACCGCTGCTTTAAAGCCACGCCCATTTCTGCAAGGGTCGGGGCTATGTGGGCCGCGATCACGTGGGGAAGTGAGGGTGCACCCAGCCCGAATGTGACACTGACAGACAGACTCAACGGTCCCAGCCTGAGTCCCCCTCCTCACAGGGTTGTGAGACAGCAAGAGGAAGTCTCATACCCAGAAGAGCAGCAGCCAGAGCCAGCAAGCAAGAGACCAGCCTGTGAGAAGCAGCACAGAGAGAAGACAGAAGTAGAGAGCAGGTAAGTACTGTAACAAGAGAAATGCTGGGGCGGGGGGGGGGGTTTGAATCTGTGCTATACAATATATTGGTGCATGTGGACTGTACTATACATTGGAGGGGATACATTCAGGATACCGGCGTTCTGCATTTCGGTAGTCAGAATGCCGACGCCAGAATCACAACATGGATCGAAATGCAGGCGCCAGGATCCCGATCGAGCTCTGGCACGGGGGGTGGGGGGGAACAGGGGGGTTGTTGTGTGTTAAGTTTAGGCTGTGGGGAGAGGGTTAGGGTTAGGCTGCTGGGGGAGAGTTAGGATGCAGAGAGGCTGGTTATGGCTAGGCACCCATGGTGAGGGTTAAGGTTAGGCTGCGGGAGTGGGATGGTGTTAGGCTGTGAGGGTGGGAGGATTAGGTTTACGCAACGCCAGGGAGGGTTAGAGTTAGGCTGTGGGGGAAGGTTGAAGGTTAGGATTATGCTGCGCGGGGGGTGGCAGGTTAGGGTTAGGCTGCGGGGGGGGGGAGGTGGGGTAGGGTTAGGCTGCGAGGGAAGAAGGGTTTGGGTTAGGCTGCAGAGAGGGGGTTATGGCTCCCAACCCTGGTTTAGGCTGTGGAAAGGGCGGCTTAGGTACCACCGGGGAGGGTTATGGTTATGCTGCGGAGAAGGGAGAATTAGGGTTAGGATGCAGGAAGGGGGTTTGTAGATATACTCAGTGTGTGTGTGTGTGTGTGTGTGTGTGTGTGTGTGTGTGTGTGTGTGTGTGTGTACTGTAGACATACTGTAATGTGTATAAGGGGCACTACTATTGTGGACATAATGAGTATAATGAGTAATACTATGTGCATTATATCTAAGGGGCACAATTGTGTGTCATAACGTGAATAACGGTTACTACTTTATGGTGTAATATGAATCAGGGGCACTATAGGGGTCATTCCGACCCATTCGCACGCTGCAGTTCATCGCAGCGGTGTGAACGGGACGGAACTGCGCATGCGATGCCGCGTACGAAGAGAGCAGTCGCAGCGGCACCCGCAAGAAGATTAACAGGAGGAAGGCATTCCGGGGCATCAACTCCCCGTTTTCCGGCCGTGGAGATCCGAACGCTGGTGTGTCGAGTCGTTTGGAGGGCAGATGTCTGACGTCAATTCCGGGACCTTCATCGCTGGATCCATCGCACAGGGTAAGTAACTGCAGGGTTAGTCTTGTTTTACACAAAACTTTTTTAGCATAGCAGGGTTGCACAAGCGATCGCAGCCCTGCTATGCTAAAATACAGTCCCCCATAGGCGGCGTCTAGTTGATCGCACGAGCAGCAAAAAGTTGCTACGTCCTTTCAACTCGGAATGACCCCCTATGTACGGTATAATGTGAATTAGAGTGTGTTACTGTGTGGCGTAATTTGACTTGGAGGTACTATTGTGTGGCCATGCCCCTTCCTTGGGAGACCACACCCCTTTTATGTGGCTCGCGCCTATGCCGCACGCTATCCTTTTTATCAAAAATGGGGGAGAGGGCGCAAATTTATAGTTTGCAAGGAGGCGCCGAACACTCTAGCACCGGCCCTGCCTCCAGAGATGCTCTGTCCTCCAAGGGTGCTCTGTCTGTCCATCCAGGGATATATTTTTTGTTTGTTTGTGCTGCACCCCAGTGTACTATACTATTATTTTTCATATACATGTACTGTGACACTGCCGGTCAGACCGCAGTGTAATATTCATACAAGTATTGTAAATTTGCAGGTTAGACCGCAGTGTAATATATTTATACAAGTATTGTGATGCTGCAGGTCGTACCCAAATTTCATACAAGTATTGTGACACTGTAGCTGGTACTGCAGTATAATATTAATACAAGTATTGTGAAACTGTAGGTGGGTCCACAATTTCATCCAAGTATTGTGATACTGTAGGTGGTACCACAGTGTAATATTCATATTGTGACACTGTAGGTCTGACATGTCAAACTCAAAATTCCAACCTGGCTGAATAATCAATGTCTATGATTTGTGTAAGCCGTAAGAAAAAAAAACCCATCTTACAGTGTATGCAATTATGATTAGGGTTAGGCTGAGTAAGGGGAGGATAGGGTTAGGCTGCGGGAGAGGAGGTTAGGGTTAGGCACAGGGAGAAGGGGCGGTTAGGGTTAGGCTAAGGTAGGGGAGGTTAGGGTTAGGCACCGGGGGGCAGGGTTAGAGTTAGATTTAGCCAAGGTCCATTAGACCACTTGAATTTAAACTCAACCCTAAGGACTCCCTGCTTAGAGGGGTTAAGAGCAAAAAAGACACAAGGGCTGCTGCTGGAAAGTTTTGGCTGAGCATAGTGACAGTGTGCGGCAGCATCATACCCAGTGCCCCCAACCCCCCACACCCAGCAGAGGCACAGAGCATGGGGCCCAGCACAGACCTATGGCTATGGCTACAGCAATAGTGGCAATGAGTAGACAGTACCTATAATTATGGGACACACACACAGTCATAGGGCAGGATAAAGCTGCACAGTGCTATCATACTCACTCATGGGGTTCTGCCAAGTAAGCGAGAGATAAGAGCTGGGCACAGGATGCCTCCTAGCAGAACAGCCCGCCTCCTGCCACTGCAATGCTCTGCTCATACATTCACTCACCTCGGTCTGTTTCCTGGTGCCATTGTCCGGGCTCAGCAGGTAGAGGTGCTGTTGCTCTGCCAACATGTCCGCAGTGCCTCCACTACATGCGCTGCGTGGGGAATGAGTAGCCGAGAAGCTTGCAGAGCAGACTCACCAGAGCTCAAGGATGCGGAGCTCTTCAGCCACCTGCTGCAGCAGCCGCTATGTAACTGGCTGCCAGTAGCAGCAGCTGAAACAGCTTCCTCGGCAGAGCAGCAATTTTAATAAAAAAAAAAAAAATGACAGGGGGGCATGTGCCTTGGTGCCACCCCCTGAATCTGTCAGTGCACATATGTGCAGTTCACATGTCTGCTGTAGGTGGTACTGCAGTGTAATATAAATACATGTATTGTGACACTGTAGTTGGTACTGCAGTGTAAAATTCATACATGCATTGTGACACTGTAGGTCATACCGCGGTGTAATATTCATACACATATTGTGACACTGTAGGTGGTACCCTGTTGTAGGAGACACAAAATTATGTAACAAGATGGTGTCTGTTGTTCATTTTGTCCATTCATTGCTCTCAAATCCATCCTGCATAATGCCTTTTTATTGTAGCAGTGTCAAAAAGATTTAACTTGTCAAGGCACAGGAAACAACTGAGTGCTCAGAGACAACACAAATCCTAAAGAGAGTCTAAGTGTGTCTGCAAGTGCCATGTGTGAGACTGACCTTTCCAATACTGTACTCGAAGAGGAGGCTTCTTCCACCATTTGTGAGCCCTCTGCAAATGTGGGGATGAGCAGCAAAAGTCAACATGCTGTTATAGAAATTGGGGATGCTTCCTGTGAAAGTGCACCAGGATGAGCAGTATATTTATATGGTTGGCACTAATAAGGATGTTGATGATTAGGATGTTGGTAAAGATGTTGTTTGTGTAAATCAGGCACCAGTGGAAACAGTAGTTGCCCATGATATAAAAAAGCCCATTGTCATGCCTGGGAAAAGACTAAAAAATCCACCTCTTATGTGTGGAACTATTTCTACCAGAATCTGGACAAGAACTGTCAAGCCACCTGTCAAGGCTGTCAAGAACTGTCAAGCCACCCTTTGTAAAGCCATAGTAAGTAGAGTTATGGACCTTAACCATCTAGGAACCTCCCCCTTTTATGTTACTTGCAGCGTATTCACCAAAAGTTTTGGACAAATTCAAAAACTTTGGCTAAAAACATAATAACCAGTCCAGCGTCACCTAACTCCTGTCTCTCTGTTAGATCCAAGCACCTGCAATCTCCACCATCAACACCTTCATTGTCAATTTCCTCAATCATGATTGATAGTAGTCCTGCATGCAATTTCATAAGCATGAATGACTTCTCTCCTATCCAGGATTCCTCAGAAGCAGTGACGTGTGGTGGGGTGAGGCAGAGCCTTTCCTGTCATACTTACGTTTAAACCAGAGTTTTGATTGAATAAAGTATATATATATACTGCTGTACCTTTGTATAATGTCCAGATGCACCCTTTGGCTTATATATTGCATGAAAATCTGGCTCTGGGGTTAGCCAGTGCCTCCTGAGCCATTTAGCTCACCGCACGTCCCTGCTCAGAAGGATCCTTGAGTGCTACACCTTCTGCTACTGCTGTAAGTGGATCTTAACCCAGAAGGGGACCAGGAATACTACTTGTAGTAGTTTAACAAAATAATTGACTGCTAAACAATCCTTTGCAAGGGGGAGCAAGTATGACAGCTGCCACCCAGTTGTACAGCAGATCATTGACACCAAAACAGCTATGCTGGTATTAGATGTGCGTCCAGAATCTTCCAATAATTTAGTGGGTTTTAGACAGTTAATTGAGGTCCTATGTCCCCGCTACCAAATCCCATCTAGACTCCATTCCACTAGAAAAGCATCTTACAAATGCCAGCTCATTCAGAGGCAGGCTACACTGTGTATCACCGGTTTCACAAAGAGTCATACAGCTGACAACCTCTTAGAAAAAGTCAGGGAAATCATTGCGAAATGGCTTAAACTGCTTGGACTCTCCTCAGGATTTGTGATTTTTGACAATGCCACCAATATTGTGAGAGCATTACAGCTGGGTGAATTCCAACATGTCCCATGTTTTGCTCACACAATTAACTTAGTGGTTCAAATTTCTTGTTTAAAATGACAAGGGTGTGCAAGAGATGCTCTCTGTGGCCTGAAAAATGTTGGGACATTTTCGCCATTCAGCAAGTCCATGTAGAAGACTGCAGCACCCGCAAGGACTGTCAAAGGAAGAGTTAGTAACGGGGTCCCCCTTATATGCTTCAGCGGATGGAGGAACTGCAAAAATCTATCCAAGGCTACACAGTGACCTATGACATAGGGAAAGGAGGGGGAATGCACTTTCTGTGTTGTGCAAGGTTTCAAAAACTTTGAAGTTGCCTAATGTGAAGTTAGTTCACACCCTGCCAGCTTGAGGCAGGTAATTCCCCTTATTATACTCTTGGAAAAGCTGCTGGAGAAACTGTAGGAAGAGCTGAAAGAAAGTAATTCCGCTAAGCATGTCGGACTTGTAGATCAAGCCCTTAATTCAATTCACCAGGATCCAAGGGTCGTCAATATCTTGAAATCAGATCACTATATTTTGGTGACCATACTTGATCCTAGGTTTAAGCCATACATTGTGTCTTTCTTTTCAATGGGCACAAATCTGAAGAGATGCAAAGAGCTGTTGGTGAGCAAATTGTCAGCTCAAGTGAAATGTGATGCAGCAACATCTCCTCCTTCAGTTTCTCTGGCAACTGTGGCTGCCAGGATAAGACACTACATTTTCCTAAGAGTACAATTGGTGGTGATGCAGATCAGTCAGCAAAAACGTTTAACATCTGATCCGCACTGAAGGAACTGCCTTCAATAAGTGAACTTGTCTACCGTGACTGCATATGATACGGTCACCAGTCAAAGAATGGTTGATGATTATTTTAGTGCCATGTGTTTAGCATACAAATAGGCATGTCAGATAGTCCATTTCACTACTGGGAGGAAAAAAAGGCAATTTGGAGGACCTTGCACAAAGTGGCTTTGCTTGACTTAAGTTGCCCACCCTCCAGTGTGTACTCAGAAAGAGTTTTCAGCTCAGCCACGAACCTTGTCAGCCATCGGCATAGGAGGTTACTTCCCCAAAATGTGGAAAAGAATATTGTCATCAAAATTAATTACAAATTCCACGAGGAAGACCTTTACCGGCAATTACGTCCAAAAAATGCAGAATAACCCGTAATGGTGGATTCTAGTTGGGACAAATTAATAGTGTGTGAAGAAGAGGATGTACACACTGATGGGGAAGAGGAATTGGATGAGGATGACGATGGTGACATCAAACCTACGTAGAGCCAGTTTGTGTATGTAGAGACCAATGGCAGCTTGTTTTGTAGGGGCCCAAATAAACCAATCATTACAGCTACAAGTGGCAGTCCCTGTCACTGAAGTAATTGGTTTGTTAAACTGTGTCTTATTTAATATATCCAACATAAGGGTAGGTGGGAGAGCCCAAGGACAGTTCCATCTTGCACCTCTTTTTTTTGTGCATTATGGGGGTCATTCCGAGTTGATCGCTCGCTAGCTAGTTTTAGCAGCCGTGCAAACGCTATGCCGCCGCCCACTGGGGAGTGTATTTTAGCTTAGCAGAAGTGCGAACGCTTGTGCAGCCGAGCACTGCAAAAACAGTTTGTGCAGTTTCAGAGTAGCTCTGAACCTACTCAGCGCTTGCGATCACTTCAGCCTATTCGTGTCCGGATTTGACGATACACCCGCCCAGGAAACGCCCAGCCACGCCTGCGTATTTTCAGACACGCCTGCGTTTTTGCAAACACTCCCTGAAAACGGACAGTCGACACCCTGCCAATCTTCTTACTAGAACTTGAGCACAACCACAAAGGGCTTTGTACCCGTATGTCGTGCATGCGTATTGCGGGGCATGCGCATGCGCATAAATGCCATTTGTTCACCTGATCGCTGCGCTGCGATCAACTCGGAATGACCCCCTATGTGCTGTTTGGAGTATTGATGACTGTCTTCTTGTGTAGACAACAAACATCTTCATAGTTTATTAACCTGCCTCCCTAATGTACAAGAAAAAGAAAGTAGACTTCTTTGTGGGCGCACTCTTAAGAAACAATTTTAATGTGACATCTGTGTCAGATTAGTGAGTTAAAGCTTAACTTTTAATATATGTCCTTAAAAAAATGATAGTTCTATATCTCCTGAGACAAAACAACATTCAAAGTCCCTAGGGTATCTTGACAAAACAAAGATAGAAATTAAAGACAGTTACAAGTAATTACAAACAAATAACAAATATTAAAACAGCGGTAGGCAGTGGAAGCATGTATAGTCCATACATACAATTCGGACGCATATTCTGTCCATCAAAATTCATGCGAATTGTAACCGGCGGGCAGATCCTTTGTTTATTATTGAGTTTAGTAACATAACAAAGGATACTTTCTGACTGTAGTAAATAAGAGCTGATGGTAATTCCTAAATCTCAGCCCTTGGCAATAACTTAGGGATGCCTAATAGGAAGGTGAAAGATATAGTAGAAGTGTGAATCTGCTGTCAATGTTAGACAGGAGGTTTCCTAGTTCTGAACCTACTGCACAAGGTATTCCCAGGTGGTCACCCACCAGGTACTAACCTAGCCCTCAGCTGTTTAGCTTCCAAGATCGGACGGTATTGGGCATGGGCAGTGAGGTATGAAAGTAGGTTTAGAGATGTTTGTAATTGCCCTTCTCCCGAATCATTGATGAGAGTTCAGAAACACTATAGTGTCCAAACTAGGAGAGAAAGTTTGGACTCTCCTAGTTTGGACACTTCACCTATTTTACACAGTTCCGAGGCAGCCTCGGATCTTCCCGCCTTGCTCGGTTAACCCGAACGCGGCTGAACGTCATCATCCCGCTGTCGGATTCTCGCGAGATTCGTATTCTGTATAAAGAGCCGCGCGTCGCCGCCATTTTCACTCGTGCATTGGAGATTGAACGGAGAGGACGTGGCTGTGTTCTCTCCCTGAAAAGCTCCATATCTGTGCTCAGTGTGCTGCAAATATCTGTGCTCAGTGTGCTGCAAATATCTACGTTCTCTGCCTGAAAACGCTCCATATCTGTGCTCAGTGTGCTGCAAATATCTGTGCTCAGTGTGCTGCATTTTGGTGACCAGCAGTATACATATAGTACAGTACAGTAGGCCATTGCTGTATCTTGCAGCTCTGTGTCAAGTATACTATCTCTGTGCTGCATTATTGTGAGCAGTATATAGTAAGACAGTGCAGCATTTTGGAAACCAGCAGTATACATATAGTACAGTACAGTAGGCCATTGCTGTATCTTGCAGCTCTGTGTCAAGTATACTATCTCTGTGCTGCATTATTGTGAGCAGTATATAGTAGGACAGTGCAGCATTTTAGTGACCAGCAGTATACATATAGTACAGTACAGTAGGCCATTGCTGTATCTTGAAGCTCTGTGCCATCAACGTCGTCTGCCAAGGCCAATGCCCAATGTCCTAGTAGAGAGCATGTAAAATCCAAACAACTAAAGTTCAGTAAAATGACCCAAAAATCTAAATTAAAAGCGTCTGAGGAGAAGCGTAAACTTGCCAATATGCCATTTACGACACGGAGTGGCAAGGAACGGCTGAGGCCCTGGCCTATGTTCATGGCTAGTGGTTCAGCTTCACATGATGATGGAAGCCCTCATCCTCCAGCTAGAAAAATGAAAAGACTTAAGCTGGCTAAAGCACAGCAAAGAACTGTGCGTTCTTCTAAATCACAAATCCCCAAGGAGAGTCCAATTGTGTCGGTTGTGATGCCTGACCCTCCCAACACTGGACGGGAAGAGGTGGCGCCTTCCACCATTTGCACGCCCCCTGCAAGTGCTGGAAAGAGCACCCACAGTCCAGTTCCTGATATTCAAATTGAAGATGTCACTGATGAAGTACACCAGGATGAGGATATGGGTGTTGCTGGCGCTGAGGAGGAAATTGACAAGGAGGATTCTGATGGTGAGGTGGTTTGTTTAAGTCAGGCACCCGGGGAGACACCTGTTGTCCGTGGGATGAATATGGCCATTGACATGCCTGGTCAAATTACAAAAAAAATCACCTCTTCGGTGTGGAATTATTTTAACAGAAATGCGGACAACAGGTGTCAAGCCGTGTGTTGCCTTTGTCAAGCTGTAATAAGTCGGGGTAAGGACGTTAACCACCTAGGAACATCCTCCCTTATACGTCACCCGGAGCGCATTCATCAGAGGTCATTGACAAGTTCAAAAACTTTGGGTGACAGCGGAAGCAGTCCACTGACAACTAAATCCCTTCCTCTTGTACCCAAACTCCTGCAAACCACACCACCAACTCCCTCAGTGTCAATTTCCTCCTTAGACAGGAACGCCAATAGTTCTGCAGGCCATGTCACTGGCAAGTCTGACGAGTCCTCTCCTAACTGGGATTCCTCCGATGGATCCTTGAGTGCAACGCCTACTGCTGCTGGCGCTGCTGTTGTTGCTGCTGGGAGTCGATCGTCATCCCAGAGGGGAAGTCGGAAGACCACTTGTACTACTTCCAGTAAGCAATTGACTGTCCAACAGTCCTTTGCGAGGAAGATTAAATATCACAGCAGTCATCCTGCTGCAAAGCAGATAACTCAGGCCTTAGCAGCTGCGTTGCTGTTAAACGTGTGTCCGGTATCCACCGTTAATTCACAGGAAATTAGAGAATTTCTTGAGGTAGTGTGCCCCCGGTACCGAAAATGTACACAGACGTCAGAAAAAGACTCACCAGTGTCCTAAAAAATGCAGTTGTACCCAATGTCCACTTAACCACAGACATGTGGACAAGTGGAGCAGGGCAGACTCAGAACTATATGACTGTGACAGCCCACTGGGTAGATGTATTGCCTCCCGCAGCAAGAACAGCAGCGGCGGCACCAGTAGCAGCATCTCGCAAACGCCAACTCGTTCCTAGGCAGGCTATGCTTTGTATCACTGCTTTCCATAAGAGGCATACAGCTGACAACCTCTTACGGAAACTGAGGAACATCATCGCAGAATGGCTTACCCCAATTGGACTCTCCTGGGGATTTGTGACATCGGACAACACCACCAATATTGTGCGTGCATTACATGTGGGCAAATTCCAGCACGTCCCATGTTTTGCACATACATTGAATTTGGTGGTGCAGAATTATTTAAAAAATGACAGGGGCGTGCAAGAGATGCTGTCGGTGGCCCAAAGAATTGCGGGCCACTTTCGGCATTCAGCCACCGCGTGCCAAAGACTGGAGCACCAGCAAACACTCCTGAACCTGCCCCACCATCATCTGAAGCAAGAGGTGGTAACGAGGTGGAATTCAACCCTCTATATGCTTCAGAGGATGGAGGAGCAGCAAACGGCCATTCAAGCCTATACATCTGCTTACGATATAGGCAAAGGAGGAGGAATGCACCTGACTCAAGCGCAGTGGAGAATGATTTCAACGTTGTGCAAGATTCTGCAACCCTTTGAACTTGCCACACGTGAAATCAGTTCAGACACTGCCAGCCTGAGTCGTGTCATTCCCCTCATCAGGCTTTTGCAGAAGCAGCTGGGGAGATTGAAGGAGGAGCTAAAACGGAGCGATTCCGCTAGGCATGTGGGACTTGTGGATGGAGCCCTTAATTCGCTTAACCAGGATTCACGGGTGGTCAATCTGTTGAAATCAGAGCACTACATTTTGGCCACCGTGCTCGATCCTAGGTTTAAAGCCTACGTTGTATCTCTCTTTCCAGCAGACACAAGTCTGCAGATGTTCAAAGACCTGCTGGTGAGACACTTGTCAAGTCAAGCGGAACGTGACCCGTCAACAGCTCCTCCTTCACATTCTCCCGCAACTGGGGCTGCGAGGAAAAGGCTAAGAATTCCGAGCCCACCCACTGGCGGTGATGCAGGGCAGTCTGGAGCGAGTGCTGACATCTGGTCCGGACTGAAGGACCTGCCAACGATTACTGACATGTCGTCTACTGTCACTGCATATGATTCTGTCACCATTGAAAGAATAGTGGAGGATTATATGAGTGACAGCATCCAAGTAGGCACGTCAGACAGTCCGTACGTATACTGGCAGGAAAAAGAGGCAATTTGGAGGCCCTTGCACAAACTGGCTTTATTTTACCTAAGTTGCCCCCCCCCCCTCCAGTGTGTACTCCGAAAGAGTGTTTAGTGCAGCCGCTCACCTTGTTAGCGATCGGCGTACGAGGTTACTTCCACAAAATGTGGAGAAGATGATGTTCATCAAAATGAACTATAATCAATTCATCCGTGGAGACATTCACCAGCAATTGCCTCCAGAAAGTACACAGGGACCTGAGATGGTGGATTCCAGTGGGGACGAATAATACTCTGTGAGAAGGGGGATGTACAGTGAAAGGGGTGATGAATCGGACGATGAGGGGGAGGTGGACATCTTGCCTCTGTAGAGCCAGTTTGTGCAAGGAGAGATTGATTGCTTCTTTTTTGGTGGGGGCCCAAACCAACCAGTCATTTCAGCCACAGTCGTGTGGCTGACCCTGTGGCTGAAATGATGGGTTTGTTAAAGTGTGCATGTCCTGCTTATACAACATAAGGGTGGGTGGGAGGGCCCAAGGACAAATCCATCTTGAACCTCTTTTTTTTTTTTTATCTCTGCATCATGTGATGTTTGGGGCTAATTTTTTTTAAGTGCCATCCTGTCTGACACTGCAGTGCCACTCCTAGATGGGCCAGGTGTTTGTGCCGCCCACTTGGGTCGCATAGCTTAGTCATCCAGCGACCTCGTGCAAATTTTAGGACTAAAAATAATATTGTGAGGTGTGAGGTGTTCAGAATAGACTGGAAATGAGTGGAAATTATGGTTATTGAGGTTAATAATACTATGGGATCAAAATTACCACCAAATTCTATGATTTAAGCTGTTTTTGAGGGTTTTTTTAAAAAAAAACACCCGAATCCAAAACACACCCGAATCCGACAAAAAAATTTCGGGGAGGTTTTGCCAAAAAGCGTCCGAATCCAAAACACGGCCGCGGAACCGAATCCAAAACCAAAACACAAAACCCGAAAAATTTCCGGTGCCCATCTCTACTATAGTGTTTCTGAACGCTCATCAATGATTCGGGAGAAGGGCAATTACAAACATCTCTAAACCTACTTTCATACCTCACTGCCCATGCCCAATACCGTCCGATCTTGGAAGCTAAACAGCTGAGGGCTTGGTTAGTACCTGGTGGGTGACCACCTGGGAATACCTGGTGCAGTAGGTTCAGAACTAGGAAACCTCCTGTCTAACATTGACAGCAGATTCACACTTCTATATCTTTCACCTTCCTATTAGGCATCCCTAAGTTATGGCCAAGGGCTGAGATTTAGGAATTATCATCAGCTCTTATTTACTACACTCAGAAAGTATCCTTTGTTATGTTACTAAACTCAATAATAAACAAAGGATCTGCCCGCCGGTTACAATTCGCATGAATTTTGATGGACAGAATATACGTCCGAATTGTATGTATGGACTATACATGCTTCCACTGCCTACCGCTGTTTTAATATTTGTTATTTGTTTGTAATTACTTGTAACTGTCTTTAATTTCTATCTTTGTTTTGTCAAGATACCCTAGGGACGTTGAATGTTGTTTTGTCTCAGGAGATATAGGACTATAATTTTTTAAGGACATATATTAAAAGTTAAGCTTTAACTCACTAATCTGACACAGATGTCACATTAAAATTGTTTCTTAAGAGTGCGCCCACAAAGAAGTCTACTTTCTTTTTCTTGTACATTAGACTCACAGTAAGCAATTACTGACTTCTGGGCGCACCACCAGTTTAATTAACAGGGGCATTGGGGCCCTAGTATCGATTACATACTGGTTATTATAATTTAAGTATACATATCTTTCATAAAAATACTACCAGTGCGGAATCAAACCATATTTGTTTGTAACCTGCCACCCGGTCTGCCGCTGCAGGACCATTCTGTTAATGTGCCACGTTGGAAGTCTAAGTGTCACAT
The DNA here is from genome assembly GCF_028390025.1 of Pseudophryne corroboree. Lineage (NCBI taxonomy): Eukaryota > Metazoa > Chordata > Amphibia > Anura > Myobatrachidae > Pseudophryne > Pseudophryne corroboree. Next base: position 600,877,752 of record NC_086444.1, read on the forward strand.
GTTTGTGCCGCCCACAGCTGTCGCTTAGCTTAGTCATCCAGCTACCTCAGTGCAACCTTTTGGCCTAAACTGGATGAAAACAATATTGTGAGCTGTGAGGTGGTCAAAATTGACTTGTAATGAGTGAAAATTTTACATTTAGCAAAAAATCTTACGCAAAACAGTTTTCTGAAATATTATCTGGGCGCACCATCAACCCAGTGCTATAGCTATTTGCATTTGTGACAAGGATCACATACACCAGGTAAATGTTCCAACTGAAAGGTTTTATTTTTCCACAGATAAGCAGTTGTTAGCAGTTTGTCAGCAGTTTACAAGCAAGTCACAGGTCATATAACAGATCACACCAGGTCTTTTGCAAACAGGGTATAACTTCTCCAGAGAACGCTAAGTACTAGGACCCTTAACAGTAACCACGCCCTGGCCTTCAGTATAACCTGGATGACTAGTTCACCATTAGGAGTACTGTTTCTTCTGTCTGATACCATTTTTAAAACAACCTGATAGATGTCTGCAATCAGGCTTGCAGCTCCTAGCCTTTACCACCCCGAACACCTGGCCTGGATTCTTTCCACCCACACCCTGAGGATCTATATCCATACCATGTATGTTCATGCTGACCCTGTCACACTCCTTCCTCCTTAGCTTCAATCATCCTGGTGAAGTTAAGTTCTCCAGGCAAAGGCACTACCTTGCCTACCTTTATTCCCATTGCTCGTCTGGGAAGACACATCTTCTCCACCTCTTTCCCTCCTCATTACTCTCTTCCCCCTTTCCTAGCTTCACCACAGGGTTGACTGGAGGGTTGGGATTCATACATTTACTTGAGATAGTATCTACATTGAGGTGGAACTTCCCAGGGCGATGTTGCACCTCAAATTTGTATGGCTATAGGGCCAAAAACCATCAGGTCACACAAGCGTTCCCCTCTTTGTTCATGTGCATCCAATGTAAGGGTGCATGATCTGTAATTAGCCGGAACTCTCTCCCTAACAGATAGTACCTTAGAGACTCTACTGACCATTTAATTGCCAAGCACTCTTGTTCTACTGTTGAGTACTTGCGCTCCTTGGATAATAATTTCCAGCTAACTTACTTACACTATTAAAAAGTAATGTACATTGTGTTATTTATTCACATTTTTGGGGGCAAAGACTTATGACTTACTGTACCACATACAACAGAAGCAGAGTAATGTCAGCACCTTAAAACTGTAGAGTGATGTAAGGTACAAAATGGTTATGAAAACCTTACTAAAACATACACCTCAAAATAATTCCAGAGTCTGGTTATTTGACATACAGTACATGTAAAGCTGTGCAGAACTAGTGGATGATCCTTCCTCTAACTTCCTTTCCCACTGTGTATTCACCACATATTGATATGCTAAAGCGACCGCTGGCTCTTTTCTGTACACTCTGTATTGTCTAGTTCTGACTTATCTTGCTGTAGGACAATATTATGAAGCATACAGCACGCATTTATAATGTCTACTACCACTTTAATGAGATCATAAAGAAGGACACCACAACGTAGCCTGTGGCTATAAAGTGCAGGACACAATCATATATGCAGTCTATGCACTGCTTAGTTTCTGCCTGACAAAGCTTCTTATCATCTCTCACCTGCTCATAGAGATTCAGGAGCTTTGTGTGATTCAACGGAAACATCTGAACCATCTCCTTATCTGAGGGATTCAAGGCCATTCTAGATTTATTGGTCCCACTAACACATTTCCTAACTGTGCCTGGTGCTGGTGTGTTTTTTAGCTTGCCATCTAAGCTGCTTCTCACTCAGAGGGAGGAACCCAGTCAAACAGACTTCTACATCAGTAGTTCTCAATGCTCTACATCCCAGAGTTTGGTAAATCTGACCCCTTAGCAGCCCCAATAAAAACCTTTGGGGGCTGCTTTGATGTCAGAAATAGAAGGACTAAACAGATATTGGAGATATCTGCTGCAGTCCCGCCTTCATAAATCCCAGGGATTCTTAATATTTGTGGGTAACCCTGCAAACTGCTGATTATCCCACAAATACCACAGCCTGCAACACATATATATATATATATATATATATATATATAGACATACATGCGTAGATAGATAGATATACATACGTATATTTGGTCAGTTGCCAAGGATATTTGAGTGAATTTGTTTTTTGGGGTTCTCTTGAGGGGGGGGTTTCTAATTTTAAAGAAGTCATTTTTCTACTGTACCCTCAATTAATAGGGAACTTATCCATAACACGTGCATATGGGAATCTACTGAAACATTCTAGAAGGTGAGACACACACACAAAGATTCTAGGTGTTCATTTCATGATGATAGTAGAATATTCCCCCTCCGTATATATGTGATCGACCACTATCAGTTACCAGTTGAGCAGTTAGCGTTGTCATTTGTGTTTTGTGTATTTAAAAATTAGAGCCAATCTAGAAAACAGGTCATATTTGTAATCCGTACCACAAAGTTATCCTGCTCTAATATGATTGGCAATACTATGTGGCCGATTCAGTTGTCTTGTGGGCACCCAAATGTATTGGGCGAACAACGGGCTAATTAATTATTGCCCCCATTGGGAACACATACCCATATGCACGCCCATTAGTACCGGGTTTAACCGCTCAAAGCGGCAAAACCCGTACAAAGTACAGGTTAGGGTGCTCGGAGTTGACGCACATTTCAGATCGCACCTCAGGAGGCCCGTTAGGTGCCATCTAGTGGCAGCCGGAGGGGGGTGCAATTTAATTCCTCCCAATGAGTGTTGATCAGTGTAATTATTAAATATTCCCCTAAACCAGAATGGGCCAAAAATAAATAAATAAATGAAGTATGCAATTTTGCGAAATGTATGCTACTGTATAACTGGTATTAACCATTATCAATTGTCAGGACATTAGATTACTAATAAATGTATTAAAGTAACAAAAATAATATTACAATGCTATAAAGTAGAAAATGATACATACTGTAGCTAAATAAATAATAATTTTGTATCACTTCCCCACACTATTTAATCATCTCATTCAGTGAAAATAAAATTGAAACTTTTCACTTTTCTTTCCTTTGAAATGTGTTCCCTGCTGAAGTGAAATACTGTAGGAAAGAAAATGCATCTCATTAAAAGTAATGGAGATAAACCCAATCTTTGCCATTGTAGAGCTGAGGCAAAATCAAGTCCTTTTGTGGAACTCCCCTATAATTGCACCCTTTCCACCTCGCTATTTCATTTCAATAGTCATGTTACGTGAAATGAAATCTCGTCATTGGGCTACTCCACAAAGCTATCCCCCCCTCCCCTAGAATTCCTATCCCATACACAGCAAGGGACGTACGTATTCTGCCCAATGTCCCAGCCTGCTGAAGTCATTTCCTCTGTTACTGTTATTGTCCTGTTAACATTTCCACTGATTATTACTAGATTATTGCTTTTTTATCACTTATTCCAGTTTAGCAACTTGCTTTAAATCAGCAGAGGAAAGAACCAATTTTGGACATTTTGTCAGCCAACTTTAACAGAGTGCATGCTGATCTAAGTCGTGTTCTGCACCCATGCCAGTTTATCCCATAGTAGTGATCAGGAGCACTGCCACCAAACACTATTCCTTGGCTCGCGTTTTAGGTCACGCAGACAAGTCTCCAGTCGAGGCATATGGTTTGCTTCTTCTTCCTGAACCCAAATTTAGCCCAGAAGCTAATCTGGACTCCTGCTTTAGCATCACTAAATCAAGCCAAGTATGGCTTTTACAGACGTCACTTAGCAACAAGACAGTCACTAGCAACTAACAAAACTGGAGTGGGAAAGGAATAAAATACAACAGCTACTGAAAGTATGGGAGTAAGTGGTTAAGCACAATGCAGGGAAGAGTGAATGCAGCACTGACAGGATGGCTATTATAGCCCATGCTTTGTTGTGTTGGTAGTGCGTCCTGTGTTGTTTCAAATGTGGGAATACCACACCACAGCAGTGGCCTTTATTACTATTTTATTATCATACACTGCTCTCCCAACACAGATGGTCCTCATTAAAAACAAAATTAGTCGCTCACCCTCTTGTGGAAAACTTCAGACTAGTTGAGCTGTGTACGAATGAATTAATTAGCGAGGATCTTTTCTATTCAACTAATTACATTGAAACACATACAAAATGACTTAAATTAACGTGAATGGCACACACACACAATTGTGCATTATGCAAAGAGACAGTAGAATGGATTTTAAGTGCTCTTACAATGTGTTTCAGAGACGGAACGGATGGAGGGTGAAGTGAAGTGGCTTGTTCTTGTTGCAACACTGTCCCAGGTGATGTTTTTATTTTTCTGTTTGGGCCCACACAAAGGTCCACATTAAAGGACATACTATATAATTATTACAGACATGATACTGTATATGTGCAATTATATTTTTTTTGTCTAAGCCACTGTTAGAACAAAGGTACTCTGCAATATTATCCTATATACAGTAGGGCGGTTAGTAGTCTATAATATTAGAACATGATCCTGTAACATTACTCTTTTTTAACCCCTTTGTGATCAGACAAATGTTACAATTTGATAATATGCCTGTTCTCTACTAGGAACAATATAAAACCCTTTATTGAGAATTTTTCGGTGTAGGAGATAAATTGGGGAGAAGGGACATATAATGTAGAAAGCAAAAGTTGGGGGCAGCCCAGTGAAAGTTAATGGATTCCTGGTAGCAATTGTCAGAGAAATCCATACAATTGCCGAAACGGGGGGTAGGGGGGTTGTCTTTCCAGCTGGCAGTGTTGCTGGGGGAGGTTGGGGGATCTGGGAGCTCGCCAGGGAAGCTGGCAGCACGCAGGTGAGGGGGGCCGGTGTGATCGGCGCTGAGCGGCGGGATGCGGTGGAGGTGTTGGGTTGCGGAAAGAAGCCCACAGGCTTCTATAGGGTAATGCAAGCAAAATGCGTTACCCTCCGCATCGGTAAGCAGGTGGACGGGACTTAGGGGTCTATTCATGTAGAAAACGAAAACATAATTGCTACTTATCACTATACATCGCATCTCTTCGATGCGATGTATAGCTGTGATAAGTAGCAATTCATGTATACTCACCCTTCCGACGATGCGCTGCGGTGTCTGGGGCTCCTGCGGTGAGGTCTTCTCCAGCGGTCCCTCCCTGCGATGCGCGGAGTCCAGCGGCGGGTCCCTTTGCGCATGCGCAGCTTGATGACCTCCCGGCAGGCCGCAGTGGTTGCTGGGAGGTCGGGGGGCGGAGCCAGCACGAGGTGCCGAGTAGCGATCAGGGAAGCATTGAGCTTCCCTGACGTCTCCGCACTGCAGTTCAGGTTACACCGTCATCAGATGGCGAACCTGAACTCCATGGAGAAGCGGAAAGCAGAGCTTTCCGCACCTTCATGAATTGCACTCACCATACAAAGGTATGGTGGTGCGATTCAGGCACAGAGCGGGGGTACCGCTGGAGAAGTCAGAGACTTCTCCACGGTAACCGGCTCTGTGAATTGCGGTAAGCAGAGAAAAGCCCTGTTTAACGCAAAACAGGGCTTTTCTCTGCTGCATGAATAGACCCCTTAGTACATCTGAAAATGCGATGAAAACCAGGAAAACAAGATTTTTACAACAGTTTTGCTAAAGTACATCCCGGCCAGGGCCTTATTTAAAGAACACTGTAGTCTGAGGCCCAAATGTCAAATCTGAGTTCACATAACTAAAAACACAGAGTATTTGTGTTGCCTCAGCTATATAAAGGGGACGCTGTCTGCCGTAATGTGTAAAAGGGGGATGCTGTCTGCCGTAATGTGTAAAAGGGGACGCTGTCTGCCGGAATGTGTAAAAAGGTCACACTGTCTGCCGTAATGTGTAAAAAGGGGACTCTGCCTGTCGTAATTTGTAAAAAGGGGACGCTGTCTGCCATAACGTGTAAAAGGTGGACTTTGCATATCGTAATGTGTAAAAAGGGCACGCTGTCTGCCATAATGTGTAAAAGATGGACTCTGCCTGTCGTAATGTGTAAAAAGGGGACGCTGTCTCCTGTAATGTGTAAAAGATGAACTCTGTCTGCCGTAATGTGTAAAAAGGGGGCTTTACCTGGTATAGTGGCGCTATTGTGCTGCGTAATTTGAATTGGTAATATTTTGTGGCCACACTCCTTCCCCATGAAGCCACGGCGCGCACTGCCCCTGTTTTACATAAGAGGGGTGGGGGCGCCAATGCCGTTTCTTGCACACAGCGCTAAAATGTCTAATTACAGCACTGATTAACAGGGACATGTACTAAGCAGTGATAAAAGTGGAGAAGTGAGCCAGTGGAGAAGCTGCCCATGGCAACCAATCAGCTGCTCTGTATATGTTTATAGTATGCAAATGATAAATGTTACATCAGTGCTGATTGGTTGCCATAGGCAACTTCTCCACGGGCTCACTTCTCTACTTTTATCACTGCTTAGTACATGTCCCCCTAAGTGTACTAAAGCCTACTTATACTATATGTGAAATCATAGAATTACTTTTGGTGATTACCTAATCTATAAATGGAATATGGATTGGAATATGTTTTGAAAATATTTAATTTCTCAACGAAATGCAGAGTCTTATTTACTCATAGGGGGTAATTCCAAGTTGATCGCAGCAGGATTTTTGATAGCAATTGGGCAAAACCATGTGCACTGCAGGGGAGGCAGATATAACATGTGCAGAAAGAGTTAGATTTGGGTGGGTTATTTTATTTCTGTGCATGGTAAATACTGGCTGCTTTATTTTTACACTGCAAATTAGATTGCAGATTGAACACACCCCACCCAAATCTAACTCTCTCTGCACATGTTATATCTGCCTCCCCTGCAGTGCACATGGTTTTGCCCAATTGCTAACAAAAATCCTGCTGCGATCAACTTGGAATTACCCCCATGGTACCAGATTTCACTATGATTCAACAATCTCCTGCTCAACTGGGAACACTTGCTTTTGATCTCTCGTCTAAGTTTCCTTTGCAGAATTCCCTGGCTTGGGCTAATCGGTGACTCCAAGAGCACAGGTTTCAGCCTCCCAGTATGGAGAACTCCCCATCTCTGTCATTTATACCATATGATGGGGTCTTGGCCCATCTGTAACAATGGACACATCACAGGGGCAAACACAGAATTTACTTTGTGGGGTTACCGTGTGTGCGTTATTCAGAGTTGTTAGCAAACCAAAAAAGTTAGCAATTGGGCAAAACCATGGGGGTAATTCCAAGTTGATCGCAGCAGGAATTTTGTTAGCAGTTGGGCAAAACCAGGGCCCTCATTCCGAGTCGTTCGCTCTGTAATTTTCTTCGCATCGCAGCGTTTTTCTGCTTAGTACGCATGCGCAATGTTCGCACTGCGACTGCGCCAAGTAATTTTGCTATGAAGATAGTTTTTTTACTCACGGCTTTTTCTTCGCTTCAGCGAACGTAATGTGATTGACAGGAAATGGGTGTTACTGGGCGGAAACACGGCGTTTTATGGGCGTGTGGATGAAAACGCTACCGTTTCCGGAAAAAACGCAGGAGTGGCTGGAGAAACGGAGGAGTGTCTGGGCGAACGCTGGGTGTGTTTGTGACGTCAAACCAGGAACGACAAGCACTGAACTGATCGCAGATGCCGAGTAAGTCTGAAGCTACTCTGAAACTGCTAAGTAGTTTGTAATCGCAATATTGCGAATACATCGTTCGCAATTTTAAGAAGCTAAGATACACTCCCAGTAGGCGGCGGCTTAGCGTGAGCAACTCTGCTAAAATCGCCTTGCGAGCGAACAACTCGGAATGAGGGCCCATGTGCACTGCAGGGGAGGCAGATTTAACATGTGCAGAAAGAGTTAGATTTGGGTGGGGTGTGTTCAATCTGCAATCTACTTTGCAGTGTAAAAATAAAGCAGCCAGTATTTACCCTGCACAGAAATAAAATAACCATCCAAATCTAACTCTTTCTGCACATGTTATATCTGCCTCCCCTGCAGTGCACATGGTTTTGCCCAACTGCTAACAAAATTCCTGCTGCGATCAACATGGAATTACACCCCATGTGCACTGCAGGTGGGGCAGATATAACATGTGCAAGTAGAGATTAGATTTGGGTGGGGTGTGTTCAAACTGAAATCTAAATTGCGGTGTAAAAATAAAGCAGCCAGTATTTACCCTGCACAGAAACAATATAACCCACCCAAATGTAAATCTCTCTGCACATGTTACATCTGCCCCACCTGCAGTACAACATGCTTTTGCCCAATAGCTAACTTTTTTGGTTTGGTAACAACTCTGAATTACACCCTTTGTATATGCATAGAGCTACGGAGCTCTCCGATCCTGCAGCTCCGCGATTGTGATTGCGGTTGTGGCTATTGTTGAGACGGAGACACAGTTGTCTCTGTCTCTAAAATAAAAAATTGGGTCATCAGGCGGGTTTCCAGGTACTTGGAAACCCCCTTGCGTGCACCACTGCATGGAAAACATAGTTAAACATAGATTGGTTCAAGTATTTTTACAAATTGTGTTATAAAGCACAGATGTGTTCCATATCAGCTCCACTTTTAAATGATGTTAGTGAATTTAAATGTTCTAAAAACAAATGTACTGTAGACTTATTAATAAGGTTACCTTTATGGTTACTTTTTTTGGGATGCGGTCAGCATCTTGGGGTTCTGGATGCCGGAGGTCATGTGACCGACGCTGGAATCTCGGCACCGGAACACAGACCGGCGACATCTCAAAGGTAAGTATCAGGGTGAAGGTTAAGGTTAGAGCCTGGGGGAAAGGTTAGGGTTAGGCACTAGAGGTGTGGTTAGCCATAGCAGCCACCCATCCTGAGTCTTAGCCCTAGCCGCCACCCCCCATGACTTATCGTTAGACGCCAACCCCCAAAATTATTTTCCTTGTGACCTGCCAGCATTCTAATCGCCTGGATGCCGGTGTCGGTCATGTGACCGTCGGCATCCCGACCGTCAGGATCATCTATCACGCTCCTTTTTTTATAGAGCAAACAAATCTTGTTTTTGTAATGTCTTCCTTTAATTTAAATGAGCTTCTCCATTCCCTTTTTAAATAAAGATGTCCGACTCTTCAGTGTCCAAAATTGGTTCCTATATTTACAGTAACATGTCATCTAATATAATGATAGCCCTTTGTTTGAATCACATGCATTTATTTGTCTTTTTATGTTTTCCAGGGTTAATTCACCTTTGCAGTCACTGCTACTCAGCTTTCCAATCAACTAGTTTCCAGGTGTCCTATGCCCTGGCATGGTATCACTGTGTTATGTTGGAAAAGTGGGTGTACAGGTGTTGATATTGCAGTTATATAGGCACACACCAGCGGATATATCAAACTACAGTATGAACAACTCAATTACTTAACCAGTGGTGTTCGTTCATTGAAAGATAGCTGGCACAACTGTATTAACTGTTACATGTATACTGGTTATGGATCAGAGCTTGAGCCCACCATGTCACACTACACAGTCTCACACAGTAAAAGACAAGATGGCCCCTGCACATTCTTAGTAGAGATCCCAGTGGCCATCTTAGGATAGGGCATGAAGCCTCCAGGATGACTGAAGTATACGTAGTAGCGTCTCTTTCAACGCGTTATTCAGTGATACATAATTTTTATTTAGTGCTACATAAGTATACCACAAAAGCGCAGTAAACAGATCACAAAGGTGCAGAGTAATCACAGATGTCATATTATAGCAGCCCCCATAGGTCACAATGGTGGCTGTGCAGGTCCATTCTTTATAAATGTGAGAAGCTTTTATTTTCTCATCTTTTTTTCTAAACATAATACCATCTCCATGTCTTTTTCACTGGAGAAAAGCAGAGTAGAGACAGTACTGCTGTCTTGGTCAATGTTTGGCATTGGTCAGTTCAGTTGTCATGTAGCAGTGTCTGGCGGCAACTAGTGTCTAACTGAGACACCCATTCATAGGCACTAGCCTACAAACATATATTCCCATCTATTGCATTTGCGCAAGACAGCAACTAAAGAAAAAAAATGTGGTTTTCGTGAGCGCTGTTCCAGCAGGTATCTACTAGTGAATACAGTATGGTGGTCACAACACTAATACAGTATGGCAAAAACCGTAGATCATTATGTTCACCATTGTGCACATCTTGCTAAATAGACCCCTTGGGGTAAATTTACTAAGGTGGGAGTTTTTTAGAACTGGTGATGTTGCCTATAGCAACCAATCAGATTTTATCTATTATCTTCTAGAAGCAGCTTGATAAATGTTAAGTAGAATCTGATAGGTTGCTATGGGCAACGTCACTAGTTCTAAAAATCTCCCACCTTAGTAAATTTACCCCCTTGTCTTCTGTTATTTGTCCTGTTTTCTACAGATACACATTCTCTTTTCCCTTAAGACCCAGTATTCTCATCTTAGGTACAGTACCAGACTGCTATGAGGAACAGGACTGAAAGCTTTTATTAAATGAAATCAGTTTCTCTTTTAAGGTCCTGAATGTACGTAGTTCCTCTAATAACACAGAATGCCATATAAGCCAGGTGCTTTTACAATTTGAACCTTGTTTATGCATAACGCCGCCTCCCCCTGTGTGAGACAAGTAACATTTAAGGGCTTGTGATGAGTTGGGCGGATTATGTGCCAAAACTGCAGGCATAAAATGATCAACAAGAAGAGGTGCGTTTTCAGCTGCTTATGGAGCTGGATGTATCACAAGATGTGGTCACTCTGCAAGGGTAGCATTTGCACCTGGTTTACGCCAGGATATGTGGCTTCACATTGCTAGTTGTAAATGCTAACATGGTGCACACAAACACAATTCATACACAATACAGTCTGTCTAAGTCTAGACAATGTTATTAATAAATAATAAAGGCATTGTTACCATGTAAAATACAATTAATATTAATTAAGTTGAATTAAATACAAACATCCCTTGTTTTCCCCCTTAAAACATCAAATTGGAATTTGCTCTTGTGCTACGAAAAGATTGCAAGTATCCCTTTAACAATGTGCATAGATCACAGCGGGTGGTCTTCAGTATGCCGACTGACGGGATCCCGGCGCACAGTATACCGGCGCCGGAATCCCGACAGCCGGCATTCCGACACTTATTCTCCCTCGTGGGGGTCCACGACCCCCCTGGAGGGAGAATAAAATAGTGTGGCGCGCGTAGCATGCCACCATGCCCGCAAGGGGCTCATTTGCGCTCGCCACACTGTCGGTAAGCCGGTGGTCGGGCTCCCGGCGCCGGTATGCTGGTCGCCGGGAGCCCGACCGCCGGCATACCATACTGAACCCATCACAGCAGCCACACTATAAATAAATAGTAAAAGTTTCAGTAGGACAGATCGTGATGCACTCTGCAGGGTTTTTCACTTGCCATTATCGTCCATTTGTATTTTGCACCATGGGTCAGTCACCTGCAAGTGATCTTTCTACTGACAGGTGTTTATGCATCCTTGTTGTCATCTGCATTGGATACATTTGAGCTGGAATCAGTATGATATCCGGCTGTCGGGATCCCGGCGGTCAGTAGACCTACACCGGGATACCGGCGGCGAGTGCAGCATGTCCCCTCACGGGCACTCTGCATTCACAATGCTTCATGCCCGGTGGCGACCTTTGGTTGCCACAGGGTTATATTCCCCCTCGGGTCGTGGCGTGGACCACCACCCGTGTGGGGATTCCAGTCGGCGGTCAGTATTCCAACCTCTGGTATTTCACCAGTTGACGGGATTCCGGTGTCGGTATCCTGACAGCTGGGTTCCCGACAGCCGGGAAATTGACTGCCTCCCCTTGAGCCCTTCTATACTGTACAGTGTACATACTGCACCAACTCCTGCTCCACACATAGGCCCAGATTTATAAAGCCTGGGAGAGTGATAAATAGCAGAGTGATAAAGTACCAGCCAACCAGGTCTTAACTGTCATTTTTCAAACACAGTCTATGACATGGCAGGTAGGAGTTGATTGGTTGGTACTTTATCACCGTGCTATTTATCACTCTCCAAGGCTTGATAAATGGGGGACTTTGGGCCTTATTCAGGTTTGATAGCAAACCAAAAAAGCATACTAATTGGCAAAACCATGTGCAGTGCAGGTGAGGCAGGTGTAACATGTGCAGAGAGAGTTAGATTTGGGCAGGGTGTGTTCAAACTGAAATCTAAATTGCAGTCTAAAAATAAAGCAGCCAGTATTTACCCTGCACAGAAACAATATACCCCACCCAAATCTAACTCTCTCTGCACGTTACATCCGCACCCCCTGCAGTGCAACATGGTTTTGCCCATTAGTGTGCTATTTTGGTTTGCTAACAAAACTGAATAACCCCCCTTGCTCCACCCCATTATTTGTAAAGAGGTAAAGGCAAAAATGGGTATTAATTTATATACTGTAGGTAAAAATCCATACACATTTTGACCACATTGGTTGCATGTGTGTATCACCGTGTGCAGAGTAAGTTGTGAGATATTTTGACTGAGATGAGCTTATGTCACAACCCTAGCAGGGAGACCTTGCGAGTGAGTAAACTGCATGCACATCTTGGTTGCTGTATGTGTATTGTGATCACTGGATACACCCAGTGCCGTTTCTAGCGGCAGGCCAGCCGTACGGTCGCACGGGGCGTCCGCTGTGGCATTTTTCAATGTCCCTCACTGCTCTGGGTGCTCCCCCTCCTACAATAGTACTCCGCTCGGGGGGGGGGGGGGGGGGAGTTTCACGGAATGACGCGTTTGTGTAGTGATGTCATTACGCAATACGTCATTTCACGAAACTCCGCCCCCCGAGCGGAGAACTATGACAGGGAGGTAGAGTAGAAGGGGGAGCAATTGGCGGGCTGATGACAAGCATTACACACGCCTGACAACTAGCATTACGCACCCCTGGCATTACACAACCCTGGAAACTACTAGCATTACCCCTGAGCCCTGACAATGAGTATTACCCCAGGCAACGAGCATTACACACCCCTGGCAACTAGCATTACCCCTGGCAACTAGAATTACACACACCTGGCAACTAGCATCACCCTTGGCAACTAGAATTACACACACCTGGCAATGAGCATTACCCCTGGCAACAAGCATTACACACCCCCGGCAACGAGCATTACACACCTGTGGCAACGAGCATTACACACCCCTGGCAATGAGCATGACACCCGTTCCAGAGCATGAAACCCGTGGAAATGAGCATGGATCCCAGAGCATAAAACCCCTGGCAATGAGCATGACACCCATCCCAGAGCATGAAACTCATGGCAACAAGCATGGATCCCAGAGCATGAAAACCCTGGCAACGAGCAAGACACTCAGCGTGTGAAACCCTTGGCAGGTAATTTTTAAAGTAATTAGAAGCTTTACTGTAGGGCATAATGTATCACAGCATTGTGGTGTGTGGCATAATATGGTGCAAGGGTTATTACTGTGTGGGGCTTAATATGATGGAATTTTTTTTCCCCTGTAGTGGCCGAGGTCTGTTGGTGCAGGGTCAAAATTTGTTGCCAAACACAAGTCTAATCTCGGTGTAGGTCTACAGTAAGTGTAGTAAGTGCTCAGGTTTAGGTCTGCAGTAAGGGCCTAATTCAGAGTTGATTGCAGCAGCAAATTTGTTAGTAGTTGGGTAAAACCAGGATGGTCATTCTGAGTTGAACGCTCGCTAGCAGTTTTTAGCAGCCATGCAAACGCTATGCCGCCTCCCACTGGGAGTGTATTTTAGCTTAGCAGAAGTGCTAACGAAAGGATCGCAGAGCGGCGGCAAAGTTTTTTTGTGCAGTTTTAGAGTAGCTCAATACCTAAGCGCTTGCGATCACTTCAGACTGTTCAATTCCTGTTTTGACGTCACAAACACGCCCTGCGTTCGCCCAGCCACGCCTGTGTTTTTCCTGGCGCGCCTGCGTTTTTTCGAACACTCCCTGAAAACGGTCAGATGACACCTAGAAACGCCCACTTCATGTCAATCACTCTGCGGCCAACAGTGCGACTGAAATGCTTCGCTAGACCCTGTGTGAAACTACATTGTTCATTGTAATAGTACGTCGCGCGTGCGCATTGCGCCGCATACGCATGCGCAGAAGTGCATTTTTTTAGTCTCATCGCTGCACAGCGAACGAATGCAGCTTGCGATCAACTCGGAATGAACACCCATGTGCACTGCAGGGGGGGCAGATATAACGTGCAGAGAGAGTTAGATTCGGGTGGGGTATGTTCAAACTGCAAACTAAATTGCAGACTAAAAATAAAGCAGCCAGTATTTACCCTGCACAGAAACAAAATAACCCACCCAAATCTAACTCTCCCTGCACATGTTATATCTGCTCCCCCCCCCCCCCCCCTCCCTGCAGTGCACATGGGTGGTCATTCCGAGTTGTTCGCTATTTTTTTCGTTCGCACAAGGTATGCGCAAAATTGCGAACATGTTGCAAAATAGCGAATATCCGCCTCCAACATGTTTTTGCTAATTCGTCCGCAGTATAACACAAAGTGGGCGTATGCCAAATGACATCACAGCAATGCGAAACCATCGCATTAACACAAACCTCAACGTAAAAATACTACGTTTTCGTAGATTTACACATTCTTCTTAAAAGTGCACACTTTTGCGGAAAAACGCACAACAATGGGTTTTTTTTTCCTATTGAGTGAAATTACACCTTTCAGTTAAAGACCACAAGCCCTCCTCAATTACGAATCCAATTAGTGTAATGAATGACAATGGTCCTGACCAATTAAGTCTTCAAAGAATACCAGAAGAAAACTTTGTAGGCATAATTGGCCGTAAACATTGATCTGGGAAATTTACAAATATAGATATGGGTAATGTGCCTGGTCTAATGCAAATGTTTGTAGTATTGTGTAGATGTGTAGTGTGTGAATAAATGTGTTCACATGTATTTATAATCCATAACCTCCTAACGTGTTTTTTTAATTAAAATTTTTGTTGGTGTATTTTTATAAAATTATTCTAAAGTAAGATGTGTGAACTGTTTTAGGTCACCAATTTCTGCACGCCAATGTGCTGTTCCTTTATAGCATAAATAAACACAACATCCGCTTAACTTAATCAATTTTTGTATTTATTTATTTATTTATTTATTTTCAGATATAAAACTGTTAACCCAATAAAAAATTGAAAATTAAAAAAATTTCTTCATTGCCTCTATATCGGCAATTACTGCCCTCAAATGGCCTTTTTTGCGCAGGAAAATTGCCGGAAAACTGTTGGGATCTCCAACTGCAGCATCTGAAAAGAAGAGTCAAAGAAAACATTACTAACTTACTCACATTACCTATTATACAAGCAAGGCAGAAAGCACACTTTAATGCCAAAGTGACTACATCATGGCTGTTTTAAGGATAAATCAGTAGCAGAACAACACACAAGCCTGCTCAGCAATGTTTTTTTTTTGTTTGTTTTTTAAAGTGTACCACACCATGGGGTACATTTACTACTATGGGAGTTCTATTTAAGATGGGACGTTAACCATAGCAACCAAACAAATAAGACATATTATCTTGTAGAAGGGGTATAAAAATTTACAAGTATAATCTTATTGGTTGCTATGGGCAACATCCCATCTTAAAGAGAACTACCATCTTAGTAAATGTAACACCATGTTGGCATTCATTCACATCTGGAGTGAAGCCAACTTATCTTTTTTGGGGTTGGCCCTGCATCATCACACTGCATATCAACATCTTCAGAAGGACCACATATCGTAGCATGCCCACACTCCATGAAAGCCTGCCTTACAACATAAGGTCGAACAGCTTTATAAATGTATAAATCCTAAATAGTAGGAGTGTAACTTTCACAACACAAATCACTGTGTCCTTAGCCTGCCTAACAAAGTGACTCCTGCGACTTTAATTTGAAAATCTTGCAATACCAAAGCACAATTGTAAAAGTAAAACCACACAAAAAGTACCACTCATGTCTAAATGTTTTGCATATAATGTATCACAAACAAACCCTGTTGTGCAGCCAAACCTGTCGACATAGTGATTGGCGAACCAGAGTGGCCATCCTCAACATTGCAGATGTAGACACTGTACATATAATGTTCCTTACACAAATGTAAATGCATCATCCATACCATGATGAAGACAAGCATTTAACCTTGACAAAAGATTGGCCACAGTACAACACTGCATTTATTTGAATGTGTTGTTTTTGAACCAAAATAAAAATTAAGGAATGAATGTGAACTTACTCTCCTCTGCCACTTGCCCACCTCCCTCAAGTGGCTCAGGGGACTCTGCTGCCCATTCACATGGTGGCGAAGGTGGCTGGCTGGGGGATGGAGGCTGGATGGGTGAGGTTGGCTGCATGGGGGATGGGTGCTGGATGGGGGAAGGAGGCAGGATGGGGGAAGGAGGGTCTAATTGTGTAAGAGTATGGAAGGGGGAGGTCCTTACAGAGGGGGTTTGTGAATGAATAGGGTGAGGGTGGTGGAGTGGTTTTTTGGGACACAGAGGGGGAGGGGGGCAGAGGGGAATTAGGAAAGAGAGTGGGATTGGGAAAGAGTGGGATTGAGCTGGAGAGGGGGATTGGGAAAGAGAGTGGGATTGGGCTGGAGAGGGGGATTGGGAAAGAGTGGGATTGGGCCGGAGAGGGGGTGTGGGCCGGAGAGGGTGAGGTGACTGGAGAGGGGGAGTGGTCCGGAGAGGGGGTGTGGGCCAGAGAGGGTGAGGTGGCTGAAGAGGGGGAGTGGGCCGGAGAGGGTGAGGTGGCTGGAGAGGGGGAGTGGTCCGGAGAGGGGGAATGGGCTGGAGAGGGGGAGTGGTCCGGAGAGGGGGTGTGGGCTGGAGAGGGGGAGTGGGCTGGAGAGGGGGAGGGGGCCTCAGAAGGGGCCTGGTGTGGGCTCCCAGTAGCAGCAGCAGCTTGCCGTTGTGTTCGCCCTAGAATGACATATGTAATATTTAGGTTTTAGCATATACATTTTTAACATCAGCATATTCCTATTACTCTGTTCTGTCCTATGTTAAAGATACAGGGGTAACATTAATAAGTTTGTAAAATGTTTAAACTGGTGATGTTGCCCATAGCAACCAATCAGATTATACGTAAACTTTATTAAGCTGCTTCTATCAGATAATATATAGAATCTGATTGTTTGATATAGCCAACATCACCAGTTCCAAAAACCACCCACATTATAAGAATAAACCCACTGAGCAAGCTATTGGGTTCAGTGACAGCCTGTGTAGCAATTATGCACAACAACATTAACTTTTGCAGAAGCACCTTGATACACAGTCAGTACTGCTTGCCCTACCCACACACACAGTCATGTGTATTCTACAATAGTTTATTGTAAGTGTGCTAATTTTCACACTCTCACTTAGTGAAAGTAGGCAAAGTTTATGGCAAAAATCTGTTATGTACTGTAATATTTTACTTACTGCGCCTACGTAGGTTACGGATTTGTTGGCGGAGCTCCGCCAACAGGTCCGGTGTACGCCTGCGGAGTTCGCTCCACCGCCTCTCCAGCTGTATGAGGGTCCGCCTGCTGCGGACGCAGGTCCTCAATAAGCGGCGGACCTCCGCGTAGGCCTCACGCTTTACCCTATTTGCCTACGCGGCGGTCCATCACTGCCACCAGGACGCGCAGCTCGCGGCGTGTGAATGCTGCTGCGCGCATCATGGCAATGGCGTTTTCCATATATGGGCTTATATTTATAGTTTGTGGTTGCATGTGATTGGTTGGAAATGTATGGTGTCATCTGTAATAAACTTTATTGATATGTGTACATTGATGTGCAGGACAGTTTGTATAGTTCTCATGGGCGGTGATTCGCACCCGCGGACACACACACAGAAACACACACATATCATTCAAATATGGCTTAAAATCATAAACATATTAATCTTCACATATATATATATATAAAATAAAAACATTTAAAAAAAATATAAACCATTGGATACAACAATCTTACACAACATACATGAAAAGGAGAATACTGCATTAAAAAAATAAGAATTTACTCACCGGTAATTCTATTTCTCGTAGTCCGTAGTGGATGCTGGGGACTCCGTAAGGACCATGGGGAATAGCGGGCTCCGCAGGAGACTGGGCACTCTAAAGAAAGATTTAGTACTATCTGGTGTGCACTGGCTCCTCCCTCTATGCCCCTCCTCCAGACCTCAGTTAAGGAAACTGTGCCCGGAAGAGCTGACATTACAAGGAAAGGATTTTGGAATCCCGGGTAAGACTCATACCAGCCACACCAATCACACCGTATAACTTGTGATAAACATACCCAGTTAACAGTATGAACAAACTATAAAGCATCAACCAATGGATGCCAACATAACATAACCCTTTATTAAGCAATAACTATATACACGTATTGCAGAAAGTCCGCACTAGGGACGGGCGCCCAGCATCCACTACGGACTACGAGAAATAGAATTACCGGTGAGTAAATTCTTATTTTCTCTAACGTCCTAGTGGATGCTGGGGACTCCGTAAGGACCATGGGGATTATACCAAAGCTCCCAAAAGGTCGGGAGAGTGCGGATGACTCTGCAGCACCGAATGGGCAAACACCAGGTCTTCCTCAGCCAGGGTATCAAACTTGTAGAACTTAGCAAATGTGTTTGAACCCGACCAAGTAGCAGCTCGGCAAAGCTGTAATGCCGAGACCCCTCGGGCAGCCGCCCAAGAAGAGCCCACCTTCCTTGTGGAATGGGCTTTTACTGATTTTAGATGCGGCAATCCAGCCGCAGAATGAGCCTGCTGAATCGTGTTACAGATCCAGTGAGCAATGGTTTGCTTTGAAGCAGGAGCACCCAGCTTGTTGGATGCATACAGGATAAACAACGAGTCAGTCTTCCTGACTCCAGCCGTCCTGGCAACATAGATCTTCAAAGCCCTGACTACATCAAGCAACTTGGAATCCTCCAAGTCACGAGTAGCCGCATGGGTTGGTTCAGATGAAAAGATGACACCACCTTTGGCAGAAACTGCGGACGAGTTCGCAATTCTGCCCTGTCCATATGGAAAACCAGATAGGGGCTTTTACATGACAAAGCCGCTAATTCTGACACACGTCTAGCTGAGGCTAGGGCCAACAGCATGACCACTTTCCACGTAAGATACTTTAGCTCCACCGTCTTAAGTGGCTCAAACCAATGGGATTTCATGAAAGCCAAAACCACGTTAAGATCCCAAGGTGCCACTGGTGGCACAAAAGGAGGCTGTATATGCAGCACTCCCTTAACAAACGTCTGAACCTCAGGCAGTGAAGCCAGTTCTTTTTGAAAGAAAATGGATAGGGCCGAAATCTGGACTTTTATGGACCCCAATTTCAGGCCCATAGTCACACCCGACTGTAGGAAGTGCAGGAATCGACCCAGTTGGAATTCCTCTGTAGGGGCCTTCCTGGCCTCACACCAAGCAACATATTTTCGCCATATACGGTGATAATGTTTCGCTGTCACGTCCTTCCTAGCCTTTATCAGCGCAGAATTAACTGCTTCCGGAATGCCCTTTTCTGCTAGGATCCGGTGTTCAACCGCCATGCCGTCAAACGCAGCCACGGTAAGTCTTGGAACTGACAGGGCCCCTGTTGTAACAGGTCCTGTCTGAGAGGCAGAGGCCATGGGTGCTCTGTGAGCATTTCTTGCAGTTCCGGGTACCAAGTCCTTCTTGGCCAATCCGGAACAATGAGTATTGTTCTCACTCCTCTTTTTCTTACAATTCTCAGCACCTTTGGTATGAGAGGAAGAGGAGGAAACACATAGACCGACTGGAACACCCACGGTGTTACCAGTGCGTCCACAGCTATCGCCTGAGGGTCCCTGGACCTGGTGCAATATCTTTTTAGCTTTTTGTTGAGATGGGACGCCATCATGTCCACCTGTGGCAGTTCCCATCGATTTGCAATCTGCGTGAAGACTTCTTGATGAAGTCCCCACTCTCCCGGGTGGAGGTCGTGTCTGCTGAGGAAGTCTGCTTCCCAGTTGTCCACTCCCGGAATGAACACTGCTGACAGTGCTAGTACGTGATTCTCCGCCCACCGAAGAATCCTGGTGGCTTCTGCCATTGCCACCCTGCTTCTTGTGCCGCCCTGGCGGTTTACATGGGCCACTGCCGTGATGTTGTCTGACTGAATCAGCACCGGTTGATTTCGAAGCAGAGGCTCCCCTTGACTCAGGGCGTTGTATATGGCCCTTAGTTCCAGGATATTGATGTGCAGACAAGTCTCCTGACTTGACCACAACCCTTGGAAGTTTCCTCCTTGAGTGACTGCCCCCCACCCTCGGAGACTTGCATCCGTGGTCACCAGGACCCAGTCCTGTATGCCGAATCTGCGGCCCTCGAGGAAGTGAGCACCTTGCAGACACCACAGAAGAGACACCCTAGCCCTGGGGGACAGGGTGATCATCCGATGCATCTGAAGATGCGATCCGGACCACTTGTCCAGCAGATCCCACTGAAAGATCCTCGCATGGAACCTGCCGAAGGGAATGGCTTCGTAAGACGCCACTATCTTTCCCAGGACTCGTGTGCAGTGATGCACCGACACCTGTTTTGGCTTTAGGAGGTCTCTGACCAGAGTCACGAGCTCCTGAGCCTTCTCCTCCGGGAGAAACACCTTCTTCTGGTCTGTGTCCAGAATCATGCCCAGGAAGGGCAGACGCGTCGCAGGAATCAGCTGCGACTTTGGAATGTTCAGAATCCAGCCGTGCTGACGCAACACTTCCTGAGAGTGTGCTACACTGATCAGCAACTGCTCCCTGGACCTCGCCTTTATGAGGAGATCGTCCAAGTATGGGATAATTGTAACCCCTTGCTTCCGAAGGAGCACCATCATCTCCGCCATCACTTTGGTAAAAACTCTCGGTGCCGTGGACAGGCCAAACGGCAACGTCTGGAATTGGTAATGACAGTCCCGTACCACAAACCTGAGGTACTCCTGATGAGGCGGATAAATGGGGACATGCAAGTAAGCATCCTTGATGTCCAGAGACACCATAAAATCCCCTTCCTCCAGGCTTGCAATGACCGCTCTGAGCGATTCCATTTTGAACTTGAATTTCTTCAGATAAAAGTTCAGGGATTTTAAATTTAAAATGGGTCTGACCGAACCGTCCGGTTTCGGTACCACAAACATAGTGGAATAGTAGCCCCTTCCCCGTTGAAGGGGGGGGGACCTCTACCACCACTTTCTGGAGAAAAGTTTGTGAATTGCCTCCACCACTATCTCCCTTTCCATGGGGGAAGCTGGTAAGGCCGATTTTAGGTAACGGTGAGGGGGCATTACCTCGAATTCCAGCTTGTATCCCTGAGACACAATTTGTATAGCCCAAGGATCCACCTGTGAGCAAACCCACTGGTGGCTGAAATGTCGGAGACGCGCCCCCACAGCTCCTGGCTCCGCCTGTGGAGCCCCAGCGTCATGCGGTGGATTTAGTGGAAGCGGGGGAGGACTTTTGTTCCTGGGAACTAGCTGCGTGGTGCAGCTTTTTTCCTCTACCCCTGCCTCTGGCAAGAAAGGACGCACCTCTGACCTTCTTGCTCCTCTGAGAACGAAAGGACTGCATTTGGTAATACGGTGCTTTCTTAGGTTGTGGAGGGACATAAGGCAAGAAATTTGACTTCCCAGCCATAGCTGTGGAAACTAGGTCCGAGAGACCGTCCCCAAACAATTCCTCACCCTTATAAGGTAAAACCTCCATGTGTTTTTTAGAGTCGGTATCCCCTGTCCATTGCCGAGTCCATAAGACCCTTCTGGCAGAAATGGACATAGCGTTAACTCTAGAGCCCAGCTGGCAAATGTCCCTCTGGGCATCCCGCATATATAGGACCGCGTCCTTGATATGTGCCAGGGTCAGTAGAACAGTGTCCCTGTCCAGGGTATCCAACTCCTCAGACAGAGAATCCGTCCATGCAGCTACTGCACTACACATCCAGGCCGAAGCAATTGCTGGCCTCAGCAGTGTGCCAGAATGTGTATAAACTGACTTCAGGATAGCTTCCTGCTTTCTATCCGCAGGATCCTTTAGGGCGGCCGTATCCGGAGACGGCAGGGCCACCTTCTTAGACAAGCGTGTCAACGCCTTGTCTACCCTAGGGGAGGATTCCCAGCGTAACCTGTCCGTTGGCGGGAAAGGATACGCCATAAGTAATCTCTTTGAAACTATCACCTTCCTGTCAGGGGAATCCCACGCTTTTTCACATAATTCATTTAACTCATGTGAAGTGGGAAAAGTCACTTCATGTTTTTTCTCCCCATACATATAAATCCTCTTGTCAGGGACAGGATTTTCCTCAGAAATGTGTAATACATCCTTCATAGCTACAATCATGTAGCGGATGGCTTTAGTCATTTTAGGCTGCAACTTTGCCTCATCGTCATCGACACTGGAGTCAGATTCCGTGTCGACATCTGTGTCAACTATCTGGGATAGTGTGCGCTTTTGGGACCCTGACGGCCTCTGCGCTGTAGGATCAGGCATGGGTTGAGACCCTGACTGTCCCCCGGTTACAGTTTTATCCAATCTGTTATGCAAGGAGTTTACATTATCATTTAACACCTTCCACATATCCATCCAATCAGGTGTCGGCACCGTCGGCGGCGACACCACACTCAGCTGCACTTGTTCTGCCTCCACATATCCTTCCTCATCAAACATGTCGACACAGGCGTACCGACACACAGCACACACACAGGGAAAGCTCTGACTGAGGACAGGACCCCACAAAGGCTTTTGAGGAGACAGAGAGAGAGTATGCCAGCACACACCCCAGCGCTATATAACCCAGGGATTACACTGTAACCTAGTGTTTACCCTGTAGCTGCTGTTAATATATATACTGCGCCTAAATTTATGTGCCCCCCCTCCTCTCTTTTTTACCCTCTATTGCACCTGTATACTGCAGGGGAGAGCCTGGGGAGCGTCCTTCCAGCGGAGCTGTGAAGAGAAAATGGCGCTGGTGTGCTGAGGAAGAAGGCCCCGCCCCCTCAGCGGCGGGCTTCTGTCCCGCTTTAATGTGTAAAAAATGGCGGGGGCTCTGGCATATATACAGTCCCAGACTGTATATATGCCTCTTTTTGCCAAAAAAGGTACTTAATTGCTGCCCAGGGCGCCCCCCCCCCCCCTGCGCCCTGCACCCTACAGTGACCGGAGTGTGCGGTGTGCTGTGGGAGCAATGGCGCACAGCTGCAGTGCTGTGCGCTACTTTAAGTGAAGACAGGAGTCTTCAGCCGCCGATTTCGATGTCTTCATGCTTCTGCTGCTTCTGGCTCTGCGAGGGGGACAGCGGCGCGGCTCCGGGAACGGACGATCAAGGTTAGGTACCTGTGTTCGATCCCTCTGGAGCTAATGGTGTCCAGTAGCCTAAGAAGCGCTACCTAGCTGCCGTGAGTAGGTTTGCTTCTCTCCCCTCAGTCCCTCGTAGCAGAGAGTCTGTTGCCAGCAGAAGCTCTCTGAAAACAAAAAACCTAACAAAATACTTTCTATTCTAGCAAGCTAAGGAGAGCCCACTAGGAGCACCCAGCTCGGCCGGGCACAGATTCTAACTGGAGGAGGGGCATAGAGGGAGGAGCCAGTGCACACCAGATAGTACTAAATCTTTCTTTAGAGTGCCCAGTCTCCTGCGGAGCCCACTATTCCCCATGGTCCTTACGGAGTCCCCAGCATCCACTAGGACGTTAGAGAAAATGTACTGAAACAATATAAAATACTCTCAAAACTCACTCAGAAATGTGCTCACTCAGAAATGTCCACCGTGCTTCAGTAATTTTCCGCACACACCCACACATAGGCTGCATGCAGGGCGTTCATATAGCCAGTGCAGCAATTACTGGACCAATTAGCATAATATACACCTGCGCGGAATTCCGCACCGGAAAACGCAAGCAGCTATAAATACCCGAACACTCGTGCATACACACATGCTACCAGCAACATGGCTACTCGTGAGCAGACGGCAGCAGAGATGGACGAGGTGCAGAAGCAGATGGCAGCTTTAGCACATAGAAGCTTAGCACTGCGGAGGCAGATGCTTGACTTTGCCAATGCTGACTTAGAAATAGCAGGACCCAGTACTATACAAACTCCTTCTTCTGCTACCCAGGAGTTAGGAGTGAATCCCCTGCCAGACATAGCTAGTGGGGAAACTGAGGGTGATTCTGGACTAGCAGCTCCAACACAAACTACACAAGCAGCTAGTGAAGAGGAAGATGGTGATGAAGGTCAGGGTGATAGCTCACAGGCTACTTCCAAAATAAAGAAAAGACAGCCCGCCTTCACTAAGAGGGAGTTACGGATTTTGGTCACACAGGCCATGCAAAAAATACATTGAGGACCCAAAAACATGGGTGCTGCAACCAAAGACAGAATTTGGAGGGACATCACTAATTCTATTAATGAATTCGGCTCAATAGTCCGCACCTCGCAGGAAGTTCGAAGACGGTAAGTGTATATTGCCAGTCCATTTTCTGTGCCAAGTATTATTAAAAAGTAACTTAGATGTGATGTTGCCTATAGCAACCAAATGCATAGCATGTGTACTATATATTAAAGCAGGTTTTCAAAATTTAACACTACCTTGCCCCTATTTTTCCCCACATATGTAGTTGGGCCGACTTCAAATCCCGCCTGAAGGGCAAGAGGTCTGCGGAGTGGAATGCCTCGAGGGCAACAGGGGGAGGACCAGCTGCCACTGTGGAATACACAGATCTGGAGGAGATAGCGATGGACTGTGTGAGCTACGAGGAGGGGGTTGGGGTGTCTTATATGGACACGGACCTGCCTGAAATACTCCATGCACATGACTTGCCAGGTAAGTTTACACACGTTTTTTTTGTTGAAATTTTTTTGGATACAAAAGTCTCATATTGTTTTTATCTACTCTTTTTCCACTCATTCTTCTATTTGCTTTGCACATAACACAGCACAGGGGGGTGAGCAGGTAGAGTCACAGGAGGGTTATGTGGCTGAGGCTGAGGTGGAGGGACCTAGTGTGTCTGGCAGCGTGGGACCACAAATCCCACCCATCCAGATTCCAACTGGCCCCCTCACCCAACCCTCTGCTATCCCGGAAATCCTGACTGAAATAGCCAGGTATGGTGAGAGCCTGAATGCTTTTCAGGACAGGATGCTCTGGGAGGTAAGCCAGATACCTGTCCGGCTCACTGAGCACAGAACCAGTGTGGAGCAAGGTGTAGCTCAACTCTGCCAAGGTCTGGCAGAGATCAGGCAGGGACAAGATCAACTCGCCTCCTCCTTCCATGAACTTGCCAATTCCATTCGGCAAGGGCTCCAGGACATCGCTGTCTCCCTTGCCCACAGTGGCAGAGAGTCAGCCACATCGGCTCCCTCCCCTCACCCTGCCCAGGAAGAACATCCCACTGGGCAGGGCACTCGAAGGTTGCTCCGCAGACCAAGCCAAGAAGAACATCATCAGGCGGGGAAAAAAAAGAGAAAGTGATGTCTCTCCAGATGGGCAGCACCCATGTTTTACATGTTGCCTCAATGTATTTTTTTATATTGGCTTGTGTGGCCAGAATGTAGAACTCCCTCAAAGTGAAAGGTTTTCTTTAAATTGTAGCCTGTGAGTTATTTGTGCCTACACCTGAGCCATCTTCCTCTTCCTAGCGTGCTGTGTATGTTTGTGTTTGTGTGTTTGTTCCGGACTCTACCTCAGTTCCCCTAAAAGTTTAGTCTGGCTGGGGGTTCACTTACTTAATTGAAAACATCATATTTTGTCAGAAGAAGGGGTTACCATAGTACTGGGTTCTGCTATGTGCATTTGCCCAATGCCATCTGCTTGCTGCTATGTCCATCTCTGTATGTGATGCTCATTTGTAGCCATGTTGTGTTGTTGATTTTGAACTTTTTTTGAAGTAAAAAAAAAATTACTTTACAATTGTTTGTGTGTTTTATTAAAGGTTATGCACTCATGAAAACTGTGCCCTGTAAACTTGAACATGGCATATTGACATTTGTGGAACAAGGGAACAATCAGAATATTAAGACAAACATTGCATAGTGTAATTTTAAATCTGTATGCCTTGCACAACACTTAATTTACCATATTAAAAAAAAAAAAAAACTTGGGTTACTAGGGGCAACATGCCATAGTATTAGATATGGACACATATTCCCAAAAAAAAAAAAACATATTAAGTCACATGAAATGTAGGCTGCCTTATGGTGCTCATGTTATTTGGTATGTACAAAGGAATATGTCTATGTTGAGAAGATTTAGCTGATGTAGTTTATAAGTTTGTTTAGTCACATTTGAGATTATTAAACAAATAATTAAAACATGCATTTAACATCAGTTAATTTTTATTGGTACAAAAAATACAGTGCATTATTTGTGAGTGTGTCAGATTTGTTTGTGCTAACAATACAAATATGAAGTGGCCATATAATTGCTGTTTGTATTATTTTGTAAGAGCAGTGTTTTGCGAGTAAATGCTCAACAGATGAATTCAGTTGCTAATTAATTGCTAATTAGAGCAGACACACACTTGTAACAGTACTTCGCAAGTGCTGAGTAGCTGCAGACTCACTCTTCAGCTGCGTCAAGATAGCGAACATTTGTTATGTACTTTTAACATAGGATACGCATTTTTGCCAAAAACACGCCTACTGCTGGATGCATACTCCCACACTAGCCGCCCACTTTCACGCCCATTTAGTAGGATTGCGAAGCCGTGCCTCTGCCACGCCTCCGACACTCCCCGTTTTCGTTTGTGTATTACGAGCAGTTTTTCTTATAGTAATTCTGCACAAGTGTCGTATCGCTATCTTTGCGCATGCGTATTTCCGCTTTTGCACTTGCGCAGTATGAGGTTTTCCTGCCGTTTGCGATGCGATGATCCGCTGCGAACAACTCGGAATGAGGGCCATGGTTTTGCCCAACTGTTAACAAATTTGCTACTGAGGTCAACTCTGAATTACCCCCTAAGTGTAGTAAGTGCACAGGTTTTAGGGCAGTGTGCCAAGATATAGCAATTCTCAGCCAATAAGCAGTTTATGAATTTTCTATAATCTATTCTGGTTTCAACAATATCTATGCTCTGTTTTTTCCTCTCATAACAATATTTTGTTATTTGCCACATTGGTTGCCTTTTATTCCTAGACATTTTGTTGCCATATGTATGTACTTCAAACGATATTTATTTTAAGTACTTCTAAAATTTCCCATTTGGTGTCTGTGCTTTTATGTAATAGTACACTTTCCCAGTAAATAAGCTTCAATGCTTCTCTGAACTGATAAAACATTGCCTGTCTAAAATTCATAGTTTTTCTAGCTCCCTTTCATAATATTTATTGAATCTGAAGCTAAATATTACTATGTTGTGATCACTATTCCCTAAATGTGCCTCCATCTGTACAGTAGATTATTTCTAAACTATAATCCATTTCAGAGGCACTGAAAGAGGAGAAAAAAATGCAGTGCAGCATGGTGCATATAGGGGGTAATTCCAAGATGATCGCAGCAGGATTTTTGTTAGCAATTGGGCAAAACCATGTGCACTGCAGGGGAGGCAGATATAACATGTGCAGAGAGAGTTAGATTTGGTGGGGTGTGTTCAATCTGCAATCTAATTTTCAGTGTAAAAATAAAGCAGCCAGTATTTACCCTGCACAGAAACAAAATAACCCACCCAAATCTAACTCTTTCTGCACATGTTATATCTGCCTCCCCTGCAGTGCACATGATTTTGCCCAATTGCTAAAAAAAAATCCTGCTGCGATCAACTTGGAATTACCCCCATAGTGACACAAACTACATTCATAAATATCAAAAGCGTCACTAGGGGAATGTGAGAGGTGCAGACCGCACCAAGGTGTCACCTTCAAAATCGACAAAATTATACAAAAGCATTCCTATTAGTGAAAACATGACACATTCAGTGTATTACCCACAAACACCTTCATTCATGGGCTAATTTGTATATCCACATTATTTTTATATGAATGATGTGCCTTTAAAAGCCATGATATATGCAGCCAGACTGCCCAACATGCTTCTCTCCCAATGTTTTTCCATCATATTGAGGTTTCAGGCAATTCCACATGAATTAAAATCAAATAGAAATTGTGATTTTTGGTCGATTTTTGGTTAAATTGAGGTCCTATTTTCAAATCATCTATTAGTAAATTAACTTTTCATATTGATGTCTATGGGAAAGTACTGATGATGTATTTGATGTCTGTGTGTCAAGTTGAATTTCTGACAGTTTTGCCTTTAGTAAATACCTGATTGTCAAATGCACCACCAAATCACCTCAGAATCACCTCAAAATGGACTAAAAGTGAAAATCGACATTTAGTATATATACCCCCAAAAGCTCAAACTGTGGGGGTCATTCCGAGTTGTTCGCTCGTTATTTTTTTGTCGCAACGGAGCGATTAGTCGCTAATGCGCATGCGCAATGTCCGCAGTGCGACTGCGCCAAGTAAATTTGCTATGCAGTTAGGTATTTTACTCACGGCATTACGAGGTTTTTTCTTCGTTCTGGTGATCGTAATGTGATTGACAGGAAGTGGGTGTTTCTGGGCGGAAACTGGCCGTTTTATGGGAGTGTGTGAAAAAACGCTACCGTTTCGGGGAAAAACGCGGGAGTGGCTGGAGAAACGGAGGAGTGTCTGGGCGAACGCTGGGTGTGTTTGTGATGTCAAACCAGGAACGAAACTGACTGAACTGATCGCACTGGCAGAGTAAGTCTCGAGCTACTCAGAAACTGCACAGAGAAGTATTTTCGCAATATTGCGAATCTTTCGTTCGCAATTTTGATAAGCTAAGATTCACTCCCAGTAGGCGGCGGCTTAGCGTGTGCAAAGCTGCTAAAAGCAGCTTGCGAGCGAACAACTCGGAATGACCCCCAGTGTTCAGATTCAGAAATCCCTGAGGAGAGTCTAGGGGTGTCCACATGAGTGAGCTATGTGTGAGTCTGACATTTCTCACACTGTTTTTCGCTTCCTTCCACAATTTCTGCACCATCTACACATGTGGGGAGCAGTCAGTGCCAGAATAAGTTCCGCATGGGACTGGAGCTGAGATTTAGGAATGACCTATTATATGCCGACGCAGGTAGTGTGATAAGTGCTGTAGAGAAGTTCTCCTGGGTGGGAAGAGGGGGTGTGGTGATTTACTATATCACTGCATACCTACCCCCAAACTACGGGACTAATTCAAGGTTGATTTCAAAGGCAAAATCTTCCTCTAATGGGCAAAACCATGTGCACTGCGGGGAGGGGGGGCAGATATAACACGTGCAGAGAGAGTTAGATTTGGGTGGGC